>NC_039368.1:37913674-38593587 GCF_003573695.1 Papaver somniferum
TGGGGAAAACCGTATTGATACCCATCAGCTATGGCCATCATATCAGCAACAGAGGAGGGAGGGTCAACCACTAGGTTAGATTCTGAAGCTCTCAGATTTTTCTCTCACATCCAGCAACGCGGACTTCAGAAGACACTTGCATCATCTGACGAGTATAAGCGTCAGAATTCTTCTCACTGAGGACCACTAGGGCAGGGTTGGGGACGAACATCAGACTTTTCTTCTTAAGCCAAGCCAAAATGGCATCTTTGCCTACAGGCATTAGCGAGTAAGGGAAATCCTCTGAAGGAGATTCAACCGCAGACTTCCCTTTGGTTGTTATCCCTTCACTCGCGCAAGTCTCGACATCACCAGCCTCAGTATGACCACTGGAGTTTTCAGCCTGCTGACCGGTGGCATCTTCTTTACCAATATCCCCAATCAAATCCCAATCATCATTTGTGGAAAGCAATGAGAAGTCTTCGGCAAGACCCATGGCAGCATTCACATCAAAGAATTCCCCCGCGGAATATATCCTACCGAAAGAAAATTCAGAGGAAATAACGGGCAAAGTACCCACACCAACAATAATATCGCCAACAGGGGCAGATCCACCCGCGCCAGTACCACCAACGGTAATATTGCCCTCAGACTCACCATCACCACCCACAGCAATTCCTTCTTCACCATCACCACCCACGGAAAATTCTTCTTCACCATTACCACCTTCGTCATCAGGGTGATAAGTGTCGGTACGCTCTTCTCCATCGGACATTTCTTCATCCTCAGCATACCCTTCGTTTACAGGACTCGTAACCTCCTCATAAACCTCAGCCTCACCGGTAACCACAGTAGAAGATTGTTTGGGTCCAAGTTTCTTCTTCTTCGACACCTACAAACCAGTACACATCCCCACAAAGGCTCATTTTTTCCCTCACTTCAAAAATGAAAATTATTTCAAGCAAGGAAAAAGGGGCAAATAGAATAGAGAATATAAGAAGAAACTATACCTTGGCAGCAGCAGCACTCTTCGTTGGATGGGTAGCACCAGAACCCTCCTCCTCATCTCCATCAACGACATCAAGACCGTAAGGAAAATTCATGCCCGCGAAATTCGGACGCCAAGGACAGAAATCTCCATAACGAGCAAGAGGAGTTTCACGAGGCTTGCTGTTTTCAGAAGGACGCCAACCGCGCGGACCCGGAATCCAACCATAAGCCCAAGGACCAACTACCTCAATAAAAGTAGCATGCCATTCATAATCATGGTCACGCTTAATTCTTTCACGAGCAGGAAAGAGTTTCCGTTCAGCAGATCCCTCAGTACCAGGAACATACTTCAGCTTGGAATCACTCACCTCACTCAAAAGACGAATTTCACCACGGGGAGCAGCAATATTACGAAGACTAACACTCCACGGCTTACGGTTTCTACTGTTGACATAATCCCCAAAAGAACTGTTAAAATTCTGAGGAGTGTACCACTCTCTCTCAGCAGGATTTGTAACATAGCAGGTCATCATAGTCTCTCCCTTGCTTCGCAGGTAACATTCCTTCAGTGAACGAAGATAATTCCCAGATAGTTGTGACACGGAACGATTATGAGTGTTCGTGGAAGAGCCTTCGCGACTAGCCAACACGTCATAATAAAAGGAGTCACCCGACTTATATAGGGGCAACATGAGAACCGCCTCGAAGGCTCCAACCGTAGTCAACAGATGAAACTCGTCAAACTGATACTTGGCAAGGAGCTCGTAAGTGATATCATCGCCAGGGGCATAGAAGCGAACCTCAAAAGCTTGAAGTTCATGTTTTTCCTTGAACATATCAAGATCAATATGCTTGAAAGTGACTTTCTTCTTACCAACTGAAATGTTGCGTATCACGGGGACAGTTTCTTCTTCGTCTGCGGAATCAGAAGTAGGACTCAATTCTGAAGCTTTCCTTTTAGAAGGAAGATTTTTAGACGGATCAGCTCTCGACATAGTACCCTTGGAGTACTTCCCTTTGAAAGAAACCGCGGGAGGAGGCGGCAAAGATTTCTGCGGAGGCACTGAAGGAGGAGCCATTGAACGAAGGGGCGGAACATCCAGTGTTTCAGTACGAGGAGGAGGAGCCCGCGTACTCCTAGAGTCATCACGAGGAGGAGCCTGCGTACTCCTAGAATATTCACGAGGACGAGAAGGGGCGCGGTTAACAACATACCTAGATCCAGAAGGACCCTTCGGCACATCCCCTTTCTTAGTAGGCGCAACCTTCGCACCAGAGGAAGATGAAACCCTATGACCCCGAGGATCCGATTGCGAAGACTTGTAAGGACCTTCCCCAAGTGGAGATCTGTCAGAATCTCGACGCGGAGGGGATCTTGGCGGACTAGACGGCGGGGTTTGGTAAGGACCCCGCGGACGATCAGACATATCTACAAGGAAACACAAAAACAGTTTAGAGAAGAATACGAGGAGATCACTAAAGATCAAAAAACCCATAATAGATGGTTCACCCGGATAAACATTAAAAACCCTAAGAACTAAAAATAACCATAAATACTCCATCCAACTCCAGGGATAATACTTAGATACAGACTCACAGACTTTGTAACAAAGAACAGGGGTAAACATATATGCTTCGACATGTGTGTTCTTCATCACAAAACCAACAATACAGCAGCATGAAACAAACGGGTAGATACATAGATAAATCAATGATGAGCAGCTAATGAAAAACCCCATACCTGTATAGAAGAGGACGACAATCACCAACCACAGTCGAAGAAAGGAGGATCGGAGATATCAAAAGCTAGTTGTCTACGATACAAGGGCAACAACAATCGAGAGCGAAAGAGACAGAAAATTGAATGGTGTTATCTTCCTCACAAGAATGACGATAATAAATGACTAAAGAACAAGAATAGAAAACAAGAAGAGGATGAACACTGACAAGAAGAAAATAAAAGTTTTTTTTCACATTCTTTCCTATTTATGAAGCTAGAGAATACAATAATTGTTCCTCGTACCAAGGAGCAGTTATGGGGAAAGTTAATGCAAAGTGGGAAACGTGTAGGACGACCTTTCTTCTTCTAAATTGCAAAATACGCCCAAGTCAGAAGAAGAGGGGCAAATTGTATGTACACCTTTCATCATCCACCACGTGTACAGAAAGAGACATGTGGAAGGCATGCAAAACAAGATATCAAAACATGATAGCAAGCATCTCATCAGAAGATGCCACCGGTCAGCAGATCCGACGGTCAGGGACAGAGGATCACAGAGGTATGATGGCTCAGATGAGCACCAGATAATACCCCTTGGGTGTTAATATACCCAATCCCGAGGAAGATCCCAGATCAACGGCTGAGAGGAAGTTTGACTGACACAGATGTGACCAGACAAAGAGACACTTGCCTGACACGAGCATACATCCATCTACCCGCATTAAATACCAAAGAGATATACACGTGTCAATCAGCTCGTGGAAGAGGCGAGGATAACCCTTCGTATTCAAGCTCAGGCCGCAGCATATGCCGAAGACCTCTGCGTAATGGGCACAAAGCACAAGAAGATAAGATTACATCGGCACCTCAGAAGTAGGACCCACGTTCCAACCCTATAAATACCCCTCTCCACTAAGAGAGAAGGGGTCGACGAATCCAGAGCAATTATAGGAGAATATAGGATAGAGAAATAAGAAGAGTAAGGAATCCCCCTACTTCCGCAGACCTATGTACACTCTAAATTCATTCGACTATCTTTGTAATCATTCAATACATAGTGAAACACCAGCCCCGTGGATGTAGGCCTTAGTGCTGAACCACGTAAATATTTGTCTTATTTACATTTTAGCACTTTACATTCAGCGTTGAACTTCATGTGCTTTACATTTATACTCGATTCTCTATTTATTCCTTTATACAAACATTATTTATGATAATATTCGACTAGTCAATAACAAGCTCGAAGGCTTCGAGTCGATGAATCGATATAATCATCCCCTTTACACATACAGCGTACCATTCTAGAATTAGACTGTATGCGAGTATTGTTTGTGAACACGTGGATGGCTTCGTGATTTATGTGTTCACAGGATTTACATAAAATTAAACATGCAGCCAAGTTAACTCGTTCTCATTTTGGTGCATGAAATGAAACATTGATAATTTGAGTCGCAAATGTCTCCGGCTGCAACTTAGCGGTTTATTTCTCGGTGATCGAATTTCCTTGTACTTTCTACAAAAGCATTAAAATATTGTTATTAGCCAAAATATCGAGTCCTAGCTCATATAAATATGGATATAAAATGCAGCACTTAGCGATTTTGGGAACTCCCTTAGACATAGCTTCCCGTCGATTGCACGATCATTCATGGTAGATAGAAATCGGCTAAGGTGTTCTCTCGCATTTCCTTTCCCGTTGTAGACTTTGAATTTTGGTGAAGTATAATCCTCCGGGTATTGATACTTTGTGATTTTCGAGGAGTAAGGGCTATCCATGAAATCGTAATTATCTTGCTTGACAACCCTATAGTTCATCTCCAAGTACTTAGCCATCGCTTCTTGCGTAATAGCCACGGGTCCTTCCTTTTCTTCTGTAACTTCCGCTGCCTATTTAGCATTCTTCTCGGCGCTCGCCACCTTCATGAGTTTTCTCAACTCTTGCTCTCTGCGTACCTTCATGAGTTTTCTCAACTCTTGCTCTCTGCGTACGTGGTCTTCCAACTCCTTCTGCATCTCTTTGAGGGAAGGCTGAACGAGTGGTGTTTCCTCGACTTCCTGTTGCTTATCCTTTTCGCGCGCGTCGTCTGGCTTTCTCGCTTGCGTGATAGGCTCTGATACTATACCTACTCTTTCTCCTTCTGTGTTGAGTGGCGGGATGTTCGGTGGACTCTCTGTTGCGTTTGAGTTAGCGCCTCCTACGTGTGTCATGGTTAGATAGTCACGATCCTCCGGGTGTGGTCGCCAAATGTTGAAAGGTGGATTTAGGTTTGAGGTTCTACCCGTCCTAACTAGCCAAGTGACCTCACTTTACCAAGAATAGTAAGAGAGAGAGTTTTCTTTCCATTATACTTTTTTCTTCTTTATATAGACTTTCCAAAAGCCCCTTCCTTTTATGACATCATGTCATGTGTCCTAAACTTCTTTAATTACTACTAATGTCATTCATTCTCCAATAAAACCTTCTTCTTTCCTATTAATTCCTCCCTTGTCCTTTCCATCTAATAGACACTTTCTTAGTGGACTTGGGATTTAGTCCCCATGTCTCATGTTGGGATTTCCTCCCTAAGGGGTAATATTTTCCATGTATCAACAAACTCAACTCCAATCTTTTTTTGAATTGCATTTATGTTATTCTGAATATAAACAGTCTTTTGATTTTGTCCTGATATCTTATTTATTTTTGAGTTGTTCTTTTACCTTTAGGTCCTTTACATGTTCACTGAGTCATGATTAACCCTGATTTGCTCTTTTGATGTCAATCTCTTTTGATTTCCTTTTTCAAAAATTTGTACTTTCTTGTGTGATCTAGTTAATCCAAGTTTTTTATTATCATTATTATTCAATTTGTTTAATTTTCTTTTGATGGATTTCTAACTCTCCTTGTTGCAAATTCTCTTGATTTGTTATGGGTCCTGTACAGTTTTGGATATTTGTATACATCTTATGCATCTTTTTCTTGACAGTATTGTCAAACTCGGAAGTATTGCCTCTCACAATTCTACATCATTCTGCAGTTTTGCAAATTAAAAAGGTACCGGATTTGAGTATTCTTCAGTATGAAATCCATTGTCATTACCATATTCAAGTGTTTGAATCCATAAGCATCCAATTAAGCTCAACGATTCAATACCCATTCCATTTTCAAAAATTTCAGAAATCCAACTTTCCCCCTAACCTCATTCGTGAATTAAGGAGTCATAAGTGTTATGCGACATACATAAAGTTAACAGTTTCTAGAAATTATTCTCGTCAAATATCGCATTATCCGTTACTTTTATTTAGGAAACAGAATATATTTGAGTTTACTACCCCAGACTCGATCCTAAATTTTTATAAAGACCTAACTATTGGTATTGTCTTGACACAAAAGATAACTCAAACCCTAAGAAAACCTCTTTAAACCCTTAGCAAATATCTTCATCATGTGGAAAATTTTGAACTAGGCAACAATAACAATCTTAATGATATTACTGAAAGGATGAGGGTTTCAATTATCAGAAGATACAGATATGTTATCGGTTCTGCAAGGAATCTAAATGAAGTCGTTGATGCTTAGTCAAACAGTTTGATCGGTAAACTTATAGCCAATGATGATGATATTGAAATATCAATAGTAAACGATGAGTTGAAACAGCTATGGAAAAACTAAACAAAGAGGGAGTCAAGAGTTGTACAAAAGTACCTATTTGTCTTCAAGTTCAATTCGCAAAAAGATATGAAGGATGTGCTCAAAAAATCCCCTTGAAATGTACACAGAAGCTCGCTTGCTATGCAAGAATACACAACAGAAAAAGCTTACAAGGATTATGTGTTTACAAAACAAGAATGTAATATTCGGTTTAAAGGGCTACTACTAGAGCATCATCATGAAGTTGTGGTTAACGAATCTATTGAAGACTTGCAAAGGAAGATATCAATGGATCCTAAGAACTGCAGACCACGTTCTGGATATATGATCACAACACGAGTTGAGATGGATCTCGATAAGCCTTTAACAAAAAGAGAATGGTGGAAACAAATGCAGGTGAACCGATAGGGGACATATATCATTAGGGTAAGTAAACAACCTCACAGTCTCTGTAACCAATGCTACATAGTAGATCATGATGATGAGATCTGTGAAGAGGTAGCTGAAATCTTATGTGAGAGAGCAATGACATATGACGAATATAAGGATTACTGCAATGCAAAGATCCAAGCTAAGGTTGATCATTCTGGAGATAGTGAAGACAATCAAGATAGTGACTATGTTCACGTTGGGAGAAATAAAAAATCATTATCTGATGCAGATGAAGCTCGAACCCCTAAAAGAGATATGAACCAACCTAATCAAACCAATAGGTCTAACCCGTCCATTCAAGGTCCCATTTTGGTTGTCCATGGAGGGAACTCAACTAACAATTTTACTAAGGATACTCATGTTGAATTCATGGATGGAGTAGAGATGGATGACAACGAATATAGTGATGCAAGCACATAGGCGGACTCCATGCAAAATCCAGAGAGCCATACAATCAAGGTCAAAAATTTCTTTCATTCCTTATTTTTTAGTGTATAAATATATTGCATTCACTTTAGGTAATATTTTTTTGTGTGCTTATCCATCTTATTTTGTCAAAACTTTTCAAACTAATTACTGTTGTTTTAAACTACATTGTTCCTTTTACTGTTGTGGCTTTGAAGTAGCAAAAACAATTATATATTTTTCGCATCTCGTAATATTTGTGCGCACATCCTGATCGGTTAGGATCCTACTAAGATCCTGTTTATCTTTGGTAGATTTGATCAAATAGTTGTATAGATCAGCATCTCTTTATATTTCTATTTTGAGATCTATTTAGATGGATTGTGAATCTATATATAATTACTTCGATAAAAAGATATTGATTTAACCCGATAAAGGAGTTTACTTGTTTAAAAGGAAGAACCTTTGTCACAAACTCAACATATCTCTATTATTAAAGATTGATAGAGGAGTGTTTGTGGGTGAAAACGGTTTCTGCTGATTTTGGTAATTTCGTGTGTGTGGAAGAGAAACTAGTCTAAACCCTAAACAATGTACTGCACGGGAGTACTTTTGATTCGAGAGATCAATCTGTACAATCCTGGCCTAAACCAAGAAATGGTCGTTCCAGGCTTGCTTCGGTCACAAAGTGAAGGAGAAGGGTTGGTCTTAGGGAGGGAAGCGAAGAAAAATGTTGAGACCAGAATAGTTGATTCCGAAAGTGTGGGTGTTTCAGGACTTGTATCAGAAAGTTGAACTGGCTAGATGAATGAAAAGCTATCAGATGATTTCTAGATGTTGTATTGTTCCTCTGACCAAAACCTGTTTTTGGTGGAAATAGGTGAGACCTATTTATACAAGTCGCAACAAAACGTACCCTGGTCTTGTAGGAAGTGGAAACGATTGAGTGGTGGAAGAAGGGAGTAATGGATAACGCCTGGAATTGATGTTTCCATACTGAAGGATACGTTTAACCATTACTTCTTTCCATTACTAACCTCCCCGTTTTATGACACTTTCTTGTAACGGGCGTATTGCACGCCGCACGCTGTAAACCGCCAGACCAATACCCTGATGAGTATCCCCCAATTTGTGACATGTTTTGATGTCTCGAGTGTTTTCGTGTAAAACATTTATCACTTTGCTACGTATGGAAAGTTGAAATTGAGAGGCTTGCCGCAGGTAAATAGCATGTGATGTTATTAGGCTCGTCTTGGCTGGTTGCGTAAAACTTTCCACAAGATCGCCGGCTTGGTGGCGAACTTCGATGGATGAGATCGCATCTGATGAAATAAGGGTAGCCATTGATTGTGGCTACCTTGTGTTGGCGCCTGAAGATGGCGCAGCGGCGTTTTTGCTGCACGCCAGTGGCAATGCGGCATGGCTGGCATGGATCGTGCATGCCAGTGGCACGGTGGTGCAAGTGGCGCCTGGCGTAGCCATGGCCATTAATTTTAGGCGGCTGGTCGCCTGAAAGTTGCCACAAGACTGTCAGCTCGGTGGCGAACTTGGATGGCTGAGATTGCATCTCATGAGGAAGGATAGCCGTTGATTATCGCTACCTATGTCGGCGCCTGACAACTTTGTATAAATTAGAGTTTAGCATGTTGAAACCCTAATTAGCGTATATGGCATGCTGCTTGACATGTCGATTGGCATGTGCATCTGGCATGCGCGTTTGGCGGGTTTGGCATGCTGCTTGGCATGTTTGTCATGCCGTTTGGTATGTGCGTCTGGCATGCGTGTTTGGCGTGTTTGGCATGCTGCTCGGCATGTGCATCCGGCATGCGCGTTTAGCGGGTTTGGCATGCTTCTCGGCATGTTTGGTATGCTGATTGGCATGTACGCCTGGCATGCGCGTTTGGGGAGTCTGGCATGATGCTTGGCATGTTTGGAATGCCGATTGGCATGTTGGTGCGGGTTTTGGGAAGCCAACTTAGTATGGAAACCTCTTTTAAGGATGCGGCGGGTTTGGAGCAACCTAATTGGTCAATGAAAGTAGGGGGTCGACCAAGCATGGGCGTTCCTACCTTTTTAGTGCGCATGGCGGGTTTAATGCGACCTGATTGGTTTATTAAAAGAGGGCCGGCCAAGCATGGTCGTGGCTACTCTTCTGGAGAGAGTGTGGAGGCTTTAGAGAGACCTGATTGGTCGATGGGAAGTGGGGCCGGTAATCTAGGGCGTGGCCACACTTCCAGTGCGCTATGGAGGATTTGAAGCGACCTGATTAGTCGATGGGAAGCTAGGGCGTGGACACACTTCCAGTGCGCTGTGGCGGATTTAATTTCCTAGTTTGGCTAAGCATAGTTTTCGACCAACGAGGTCTAGTGTACTGCGTGGGGCGCGAAACCCTAATTTTGCAAATTAGTCAGGTTTATGAGTTTTTTGTGAGTTATCACAATAATTGGCTGGATTTTGTATGTTGCCATAAAAATCCTTATCTACAGAATGCAGTGTGCTTTCCATCTGAGCATTTCGTGCGATGGCCTTAACTTTGGTACTTGGAGGTTCATGCTACTCCGCTGCGAGTGAACACAAATCCGTCATGCCATACCGATATTAAGGGTTCTGCCGGGAAACATAGCACAGGAAAGTACTCAGTGAGTCTTGTATTGGCGAGGTGCCGAAATTTACAGAGTTTTTGGGATGGTTGCTACATTCACCAGTCTGGATAAATTTCATGTAAATATATTGAATAACTCAATAAATGTGTTGGTGGAGAGGTTAGCACTCACGACACCTTTTCCTTGCAGAGTGACGTCAGATGCAAGGTTTTATGATTTTAACCGTAAGCTAAAAACCACCATCAACATTAAGTCCCCTGCTTAGCACGTAACAGTGGCATTGTTGCGAGGTAAGCATGAGATGGTGACAGACGAGAGTAAAATCGAAAGAGAAAAACGTGAAGAGATTGCCAAGGAAATTCAACTAACCTTTGGTGGAAGGCGTGAGGAATCCGTGATCCTTGTGTTGGTGGCTTTTGCATAAATCCGTCTTGGCCATGGGATGTTGGCACCGGTGCGGCATCTTTGGCTACTGGCTAAGGAATGGTTCATGGCGCTGCTGGCTAGGGCATTGGATAGGACGCGATTTGGAGTTGGCTTGGGCTGCGGATGGCACTTGTCAGGAGTGGAAAAGTTGGCGCTGAGATGGACGCAGGTGCATCGGCTATCGAGCAGAGAAGCTAGCACTGGGAGGATGCAAGTTGTTGGTGTTGGTTAAGCCGTTGGC
This sequence comes from Papaver somniferum, assembly GCF_003573695.1. Lineage (NCBI taxonomy): Eukaryota > Viridiplantae > Streptophyta > Magnoliopsida > Ranunculales > Papaveraceae > Papaver > Papaver somniferum. Next base: position 37,924,099 of record NC_039368.1, read on the forward strand.
GCTGCTGGCTTGGCTTGGCTGTGATGCTGCTGGTTTGGCTTGGCTTGGCCGTGACACTGCTGGCTTGGCTTGGCTTGGCCGTGACGCTGCTGGCGTGGCTTGGCTTGGCCGTGGATCCGTTGGCTTTGGCTTGGCTTGGCCGTGGAGTCGTTGGCTTTGGATTGGCCGCGGAGATGGTGCTGGCTTGCCGTGGATCCATTGGCGCTGGCTTGGCATGGAGATTAGCACCGTGGAACACACCGTGGGCCCAGCTTCCTTCTTTTGTACGTGTCCCAAAAGGGAAACCCTTCTCTAGTCGAATTTCCAAAACACCATGCCTATAAAAAGCGTTACCCATCTTCCTTACTTTCGTATTGTTGGCTTTGTTTCCACATCTTGGTGCTAGCGGCAAAGTCTTCGATCAGTGGAGAGAATCAGCAGCAAAAGTAGGCGAGTGTATTTTAGGTATGTTTCTTAGCGTTTCTTCTTTTGTTTTCTCTTCTGTGTTGGTGTAAACTAGCTTCAGCCCGCAGAATGGTGGAAATTGGCTTTAGTCCGTGGAATGGTGAAAATATGGCGCTGGAACTTTGGCTACCAAATGGTGATGGTGGCGCTGGAACTCTGGCTACCAAATGGTGATGGTGGCGCTGGAACTTTGGCTACCAAATGGTGATGGTGGAGCTGGAACTTTGGCTATCAAATGGTGATGGTGGAAATTTCGCTTGGAAGGCTTGTTGGCTGGGTCACATAATGCTGGAGCGTTGGCGCTAACTTAACCATAGAGTGCTGGAGCCATAAAGAGTTGGCTTGACCACGGAGTGTCGGAGCCATGGAGACTTGGCTTGACCAAGGAATGCTGGAGCCATGGAGAGTTGGATCGACCATGGAGTGTTGGATCCATGGAGAGTTGTAGGTTGAGCGACTGGTGTTCCTCGTGCTGGCGCGCTGCTGGTTCGGTCACGGAGCGGAGATATTGGCACACTACTTGTTCGGCTATGGAGCATGAGCGTGGTGCGCCTAATCATCTATTCCCGTTCATGGAGCAATAAGGAATATTTATTCTGTTCAAACTCTAGAAACTGCGTTTGTATGAAAAGGGGTATCGACCCTCTTCTATTTTTTATTGTTCGTTCGGCTCCGTGCTTTCATCTACAACATCTGGCTCCTCTTCGTCATTTGTTAGCGGTGGTAGAGCGAGCATTAATGGCAACAAAGTAATCTCCAATAGTTATAATCAACAACAAGGCAAGCCAGGAGAACTCAAGGTAGGTGCTCTCACATGTATCCACCCAACAGTACCATCGATCTTCTCCAGAATGTGGAATAAGGTTATGACTCTAGAGGAACGGGTATCTAACCTCTCTAGTGGATTTCAAAATTCACCAAAATCCATTGCGCTCTTGGGATAGATGGATGAAATAATGTCAGGGCTAATCTTGATGATGGTGGTTGCGTTGTTGGTTCATCCTTGACTTTTAGGTTATTTGGTACCTAGACTTTCTGATTGCGATGATGATATGATGTGGATACTGGTATGGTCGACATCTTCCGGAATTGCTATATAAATTAGACGAGCTGAGAGGCATTCTGTTGCTGACGTGTTACTAACAAATCTCCAAGGACTTCATTCCAGGCGACATCCTTTGAAACATCTTCTGAATCTTGGACTATTGTATAGAATGGGATGCAATGAGCAGTCCCCGGTTACTTATGTCTGGTTATAGATCCGATGGCGTGGCCGGATATGTGAATATATCTACGACACGTTTTTGGAGTCTTTGATGTAGTGCACGGCTTTATGTTGAGAAATCCCTGCGGCTCGCAAAGTTCTATTGCCTTTGCTGGTAAGGTGGTTGACGAATTGATGAAGGCGGTAATATTTTTGATTCGTCATTTGTTGATCAGTGGGCGGGAGCCGCACCTAATAATTATGCATTGCACCCAACTTCTGGCAGCCCGTGCACCCCTTCCATAGGAAATTGGAAATCTAGAAACACCGAGTTTGGCTTTGTCGGCGATGCGTGTCTTCATGCAGCCTTGGGTAGGTGGTGTTGAATTCTGATTAGGTGATGCGACAAACATGGTGTAGTCGGCATGCGTGGCTTGCTGAAGCGCGAATTTCCTCTTTGATTCTTCAATAACAACAACGCTTATGAATGGCTGAGCCAAATATTGCTTGTTGGTCAGGATCCTTCCAGACAAGTAGGTGGTGATATCCTTGCACTACATCTTTGAATAGTGGTGACCTTGTTACGGTCATGACTTTTTGGCCAGTTGTCCCTTCTGAGTTGAAAGGCTCTCGACAATGAAGGGATTCCGTGTGTTGAGCTTCAGTCCCCAAGTGTGGTTTTTGTGGTTCTATCTTGTATGATTGGTGAGTTGAACATGATAAAGATCTCATCTTGCATCCATATTGGTGACTCTATTACTTCTTCAATGTGAAACTAAAATATGGAGAAGTACAGATTACCTATGTAGTTATTATTGCTATGGTAAAGCTCTGGCTGGTATCAGCAAATGAAAAACAACAGTTCTTGGAAGCAACTGCGATCAGAAGAGACTGCGTTTTCGTGGGGAAAAAACAAGATGGAAGGTGCTTGGATGGCTACGGTCACGATCCTTGACAGGGAGGAGTGATGACTACGGGTACAGATCTTGGCGAGGAAGAGTGACGGCTACTGGATCTTGAAAGGAAAGAGCGGTAGCTACGAGCACGAACCTTGGATGACCATGGACATGAATATTGATGGGCTTTGATAACTCGTGTACGTGAGTTTATTCCTTTTTTTTTATATTTGTTTTCGGTGAAGCGGCGGCTTCGGGAGAGAACATCGAAGCAGTTCCTAGAGCGAAATGTTGAAGCAGTTCCTGGAGCAAAACGTTGAAGCGGAGCGGCTTCTGGAGAGAAATGTTGAAGCGGCTTCGGCTCTTGGAGAGGACGTTGAAGCTTATGGATCAAAACGCTGAAGCTTTGGCTGAGCGATGGTTGAAGCGGAGCGACTTCTGGAGAGAAACGTTGAAGCGGATTCTGCTCTTGGAGAGGACGTTGAAGCTTATGGAGCAAAACGCTGAAGCTTTGGATGCCGGAGCGAACGTTTAAGCGGAGCAACTTCTGGAGAGAACATTGAAGCGGCTCTTGGAGAGAGACGTCGAAGTGGATCCTGTAGAAAACTCCAATGAGGGCGCTATTAACCCTGTACTTCGAAAAACAACTTGATACGATATGGCATATGGGAAGACGGCACAAATAGTGCTGGTCGGAAAGTCGTGTTTTTCTCTCATGGGAAAGAATGCGCTTCTTCTGTTTGATTTTTCCTTGCAACTCTCAGAGCCTTGACGGTTATAATGTTGAAGTCGGAGGTCGCGTCAATCAGCGTGCTGTCAAACTCGACATCCTTCAAGTGAGTAGTGGTTAGGAGTCCCCCGTTCCATCTATCAATCATGCTTCCCAGGAGAGGTTGGGGTTTGGGAACAGCTTCCCTGGCTGGAAACAGCTGCTTTCCTTATGTAGTGCAGTTGAGGGCTGCAAATATTTCTTGACGCTGTGCCTTGGAGAAATATATAATCTCACATAAATGTTTCATCATAGACTGCACGATTTTGTGGGAGAAGTCCCCAGAAATCATGCATCTCCTGATGGGAAGAGGGTATCTGTGAACTCGGGAGAGTTGCTGATTTTCTTTGCCTCGATTTTGGAGAAGTGTTTCCTGATCTTCACGTGTGACGAAATTGGATTGCCAATTCCCTTCTACTGGGAGTTCAAGAGCAACGCGAACCTATTCATTTATAAACACGCGTCCTGCTGAAGTGCATGCGCCGGATGTCAAAAGTATTCCTCGTCAGCTCCGTCGGGGGTTGATCGTGACTCTTGTGACGGCCGTTCCGTTAGTGTCTTGAGGAAAATAGGTATCTCTTTATGAGTTGTATCCATGTCTGTCTGATCCTTACGAGAATCTTTTGTTTTTCCATAAAATCAACAGTGGTAAGAGGAGGTCGGCTTCTTCTGGCTCCTCCAGTCTCTCGTCCTGATGGTGGAGTAGCAGCGGCTCGGGTGACGGCTGGATCTGTCACACTTGAAGAAACGTTGGGGGTGGCGCCAACGGCTCTGGCTCCGGTGATCGGAGGTGTAACCCCTGAAGGGACATTTTTCGCGCCGTTGGTGTACATGTGGCGTATTAATGTCACTGAAAGAAACGTTAACATCGAAGATGATTTTAGCGCTAGTGTTTCAGGGTTTGTTGCTGATCCGGACCTGAGTTCTACCATCTTGAGATCGGGGTTGAAAAATGAAATTGGAAATTGGGAATTGATATTGTAACCGAGAGATTAATCTCCCACCGTGGTCTCCAATTGTTTGTGGGTGAAAACGGTTTCTGCTGATTTTGGTAATTTCGTGTGTGTGGAAGAGAAACTAGTCTAAACCCTAAACAATGTACTGCACGGGAGTACTTTTGATTCGAGAGATCAATCTGTACAATCCTGGCCTAAACCAAGAAATGGCCGTTCCAGGCTTTCTTCGGTCACAAAGTGAAGGAGAAGGGTTGGTCTTAGGGAGGGAAGCGAAGAAAAGTGTTGAGACCAGAATAGTTGATTCCGGAAGTGTGGGTGTTTCGGGACTTATATCAGAAAGTTGGACTGGCTAGCTGAATGAAAAGCTATCAGATGATTTCTGGATGTTGTATTGTTCCTCTGAAAAAAACTTGTTTTTGGTGGAAATAGGTGAGACCTATTTATACAAGTCGCAACAAAACGTACCCTGGTCTCGTAGGAAGTGGAAACGATTGAGTGGTGGAATAAGGGAGAAAGGGATAACGCCTGGAATTGATGTTTCCATAATAAATGATCCGTTTCACCATTACTTCTTGTCATTAATAACCGTCCCGCTTTATGACACTTTCTTGTAACGGGCGTATTGCACGCCGCACGCTGTAAACCGCCAGACCAATACCCTGATGAGTATCCTCCAGTTTGTGACATGTTTTGATGTCTCGAGTGTTTTCGTGGAAAACATGTAGCGCTTTGCTACGCGTAGCAAGTTGAAATTGAGAGGTTTTCCGCAGGTAAATAGCATGTGATGCTATTAGGCTCGTCTTGGCTGGTCGCCTAAAACTTTCCACAAGCTCGCCGGCTTGGTGGCGAACTTCGATGGCTGAGATCGCATCTTATGAAATAAGGGTAGCCATTGATTGTGGCTACCTTGTGTTGGCGCCTGAAGATGGAGTAGTGGCGTTTTTGGTGCACGCCAGTGGAAATACGGCATGGCTGGCATGGATCGTGCATGCCAGTGGCACGGTGGTGCAAGTGGCGTCTAGCATAGCCATGGCCATTAATTTTAGGCAGCTGGTCGCCTGAAAGTTTCCACAAGTCTGTCAGCTCGGTGGCGAACTTGGATGGATGAGATTGCATCTCATGAGGAAGGATAGCCGTTGATTATGGCTACCTTCTGTCGGCGCCTGAAAACTTTGTCTAAATTAGGGTTTAGCATGTTGAAACCCTAATTAGCGTATATGGCATGATGCTTGGCATGTTTGGCATGCCGATTGGCATGTGCGTCTGGCATGCGCGTTTGGCGGGTTTGGCATGTTGCTCGGCATGTTTGGCATGTCGATTGGCATGCACGTTTGGCGGGTTTGTCATGCCGATTGGCATGCACGTTTAGCGAGTTTGGCATGCTGTTTGGCATGCCGATTGGCATGTTGGCGCGGGTTTCGGGAAGCCAACTTAGTATGGCAACCTCTTTTAAGGCTGCAGCGGGTTTGGAGCAACCTAATTGGTCAATGAAAGTAGGGGGTTGTCCAAGCATGGGCGTGGATACTCTTTTAGTGTGCGTGGAAGGTTTTATGCAACCTGATTGGTTGATTAAAAGAGGCCCGGCCAAGCATGGTCGTGGCTACTCTTCTGGCGAGAGTGTGGCGGCTTTAGAGAGACCTGATTGGTCGATGGGAAGTGGGGCCGGTAATCTAGGGCGTGGCCACACTTCCAGTGCGCTATGGAGGATTTGAAGCAACCTAATTGGTCGATGGGAAGTGGGGCCGGAAAGCTAAGGCGTGGCCACACTTACAGTACGCTGTGGAGGATTTAATTACCTAGTTTGGCTAAGCATATTTTTCGACCAACGGGGTCTAGTGTACTGCGTGGGGCGCGAAACCCTAATTTTGCAAATTATTCGGGTTTATGAGTTATCACAATAATTGGCTGGATTTTGTATGCTGCCATAAAAATCCTTATCTGCAGAATGCAGTGTGCTTTCCGTCTGAGAATTTCGTGCGATGGACTTAACTTTGGTACTTGGAGCTTCATGCTACTCCGCTGCGAGTGAACACAAATCCGTCATGCCATACCGATATTAAGGGTTCTGCCGGGGAACATAGCACGGGAAAGTACTCAGTGAGTCTTGTATTGGCGAGGTGCTGAAATTTACAGAGTGTTTGGGATGGTTGTTACATTCGTCGTCTGGATAAATTTCATGTAAATATATTGAATGGCTCAATAAATATGTTGGTGGAGAGGTTAGCATTCACGACACCGTTTCCTTGCAGAGTGACGTCAGATGCAAGGTCTTATGATTTTAACCGTAAGCTAAAAACCACCATCAACAAGGAGTTACCAAACAACTTTGTTCCTTTACTGTTTGGAATACGATCAAAGGAGTTGAGTGTTTAAGACTTTACATCGGTAAAACAACTCAAGATAGTGATTTCTGTCTTGGGATTCATGTGCTTTGACCAGATGGTTTTTGGTGCAGGGATACTGAGGGAACTAAGTAACTAGGGGTAGATTACTTGGTCTCAACTATACGAAGTTGGATTTGTTTTTTATATAGAGACTTAATTATGATAGTGTTAGAGCATTGATCGGTCGAACTCACAAGTGTTGTTATCTCAAGCTTGTTGTCAAATTTAGTTGTCAAAACTATATCTTGATTTACAGTCTACAATTAGTCAAGTCTCGCAATAGGATAGAAACGTAGTTGGGAAACAAAGGATTACACCAGTCATCATTACGTTCTACCGTTTGAAGGCAAAGATCAAGCGAAGCTTTTGAAGAACTTCATCAACAAAATATAAGTGAAGACTGAACCACCTATTTCTCAAGTTATACTCACTTTCTATCATTTGAGACGATGTCGCATAAATAATTAGACTAGTATGCACAAGAAAGAATATCGAGTCAAGTTTATCTTGATAATTTCTCGAAATATAATGGCTAAGCTTAATGAACATTTGTTCATACTTGATGAATTTCGGTTAAGGACAATTTACTATTCGGAATCAAAATAATGATTCAAGTTTATCATTCGAAAATATCCTGGAACAGTGATATGTGTTATTGATGTTATTCGGAAATGTTTCAAATTGATTTAGAAAAATATAGAACTACTATTGATTTAGATACAAGATAGTGGTATCGGTTTTACTGTGAAAACTGTTATACGTCTGCACTTGTATTACATGTATTCGTACAAGTAATGGAGTAGCTATATACATATCGACTTACAGATTGTGTGATATGCATATTCATATGCACATCATGGGAAATTTGTTTGTTTCGTGATCCGGATCGGTATGCATACTCGTATGCAAACCATTCTTGAACTGTGGTTATGGAATCGGGGGTGAGTATCCAAACCGGTACGCAAGCTAAAACAGTTATGTGTTCCTGAACTCGGCAGTGTTTCCAAACCGGTACGCAAACCGATTTTGTTCCGTGAACTCTGAAACCGGCAACAGTCTTTGAGTTTCCAAACCGGTACGCAAACTTAAAAAGTTTTGTGAACTGCAGAACTTTGGTTTGGTGGAAAGTTTGCAAACTGGTACGCAAACCTAAAAAGTTTTGTGAACTCCGGAACTCGGTTTTGGTTATAAGTTTCCAAACCGGTATGCGTACTGTGACTGAACCGACTCATGAACTACTATGTATTTGTACTCGTACATATACTAATCGACGACATGTTTGTGACTCAGAATTAATGTCTCATGTGTTCATGAAAATGAAGATTAAGATTTTAAATTCAAACTGGCTAGTTTCGGCTAACCACGTTGAACATAGTCTTTATACACGGTTCGGTTACGGTTTCACCAAACCAGAGTGTATATCTTGTTTATGTAAATCAGATTCAAAGTTTTCATCTAACGGTGAATGTTGTTTGCTTGGTTCCAAAGCTATCTTAGCTTAACCCTAAAACAACCTATGCTTTGAAAGTCTATAAAAGGGGAACTCTTGTCAAATGGGATATTTGAATCCTGAGTCCTGACACTACTTTTTGGTGTGTCCTAGATGTATCTAGAGTCGTCCTCTTATCTTTCCTTGATTGGGATTCGTGAAGCCAGGTCCAGTTATCTTTCCTTGGTAACTCGAGTATCTTGATCTTGATTGTTTGTAGAGCTTGCTCCAACAATCAAGATAGATAGTGATCATCAAAGTTCTCTTCAGCTCAGACTTTGTTGATTCCACAAGTTTTATACTTGTGAGGTGAGTAATAATCTAGGTTGCACTTCGGGTTGCATAAGTCCGGATTTTGAATCGTATGCTTCGATCGTGATTAGGAAATCAATTATATAGGATTAATCCATGGGAGGCATATTTGGTTTAAAGTCTTCAATTGAGTTAAAGCAACTCTTAGTTGGTATGAGATCATCTAAGGGAATCAATTGCGCGGAGTCCTGCTGGGATTCAAGAGGCGTAAGGAGCGGGACTGTACCTTAATCGGTGATATACCTTTTAGGGCTCAACTACATTCTAGACCGAAGTTAATTGGTAGTAGGCTAGTATATGTAGCAGCTTAATACAGTTTGGTATTCAATCTGGACTAGGTCCCGGAGTTTTTCTGCATTTGGGGTTTCCTCGTTAACAAAACTTCTGGTGTCTGTGTTATTTCTTTTTTTTTTGCATTATATTTTTTATCTTTATAATTGAAATATCATAGGTTGTACGTTGATCAATCATAGTAGAGACATCCGACCTAGTTTGTCGGACACGACTTGATTGATTCTTGGATATTGGTGTTTGGTACCGTCCAGGTAATCTTTTTGTGATTAGGTTCACAGACTTGTTTCTGTAAGCGTTCTAATCGCAAGAAAGAGATATATATATATATAACTCCATACCCTATTTCTTGATTGTGTTTATCTCTCAGAGTTGTATTGAGTTTATCCATACAGATTGCCTAAGAAAAAAGTGTTGGTGTATTTTGGTACCCCCGTGTTTTCAGATAGTACTCAAAACTGGACTAGGTCCCGGGATTTTTCAAAATTTGCAGTTTCCTAGCTAACAAAATCTTGATGTGTCATTTACTTTTATTTTCTGCAATTATAATTGTCTTTATTATAATTAAAAGTAAATACACTTGTACACTAATCCTAATCACTTAATATTGATCCTATAGTAAATCGGTCTTGTACTGTAACTATAATCAAGTGAGTATCTTGGTGTTGTATTGTCTTGACTTTCTCCATAGACGATCACACAAGCTATCAGACTTATAGGTTGAAACGAAAATATTGTGGTGTACTTGGATATCCTCGTCATTTCACATGCAAAGTGCGAGTCATGAATGAGTTTGTAAGAATATAAGTTGCCCTTTTTGTATAATATATTATCAAAGAAATACAATTGAGTATGAAAATAGAGGCCTAAAAAATAAGGGATGTGGTAATCCAATGGCCAACACAATGTTTGAACAAAGAAGGCTAGGTACAACTAATTACAAACTCAACTCTTATAAAATTTCTCGTGTCATTTCGAGATCAACGCACAATATTATACTGATATGGTATTAGGGATCAATATTTATGTTTAAGCTGGAATATAAAAGTGCAAATAAGAATTATCACTTAACTCGAAAAAATTCAGAAAGGAAACAATTGGTTAAAAGTTAATCAACTCTAACAAACATTTCACTGTCTTCTCGAGAATCAATATACGATTCATATCATAAATTGTCGTACATTTGTCTTTTACTCCATAACCTCGTATAAGAGAGAATAAGAAAACAATAAATGAGCAGATGGTAGTTATAGTTTCCGACCATAAAGATAGCACAAAAGAATAGCTTAGTTGAGATCATGCCCCTGTCATAATGGAAGAAGTAGGAGGAATTGCAGAGACAATTATTGATGTAGTAGCCATTAGCATTATAGATGTTTTTAGTAGAGAATCCAAACCAGTACGGGAGCTAGAATTTTGTAGTCAAGTAGAAATAACGACTTGATTATCAATTAGAGCCCGTAATGATTTTGGAGTCAGAATGTTTCCGTTCTTCCATTCTCAAAGATATTATTTCCAATACCAATTTCGAAAGGACAATATTCTCATATTTTTTATATATTATAAACATAAAATATTGTCACAAAATTTTAGAAAAAATTTCTAATTCATTTATGATAAAACTAATGATGCCCTTATCTTTAGAGTGTCTGTACATATAATCTCTGCCACTAATCTCTGTTGTAACTACACGTGTATAGTGTAGATCAGTTTCTCTTTATAAATGTTATGTCCAGACATCTCCTGTAAGAACAATTACTGATATTCATTATTAATGAAATATCTTTTTCTTTCACCTGTCATTATGGTAACGAGAGCAGGTTAAGCTTTTTAAACTTTTTTGATCCTTCAATGGTGATTTTTACTTCATCTTCAACAAAACTCTGTGTTCTTTTTCTCTTGCAACAGTGATTCACAGATACTCTCTTGGGTGAAGATTATTTTTCTCCGGTATTCTTTGTTTCTTCACTTCCTGCAATTTTTTTTCAGATCTATTTTTACTTTTCTTTCAAATTCGATTCTTCTATCAAGATTTCCTCAAATTCTTGATCAATTTTGTTCATCATACTAGCTTCTATCTTCATTCACTTTCGTTGTTTGTTCAAATCTTGTCTTCTGTTTTTCAATTTTATCTCAAATCTTGATTTCTTTCAATGGATCAAAGACCTACTGTTCGAATTTCCACACTTCCGCTCAATACTATTGCTCATATAATCCCTTTGAAACTCAAGGATGATAATTTCATCACCTGGAAAGCTTTAATGTTACCACTTTTCAAGAAATTCCAGGTTGAAAAGTTTATCGATGGTTCTTTTCCATGTCCTGATCAAGGAACCACAAGATCTCAACTCACTGAATATCAAGATTGGATTGCTGAAGATACAACTCTTCTTCTTTGGATCCAATCAACAATTTCTGATTCAACTATTGGTTATGTTGCTGGTGTTGCTACTTCTAGAGGATTGTGGCTTAGCATTCAAGAAAGATTTGCTCATACTTCTGCAACTCATGTGATTCATATTCGTACCAAGCTTCAATCTCTCAAAATGAGTAGTTCTGTATCAAAATATCTAATGGAGATTAAAAGCCTTCAAAATCAACTTGCAGCTGCAGGATCTCAAATTTCAGACACTGAAATGGTGGTAACTATTTTATCTGGCTTGCCTCTAGAGTATCATTCCTTTGCTACTTCCATTAGAATTCGTAATCCGCCAGTATCAAGCAAGGAACTGTTCAATCTACTCATGAATGAAGAAATTGTTGTAACCAATACCAAAACGGATTCTGAAGCCAAAGCTTTTGCGGCTCAACATTATCAACAGTTCAAACCTACTTCTAGTTACAATCCTAGACCTTCATACTCAAACTCAGTTTTTCATGGAGGTGGATCAAGAGGTCGAGGTGGTCGACATCCAAATCCTAATTTCTTCTCAAGACCTTCCTATGGAAGAGGCAATACTTCTGAAATTGAACCTTGTCAAATCTGCAAAGGCAAGAATCATGATGCTACTGAATGTCACCAAAGGCTTAATTTCTCCTATCAAGGCAAACCTCCACCAGAAAATCTTCAGGCAATGTTAGCAGCTGCAGATATTTTTGATGATTCTCCCTGGTATGCAGATAGTGGAGCTACAATCACATCACCTCTAATGATGCTAATCTGACTACTTCTTCTGCTTATGAAGGTGCTGAGATGATTTCAACAGATAGTGGCCAAGGTATGCACATCTCTCACATTGGCCACTCATTAAAACATGTGAATGATTATTCCTTTACTCTCAATAACATTTTAGTTGTGCCAAAAGCCTCTCAAAACCTTTTGTCAGTTCACAAATTTACAACAGACAACCACTGCTCTTTAACTTTTGATTCTTTTGGTTTTTATGTGAAGGACTTGACCTCTCAGAGGATCCTTTTGCAAGGGCCACATAAAAATGGTCTTTACCCTATTCAATTCAATTCACACACTGCTCCTGCTGCATACTCCAGTTCTCTCATCTCCAGTGATATTCTACACAAAAGACTTGGACATCCATCTTTTCAAACCTTGCAAAGACTGTGCCATCAATTACAACTACCAAAAGTCTCTAGCACACCTTTATTTTGTAATGACTGTAAACTAGGAAGAATGCACAAACTTCCTTTTAGTCTTTCTAATATTGTTGCTGCTCAACCTTTAGAGCTTCTTCATATGGACTTATGGGGTCCCTGTCATGTCAGCTCTCTTTCAGGCTCATACTATTATGCTAATGTTGCAGATGAGTACTCCAAGTATTGTTGGATCTTTCCACTAGTTAATAAATCTGATTTCAGACAAGTCTTCATTAATTTTGTCACTCAAATTGAAAACTTCTTTTCTTTGTCTGTTAAATGCATTAGAACTTATAATGGTGGTGAATTTACTGACAATCTTCTTAAAGCTTATCTTACTCAAAAAGGAATTCTTCATGATTTTTCCTATCCCAAAACACCTGAGCCAAATGGTGTTGCTGAAGTAAAACACAAACATATTTTGGACATTGGTAGAAATCTTTTGATTCAATCTGGTCTCCCTGCCATGTTTTGGGTAGAGGCTTTTCAAACTGCAAATTATCTAATCAATAGATTACCAGCAAAAGCTCTAAACTTTGTATCTCATTTTGAACTTCTCTTTCATAAGTCTCCTAATTATGATTTTTTGAAAGTCTTTGGTTGCTCCTGCTTTCCATGGCTGAAACCATATACATCAAATAAGTTACAACCTAGAAGTAAGCATTGTGTCTTTCTAGGATATAGTCTTTATCACAAAGGTTATAGATGCTATGATTTCACCAGTGGCAGAGTATATATCTCTAGACATGTTTTATTCAATGAATCCAGATTTCCTTTCAAGACTTTTTCATCTCATACTATTTCTGCAATTGTTCTATCCATCATTCCTACTTGTGATGCTTCTACTGCTCTTTCAATTTCTGAGTCAGTTCCTCCTCCAATACTCACTACCTCCACTCCCACTACTACAACTAAAGTCATTCCTCAAAATGATCATTCCACGATTACTAGGGATAAGAGAAGTGTGTTTAAACCAAAAACTATGCTTGCCACTAAACATTTATTGCCTGCAGCTTACTTAAGTGACAGAGCATCTCCAGTCCCAACATGCTTCTCTCAAGCAATAAAGAATCCAAAATGGAAGGTAGACCTTTTTAAGGAACATGAAGCTTTACTTAATGCTGGTACTTGGTCTTATGTGCCTTCTTCACCTGAGCAAAATGTAGTTGGCTGCAAATGGGTCTTCAGGATCAAATATAATGCAGATGGTTCACTGGACAAATATAAAGCAAGACTAGTGGCAAAGGGGTTTCATCAACAACCAGGACTTGACTTCACAGAAACATTTAGCCCTGTTGCCAAACCAACAACTGTGAGGATTGTTCTTTCTCTTGCAGTTCAATTCAACTGGACAATTACTCAATTTGATGTAAGTAATGCCTTTCTCCATGGGGATCTGCAAGAACAGGTATTTATGGCTCAAACACCTGGATTTATTAATCCCCAATACCCAAATCATGTCTGCCTACTTCATAAGTCCATCTATGGACTCAAGCAAGCACCCAGAGCATGGTATGCTAAACTTGCTCAAGCTCTTATTTCTCTTGGCTTTGTTACCTCATATGCTGATACTTCATTGTTCATCCACAAAGTTGGATCATTTATTACAATTATCCTAGTTTATGTGGATGATATCTTACTCACTGGCAATGATTCAAATCATATGCATAATATTGTCACGAAAATGCAAGCTAGTTTTCCCGTCAAGGATCTAGGCAACATACATTATTTCTTGGGTTTAGAAGTCAAGAGAGATAACTATGCTTTGCATCTTTCTCAATCCAAGTATGCACTTGACCTACTGAAGAAAACCAATATGACTGGTTCCAAAGCATGTTCTTCTCCTGCCTCAGCAACAGTCAAACTAAGTAAGTCGGATGACTCCTTACTTCCTGATCCTTCAGAATACAGGTCGATTGTTGGAGCTCTTCAATATTTGACATGGACCAGAGCTGATATATGTTATGCTGTTAATCAGGTCTGCCAATTCATGCAGAATCCTACCACTACTCATTTTGAAGCTGTCAAAAGAATTCTCAGATATATAAAAGGCACAATTGAGTATGGTATCAAATTCACAAAAGGTTCTTCTTTTTTACTGGGTTTTTCAGATGCTGACTGGGCAGGCAATATTGATGACAGAAGGTCAACTGGTGGTTACTGCATTTTTCTGGGTTCCAATCCTATCTCCCGGTCCTTTAGAAAGCAAAGTACAGTTGCTAGATCTAGCACTGAAGCAGAATATAGAACTCTAGCTCATAGTGCTGCTGAACTTGTTTGGGTCTGCTTTATACTCAATGATCTTCATTTCCCTCTACATGTTGTTCCCAGATTAGGTTGTGACAACATCAGCTCAATCTCTTTAGCTTCTAATCCTATTCAGCACAGTAAAATGAAGCATGTTGCTCTGGACTTTCGCTTTGTCAGAGAACTGGTACAATCTAAAGCCTTGGATGTTTGTTATGTTCCCACTCTTGAACAAGTGGCTGATATCTTCACCAAAGCATTACATGGTCCCAGATTTGGTTATCTCAGAGACAAACTACAAGTTCATCCATATTCACTTCAGTTTGAGGGGGGTAATGGTGCCCTTATCTTTAGAGTGTCTGTACATATAATCTCTGCCACTAATCTCTGTTGTAACTACACGTGTATAGTGTAGATCAGTTTCTCTTATAAATGTTATGTCCAGACATCTCCTGTAAGAACAATTACTGATATTCATTATTAATGAAATATCTTTTTCTTTCACCTGTCATTAAAAACTTACTGGTTTGACAACTAGTATTAGCTAGCACACAATATATAGTTGTCAAATAACTAATTATATGTAGTTTTTTAGGAAAAATAAGCATACCGATTTTGATTCCGAATATATTGAATATGTTTCCCATAGTATAAGTGAGATCTTATCCATGAGTATCAAATGAATATACTAGATGATTGCTCCAGCAGTGGAGGCCGACGAATAAACCTGCACACATCACTAATCTAAGTTTTAACACAAGCAGCCCCGAGAAAGCACACCTACTGCACTTAATTCTTTTATTCATTCAAAAACAACTTTCAAGTTTATTATGAAGTTATTTATGGTCTAAAAAGAGATCGGATTCAAGAGTTAAATCATCCTCAAGTCTACAAGGTTGCTAATAAGGAAACCAATTTGTTAAGCAATGTGTCAATCCATGGGTTAATGGCGTTTTAACTTATTTGGATTTTGATATGCTCTTTAACAAATCAGTATCTCTGTTAGCAATGTTGTGAGATTACGGATTAACATGGCATAATTTTCATGATCCATAAAAATCGCACATAATTTTGTCATTTTTAAGTATTAATTATACTAATTGGTTTTATTTGGACGATAAATCATATGCCTATGTTTTGCAGTATATAAGAAAGCAAACTAAGTGAAAACTTCAAGAATGTTTAGGTGTAGGATTTTACCAGTTTACAGATTCAAGTGTTATTTTTACTCTGTATGTGGGTGATTTCACCAAAAGAAAAGAGTAAATGTGTTGGACAATATTTTTTCCCTTCTATTATGTAAATAAATATTCTATCAGTGTAACTATGATAAAAGAAAAAAGCATAACTGAGCACGGTTCATAGCAATTTAGAGTTTTCATCACTTAGCTAGATCATGTCCAGCAAAACCTCTTGAAGATGCAAACAAACAAAGGAGGCGGAAAAAAAGAACAGGACCACTTGAAAACAAATGATTCAAGGCCGGTAAAACTCACTCCTTAACATCAGTATGTGCATCTAAAAGCATCACATACATGATTTGACATAATTCAATCATCAAGACAATAACCACCTTTTTAGCGTTTTAGCATCATGATTTGACAATAACCATGTCAGAAACTTTCATAATTACTGAAAACTGATCATCTACCATTCTTAAACTTCAGGAAACCAAAATCACAACGACACAAATAGCATCATCACGAACACTTTCATATGTTAACCTTTTCCATCATAGATGCAAAATTACACAGCTCAAACAAAAACATAAACATAATGCTAAAACATAATGCTCCATATCAATCTAGAGTTTTCACCACTTATCTAGATCATGTCCAGCAAAACCTCTTGAAGATGTCGGAAAAAGGAAATGTTATTGCCAAAGTCCAGTTCCAGGGTTTATACTGGCCCATAAAGGCGCGTTTTCTCATGTACTACAAAAAGTTGCACCAAAAAGTATTTAAATTTTGTACTAGACTAGAATATACTGGGAAAATCTAGAACTAAACTTTAAGGGAAATTTTAACTCAGAAAAAAATTAAAGAAGGAATAAAGATATGGGTGGTTTAATTCTTAGAAAAATTCTGAAAAAATTGCAAATAAAAACAGAAATATAGATATTGTAATCCAGTTTGTCGTTTTTACTTTGCTTATAAAAAAAGAAGATGATTAATATTCTTTTCAATACCAATTTCGAAAATTGAATACTTTTATATTCTTTCGATATATAAACACACAATGTTATCATAAAATCTTAAAATATATTTCAAACTCGTATATGAGAAAACTTACTACAGTAAACACTCCATATATTGATACTCCATATATTAATAAACTCTATATATTAATAAATAATCATGGTCCCAACTTGGGCCAGTTATAATAGTAATAAACTCTGTATTTTAATAATAATAGATTTTGTTACTCCCACCATAAGGAATTCACCTCCATATATTAATATAATAGACATAATCGGAAAATTATAGATCTTAGTACATCAAAATTTAAGATAAAGAAAAATATATATTCATAGTTTTTTGAGAAAATGATGTAATTTTTTGGATTGTTATCGCATTTTCTGATTTGCATACGCGTAAGACCTCGTTACTATGTGCACCTTCTTGTTGAAGCCAAAATATTTCCAAGTTATCGAACATGTTTAAAGCTTCTTGTCAAGCAATTTTTATTGGTATACCTCCCTATACTAATAAACTCCATATATTAATAATTTTATGAAGTCCCAAGGCTATTAATATATAGAGTTTTTACTGTAGTTTAACAAATAATATTAGCTAGTACACCATGTATACTTGTCAAATATAATCAACTAGTTATATGCAGACTTCTGGAGAAAAATGCGCATATACTAGATGACTGCTGTAACAGTAGACGCCGACAAAGATGTAAACCCGTGTACATCGTTTTATTAGGTTTTAACTCATTTATGTACACAAAGAGTCTTGAGAAGAGACACCTACTGCACAAAAAAAATTTTGTTCTTTGAAATACAACTTCCAAGCTTATTAGGAAGTTATTTATGTTCTAAAAAGATATTTAATTCAAGATTTAAATAAGTCTTAAGACTGCAAGGCTACTAATAAGGAAACCAATTTGTTAAGAAATGTATCGATACATAAGTTGGTGGCATAACGATGTTTTGTCTTATTTGGATTTTGGTACTTAACAAACCAATATCTCTATTAGCAATGTTGTAAGACAATGGATTAGTAATGCAATTTTCATGATCCATAAAGATGGGGCACAAATTTTATCCTTTATGGATTAATTATACTAATTGATTTTATTTGGATAATAAATTATATGCCAAGGTGTTGCAGTATATGAAAAGGCAAACCAAGTGAAAAATTCAAGAATATTGAGGTATATGCTTTTGTTGGCTTACGAATACAAGTGTTATTTTTATTTTGTGTCCCATAAAAAAATTGGGTGACGTCACTAAGTGCAAAGAGTAGATGTGTTGGACTGTATTTTTTTCCCATTCATAAGCTCTTATAAAGACCTTTTTATGTTATTTTTCAATTTCTTTTTGAATGAGATACGAAAAAATTGGAAAAGGGAAATGATATTCCAACTCCAAGATTTTTAATGCCCCCTAAAGATGTGTCTTCTTATACCAATATTCGAATTTTATACAAGACTAGAATATACGGAAAAAAACTAAAACCAAACTTAAAAGTGAAATTTTAACTCGAAAAAAAATTAAAAGAAAAAGGAATGAAGATAGGAGATTTTATTTCTTCGAGAAATTGTGAAAAAGTGGTAAGTAAAATTAGGACTACAGAAACTAAAAGAGTGTGTTTCCCACTGTGTGAATTAATGCTTGGGCAATTTATAAATCTAGCCCTATTTTTTATCCTCGCGTTTTTAGGGGCCACTCGAAAAAATTTAGGGGCCAATAATAAAACAAAAAAGGTCACCCAAAGGGAAAATGTAGTCAGCGCTTATCTCGCGTAATTCGTAATGGCGAAATTACCCTTATATTTTCGGAGGATATGATAACATTGTTATACTCCGATTGCAATCGGAAGCCAAAATATTTCCCAGACTTCCGATTGTAGTCGGTGCAGTATTAGAATGATTTGTGTTCATTAATCGGGAGTGTACACAGCCAGTCATAACCACTTGGTTCGTGTTTTGGATGCAGCGTTAATCGGGAGTTAAATATATTACAAAACCTACCGATTATAAGTTGCCCCAAATTCAAATTTTGAAAGCTACCATAATCGGTAGATATGCTAAATACAATACCTATCGATTATTGGTTTCTCCACATTCAACTTTCGTCAAATTAGCCGTTGGAGTTTTTGGGAAAAACAAAAAGAGCCGTTGGACCCTAAACCTATATGAAGAAAAATATCTATCACCCCAATTGCACCAAACTCTTTCCTCT
Organism: Papaver somniferum; assembly: GCF_003573695.1. Lineage (NCBI taxonomy): Eukaryota > Viridiplantae > Streptophyta > Magnoliopsida > Ranunculales > Papaveraceae > Papaver > Papaver somniferum. The sequence goes on from NC_039368.1 coordinate 37,943,093, forward strand.
CTTCAGTTTTAATTTTCATAACAAAAAACATGGATATTGCTTTTGCCGAAGAAGAAGATTGTGCTATTTATAGAGCGTGGGTTGTGGTAACTGCTCATGATCGTGTTCACAAGCTCCACAAATCGGAATCCGAAGAGCAGATATGGAACCGTATCTTAATGGTATTTGAGGCCTTAGATGGTAATCGAATTCGAAGATCATCCAATGACATTAAGATGAGAAAGAATGCGCTCGATAAGGAGATTGACAAACTTGAAGATGAGGAACGGTTTGTTAGGAACGCTTTTCCTTGGTGGACGTATGAAAAACGAGTAAGTATCTCTGTAACTCCAACTCACATTAACAAAAGTTAGTACTAACTTGTTACTCATTCGTAATTTCAGAGAAATCTTGCGGATCGCCGGTATGTGGACCTCTACGGGAAACGATTTGAACATGAAGGATGCTACAAAATCAAGAGGGACAATTTCTATGGTCACTGGAAGTTATGATCTGTTTTAATACGTTTATGGTCAATTAGGAGTATGGATTTAGGTGCTTTTGACGAAATTGTAAGGTTAAGGCCGTTTGAACTTTATGTAATGGATGTAATCGGAGTATTATTAATAAAAAACTAGCCGATTATACGAAATCGGTAGATTTTTTTAAACAACCTACCGATTGTAATATTCGGTTATGTTATGAGTCAACTTTCTTTCCGATTATGGTGTTGTTTGGTTCCAGGAAACAGTTTGTTTTGAACTTGTAATATTCGGAGGATAGGTTTTTGTAAAGTTCCGAATGTACGATGGCCCAAAAATCAGAATTTGGAAAAACTTATACTTTTCAAATTTTGTCTTTGAAATAATCGGAAGTTAAATTAGTTACCAAAACTTCCGAATATGGGCTGTCTAACCTTCAATATTGGCCCTTGGAACCACCTGGAGCCATGGCGTGGTTTGGTTTGAACTTGTAATATTCGGAGGATAATTTTTTTGTAAAGTTCCGAATGTACGATGGCCCAAAAATCAGAATTTGGAAAAACTTATACTTTTCAAATTTTGTCTTTGAAATAATCGGAAGTTAAATTAGTTACCAAAACTTCCGAATATGGGCTGTCTAACCTTCAATATTGGCCCTTGGAACCACCTGGAGCCATGACGTGGTTTGTTTTGAACTTGTAATATTCGAAGGATAATTTTTTTGTAAAGTTCCGAATGTACGATGGCCCAAAAATCAGAATTTGAAAAAACTTATACTTTTTTTGTCTTTGAAATAATCGGAAGTTAAATTAGTTACCAAAACTTCGGAATATGGGTCGTCTAACCTTCAATATTGGCCCTTGGAACCACCTGGAGCCATGGCGTGGTTTGTTTTGAACTTGTAATATTCGGAGGATAGGTTTTCTGTAAAGTTCCGAATGTACGATGGCCCAAAAATCAGAATTTGGAAAAACTTATACTTTTCAAATTTTGTCTTTGAAATAATTGGAAGTTAAATTAGTTACCAAAACTTCCGAATATGGGCTGTCTAACCTTCAATATTGGCCCTTGGAACCACCTGGAGCCATGGCGTGGTTTGTTTTGAACTTGTAATATCCGAAGGATAATTTTTTTGTAAAGTTCCGAATGTACGATGGCCCAAAAATCAGAATTTGGAAAAACTTATACTTTTCAAATTTTGTCTTTGAAATAATCAGAAGTTAAATTAGTTACCAAAACTTCCGAATATGGGTTGTCTAACCTTTAATATTGGCCCTTGGAACCACCTGGAGCCATGGCGTGGTTTGTTTTGAACTTGTAATATTCGGAGGATAGGTTTTTTTGTAAAGTTCCGAATGTACAATGGATTCTCGGCGGCATTAGCTAACCCCGAGTTGGCAACAATTGACTTGAACCTTTCACATTCACCGGATAAAGGCCACGCAAGCATTTTTGTTGGTGCGGCGGTAGGTTTGAGTAGACGGACCGCATCTTGATGATCCTATTAAAGTACATAAAAAAATACTTAATACAAATATAACGATATAACACATAGACAATACATTAATAAAAAATAGTAATTTTATTACCTCGGTTTCGTATATTTCTCTGGCCCATGAGTCTTTGTATCCAAATAGCAATTTTCCTCCATCCGCCGGTAGCCCAAGGATTGTGCCTGCTAGAATACCCTTCTTCTTCAAGTGCTGAGGGACAAGATGTGATGCTTTCTTAGCAATATCCTTCTTTACACCATCTTTTCCTTTTTTGGCTTTTTGGGTACCACTTGGTTGTCCTTCTTCTTCTACTCTTGGCACTGGATCAACTGGTTCAATTCATGGTGGGGTGTAACTTGTGGAGCAGTTGGTTCTGCACTTTGTTGAGCGGCTTGTTCAACACTTGGTTGCACCCCTTGTTCACTGCCTTGTTGTTCTATACTTTGTTCAGCACTTGGTTGTACTCCTTGTTGACTGCTTTGTTCTTGTAAGCTTTGTTGAGCACTTGAATTATCTTTGGCGCTCCTTTCCCTCCTAGCACTAGCTGTCACTTTCTTCCTCCTTTCTCGACTTTGTCTAAACAACAAAGAAAGGAACAATATTTACAAACTATACAATCGGAAGACAAAGTATGGAAATATAACCCGAATGAACACATTCGGAAGTAAAATGACACATACTGTTCCCGAATACAAAACAATCGAAATATAACTAAACATGTTTACAACCGAATATGCATCAATTGGAGTTCAGAAGCTGTAAATTTTTCATCCTACACAATCGAAAGACAAAGTGCACATCTATAACCCGAATGTACAAATTCGGAAGTAAGAAGACACATATTTTTTCCGAATGAAAAACAATCGGAATATAACTAAACATGTTTACAACCGAATATTCATCGACTGGAGTTCAGAAACTCTAAAATTTTATCCTACACAATCGGAGGTATAAAACATTATATTGTCTTCCGAATAAATACTGGCCCCAAAATGAGAGTTTTCCTATATCAGAAATTTTGAGATTTTTTCAATATATACATTCGGTAGTGAGTGTTCTTCCGAATACTCTGTGTCTACTTAAATATATTCGGTAGCCAGAAAATTCATTAAACTACCGATTATTAGCAGTTTGTATCCAGGAAGATATGGCCACCAATATTCGGCAGATAATCATCAAATCTTTCTCCCGAATACTGTCGATGTTCTTGAGAAATGAAGAACACGACTACATTCGGAAGTAAATGAGCATGAATATCGTCCGAATCTGGATAAATAACCGAAAATCCTAGAATTTTTTTTCTAGATTCGACGAATTAAAGCGAAATAAACACCAAAAATGATAGATTCTTACCTAATTGGGGCCATTTGAAGTTGACGAAGTGTTTGATTATCGGAATCGCCACCACCGACTACATTGTCGGGTACTTGTTCTTCGCGTTCTTCGCGTTCTTCTTCATTTGCAGCAAGAATTTCTTTATTTCTTGCTAAAATCCCAATCTTTGGATCGATACCCCGAGCAACATTTTTGGTTCTAGGTCTGTGGGTTTCATTTCCCTTATCCATTGTTTTATAAACGAATCGACAATGTTTTGATTTTACGATTCGCGGCGATGTTTCGGTTGAACGAGGAAAGTTTTTTTTCTTCCACAATCGGAAGATATGAAACTGGAAGAAGAAGAGTTGAAATGAGTAGAATTTTTTTTGATTTGGTTTTTATACGGTTTTACCAGAAGGGCATTTATGTAACTTCAATATCATATAGGGTACCCCTTAACTAGAGTCTTTGGATGGGTATAAATTGATGGCCCCTAAATCCTTTTGAGTGGCCCCTAAAAACGCGAGGATGGTTTATAAAATTAAGCCTATTTTTTTTATTTCTCACGAAACTACGCCTTATTTGATCAAAAGTTGTGGATGGAAAGTTAGCCATAGTTATCCGCCACCTATCAACATTTTTCTAGTTTTAAAGACATTTTAGTCCTTATAAGTTCAACGACAGAGATTTATGGCCAAGATGTCGTTGATAGTGTACATGTGTAACAGATCTAGCCACAGAAAATCGAAGGCCCAGGATTAGTCGTGCTCTGGATGTCTTCTTCAGCTTCAACTGTAACATTAAACTGGTGAGCGACGGAGATTTCATTCACGACTTCTCATCAGCTCTCTGTTTCTTTGATGCATTTACAAACCATCCCCTAAACATTTAATCCCACTAGAACCATTTTTGTAGCCGGCGATAATCACTCAATTTCTGCATGTCTTGTAGCTACTAAACCCTGCCTAAGACTCACCAAAGCCTCGGGCCACTGCCATCATTCCCTGGCTTCTACAAAATTTGCCCAAACTCTTTAAGAACACTCGCAAAATCAAAGGAAAAATCTGGTAATTTTGACGTATGGACTAGTAATATAAGAGAAATTCCTTTTGAGACTTTCTTCGAACAGTTGCTGGACCTAAACTGGTGTTGGAGGAGGTGAGTTTGTTGTGTTCTTTCGAACCATATTTCATCTCCTTCCCTGAAAAGAATACAAATTCCATGCAAACCCAAAACTCTTAATCGTAAATGAACTCCAAATCAACCATCAATTACCAGATAATGAACCAAGTAAATTCAAACGCCAATAGTAGCTAGCTAGCAGCAATATCATTTTATGTACCCATCTTCTCTTATTAATCCCACTCTTTCTTTTCCATTAGGTTCTCTGAGCATTAACCATGATAATGATTTCAGATATCTATACATCTAGCTACATATTGATCATTTACCACTAAAATGAATTTATGTCTCCACTTAAGACCATGCAAACTTAAAAGTTCCCAATAAAAACAGTGAGCTTTGATCACATTTTAATCACAATTCAACAAAGAAGATTAATTACAACATGCTCTTACCCGTAACTAGTTCTCAATGAACAAAGAATTTCTATTGAGTCCTCCATCTCCATATGATCAACATACTCTGAACCCACTCCTCCATTATTTTTCCGCTCTAACGAACAACACAAGCCATCCCTCTCTTTCTTAGATACAGATGCAATTACACTTCAGAAATTAAACTATTGACGCATTTCGCTTAAATTTTCTACCGATTTATTCCATCACACAATAATTAAGAGGTATCCGTTTTTCAAATATCACCATAGAAACAACTGAATTAAATCAATTTTTTCTGATGGGTCTTCTCAATTGCAGGTGATTTTGAGTTTGTGATTAGGATTTACAGGAAGAAACAACTGAAGGTGATTTTGGGTTTGTGATTAGGATTTACAGGAAGAAACAACTGAAGGTGATTTTGGGTTCTATTCAATTGGAGAAACAAGATTTAGAAGCTGAGAAGAAGGGTGGGATGCTGTTGTTGATCCGAAGAAAAGGGTGAGATTGATTATGTGGAGCTGGCGATGTAGAAGAACACGGCAAATCAAAAACAAGGAAGGAGAGTATCGATGATTTTGAGAGGATTTGAAGATAAAGGGTATAATCGTAATCTCTGGAAGTCCACGAGATATCATTGTACGAGAATTTGAAGAGATATTGACTGGTCAGTGCGATATATTGACTGAGATAACGGATTTGGATGGAATCCGTTAGATTGGCCTAGATTTGTAAAAAATAAAAAAAGTGGCCTAAATTTGAAAACGACGTACCAAAATAGGCCTAAATGTGTATATATTCCTTAATGTTTTTAGGAGAGACCCGATTCTTTTTACAAAAACTAAATAAATGCTTTGGAAGGCGATTTTTTTTTATGAGCGACTAATCATTTATCTCCCTATTAATTCATTTTATTTTTTAGGTAAAGCAGCCAAAGATATGTCGCTACACATCCAACCAGCTGAAGATGTGTTTCTTAGTCTCCACTTTATACACCCAGATAAATGAGCGTTCAGTAGAGTTTGAGAGAAACAAAAACTTTATCTTGGCACTAAATTTGCTCAGACTATTTCATTTTCAAACCTGGTTTGACGCATACGATTTTCCCATCTAGGATGGGTTTATAAGGGGTGTTCTAGCGGTGGGTAGATTACTAAGTTATCCTTAGTTATTTTAAATTACTTAAATACCATTTACCTGAATATAAAACATAAACCAAAATCCAAAATTATTTTCATAATAAAAAATCATTTTCATATCTAATCTAATTTAACCATTAATCAAACAATTATGATTTTATTTTTCGTCAGTGATTAATTGTCGATTCATAAATCTTTGATCATTGATTAAAATGAGTCGTGTGAAGCGTTGCACAAAGAGATTTAACTTCAGATCCGCATATTGGATCCCAGATCTTTGTTCTTTTTATTTTTATTTTTTTTATGTTTCAGAAGAACAGTTCGGCTGATAATTAAACATGAAAATGATAGTTGAACTTCACTTTGTTAAAAAACCTGGCCAAATTGGGGTATACCAAATGAGACAAAATAATGTCATTTTGAAGTAAAACACAAAACTCCTTAGCCACATATTTACATAAATGGCTAATCTATCCTTGATTAATTAACACCAATAAATGTGATTAGGGTAATTAATTTAGTTAGTTAATTAAAATTTTGAAATTAGGTTTTATTTTAGATTGAACTCATGGATGTGGGTAGATTTTTGAGATTTTATTTATTTTTTTGAGAATTTTACTTGTAACGGAAATGAAATCATACTACCCAAACACTTATAAAAATATGGGATTTAGAGCTGCTGGGTGATTTTATACTCAAAATTATAGAAGGAATCAACATTTTCGGTTCTGAAAGTATGAAAAGTCGGCAAGGTCGACAAAAAAATACCATGCCGACTAAACTATAGTCGGCAAGGTTTAAATTTTCAAGTTCTTAGTCGGCAAGGTATACGGATGAATACCGTGACGACCCTGTAAATATTACTTTCAGAAACAAAACTCTTTGAAAAGTCGACATGCTATTCATCTTATAACCTGGCCGAATAAAAATAAATATGAAAATTCGGCATGTTATTCATCCTATAACCTTGTCGACTAAAAATAAATATCAAAAGTCGGTATGCTCGACAAAAAAACACCATGACAACTATGTAACTGCAATTCAACAATTTTACATTTTCAAGTTCTTATTCGACAAGGTATCAGGATGATTACCTTGGCGACCCTGTAAATATTACTTTCAGAAACAAAAATCTTTGAAAAGTCGGCATGTTATTCATCCTATAACCTTGTTGACTAAAAATAAATATTAAAAGTCAGCATGCTCGACAAAAAAATACCATGACAACTATGTAACTGCAATTCAACAATTTCAAAATTTTTGATCTAATTTGTCATTCAAATAACAAAACAAAGTACTAGAATGAGTTTAAAAGGATTAATCGACAATAAAAAAACATAATCGACGATATTTTTTCATTTGAAAACGATGAAATATAGAGTAGGAGAAATGAATTGATCATTAGATTGATGATGAAGGAGAAGGAAAAAAATTAATAAGGTTTTGATCTAAAACCAAAAAGGGTAGGTTTGGTTATTAATGGGGGAAGGGTAATTAGGTAACTTATACATATTAGAACCCCTTAACCCACTATTATGGTTGGGAACAAAATGGGTATATCCCAACTAATCTGGGTATACCCCGATTTGGCCAGGTTAAAAGAACCTGGTGAGATTGGGGTATGCCCAAATTTAAATGGACTTAGTGCCCTTGCTAAGGGGTGGTGAAATAAGATGAAGTTACAAAAATACCCTTGACATTTCTAATTAAAAGTTAACCTAATAATCCGACTTCACTTCATGTTCTCTTCTTCCTCTCCTCCTCCTACCACCATACCGACCTCCCATCAACATTTCATCATCAAACCCAAAAAAACTCGTCTACTCTCGAATCGAAAATTCCATCGTGGATAAATCTTCAAACATGCAGAATCGCTTCAAGCAAACTTATAGAAAACCAAATAAAGATGACCCCCAAATTGGAAGAACCACTTAACTCAAACCCAAGAAAAATCTGCAGGGATTTGGCCGGTACGGTAAATATTTGTCAACCTTGCCGGCCTTTCATATGTGTCTTTGGTCGTTGTCTTCCTAGGTTGAATATCGTGCCGACCTCTAATATCTGAAAATCACATTTTACAGGGTCGACATGTTATTCAACTAACTATCTTACCGACTTTTTATTGGTCGTTAGCTTTTGAAGTTCTGAAGTTTCTACAATGCCGGCTAATCAATTTTAGAGATAGTTTTTCATGTATGACGTTGGGGCTTTGATCGTTGGGGTATTTTGAATAATACCTGGCCGACCTAACCTTAGTCGTCACTGTATAGATTATCAACCGTGCCGACCAATATCTCAGAAAAATAAGATTTTTCTTGTGTGCAAATTTGTAATTAGTCGTTATGGTTATTTTCACTAAGCTGCCGACTGAAATTTGGTCGAGACTCTGTACAATTTTCGGCCCTTACGGCTAGGCTTTGGTCGGCACTGTTTTCAATTTGCGACCTTGCTGGCTAATTGTTGTGCACTTCCATCGGTGTATTCAATGGTTTTGTGTTACAAAACCATCACCAGATGTCACTTTGTGTTTTTGTGACACTACTATTGACAAATATATATATATATATAGTATACTGAATTACCTTACTTTTCAAGTTAGCCCAACAATGGAATGAAAATATCCCATCGAGAGTTTCCTTCAAATACAGGAAATCAAATTACATGTTTCAAAGATTTTAAACTACAAAAAAATCTCCCCGCTCATTTTATGAATTTAATCAACTTGAAGCTTTTATAGTTCAACCCATTAACTCGCAGCTTTTGATATCATCAGATTCCACCTCCTGAAATAACATGAGAATGAACAGGAGATGAGATTTTATGATATCTCTTTCCCTGGTCAGGCTGTTATCCATGTTGGAACGACACTTACAAAATAAAACGAACAAAAAAATTGAAGCAAAATTTCAGAATGGGTTATTAGTAGTAGAGGAACTTTCCCCTCAAAATAAAATTAGTAGTAGAAGAATCATTGCTTGTAAAAATTAAAGTAATACAGGAAAAACGATAATCAAAATACTGTAATAAATTTATGGAAGACATAGAAAATGCCATTCATTTACAGTAGGTTCTACATAACACTACAAAGTACCTTTGCATTCGTAATTCGTTATCCATTGATTTACCACCTTAATTTAATCACAAAAATCCATATTTCCATCTTTTGATTCTTCTCAAATCCTTTCATATAATTCTATTTGTAAGTATCCATCTCAGTAGTTAGTATTTTACCACAGGTTCTTTTCACATCAGTAGTGACTTTTCTTGTGAAGATCATTTTGCTCCATACATTACCCAGGGACGGCACCCTTGTTTTTTTTTTTTTTTCCAGATTGACGACCTAAGCTGCATAAATAATATATTACCCAGGGTCGGCATATTCGGACAATAAAGACCTACACGACCATTCATAAGTCATCATTTTTGGTAACTACGACCTTGCCGACCAAAGTAAGGTAAATAACAAAAGTTTCTGTATGGTGTTATGGCATGTTAAGAAATATATAGCCAGCCGACCATGTTTTCACCGACAGGTTAAAAAATGTATACCCTACGGACTAATGAACCATATATAACACTTTTTTTTATAGTGGAAACTCATTTGGTCGGCACTGTTATTATTTCACAAAGATGCCGACCTGTGATGGTCGGTACGGTCAATATTTATCGACCTTGCCGATTTTTCATACCTTCTGTTCCAAAAGTGTAATTCTTTTTTTGTGATTTTGAGTAAGTTGAAACCATTAAACCCCCATGAAAACCTATTTTAGTAATGTCTGATTAGTGTGGTTTCTTTTTTGTTCACAGAAAAAAGAAAAAAAAAATTCTTCTCAAATTTCATTTTACCAAACCATGGTTTCATACATTTCCAATCCTGCCGATTGATCTAACTCAAGTAATTAATCCATAATTTCATTCTACCAAACCACGGTTTCATACATTCCTAATCCTGCTAATTAATCTAACCCAATTAATTAAGCTAAACAAAATTTATCAGTGTTAATTAAAAAAGGGCAATCTAGCCATTAACGAAAATATGTGGCTAAAGAGCTTTGGGATTTACTTCTAAATGACCTTATTTTGTATTATTGGGTATATCCCAATCTCGTCGGGTTAAAAAATACACTTAGTTCGGATGTTCAATTTTTTATTCGAATCAGCCGAACCTAAATGCATCAGTTACAGAGTGAAGGTCGGTCGATAACTTGTCAGCCGAACCTAGGTATATTTTCAGAAAACATATGTTCGACTGACAAGTTATCAGCCGAACCGTTCATGTGGTCAGTAGATCTAGGTCGTAAAAATTTAATTTTTTTTGACAAATTCATCTTATAAAAAAGACATTAAACCTTGTTTAGAAGTATACCTCTATATTAAACAAACCTTAATTATCTATTAGTTCAGTAAATCTCAAAACCCTAATTTCTTATTCTTCTTCTTTAACAAACCTTAACCTAACTATCTCTCTCAAAAAAAGAAATGTTTGAAACTAACATTATATAATCATTGACATTAACCACTAATCATTAACATAAACTACTAATTATTAATATTAGATTCTAATAATGAAATAAGGGCGTTATCGTAGTTAATAATGGCATTATTGTCGTGATAAAAATATGATCATTAACACTAACGAAATAAGGCATTATTGTCGTGATAAAAATATGATTATTAACGCTAATTATTAACACTAATGAAATAAAAGCATTATTGTCGTGATAAAATATGATAGATAAAGGGTCTAGGGTTATTGATTCTACCACATAGTGACTCTATTTTGTCATTACCTTGTATGCCTCAAAACAGTTTTCTTCGTTTTTGAACGAGGACTCTCATTCCATAGCCCTGATGATGATGTTGTTTTCGCAATAGAAACTGATTTTGCGACGGACCTAGACATTCTTAACCTGGTTTAATTGGGGGCCATAAAATTAAATGGGGGCCTGCACTAGAGGACAAAAAAGGTCACCCCACCTTAATTTGTGTCATCCCTTATAAAAAAATATTATAAAGGCTGAAATGTCCCTAAATAATTAGTGATAATCTTAATGAATTAGTCATAATTTTATTTAATTAGAGTTTAATTCTTCTTTTTTTCCAGATTTTTTGTCTACAATTTTTTGACTGATTTTTTTTTGCCCAGATCTGTATGAAAAGTCGTCATGGTATAAAAAAAATCAGTGACGACCCTAAACAGTTGTTAATGTTTCGACTGTTTCAGTGACGACTCTAAATTGTTGAAGATTCATTAATGGCTGAAATGTACGACATTTTTGAGTCGTCATAAACATAATCAATTCTCTGACGACCCTTTGGAAGAGTCGTTATTGTTTTGATTACGTGTATGAAAATGTAAATAATCGTTAATGTTTTAGAAGTGTCGTCACAGACAGTCGTTAGTTTCTTAGAAGAGTCGTTATCTTCGTCATTAATGATGGAAATGTACGACAGTTTAGAGTCATCATGATATTGGAATTTTTTCAGTAACGACTCTAAATTGTCGTTAATGTCTATGAATGGTCGTTAATTAGGGTCGTTGTTTGAAAAAAAATATTAACCAAGGGTAAAATAGTATATTCACGATCGGATTAATACGCCCCTGAAAATTTTAGGGTACAAATAAAATGTCATGGCCTCCATTTAATATTTATGACCCCCAATTAAATTAGGATTCTTAACACAGCTTAATTGGGGGCCCCGGAAAATAATTAGGGGCCTCACCAAATTTATACCCACTCTATTTATATTAGGGGCCTTCCAAAATGTGATGAAAATACTATTTTGTCCTTCATTAGTAATAAAACTTAAAACTCTATTCACCCTTAACCCCAAGCCTCCATTTCATTTCCATCTTTTAACAAAAAAGACGGAATCTCTTCTCCCTCTCTCTCAACTATCTTCTCTTCCATTGACGACATGAAGAAAAAAAAATTCAATTACAGTTAAAGTGTTGTCAACCCTAAAATCCTAAAGCCTAACGATTTTTCATGTGCATGTAGAGATTATGAAAAATCGTTAGGATATATGAGGATGAAGATAACGACCCTAATTATGGTTTTTCATTTTTGGTTTTTCTCTAAATTAGAGTCATTACCGAAACATAGAAACATATAACGATCCTCTGTGAATGACCCCATTTCAAATTTATCGACTCTACGTGAAAAGAAAGCAAAAAACCGTGCCCATTTTAAATGTTAACGACTCCATATGAAAAGAAAGCCAAAAACGATGTCCAAGTAACAAGGGTCATCAAGAAGAGATTTTGCTACAAAGAGCTTAGAAGCTAACGACCCTTCATATGTTTTCCATGTGAAATTAAGGAGTTAACAACCCTTTGTGCCCAGGTAACAAGCTAACGACCCTTTTTTTGCCCAAGTAACAAGCTAACGACCCCAAGTAACAAGCTAGTGACCTTTGTGCCAAAGTAACAAGTTAACGACCCCATTTTAAAAATTAACGAGTCCATGTGAACTTTAAGGGTCGTTAATGCGTAGATCTTTTGGATGACGAACCTTATTAGAGTCGTCAGTGTTCATCATATTACCATGACGATTTTTCATAATCTGAAAAAGTTGCAGGTTTGAGTCGTCAACTGTGGTATCAATTAATTGACGATTTTCTAGAATCATTGGGATATACATCCCTCGACACTGACCACTCTCAAGGGTCGTTAGTTTATTATACTCCCGACCTGACGACCCTCACTCTGAGTAGTTCCATATCGACCATGAATCGACCACTTGGAGCACCATTCAGACAATTTGGAGAGTATAGGAAGTTTACCTGATTTTTTTGAGCTTCGGGTTCTTCATTTTGAGTATTGGTTCCTTCATTTTGAGCAATAGGATCTTCATTTCCACCATTATTCAAGGCTTCCTCTATTAACATATCTTCATCAAACATCCAATCCATATGATTAGTTGAGACAATCTTACCATCAACACAATCATGTATGTTGTTTGAATCTTCACCTACATCATCTCCTCCACTAGAATCACTCATTTCAAAAAACCCTAAATTTTTTCCCCCAAAACTCACCGTCTTCCACAGCACAAAAACCCAATTTTTCTTTTATCAAAATTTAATCCTTAAATCTGATTTTAATCTAACTAAATTAATTAACTTAATTACTAATTACCACTAATAATTTGGACGTAATTAGCCATTTAAAAAAATTAGGGATAAGAAATAATCCTCAATTACTATTTCATGACCTTTTACGTCCTGTAACTAGTTTTGGTGGTTTCAAGCTCTTAAGTTTGCAATGCCCTTGGTGTAAAGTCTAAACCTCTTGAAATGTAGCCTCGATCCAAACTCACCTAGTTGAGTCAAATTACCCCGGTCCCCGGTTATTTGTATCCCGTGTTACAAACAATTGTTGTTATCTGTAAATGTAAAATATCAATTATTATTGGGAGCTAAAGGAGAATATCCTCCATTGTTCTCTTCAAGGTTCCTTTTTTAAGTATTCTGCCGTTGTATTTAGATAATTCCATAACTTTTCTTCCTAACCAGAATTTCCATTTCAAGCGAACAAACAAAGGTATACTCACTCACTCTCTATCTCTGTAACCAGTTTCTATAACCTAAAATCTTTTGTTTATATAGATTATTACGACTACCGGTTGAATTTCTTAGTTCTCTAGTGAAACAAAATGGGGTTTCTGTTTGACATCCTTTCTTGTAGTCCTTTTCCTCTTGGTGAGTTGTTTCAGATTGCGGCAAATTTGAGTTGTTTGGTTAAATTATCGAATCTAATAATGTGAGGACAGTAATGCTAATTTCTGTATACTGTTTTATTTGCTTAGTAAAGCTGACTGTGAGCTTATTTTAGCCCGTATCTAGATAATTAGGGTTTATAATTAGGTAATTTGTGTGCAAGTGCTTTTAGTTTAGAAAGTGAAACAATATGGTATGGTTAATTAGGTTTCAGATTTAACTTCTGTGAGAAGTGTTGTAGTTGAAGAAGTTCAAATAATAATAGTTGCAACTGAACACGACATAATTTGGGTTATCTCATCTTTCACTTTGTAAGTCATTTGTTATGCTCTCGGCAACTCTCTTGTCGAATCAGCCACTTAATTATACACAAAGAAATAAGTCTTTGGGGTTTCTTTTCTTTTTATGAATCTCTACTCTTTTTTTTTTCCTTCTTCTTTTATATAATCCGTAGTGTCAATTTTTGTTGATTCTTTTGGTAGGGTCTGTTCAAAATGAGTTTAAGCATCTCTCTTTACGGGCATTGAAATGGCCATACTTTTTGTTTATACGGTGGACTATTTCATTGTTAGAGGTGCTATATTGAATTAGGTTCTGAATACTTTTTCAGGAGAACAGAATGTCATTGGATGCCCTATTATAATCTGAAGCAACTATAGATTGTATTATCTTATTGTGCTTCTACGATGTGTAGAATCTGCATCTGAATCAGAGGAATCTTATGATTTTTTTACAGGTGTTTACATCTTGAAATAAAGTTAGTATCAGTTCAGAGGTCAGATAAGTGAGCGGCAATATGGCACATTTGCTTTCAACGTGTTTCTATTCAAACCTTTCAAGTGCTGCCACGTCTTGCTCTAAACCATCAACTCGATGTTCAGTAATCTATCCTACTTCTCTTACACTTAGAATTTCTCAATCTCCAATAAAAAAACTCATATCACATAGAGAAAGCCCACCGAGAGGAAGATCTACCAGGCGTAGTAATAATATTATTACAGCAGCACTCCCTGTAAGCCAAGAAGCCAGTACACAACCAAGCAACGGTTCCCACCTTACCTCCAAAGATTCCTTGAAGCGAAAGAGGGTGATGATTATTGGTGGTGATGGTTATTGTGGGTGGGCTACTGCCCTCCATCTGTCCAAAATGGGTTACGAAGTCGCAATTGTTGACAACCTTGTCCGTCGCCTTTTTGACCATCAACTTGGCCTTGCCTCCCTTACCCCCATTGCATCCATTCATGACCGCATCCGTTGTTGGAAGTCTCTCACAGGTAAAGATATTGAGCTGTACATTGGCGACATATGTGATTTTGAATTCCTAACCGAGACCTTCAAATCATTTGAGCCTGATACTGTTGTTCACTTTGGTGAACAACGATCTGCCCCATACTCCATGATTGATCGTTCTAGAGCCGTGTTCACTCAGCATAACAATGTGATTGGAACCCTCAATGTTCTGTTTGCTATCAAGGAATTTAGAGAGGACTGTCATTTGGTGAAGCTTGGAACTATGGGGGAGTATGGAACTCCTAACATTGATATCGAGGAGGGATACATAACTATTACACACAACGGAAGAACAGATACTTTGCCTTATCCTAAGCAAGGAAGCTCATTCTACCACTTAAGTAAGGTCCATGATTCAAATAATATAGCATTTACTTGTAAAGCCTGGGGGATCAGAGCAACTGATTTGAACCAGGGTGTTGTTTATGGGGTGAGGACTGATGAAACTGAGATGCACGAAGTTCTCTGCAACAGATTAGATTATGACGCAGTATTTGGAACGGCATTGAATAGGTTTTGTGTTCAGGCTGCTGTCGGTCACCCGCTTACCGTGTATGGAAAAGGAGGCCAGGTAATTTACAGTAAATCACCCCAATTACAGGATCGGTAGTCCTTTTTGATCTTCACATTGTCGTACTACGTAGTTTTAGAACGGGATTCTAAGAACCCACGTTTTTGGTACATGTCCTGGACAATATTACGCATCTTAAACAGTCAAAAAACTGTTGGAACTCAACATCTAGTGATAGCGCCTTGGAAGATTTCCTTCGCCTCAATATTTTTGCATATAATGAATGAGCCATCTAATATATCATCCCACTTTTCAACTTCTGGGAAAATAGGATAGCAGCCACTAAAATCATGATAACATGATTATGATTTAATACTTCGAACTTATAATTCATTTCTCTTGATGATGGCTAAAACTAAATTTACGATTTTGTACTTTTGGTCTTTGGGTTTTTTTTTCCAAATGATGAGCAGTAGTATAATAATTTGTTGCTCTGCTTACGAGCCATGTAAAATGGGTAGGTGGCTTCTCCCTGGGTGTCTGTGTTTACTTACTTACATTAACTAGTCATCTGTGAATATGTTGAAAGTTTCTCTTTTAGAGTAAGTTATAATTCTTCCCGTGCTTCCTGCATGTTTCTTGGTTTATGCGTTAATTGACCAATTCATTTTCTCTATTTTCTTATAATATGAATAATACCATGTTCATTTGTATTAATTCAAAATTCCTCTTCCAATCCAGACACGTGGTTATCTTGATATAAGGGACACAGTGCAGTGTGTCGAACTTGCGATAGCAAACCCTGCGGAACCAGGTGAGTTCAGGGTTTTCAACCAGTTCACTGAGCAGTTCTCTGTCAACGACCTTGCTGCTCTCGTAACAAAAGCAGGGGAGAAGATTGGGTTGGATGTTTCTACCTTATCAGTGCCAAACCCTCGTGTGGAAGCTGAAGAACATTACTACAATGCCAAGCATACTAAGCTCGTCGAGCTAGGGCTCAAACCACACATCCTTTCTGACTCTCTTCTTGATTCATTGCTCAATTTTGCTGTCCAATACAAGGACCGTGTTGACAGAAAACAGATTATGCCCAGTGTTTCTTGGAAAAAAATAGGAGCTAAACCGAAGACAGTTGCAGCTTAATCATTTATGGGATCTGGTATTTGATATTTGCAATATAGAAGACAAAAGAGGAAAGAATCACAATGGTTAGTTTCATTGGAACCCAGTTGCTCAAATTTAGAGGGTGCTAATGCAGTGTCGAATCTAGGATAGCTACATCAGCATTGTAAAATTATGAACTGAAAATTTCTAGTATCTTCATCTATGGTCTACCAAAATTTTCACCAAGTCTGCTGATAAGATTGTCGAGGGTATTATATAATTAGTCTGTTTCTCTTCTTCTCCTTGTATCCATTTTTCTCTCTTTCTTCATCTTCCATCTTGTTTCATTTATCGGATAGTGAAAATGTTGAGAGAAAGCATTTCGTAGATTTAGATATGTATTCGATGTTGCAAGATTTTGGTACAAAAAATATGATTCATTTATTTATTTTATTCCACCCATTAATTTCTGAAATTGCAAAGGGATTCCGTTTCTTATCCCCATTTTTCCTAGTTCACCATCAGTAGCAGAAGCTCGAAAAACACCTAAGATAGTAACAGATATTGGAAAGAAAGAGTGGTCGGAGAAGGAAAGGCTTTTCTGACCTTTGCTTGTAAAAGCCAGCTTGCAACTATTATCACAATAAAGAGGGGTTGGAAATGGCAAAACTTGGTGGAAAAGGCTTGTAAATACAACCTTAAGTTAACAAATGTGTCATGCTCACCAGCATTTGCAAACTAACTACAATATATTTGCGTCATCGAGATACTTTCTGTAGCAATACATTAATCACAAAAGCACCTATTGGCAAAAAAATAAATAAAAATGCATTGCACCATATTCAATTTCTGGTGAAGCAACACAATTTCACCCATACAAGAAATACTATCTTCCCGTCAGCTGATGTTTCTTGATTTTACACTCCACCATGTATTTGATTAAGAGAGGGATAGTTTGGGAAAAGAACTGACACGTCCTCACATGCCAATGAGTTTCCTGTGCAGATGCTCTCCAATTGAATTCTCATCATGATCGTGATCATGAAATAAGAGTGTCAGAATTCCAACTAAACAGAGTACAGACCCTACAAGAAGCTTGTCGTTACGCTCTACCCAGTGAAACTTTAGCTGGCTAGCGCCATAGAATGACAAAGCTACCAGTGAGGTCATCACGGTTATAGTGCTGCACATTCACATGATACAATTAAAGAACACAATCATATAAACACTTACAGTTGGGGTTACAGCATGACTACTCCATGGTGCAGGTTTTAAAGTAGAGATGATCTTACTCCCTGGGCCCCAATTTAGAATATAGTGATCTATAAACATCCTCACCGAAGATCAGTGTATGTCATAGCTCTTAACACCATCAAAATTTCATTATAAATCAACAGCCATAAAAAGATGGCTTCATTGATGCTGAGGGGGTTATAACTTATAACTGTTGCAAAAAGCTGATATTTGGACAATCACCAGGCAAGGAGAACATCACCGAAAAGCTCTCGGATTATCTCCAGATGTTCCCAGACAAACGAGTGGTATGCTAAAGTAATGAGCAATAACCTCTTCAGATGAATATATAGAAGAGGGAAACAGACAACATTCAATATGTAGGCATGTGAGTCCTATCCAACTTACCAAAAAACACTTTTGAGCAGTTAGTTCTGCAATCAGAACTTTAATTACCAAACTATTATGTAAATAATGAAATATTGAAAATCCTAAATTTGGGCTTACTGATCTCTAAACCTAGAGGCATGGTACTCCTTCATAACAGCCAGTGTCTCCGCAAAGGTTTTATAGTCAGGTGGTCTCAACCAGCGAATTCTACAAGTTCTAGTAGTGGATGAAATAATTTCATTCCTTAGAGCATGTAAACCTAAGTTAGAAATCTGAGATAATTGAGTAGAATTACCTAAATAGCAGCACGATGATGGCGAGTACCATCATGGAGGATGAGTTTCCAACTGCGAGAAATACTGGAAGTGTGGTTGCACAGGGTGACAATGCAGGAACAAGGACAAGACCAGCTACAGCCATTTTCTCCATGGGAGGATTGTGTGAGTGACAGTGTCCACCCTTTCCACGTAAATACAGCAAAATATAACTACTCCCAAGAATAACAAGCAAAAGAGAAGCAAGTTTATGCACTGTGTCTTCACTCGCAATGGTATTCGCCATAGTTATCGCTGTTATACCAAGAAGTGAAGTTGAAAGAACATGCAAAACTGCTCCAAATGCAGCTGCAAAAAGAAAGAATAAAAGACAAAGATCAGTATTTCTAAGCAAATAGTAATATTTTTTTAGCAATCTGAACATGAAATCATTGTCTAAAATATTAAGTTCCAACTTGCAACATCCATGAACAATAACAAATTGAGAAATTTGACAGTCACCAATTCTGAATGCCAAGCCGCAGAAGTTTTTGAAAAAGGTATCCAAAGTGTAAGAAGTAGCCTCAAAACTCGAGAGCAAGAAGAAAAAACTAGGAGTGGAATATGGAGTGACCCTTTTAGACCAAGAAGAATTCCTGCACCCTTTTTTCCATCTACAGACTAGATATCTTGTAGTTTTGACTTGCAAATAAAATTTAAAAATAGTCATAACCCTTGGGTTCCTTTATATGAAAATCATAGACACCACAAACATCGTTGAGTACAAAAAGCGGCTCTTGTTTTTATCATATTCCCATAGGAAAAATGATGCATTTGCTATCTAGCGAATTTGTCCATCGAGATAATCATGGTTGTTAGTTTAACATGCTAAAAGGATATTGCTAAACAAGATGTGACAAACAAGATAGACACAATGCAAGTTAACTTTTAAGAGCATGTTCCAACTTCTCAAATCTTTATCTTTGTGTAAATCTTTATCTTTGTGTAATAAATAGAACCCTAGTTTTCTAAAAGGATCTGCAGAAAACCAGCAAACATAAATGGCATAGAGAGTTAAGAATCCGAAGATGGTGGTGTGGTATGTCTAAGCTAATGATAGGGAAGACAGATCATGGTGCGGCATAGCCATGTTTTCATCTTATATGCTCACGTTAGGATGAAAATAAGCTTCTCAGTACTCATCCATCAACTTTCAATTATGTTAATGTTACTTCTGAATATGCATTGAATTCGAAAGAACCAACCCTAAGAGGTATGAGAAAAGTTGCTAGAAAAAACTCAATTCATTTGCTAGCTTATGCCAGCACTGTATAAGATGACTGCATGAAGAAAAATCTGAAAGAATTAACCATCCGAGCTTAAACGACACTTCTACCATCAACTACACTGTCTAATGGTGCATAATAATTACACAAACATCAGAAAAAGAAACGGTGGCAACTAGCAATATGGCAATACCAAAGGAGTTAATACCGATTTGGGTAACCTAGAAAACTACAATGCATTCAAATCCAAACAACTGTAGCATCTTAAACAATGCAGTACTTTTGCTTCTAATTCTCTATAAATTCCTGTCAAAAATACCAACAAACACGGAACGCAGCAGTAGAGTTACAATTTCTTTAATATTCGCTTCTCAAGATTTAGGACTTAATAACATACACGGTGAATGAAAACTTACTAACGATAAGAGTCCTGGAAAGAGTCCATTTCTGAGCACGACCAACAATGGAGAAAGGCAACCAATGAGTCGGTATGAAGGAGTGAAGAAGAGAAACAGTTGCTACACCACCGATCGTTGATACATCTTTTGCACTGAAACTCTCCATTTCATTTAAATTTAACCCCCTCATGCTTGCTTATTCAGATCTAAGAAACTTTAATTTATCGAAAGGAAATTGGATTTTGTTTCAGGAGTAGACAAAAATTGTACAATCTGTGAAGAAGGTCTGTAAATTTTACCCAATGAGATCGAAAGAGAGGACCAAGAGACAATTCAGCTATAATTGAGGGTTCACTGGTACCCAGTTAGCTGAGACGTGAGAGAGGGACATAATTCCTATCAAGGGTTTTCGGTAGTGTGTAAAATAAAAAATCAACTCTCCACCGTCACCAACGCCATAATACAGAAAAATTATGACGATGGTTGCTATAAGCGGAACAAATTTTGCTAACCAGGGGATTGGATTGGTCATGTACTATTGACCTAAGTCAAAGTGATAGGAAATCAAGGTCCTTCGAACCATCATTTGTATTCAACCTTTCTTTCGCCTTCGAACAAGCTTGAAGGCGAAAGGTTTGCCGCGAGATACTGCCCATATTGTTAATGTTTTCGGTTTCACTTCACCTACAATTTCACCGTTCAGTTTATTTTTGTGGTTGTGCACTAGTAGACCTAGGAATTTTGATACCTCCCGACTAATTACATTAAAGCAATGAGACGATTCTTCAGCCTCACGGTTAAACAAGTTCTCTGTTTCTGGGATGAACTTTCCAAAAAATTCCTCCCAAAAAGTTATCTTCGACGCGACTTCATCCCCATTGATATTATCGTCTGTTTGAAAAATAAAGGCTCTACAAATAGCTAAATCATCTTCTAGAGTGAATCTAGGACCACGAACTCTGGAAGACACTATTGGAGGCATTCTTAAATACGATTTTCGAGTAACTAAGGTATATAGGTGCAGATTGTGTGAACTTGGAGTTGAAATGAAGAGTATTTATAGGGTTTAAAATTCCTAGCAGCCGTTGGATGATGAGAATTTCTAGCCGTTCAGATGTAGTCGTTAGCGATTGATGTTCAGTCGCTGGAGGATTAACATTACCCGCATGCGGGTAAACTCAATCCGCTCGGTCTTCCTTCACCCGCTGGCGAGTTTACTTCGTACGTGCTGTTTTAAATGAAACGCGTGGCTCATATTGGTCTGCACTCAACAAACAAACCAAAGTTGGTTTGAAAACTTGTTTTTCATGTTTGTTGAGTTCATAGTGGGAGCAACTCCTATGGAATGAAGTTTGTTCATTCCATTGGAATTGCCCTTGTAACATCCTGAATTTTTAGCATGGCGCATGCCCAAAGATGAGCCATGGCATGAGATGAAGCTTCATCTCAAGCTCTGTTACGTTTTAAGAGGAACATTATCCTAGAGCCAATATAGCGCCAAGTAAGGTGCATTGCGAAGATATATTGGCCAATGTATAATATCACACCAATAGGGTGCAAGTTGTAAGCTACATTGGCCAAGATCCAATATTGAACCAAAGATGCTTCAGGCCAGTTGGGTGGCGGGCCTAGAAGAAAGTAGTGCCACAATAGCGCATTACGCATGTCATTGACCTATGAACAATATCGCAACAGGCCATAGAACGATGGCCTTGGCATTGTACAACCATCACGGCTGGACATTGGAGTGACCTATGGGACAAATCCGGAAATACAGCCATCACGGCCCTTCACTGGACCTGCCTTAGGAAATGTTCAGCCATCATGGCCTGGCATTAGAATTGGCATGTGGGACAGAACTGAATGTACAACCATCTTGGTTGGTTAATCAGAAATATATAGCAACGACCATGAATAGTAAAAGTGGGACTTGGTGAATGATTTTTCCTCCCCTAATCTAAGTTGTAAAAATATCGTAAAACATATATAGGTAGGGGTGGTTGGTTGCGGGTGAATATACAGACCATGCACCAAGTAATCTTCAAGCTTGGCCGAAAGAGTATAAATGATGCTTAGGCCTCATTTATAGTTGTGTAGCCTTTCCAATGGAGTATAAGATGCTTAGGCATCACTATGCCATGTCACGGAGTAAATATGCATCACTTGGATGTATTTTGACGAAACGACCTATACGGACTAGGCCATTATCACTATTGCTAGGCCACGGCCTTGAAATCGAGTTAACTTTAGTTGCTTGTCCCTTCACGAATGAACTACAGTCAGTGCTTGATCCCCTTAGAGTATGGAAGGGTATGTAGGCATCCGCAATGAGTTGCAGCACTTTGGCCCCTCATATCATCTAAGATCGGTAGTTCGATGCAAGAGATGATTGTGTCCAAACTTGATAAGGCTTAGTTGCATGCCAGAAAATGATTCTCATACGACACGTAGTTGGCATATGCTCCAATTGCAGAATTGGGCATGGCCAAGAAAGTAAGCTAAGCCGGTAAGTGCAGTAGGGAAATGACAATAGGATTGGAGCGGTGATGTAGGACATCTCTGGTTCTCTGCCTTAGTCTACAAGTTATCTTATTTCCTTTTTTAGTATTTCTCTTTATTTAGAACTCTTGTTATTTCAGTTATCTAGTAGCCTATATAATCAGGCATACGATTGTCTTAGGGTTTTCATCTTATTTTATCAATCAATATTATTATCGTTTAAACACGATTTCTTTTATCTCTTTTATCTTTCTTTTTTTATCTCGTGATTAATATCGTCAATTCTCATCCTTTTCGTCTCTTCACATCCCTAGCAATCTTTGTATTGCGTTTTTCTCTTATCGTTCTACATTAGTTGGTACCACAGCCAAAGTTTCTAGATCCTTATATAGAAACCGATCCATAATCGCTTCCACAAACTCAAAACCCTATCCCATATACATAAAAAAAAAAAAAAAAAATTCTTATTCTCATTTCTGATCATGGAAGAAGTACCTGTGAAAGATCTTCTGCAATATAAACTAGAATTATCAACAAGAATTCAAAGATACACCGAGAAAATAATAAGGCTTCGTTCTAAGTTTTATTTTGGCGAAGAAGATAGAAGGGAAATAAAAAAACTTCGTCTTGCCAAAGAAGAGAAAAAGCAAATATTGGAGGAGCTTGAAGAATATATAGGGAAGAAGTTTCAAGAATTTTTGAAAAGGAAGAAGTCTGAAGAATTTCTGAGTATTATCGCTAAAGCTAAACGTGTCAGTAAAGAAGTTCAAGAGAATTCATCGTCATCTAAAGGTGCTGAGAAAGTTTTGGCTACGTCTGTTTGTAACGTAAGTCCTAAAGAATAAGAAGAACATCAGGTTAAACAAGTATCGTCATCAACTCAAGAAGTTTTGTTGTCATTTAAAGGTGCCGAGGTTGTTCTAGCTACATCAGTTGATGAAAATACGAAAACTACATCACAGAAGGACGAAGGGAACATTGTTTCTCAAAAAGAGGATGAAAATCAGCTCAAGGTTTCACATGAGTCACAGGAGTTTATTGATTCATCGTTTACTCAAGAGGATTCTTCTTCAATTGAAAATAATACTGTCATTTATGTTGGACTGGACTGTATGGAGTCAACTTATGAGAAGGACGAATTAAATCATGTTCAAAAGGAAGGAAATCAGGTCAGCGTGGTCTTGCATGATTCGCATGATTTTTCATAGAATGGTAAATCATCGAATCTCAGTTTAGTAGCTTCTGATATACCTGTTTTGTCTAGGGTTGAAAATAATCAAGTTATTAGTCATGAGAAAGCACGAATGATATCTTATGTAAACCCTAACAAGGTTCATCTTGTTGAGTTAACTTCTGAGAAGTCTTTTGTGGTATATCCAACTAGAGCGGTAATTTATAAACCATTGTTTCATACTTCTATCTATAAGTTTGATTACATATCTCAAGAAGACATACCACTGAAAAATTATTCCGGAACGATTCGTGGTCGTATGTTCTCAAAAGCCGGGAGAGTATCGTTGGCACAAGGTTTAGCAAAAGATTTTGTAAGAAGCAACATGCCTTTCAATCAAGACGTTCGTATTTGCATGAATGATACTCGACTGCGACCAGCAAGAAGTATAGGTTGGACAGCTGCACCTCTCTCCCTTTCGGTTTCAAATAGAATTCATTCATCTCTGTTTGAGCCTGCACTTTTAACACAAAGTGATGAATACGATGCTAACACTAAGTTAGATTTTGTGGACTGTAACTGTGAGAATTATGCTCTTCTTTTAGGAAATCTTCCTGAAATTATTGTGCATATACACGATGTTGTTGCTTACTATAATGAAGAATTTTACAAGGAAAAGTCTTGCAATTACACAAATGTACTGGTAGAAGCCAACAAAGTTGGTTGTCGAAAATTGGTGATGGACATGCATTCAGTACTATATTCGGAACCATTTCTTTCATATGCAAGTTTTGAGAAGAACAACATACATAATTATGTTGACAGGAGCCCGCTAACTCACTTATTACACTACAAGTACTGCCACTACAAACAGCTGCTCAGAGTTCTGGAATTTCTCTTTATATAAAAGATCCATATATGGATTTTTCAGCGCTAAAATGTGCAGATAGTAACACAACTTTTGAGCAGAAGGCATATGAACCTGATATTTGGAAGTCTGTTTTATGTGGCTCTGTGAATCAAGAGTTTCCAAACCTTAATTCTGATATGAAAGGAAAAGTTGAAGTCCTTTCTCGGTGAAATTTTTGTTGCTCAAGACAGAATGGTGAGAAATGTTATCTTCGTTATTGGAGTTGCTGCAAAGAATGATGGTAACATGGATATTCCTAACCGTATTCTCCGGCAAATATTACTTGAAGGGACTCCAAAGACGAACTGTAAGGAATATCTACAGCTCACACTGGATGAAATTTTGAAAATAAATGCAGCAGCTAAGTCATATTTGGCTCAAGTCGGGGTCCTATACAGTGTTCATACAGATTGTACTCTTCTGCATTATAAGTACGTAAACAATTATCACGAGAGAGGGAAAGTAATTTCAATGATAACCAAGAAACTAGTTCGGCTTTTCGCAGAGAGAGTCACCAAACATTTTAAACCCATTGAGAGGTTGTTTGGAAACAAGTTTTGATGCATACAGAGGTTTCTAATCAATATGTTGGTAATTTTACGGACCTCTTGAACTTTTCTATCCAATCCGTTAAACAAGTTAGCCCGCTATGCTCTTGAGGGATTAACATTAATTCTATAAGAAGTAATGACGTTGTAATGGATTTATACTCAAAAAGAATTTATGCAGTCAGATATATGGGTACTTCACATTCTTCTCAATATCAACCAGAATGCCATGCAAAACTCAGGGGAATTACCATCTTACCACATCAAAAGTTTGGAAACGTTTCCATGGATGGTGCTCAGCTTCGTATCAAGACTGTCTATTCACAACTTCATAATAAGAATGGTGCCAGGATCGTTATAGGAATATTGGTATTCGGTCTTGACACAAACATAAAACTCAAGTGTGATAAGGTTACTAGGAAATGTGTTCTAGCAGACGATGATGTTGTAAAGAAGAGATTTCCAAGCTTTGTTGGAAGCTATGTAATGCAGATCTGCATGTCGACAACTGTTGTTGTGGATATTTAAGAATGGAGTTTTAGAGATGCTTATGCCGATCACCTGCAGAAAGAATAAGGGATGGATGGAAGAGAATTTGCATTGCAAAGTTCATGTTACTCTCACGATATTTCCCAGTTTCGCAAAATTGAGCAGTACCCTTGGGTACATTATTCTTTAATGAATGGGTTATTGAGTTCTCACGCTACTAGATCGTATAGTTGTCACTTTGAGAGTGCTGATTCACCTAACACCGTGGATAATAATAAACAACAGAATTTGTTCTCCATCATGGGACCTGCTAGTGAACTTCACGTGGAATACGAGAAAATATTTATAGAGTTTGTGAACTCATGTAGTGGGTATACAATTTTTCACCTAGATGGAATACGAGAAGATGCTAAGGACGAATTAATTAAACGTGCTTCCAAAGGTGTCACTTCGAATTTTGGAGAAACATTTTTCTGTGCTCATGTGATTGACTCCATCACTATTATTATTGATATGACATTTTTGTTTGATCGCGCAAAGTCTAAACAAATATCTCATAATGATTCGAGAAGCATTTATGCCTTCCTACTTCGATTTATGATCTCAAGAGTTGTGACATTCTTGTTTGATCGTGGTAAGCTGTTGAACGTTGAATACTCGCTTTTCATGGAAGAAAAGAATTCATGATTTCTATGATGACAACTCGAGGTCGAGTTTTTCTCAAGAAGGGTGGACTGATGTAGGACATCTCTGGTTCTCTGCCTTAGTCTACAAGTTATCTTATTTCCTTTTTTAGTATTTCTCTTTATTTAGAACTCTTGTTATTTTAGTTATCTAGTAGCCTATATAATCAGGCATACGATTGTCTTAGGGTTATCATCTTATTTTTATCAATCAATATTATTATCGCTTAAACACGATTCTTTTTTTCTCTTTCATCATTTTCTTTGATCTCGTTATTAATATCGTCAATTCTCATCCTTTTCGTCTCTTCACATCCCTAGCAATCTCCGTATTGCGTTCTTCTCTTATCGTTCTACATTAATCGGCTTATTCCTTATGCATGGACAATACTTGGAAGCCAGTGATGCATGTAAGGTGCATCGACCATAGTCTTCAAGTCTTTAAACCCTTCGCAGAACAAGAGTAAGTTGGAAAGGTATGGAAGCTAAGTTTGCTGCATCATGCTCCTCGAACATGTTTGCAACAGTAAATGAACGTGCATTTGTCTAGCGTTAAGGCTCGGTAAGAAGTATTATAAAATGACTCACTGGGGGAGTTATGGCCTGCGCGCCCAGGCGCGCCAGGCGTAATTTTCCTGTCCGTCACAGTTGGTATCAGAGCAAGTTCCGAGGTAACTCTAGGGACTGTGCGGAATGGATTCATTAGTGAGTATTCTCCTTCAATAGAAACTTAAAGTTGGAGAGTAGGCCAAATTTTGCATGGAAACGGTTTGTAACTGGTATGCCAGTTACTTAGCGAATCGAGTTGAGTTGTTCTAAGTACTGTGAATTTTCCTGGCCTAAGTGGCACCCCACTTACGAGTGGATATTCGGAAGACCGTTCGGAACGGTAGGCAGACAATAATACTAATCATCCCCACACCCTGGAAACTGTCCAACGGTGTGCATTGTCGGGCCGGCTAGCATCCCACTTACGAGCGGAAACCTGGACGACCGCCAGGGACGGTGGGCAACTGGATCATGTTGCACACAGTACTACAAATTGTTAGCACCAACTTTGTGAACTTTAGGAACTCTCGAGTGTGTAGTACGGAATGCACATTTAGGATACCTTGTTAAGATATCCTTTTGGCACCTGGCCAGTTGTGATTCTCCGTAATGTTGTGGACTCATTTTGGATTCCTGAGTATGCGGTATGGGATGTTTGCTTAGAAGATCCTAATTGATGCTCCATGACAAACTGAAGAAAACTTGTGATTTCTGAGCATCTGGTATGAGCCTTTTGCTCAGGAATCCAAACCGAAGGGTTTGTCCACAATAGTTTTGTTTTGAATTTCTGGGACGAAATTCTTTAAAGAGGTGAATGATATAACACCCCGAATTTTAAGCATGCTGCATGCTCAAAGATGTGCCATGGCATGAGATGAAGCTTCATCTCAAGCTCCATTGCGTGTTAAGAGGAACATTGGCCTAGAGCCAATATTGCGCAAAGTAAGATGCATTGCGAAGATATATTGACAAATGTCCAATAACACACCAAGAGGGTGCAAGTTCTAAGATGTATTGGCAAAGATCCAATGTTGTACCAAAGGTGCTTCATGCCAGTTGGGTGGCGGGCCTAGAACAAGGTAGCGCCATAATGGTGCATTAAGCAGGTCATTGGCTTATGGTCAATGTCGCAACAGGCCAGAGCAGGCTGGCCTTGGTAATGTACAACCACCACGGCTGGATATTGGAGTGTCCTATGGGCCAAAGACGGAAATATATCTTTCACGACCCTTCACTAGACCTGGCTTAGGAAATGTTCAGCCATCATGGTCGGACATTGGAATTGGCCTGTGGGCCAGAACTGAATGTACAACCATCTTGGTCGATTATTCAAAAATATATGGCAACGGCCATGAAAAGTAAAAGTGGGACTTGGTGAATAATTTTTCCTCCCCTAATATAAGTTGTAAAAATGTCTTTAAAATATATATATGGAAGGGTAGTTGGTTGAAGGTATATATGCAGACCATGCACCAAGTAAGCTTCACAACTTATCCAAAAGAGTATAAATGATGCTTAGGCCTTATTTATAGTGGTGTAGCTTTTCCAATCGGACATAGTGATGCCTAATGTCGCGGACAAAATATGCATCACTTGGATGTATTTTCATGGAACGACCTATAATGACTAAGCCACTACCATTGCTGATAGGCCACGGCCTTGGAATCGAGTTGGGTATAATTGCTTTTACCTTCGCGGATGAAATAATGTCAATGCTTGATCCCTTTAGAGCAAAGAAGGGTACATGGGCAGTCGCAATGAGGTGCAGCATTGCTGGTCCAGCACTTTGGCCCCTCATATCATCTAAACTCAATAGTTTGATACAAGAGATGATTGTGTCCAAGCTTGATGAGGTTTAGTTGCATGCCATCAAGGGATGCTCGTGCTTCTTATCAAGCTACACATAGTTGGCATATTCTCGAATTGCATAATTGGGCATAGCCAAGAAAGTAATCTAAATCGGTAAGTGCAGTAGGTAAATGGAAATAGGATTGGAGTTGCCTATGCCTAAGTCCAAGGATTATTCCGTATACCCGGACAATACTAGAAAGCCAGTGATGCATGTAAGGTGCATCATCCATGAAGGCTTTAAACCCTTCGTAGAACAAGGATAAGTTGTAAAGGTGTGAAAGCTAAGTTTGCTGCATCATGCTCCTCGAGCATGTTTGCAACGGCAAATGAACGTGCATTTGTCTAGCGTTAAGGCCCGGTAATTAGCATCATAAAATGGCGCACCGGGGGAGTTATGGCCTGCGCGGCAGGCGTTATTTTTCTGTCCGTCACAGCCCTTACTTACAAAAACTCAATAAAAAAAGTATATGATACTCTCTCCATCCCTAATATATAGGCGAATGAAATATCTTAGATTAAGAAATTGCATGACTTATAAATCTTCATTTTTTTTTGTTGCTATTTTTACTCTTTATCTTATTCTTAATGTAATTTTCCGCGCAACATAAATAAGGGTATTATATCAAGTAGCATCTTGGAATTAAAATTCTGCCTATTTAGTGGGAATCCAATAATCTATCTTTATAATAGGGACGGAGGGAGTAAAAGTTAGTAAGATATTACTTCAAAAATAGGATCAATGATGAGATTATCGTTGGCCTTTAGTCCTCGCTAGTTGCATTCTCTTCATCAAAATGTGAAGTAAATCAAGTTTATTTAAATATATTTGGCATCCTTCCTAAGATCCTTCCAGTTAATATTTTCGCCTAATGCATTTCAATGCCTAAGCGGTCCAGCCTTGTAATGAAATCCTTGTCTAGACACAAATTTCAAAGTTGGAATGCACATAAACTAGGCACTCAGTTCTTTCTGAGGAACAAAATTTGTAATTTTCTGAAAGTAAACACGGCTTTCATACTCGTTTTTTTTTATATATTGCAATATGGGAGTTCTTGATCTATTAATAACCCTCCATGTTAATGGATTTCCAGAAGAAAAAAAATTCCATTATACGGCAGCTACTAAAGATTCTCGTTCTAGCGCAAAAACTTTTGTACTCGCTCCTAATCATATGTCTTTCTACATCATTTGAAAAGAGTCTTCTTAAGTATATTTATGGATTTGCTTAAATTTCTTGGTCTATATGGGGAGATTCTTTGTTCCAATATCCGTTTATCAGTATAATACTTCAGATTAAAAATATAAGTCATATAATGAAGAAAAATGTTGTTCTTTGTTCTTCTTTTAATTAGTATACTTTCTACGACATTGTGAAAATATAAAGTATCCATAAGTTGTGTTTACCTTATTGTTTAAAGATGGCATCCTTTACTAGCATTTACTCTCTCGATATTTGAATCACATATTTCATATACAAGGTGGAAAGAACAATCCTCTTTATCACCTCCTCTTAGCATATTCACAATAATATTAGTGAACTCAACTATATAATATACCTTGTCCCACCACAGATCACTAATAATGCAGTTTTTTATCTGGCTTGCTTCTACCAAAACATCTATATCCCTGTAAGTTTTCCAATGTAAACAAAATTAATACTTCGAAAGCTTATTTTTCCTTTTGAAAATACACCAACATTTGAATAGTAAATACTGCCAAACGAGTTTTTTTTCGTTTCGAACAAATTAAGTTCATAATATTTCAAGAAGATATTCAAAGTTATTGTATGATTAACAATGAATTTTCTATCAACTTTACGTCGCTTTTGTTTCTAAAATTCTCTTGAAGTTCTCATATATTGTAACTATTTCTTCACTACTAGGAGCAGTTAGTTGCTTATTTGGAACGGTCGGCGAAAAAATATTTTTAAATGCTAAGTTAAGTTTATGCAATGTAGTCATATAGTCCTATATATCAGGCATATCATGTATCGGCCTTTGACCAAGACGATACGTGAAATATCGGCGATACAAAAGTATTCCAATTATATCAGTTGCATCGGCCAATGTATTTTACTATAATATAAATAAGAAAGTATATGTTATTTTAAAAAATTAATTGTAATATTAAGAAAAGAAAAATGTGTTGTTTAATTATTTTAATTGTAATATCTATATATGTTTTTTTTTATTCTTTTACCAAATATTCCCCATGTTTAGGAGTATTAAGTTATGAAATAGTTGACTTGACTTTAACTTTGAAGTCAAATTTCTTATTTTGAAATATTAACACCTTGTTTGTTTGCATCTAACTCGAAGTATGGGTCTGAGTCAACACCTGACTCGCATTGAGTCAGCAGTCAAACCGTTTGTTTTCAAAATTTAGTAACCCCTAACTCAACCTCTGAGTCCGATCTAACCTATGACTCAGGCCCTATAAAGGATGGAAATGCCCCTAATTCGATGGCTCGAACCACTGACTCTTGGGATTTTACGGAATTTCCCTTGATTTATTTTATATTCTTTTTCTTTTCCTCGTCTCTTCTGTCGAGTTTCTTCGAGAACATATATGAAAATGAAGGAACCAAACCCTAGATTAATCAGATGATACCTCCTTCGTCCCTCTCTCAACAAGTCTATTAATTTCTCTTACTGATCTCCTTCGTCACTCTCAATTTATCTCTTTTTTTTCAACTGATCTCTCTATTCATTCACTCTCAACTCATCTTTCTTTCAGGTACAATTTCAACATCCATATCTTTTCTGTCATTTTCATATTGGTTTTCTTATGATTTTAGAACATTTTTTTTTCTTCGTATTCTAATTTAAGTATTTGATGGTTGTATGTTAGATTTAGCTGGTGTTCGTGAAAATGCCCAAAGAGAAAACTATTTTATTTGATCATGAAGCTCATATGGATTTTTGTCTCATGTCCTGCATGATCATTGTTGAAAGTCTTAAGATGTGTCTTCAATTTACTTGGGATACTTGTATCATCATTTTTTAGTATTTGGTTTAGTTGATGAATGTTAGCTGAATGGCTATGGTCCTATGGATGTTCTTGTTTCACTTTTTAATAGTTGCATCTTTTATCTGTATCTGAAGTTTCTTTTAGAGTGTTTGTGTTGCGCATTAGTGGGTTATCGAATGGGAGGTACATAATTGGTTTCTTAAGAAGTTAAACCTAGACAGTTTTAGGAGAAAATCATCGGAATGTGTACGAGATACCATAAGGAATATGTTTTTCCATTTGTTTTTTGTTGTGGCTTGAGGTGATTCATATACCCTTTGAAAGAAATTTAATAAGATAGTTGTTACTTTTTTAATTGGGATGTTGTTGCTTGTTATCTCAACAAATCTACCAATTTCTTTCCGATATCCTTCATCTACTAATTTAATAAGAGAATTGTTAGAGAGATCCATTTTTTAGTCAATATCAGTTAGGTTGATACTTTTCACTTAAAAAGAAGTGAAAAATGATTGTTGATATAGTGAAAAATGATCACCGGCACTTTTATATACATATAGCTTGTTACGGTAAGATGTAATGCGGCTTTCTATAAATTTAGAGCACTTTTGTAACCTCATACTTGACGGAGTACTAGTTAAAATTTAGATAAGTAATTAGAAAACCATAAATTTAAACGCAATGAAATTTTTATCTTGCAAATTTCACGAGCATGTGACTTTTATTAATGTATAATAGTTGTGATTGTACGTGTTGTTGCTACATGATAGATGATACACTTCTTCGACTCACTGTGATATATCTCCTGGATCAATTAGAACGGTAGTGTAGCCTCATAATGATCAAACAATATCAACTTCATGTTTTAAAATTTGAGGTGTGAGGTAGGTCTTTGTCATCAAGTTTCTATAGTTGCATGCTTTAAATTGTGCTTTATTTTATTCATTCAACTTATTGTAGTTGAATATCTGTTATTTCCTTTCTCAAAACTTGAAAAAGTTTTATCCAAATCATGATATTATTAAAAAATGTTTGTAACTGTTAAGAGTCTTCATGATGTCTTTCTTGTTTATATGAAACAAGATTTGCCCGATTCTTCGAATTTGGCTTCTAACACTAAAATGGTAAACCTAGCAATTTAGTACTACTATTTTAGGTAGTGAAATGAAGAATGATTAATTGTAAAAAAGAGATGAAATTGTGCAAACAAACATAGCGTGATTTTATAGAAAGTTGGGACCTCTGTTGTATACATGACAATGAATTATTCTTGGTTTACTTTTTCGCTTTAAGATTATAGATAAGTATTGGTAATGCGGCTTTCTATACATGTGTAGGTTTATAGTGATTGGTTTCCAAGGATAACATTCTTAGGGAATTTCGTTCATGCTTTAGTGTTATTTCCCCTTGCAAATGCATTGAAATCTTCTACCGGCATGTCGCAAATAAGTCACGTACTCACAAGAGTGGGTTTGGCGCAGTAAAATAGTAATAATTTATGAGGATTTAAGCTTTTCATTTGTGCGGCCTTTACTTTTTATCGTGAACATGTTTGTTTGAGATTGATTTTCCATTTTAAGCTTTCATCCATAACGAGGACAAGAATGTTAATTTTAAAAAAAAAACAGATACTTTGTTTGCTGAAGATGGAATTCTACGTCTTTAATTTTCCACATATACAAAATCATGCATCTTACTAGATAAAAAGTTTAATTACTTTGTTTACTTTTTAGTACTGTGAGAAATATTGTGTTTCAGAAAATATTTATTCTTGTTAATGCATAATGTACGAGCATTGTTCCCTGTAAAGAATATAATAGAAACACAAGATATCTTCGGCTCCGTTGATTAATGGTTGTGTGTAAAAATGGTTGTGTACTATGTATTTGCTTTATGGATAATATTTTTCTTGAACATTAACATGACTTCATAATATTTTTGGGCAAATAAATATTATCTATGTGATGTTGTGCATTCTCATACACAGGGCTTTATACGTCCGCACCGGAACGTGAAGTATTGGATAGGTGATTACCGAAGAGTACCTCCAACATCAAAAGAAGAGAAGTTCAATCAAGCCCATGCTAAATTTAGAAATGTGACTGGGAGAACATTCAGGGTATTGAAATTAAGACTTTCGGTCTTAAGTAAAATTCCTTCTTACTCCTTTGAGACGCAGAGAAATATCGGCATTGCTTGCATGTCAAAACATAACTTTCAACGTCATAATGCATTGGATGATTGGTTATTCAAATAATATGAGAACGAGGAATTTGAGATGAATGAGACGCAGGTGGGTGAGGAAGAGGAAGCGGAAACAGAAGAAAATGCACCTCGTTTGTTTGGACGACAAGAGCAAATATATATGAGCAATTCACGGGATGACATAACTAGTTTCCTTTAGATTTATTGTTTTGTGATGTCTAATATATTTAATTACATAAAAAAAAAGTTGTTTAGAGTGCAATGGAACAATTGTGATGTTTTAATAGTGGTAAATGCTTATGGTTAAAAATATGCACAAGGGCATTTTCTGTCTAAAAATATTCAGTTAGCTGAGTTAGGTCTGACTCAAAAAACAAACACATTATCTGAGTCAAATCTTAGTGAGTCATATTCAGACGACTCAGGTGATTCAACTGCAAACAAACAAGGTGTGAGTCTATTTGTTACTTTCAAAAGATAAAAGGTAGATATATTACTATTATGAAGAGAACACCCCTTAGGTATTGTAGATGAATAGTACTTGAAGCTGAAGTTTTTGATATTCTGATTTCCCCCTTTGTTTGATATTCCTAAAAGCTTTCCTTAAAATATATTTAGGAAATCTTTCTAATGGGATGTCGTGGTCAGTTTTCTAAGGTGAATAAGATCAAAGGTGCTCAACCACCTTTGTACAAATATGATGGTAAAGGAGTATCACTAGATTACTGTTAATTTTTTTTCTAGATCATTTCTTCCATAAATCTCTAAACATAATTGGTTTCTATTCCGTCAAGATCTTTCTTTGTATAGAATACAAAAATTAGTAAGTAGTGGTAAGAAAAGATGTCTCTATTTCAGATTCCTATTGTAAATCAGTGTCAAAACACATTAAGTTTTTGGTGGAAATCCAAGAGAGTAAGGAGCACGTTTAAAGTTGAATTGCTCGGAGGGTCTATCAGGTATGAACAACATTCCAGTTCAAAGTCGCTAATGTTTGTAGTGGTTTAGTACAATGTGGTACTCAAGCTGGACGAGGTACAAATTTTTTCTATAAGATTGTAGTTTCCTCGTTAACAAAATTCATGTGAGTGTGCGCGTTTACTTTTCCACATTGAAAGTTTCATATTATTTTAATTGTTAAAAATACTTAACATGTTCATACTCATATCAGATAAAAAATTGGTGATGTATTTGGTACCTCTACTTTTCAACTCCTTCCACATTACCCTTAGTTGGTTCACCTTTTGCATCAACATAAACATGGGATAACTTACAACTTATTTGTCCACGTATCTCATTAAATTTCTTCGTGATTAAAACGGGAGATCCGCATTCTTTGGAATTCATATCTCGACCATTCTTCTTTTGTGAATTCAAAGAACACGAGGTACTGATCTGATGGTAACCCAGAGAGTGTACCATATGTAGACGAATCCCTACAAGTATCCCAATCTTAATTTATATTTGTTATATTAGGTCTGACATCTACATGTGTTATAACTCTTCTATTAGTCAATGTGAACACATCCCTAATAATATGCATTTGGATTAATCTGCATGTGTCAAAGAAAGTGTATCGTCAGAGGCGTGATTGAGTGGTAGACCTCTTATTCCTCATGTGTACTTAAGATAAAATTGAAGTTGATAGAGTGGATCCCTTTGGTAAAAAAAACCATTCCTACAAGACAGTGTAGACATGTTACACTTTTTTGATACTCGTTTTTTAGTGATGCAAACAACATTATGACCTCCAATAAGCAAGGTCTGGAAGAATTTATAGCTTGAGAAGCTACCTATGCTATAAAACGCTTATTCATGGTGTTCTCAATTTTTTACCTAGGTGCTGGATGGCTTTGTCGTGTGATGGCCCCATAAGGGATGATGAAGAAGAAAAGTCACGAAAATTATTTGGACAATATACAATTACCCTAGTGGCAATCAATTTGCATTGAAGACGACAAACATACGTTTTCCACTAAATCCCAAAAATATTACATGAAAAAACGATGTCCATACAATCTCGAAATACTCCAATTTATATGACACTCGAAAACTATATTTCTAATATAATTATTAGTTTATGAATTCAACGTATTATTCATATAGCATGTTCATGCACACACACAAAAAAAAAATTAGTGATGTACTTATTCTATCGGCTAGTAAAGTACCTCTCATTATCTTGTATTGATTAGAGCAAGCACTATGGATAGTTAATGCTATGATGAAACACTAAAAAGTAGCAAAATCTTAGCTATAAAAAAACAACCATTGTGGATCACTATGAGATTTAGAGTTTAAAGAGGTTAATGATGGATCCAATATTACTGGTTGTATACCGATTCTTTGTTTAAACCTGATACCCAGTCTACAACATCATATCTTTCTCTATGTAATGCACATTTCTAGCTCGACATAGTATGCCATTTATCAGACGTTAGTAAATTTTGTTGTCATAGTGGTTGTTCTTTTCTACGACATAGAAAAAAAACGCCATAGTGGTTACTCTTAAAAGCGTAAAAAAACATGAGAAAGGAGAACTA
The DNA here is from genome assembly GCF_003573695.1 of Papaver somniferum. Taxonomy (NCBI): domain Eukaryota; kingdom Viridiplantae; phylum Streptophyta; class Magnoliopsida; order Ranunculales; family Papaveraceae; genus Papaver; species Papaver somniferum. The sequence goes on from NC_039368.1 coordinate 37,979,662, forward strand.
GATTATCCCTATCCCTCCCACTTTAGACCACTAGAAGGAACACCTAACGAATCAATTACAAGAAGCATACACAACATTCCATATTTCTGGCTATCCTTTTGGAGTTTTTTTTAAGTTTTGCAATGAGTTTATCAAACAAAATGAAAAATAAAAAATGTTAACCTAGAGCCTGCATAGAACATTGGGACATCTAATAATTTCCCAAGTCATCAAAGAAAGTGTGGTAGTATATTGACTCTTTATCACAAGATTTTTTTTATTATTATTATTTTGATACAGTAAGCGGGGCTAAAGAGTCCCCAACCAAATAAAAAGAACAAAAGACACAAAAGAAAAATCAATAGGCTAACTATAATACCTAATGAAAACTTTTCTAGATTTATCCACGACTAGAATTTCTCTAAACTCATGGGAGAATTTCTCTTCAAAATTTTTCACATAGTTTGAACTAAGATAAATCCTAGTTAGGAAGTCAACAATTATGTTATCATCCTTATAACGGTGACTAATCTTAACAGAACAATACTTTCTCGATAACATTTTAACTCTCCTCCAAATTTGTATAGTGTTCCATGTTGGTTTAGGATCAAAATCTGCAATAACAAATAAGTAGTCATAGAATCAGTGCACAAATGAATACATTGATCTTCAATCTACGGGGTTAACTTCAAATCTAATTCAACTTCCTGCATCTCATGAGCACTGACAGAGATAAAATGGCTTCCACTAACGGCAACAATCAAGTGATCACCTTAAATCACCAAAACCATCACCATTCTCACTATCTGAGCCATTCGTTTTGGTCATAACATCATACACTGCAAGAGCAAGCCAAGAACAGAAGATAAGTTGCTTCATAATAAACTCACAACTTACTCTCAATTTATCCATAAACTGTCGGTTACTATCAGAATCTTCATTTTTTAAATTATGAGCACTAAGCTTTAACCAAACATTTTGCACAATAAGATAACTCACATCCTCCGTAGAAGTATAGTTGGCAGAAAAGATTACGGAGTTTCTCTCCCTCCACAAGTTATATATGAAACTACTAAACAACATCCTCTTGATCATATAAAAAGTTGAGTTGCCTTTAAAATGAGAAACAAACCATTGTATCTCTTCACTAATCTCTCCATATTAACCCATTTTGAGAATTAAACTCTTCCAAATCGGAGTAGCAATCTCACACCATGAAACAAATGAGCTTCATTTTCTACTTCAGTACCATAAAAAATACAAAAAGAGGTATAAATGATAATCCAAGAGACGTAAAGAGCGCGTATGAAGCTGAATTGCTCAGATGATCAATTCGGTCTGAAGTCCGAACTACATCCCAGACCGAAAACTGATAATACTCTAGTGTATGTAGTGGTTTAATACAGTGCGGCGTTCAAGATGGACGAGGTCTTGGGTTTCTCTACGGAATCGTAGTTTCCTCGTTAACAAAATTCTTGTGTGTGTGTACTTTTTTTGTTCCAACCGAAAATCTCATATCATTTTAATTGTGAAAAATACTACATAGGTTCATAGTCCTATATCAGATAATAAATTGGTGATGTACTTGGTAACCACTCTTTTTTCAACTCCTTCCACATTACTCCTATAAGGCCTGATACTTAGTCTCCACCGGCATAGCTCTATGTAATGCACATCGTTAACCCGACATAGTATGTCGTCTATTATATTTTAACCAAATTCACTACTATAGTGGGTTGCTCTTCTCTACGACATCGGAAAAAAACAACTGTGGTGGTTACTCCAGAAAGCATTACATTCTTAGGCCCCTTCCTATGGGTGTGGCAAACCAAAGAGTTTGCCATTTAAGCACCCACTATGGAGGGGGAAAACTGGCCTGGCTAAGTGGAAAATTTGCCACTTATCCAAGCCAGGTCAAGTTTCCACCGAGCGGTCGAGTCTCGACCGCTTGGTCCAGTTTCCACCGTTAGGTGTTTACTGCACCGCTACCGGGTTTTATAAGACCGACCGGTTTAGTTTGCACCGCTGAGTATAATCTGATGCCATAATTCCCCCCCTCCCCCTATAAATATTATATTCCTCTACCATTTTAACTCAAACCTTCTTCTTATTTTCTTAGTTTTTACAATGGCTCAAGACATGTCTATGGCTCAGTTCATAGAAGAGGAACATGCGGCCTAAAATCAAAGAGTTGCACTTCGAGCTAGTGTGGAAAATGAATTTAGAAGAGCAAATAGTTGGAGAGTTTCACAACAACTCAATTTTAGCACGTTCCAAGATGAATGCATCTACAGGAATTATGTTTTCTACACTAATCATCCAATCGTTGATGGCGCATTACCGCTAATTCTGTTTTAGGAACGCGTTTTAATGAAATTTGAAGAAGAAACAACGAACCTCTACAATCGGAATTCATTGGGGTTGGGTACTCAGTTCTCCATAATTTTCGAGAATATTAACAAGTATATTGGTATGATAAGGGAAGAGGCTCCAAAAATGAGAAGTGGTGAAACCCTGGTGGAGATTGATCAAAGATGTCGTGCAAAGAGGCTGCGTGAAAACGAAGAGAAGTTCCGATATGCAAGTTGTTATGAAATATTAAAATTGTTGCCCCAATTTAATCTAGGTTATCAATTCTAAGTTCTTAATTATAACTTATGTAGAAAACTTTAAATGAAGATTATTATTTATCAAACAAAAGTGCAATTACATTAACGATTGAAACAAACCACGAAATAAAAACTAACAAAAACAACTAAGAAAAACTCTCAAACTAACGATTACCACCAAACTAACGATTGCCACTAAATACATAATATCCTAAGCCTGTTGGATCTTGTGAAAACTCATTATTTGGACTCTGAGATGGTGGTTGAGTAGCATCAGGTGAGTCATAACCTTGAAATGGCACCAGAGCCATTGCAGGTGCTTGAAAACGGTGAAATGCTGAACTTGTTGGGGTATAAATCACGGATTGCCTAAATGCATCCAAATTGACGTGTGCACCACCAGGAGTAAGTACAGGACCTTGAGGAATGAAACCAAGAGGAGACTAGAAATCCATCTTCAAGTTTGCTGTTGTTGGCGGTATATGAGTCTCTTCCACCATAGTATCTTCCATCGGAGTGTCATGACGACTTCTATGACCTCTACGACTTCCACTTGCACGACTTCCATTTGGAGTCTCAGGCAATTCATAACTCAATTCATCCCTCATTTGACTCAAGTGAAAATTGCGGAATTGATAGGTAAAATGCGCATATTTGTTCAACTCGGTCTGATACTCTTCTTTTGTTGCATCCACAACATCGTATGGATAACTCTGCTACATAGCTTCACTAGTAAGTGGAACTGTAATAACATCTCCACTCGGTGATAAACTCTGGACTTCCCAAGATAATGGAGGCATATGTGACCCCATTTGAGTGCTAGGGTATGTACATGGTTCGCCCGTCCGTGGTGGGGGTTGGGATGGAAGATCTGTACGTGGCAAATTGCCAATTGCTGGAAAGTCCACACTACCTAAGTTTTGTGGATGAACAACAATATTTAGCTTGCATACCTTTTGGAACCAACTGTAGTAATCATGGTCATTTTCTGGTTCTTGGATCAAATCATCAGCTTCTTCCCAAGGTTGTCCATTATTTATCAACTGTATCCAATCCTCATGTGAAATAATTGAAGTTGGAAACAGGTTGATTGCTTTTACCTTTCTTCCTTGTAACTGAGAAAGATGACTTTCTCCGTAGTACCAAATACCCTGACCAGTAACTGGACTGTAAAACACGTCATCCGACTGGGTCCTTTCTTGACACAAGTTTGCCGTAATGCTGGAGCTATGGAGAATGCATCTCATTGATGCGTGAGACGATTTGACAGGCCTTTCTTCGAAGATGAGTACTTTATTTCGGATGGTTTCAATGAGCCGTTCGTTGCACATGGCCCATGCACATCGCTCTGTTTCTCAGTAGGCCGAATCCTTTTACTCCAGATTGACTCGCCAGAAAGTTGAACTCTTTCTCTTCATTTAGAAGGCCTCTCCAATGCAAGCTATAGCTTGAAGCTGTCTCTACTTTTTCTCAAATATGGCTCTAAAACCGAAGTTCTCCATGGGGTCCGATACCCGCGGGCTCTTTAGTAAATGATACCTTCTGGAGCACCCTTTTCATATGCTTCTATTCCAAGATATGCTCCACCTGAAGATCAAGGAACTGGAAGTATAAGTCATGACATTCTTTCGATACTTTTAATTGGACTATCTCCGGTACGTGAGCTGGGTTCAGAACGTCGTGAGACAGTTCGGTCCATATCCGGTGTGGGCGTTAGAGCATTGAGAGGACCTTTCCCTGGAATCGGATACTTCAATCGGCGTTCTTCTTGCTCTCGTTTTCAGGTTGTCTTCTTTTCGAGTCCAGTTAAAACAGGAGGGTAGGGCCTCTCTTCAAGAGTCCAGTGTGTAAAGACCTTAATCAAGAATCGAGTTTACTCTACAGCAGATGAGAGAAGAAAAGTCTTCTATTTTGAGCTCTTTTTATAGCTTAGCAACAGCGGTTAAAAGCTACTATTGAGAGCCTCTCTTCATGGTCATGCTTGTGAAAAAGAGGAAAATCAGAATGGTTTCATGTTCCTTCATCGATTGGTTATTCCTTTTTCTTCGTCTCTCTTTTTCCCATTTTGGTCTCGATTTGTTTAAAAGATTGAAGAGCCTTTATTGATATCGGCCACGGACCAACAACTGTAATTTATTCCTCACGACCCGACACCCAACTACTAGTGTCGATGTAGTAGTTTTTTCTATTAGTTGCAGACTTCTTCGTAGAGTAGGCGTTGTCTGCTATCAATTCCATGAAACTTCCTTTTCATGCAAGGACAGGTTGGTTCGAGGACCCCTTGGTCAAAGTAAAGTAGGGGAGCCGTTTTTGCTTTATTTGCTGGATTCTACTATTGGGTTGGAAAAATATCTGGGCGAACCTATCCTGAAACTTTAGGCCAAATCCATTTTTGGATCACTTCTTTCGGGGTTAATTCGACCTTCTTTCCAATGCATTTCTTAGGTCTTTCAGGTATGCCACGTCGTATTCCAGATTATCCAGATGCTTATGCTGGATGGAATGCCAGTAAGCACCGGAGTAGATCTCTACTAAACAAAGAGAAAGAACACCATAAATTAAAACACACTACTTTGCGTCTACAAACACTTATTTAATTTAAACCTTATAAAACTAAAAAGAGTCGACGGGATAGGAAAAGAAAAAAAGATAGCAATTTATTAAGTGATGGGTGAATTCACATACTGAATAAATAGTAGTAAGCGGAAAAGGACTAACGAAGTAGCAGCCCTCTTGCTCCTTGCTTTCATCAAACCATGCCTCACTTGAGCGTCGAAAATAAGAGTAAAAAGCGAGATATAGGACTTCTTACGAGCGTTGTTTCTATCTACTATTATCTAAAAATAATCAAGTTATTAATGACTGGACAAAACCAAGAAATAACCCCTCACGTGCGAAATTATAGAAGATCTCCTTTAAGATCAAACAATTCCATCGAATTGAGTATGATTGTATGTGTGATAGCATCTACTATACCAGGAATATCAATGAACCCAATTATTGCAATTGCTCAGGATACCCTTTTTTAGCTTCTAGGGTCTATTTCTTAGTTCAAAATCCCTCTTACTAACTGGAATCAAAGAATTAGCATAAAAGTCGATCTATTACGACCAGCGCGGTTGTTCGTTATTTCATTTTCTCTTCTTCCAAGACAAAGGTGCTATTGAGATCTTGGGCCCTTATGGTATCTCGTACACATTCCGACAATTGGCCGAGCGAATCAGTCAACTTCAAAGTGTATTTGTTTATCATTATGCCTTTGCAATGTTACTTGGTTCAACTTCATTTGTGACTTTTTCTCGTATGTGGGACTCCCCAAAACCCTATAGGAAGCTCCGACCAGTGTCATACTCTCATCAACCGTTAGTTCCCAACCCAGGCACACTTCACCCAACAGATAAATTACAAAGCTATTCTCCTCTAATTTCCATTACTTCGCCATCCAGTTGATTCTCTTTCCGTTCCTATATATATGGGTTCGTGCAGCATTTCCACGATATCGTTATGATCAATTAATGGCCATAGAGTTATGGCTCGATTCGATACCGGAATTCCATTCTTCATATTTTATTTGTTTATATAGTTTGAAATCTCTTCGTGCCTGAAGTCCAGGCATAAGCAGTCTATGCGGCAGGCCAGAAAGACAGCGCTAAAGGCGTCAGTTCAGTTGCAAGCCTAAGCCAAGAAGAAACGAAGTTACTGACGTCCAAGGAGCCTCCTGTATTGTCTTTCTGGTTTTCCTGTACCCCTACGAAGCAAAAGAAGAAGGGGTGCGCAGAAACCAAGAAAACTAAAGCATCTGAATGGCAGGATTGAAGAGCAAAGAATAAGGCCAGACTGTTGCCCGGCGGACAAGCTGGAGAAGAAGTTCGCCATAATAGGATAAGCTAGAGTTGCAGGAGCAGACACGCGAGACTCAAAATCTCGTGATGAAGAGCGTGGAGGTTCGAGTCCTCTTCAAGGCATAATATTGAGAATGCTCATTCAATGAGCAATTCAATAAGAGATCTCGGATCGAATCGATATTGATAGACCGAGTATCTGTTGATACGAAGTAGTCCGGCGATCCCTACGATCCGAGTCCGAGATGTTGGAATTGGAATAAGTTCGGCAGTGGATCCCTAAATTTTGGGGATCTTCTCTATCTAATGAATGGGGAGTCCACTTTGAAATCGTCGGCCTATAGTTATCCTTAAACTTCCGTGCTTGGTGGAGAAGAAGCGAAGAAAGGTACGCTCGCTTGCTGTTTTGTTCTCTGCCGTGAACTAGGATCGCGGCCCTGAATTCACCAGATCCTGTACCTATCTTAGTTGGGATTGTTCCCCTTCAAAAGCTAACCGAAGTCGAAGAAGGTTCCCAAGAGAAAGAGAAAAGATCAGAAAGAGATCGGAACACACCCCCTACACACACCTAGGAGCACCCCCTTCCTGCATATCCATACAAGACCCGAGTAGGCGGGTCGAGGTCCTACGAGGTACCCACTATCGTCGTCTTTGATCATCCCACTAGGCATTTGATTAGGACATTGCACAATGATCCGAACACTTTGGCGCATCTCTTCGATACGGATACAGTAACGATCATAGCGATCTCCTCTGGTACCTACTGGTACGTCAGGACCCGATTGGTCATGAACATCGTAAGGTGCTGCTCTTCTCGAATCCCAGCATACCCGGCTCAAAGAGACTCGACTGAAAGGAGTCTAGAAATACTTCTACCAACATAATGAAAGAACCTTCCCACCTTGTACTGTTAGAGAAAGTTTTGATCCCAAAGAGCCCTTCTCAGTTTAGAAGGTGTTCTGAAGAGGGAAGTGGGAAGGTTTACTACAATGAGTCAAAGTTGTGATGAATAAAGAAAACACTCTTCAAGTTGAGGCCCGCTAATATGCCTAAGGTACCTGCTGCAATATGATGAGAGGCTATTCCTCCCGGAACAAAAGGATCAAAACCTTCTATACCCCACGCGGGATTTACAGATTGTACTTTTCCAGTCAGTCCATAAGGATCGGACACCCATATTCCAGGACCATACAAGCATGTTACATGAAATGCGCCAAACCCAAAGCAAGCGAACTAAGAGAAGGGGGCCTTTCGCTTGGTCAAGGGTGAATCCTATCTATCATCCGAGCCTTTTGCTTCTCTTCCAAAGCCTCACCTATCCCCTCCCCTGTGCCGACCTCTCTCTCGAGCTCCGGTCTCATTACATTGAGAGATAGGGACAAGGAGAGAGACCTATGAGAAACACACAAGCAGATCGGAGAGATCAGATAGCCAGATATGTGATGATCCACCACTGCTACTAAGATGGGAAATTCCCCGATAAAGCTGCTAGTACCTGGTGAACTAATATTGGCCAAAGTGGAAGAGAAGAAAGGAAAGAAGGAGGCAAGCCCTCCCATCTTCCGCATATCTTGCTCATCCGACATGGCATGAATGACCGAACCTGCACTCAGGAAGAGTAATGCTTTGAAAAATGCGTGATTCATTAAGTGAAAGACGCTAACCGAATAGTTAGAGATGCCGTATTCGATGAAAGTCGTATGTACGGCTTGGAGGGAGATCTTTCATATCTTTCGAGATCCACCCTACAATATGGGGTCAAAAAGCCAAAAAAAAGCTACCCACCCTACTAGATCCTTAACATAGAAATAAGGATAGAAGGCAATATTATCCATTTCAGCATGTACACCTAAAGGATTGTTTGATCCATATTGATGAAATGCGGCCAGATGAAGAACACTGGCGCCGCTCGTAACCAAGAGATGGACATGATATCGTTGACACCGATAGAGTTGATTCAGCGAAGGAAGCTTCTTAGGCTCGCCTACTCACTCGTGTCTGTGTGGGACGGAGTCAGGGCCGTTCATTTTTCGGCGTCCGGCTCCTAAAAGTTTCTGGGTGTGATAAAAGAACTTGGGATCGTCGATCTCTTGCTCCAGGTGTCAGAAGGTCTACTGTGACTCTTTTCTTTCTTTCACTCTATATTTTATTGTGTTTAATTGCCTCACTTTATCTGGTTTATACTTCCAATGCTTCACCCTTCATTGCCTCAATAGGTGATTAAGAAGACCAAGTCTTTCATTTTCACCAAGACCTCTCACCTTTTCCACCTGCTAACCCATCTAGTCCAGCAACTTAACCACTATCACTACCCATTTCGCGATCACTTGAACCTTCGGGTCTATACTTCTTAAGCGTAGAACCCCCGGAGCAAAGGATGAATTTAGACCCTGACTCCACTATTAAATTAAAAAAGTAGGAGCAAAAGGAGGCCAAACAAGCACAAGGGGTCGGAGCCCATGCTTCAAAAGCTGCATGCTTGTCCTCCCCAGCTTGGAAAAATGCCCCCACTTTTAAGTTTTTATATAGTAAAAAAAAAAGCCTACTTCCACTTGTGATAACGAATCCCGCACATACTGAATGCTCAGGATCTGATGTACCTATAGATCCAGCCTAACCTAGAAACCAAGGTGATTAAGAAGACCAAGTCTTTCATATTCACCAAGACCTCTCACCTTTTCCAACACGAGAAAATATAACATAACCAAGGTCACCAGATGTAGCATAAACAGGGTCTTCAGAAAGGAGCGATAACTAATAAAAATCTCTAACTAGTTCACGTTCACTAGATCGGTGCTGTCTTCTATCCGAACGGCTCCGCACTGCCTCCTAAGACTTATGAAAAAGAAAGTCAGGATATGGTTTTAGGAGCTCATCGGAGCGATCCATATCTGCGAATTATAGCTAAAATCCACAAAATGGATCTTTTTCTCGAGAAGGTTAAAAGAGACAAAGTACGGCACTATATGCCCCCTCATAAAGAACCCTTTACCCTTACACCTCGGGGCCTACGACCAGCGCGGTTGTTCGTTATTTCATTTTCTCTTCTTCCAAGCCCTTCTTAGAATCACTGAGTTACATTGATTCAAGTGTCTCGAGGTGAAGTCGTTAAATTTTGCGAGCTGTTCCAACCACTGCTAGATGTAATTCCAAGAGCCGAACGAGAATGAATACCACACAGAAGAGTCAAGACCGGGCTCCCTAATAGAATGTTTATCCAATCCATTCCTAATACAGAGAATAGGTCTGTCATCTCGACAGAGATGGTTCTACCCCGTCGGATATTTATTCTAATATCTGGAGCACGGAATCCATAGATCAAGAAAAATTTGAACTATGATCAATTCATAAAGCATGAAAAGGTATTAGCAGGGAAAAGCTCAAGTTACTTGCATTCCCTCATCGGGGTTATACCTGATTGTAATTTATTCTTGTTGTCGCGTTGATCATTCATCATCTTTGATCTTTTAGGCCTTTTACTAGTTAGTCCCGGTAAATCCCCCAGACGGCGTATTTTTTTGAAACGAGGCCCTCGGGCGGTGCAACGAAAGAACTTGACTATGCGTTGTCCCTTGATCAGTTGGTAGCAAATCTCTTGCTCCTTGAAGGACTAATATGGCTAGGGACGAGGGAGTAGCTCGACCATTACGAAAAGACCTTCCTCTGAGTGGATATGTGGAAGTACGCTATGATGATCCAGAGAAACGTGTGGTTTCTGAACCCATTGAGATGACCCAGTATGCTACTGCTATAAGGGTTTTAACTTGTTCTTAAATTATAAATAATTCTCCCGTTTTGACACCTTAGCCTTTCGCTTGAACGGCTTCTGTCTTGACTAGCTACCTCTGAAAGAGGTAGACAAAGGGGTTTCAGAATCATCAGCCATATCGTCTCTACTTTTTCGGGGAAACCGGTCTTCGGGTATCTAGGCATGGTTTATGCCATGATCAGTATAGGTGTTCTTGGATTTCTTGTTTGGGCTCATCATATGTTTACTGTGGGCTTAGACGTCTCGACTGGCCTAGGAGCGAACACTAGACGGGTGGAATCACTAAGCTCTACGCCACTAGAAAAGACGATCATGTTTCGCAGTGCGAGGTATGGGTTAAAAAGAAGGGGCAAGCTATTGATGATAGCCATTCTCAGGAAGCTTAGCTTAGAGCCTTTCCCATGCATGTATGTCCCGGCAAGCCGAAAAGAGCTCTATTGTGCGTTTGTTTTTTCCATATTGCAAAAGAAGAACACAAGCTCTACCGTCCACTTTTGGCTCTCGGTAGAGTATAGCTTTCTTGCCCGTAGAGGTACTGAAAGTACTCGAAGCATATGGACCTAGCCCACCTAATCTAACAGAAGACCATGCTCCACTTTGAGTCTTCTTTAACACTTTACCCATCTCCTTGCCTATACGTCTTTCTAGCGTATGCGCTGTTCCTTTCAATTGGAGCCTGTCGCTACCTGGATCAATCAGCCTATTCTAGTTCGCCTTGTTTCATCCTAAGGCTGATGGGTTGAAGGTTGCAACTTGAAGAGTCAGAGGATTCATAGTCCAATGGCTGTCAACAGATACAATCTCATTTGCTAACTGTAAAAAGCTATATCCGTCTTTACCTCTCCTCATTCACAGGGCGAAAGAAAAAACAGAATATGAATAAAGTTAGGTAGGAGTCCTGGTTTTATCCATTAGTTGAAGAAACTGGTTGTCCTTAGTCGGTAGCATCCTCAGAATTAAATCCCTTTGGTCGAAGTCAGTACCGTCGTGGAATTAGACCGCTGCCTATAGAAGATAGAATCCAAATTATAAGAAACAATTGTCAGATTCATACAAACATGACTAGAGCGATGAAAGACTTCGTAGAGCACCGTCGTAGCGACTCTAGTTATACCCTGGGTCGGGCACTATCCTAATTAGTAATGCATCACATATACCCCTCCTTGATAAAAGAGCGAAAGAAGCCTACAACTAGCAATAAGTAAACTCCTCATTTGTGAAGAGAACTCGCTAAGAAATGAAAGGATCTGATTGAAGATTTGAAGAAAATCGTAGAAGGAAAGAAAATTCAAAGAAGTGGACAAATCCAAAAAAGTAGAGGTCAGAGAAAGTAGCCTTTCATTAATTATTCTCTGACTCACACAAGCTTTCTTAATCGAATACAAGACAGCTATATAACGGGAGTGGGGACTAAGAATTCAGCCAGGTCGTTTGACATCAGGAAAGCCTACATTGATTCCGCTCGTTCACGTCCTTCGCTTCAGGTCCTGTCCCTCAGTGTGGTCAGTACCTAAGACTGTCGGGCAGCGAAGCTTACACTTGTTCACTTAACGGTTCACCAGGGCCTCTTTTCTCCTCCCTTTTCTTAATAAATTCCAAAACCAGTTTCGTCGTCCAGTAGCTACAACTGTCTTTTTGATTGGGACCGCAGTAGCTCTTTGGTTGGGTATTGGAGCAACATTACCTATTGATAAATCTTTAACTTTAGGTCTTTTTTAAATTGACTCAACCGTTTAAGGCTTAACCGAAGCATGTCTTGTGCCACTGGTTCATTAAACTCATCTATTACTGTATACGGCGCTGGCGTAATATTAATACTAGTTCTGCACACTTGTTGCATCCTTTGCATAGCAGCAATATTTTGACCATCGTTAATCTGGTCAATCCAATTATCAGCTTTGTACTTGTACACGACTGGAAAAATTAATCGTTTATCATGAAGATCAGGTTCGCTGATTGTAAAGTAAGTATACCACAAATACTGAAAAAGAACATTGACGAAAATTGATGTGTTAGTACATTTCACCACTGAAAAATTGATGTGTTAGTACATTTCACCACTGAAAATTGATGTGTTAGTACATTGATAATAAATATAATAAATAGTTCTTACCTCCAATACGACCCAAAATGCATTTAATCTATATGTCTTCTCAATTGAGCAATCACCGAGACATATGTATAGCTCAGCTAAAATTGCAGAACCCCAGTCATAATTTGGCGCTTTACTTAAATCTTGTAAAGATTCCAGAAAACCAACTAATGACACTGGGCTAGCATTGGGGAAAAAAACTTGGCCTAACATCCATAATACAAAAATCCGTTTAAGCTCGGGATAATCTTCAGCTCTGTTTTATCCCGTTGGCGTTGTAACGACGTAAAAAAGCCTTCAACCCAGACACTCTTAATCCATATGAGTGTAAGTCTCTGGATTCTGGTTTTCCTCCAGTATCATTTGAGTACAAGGGGAGTAATTGTTTCCATCTTCCTTCTGATATCCACTTTAATTGGTTAAATTGTACTATTTCACCCTCACTTTTTATTCCAGTCAACATATACAAATCTAACGGTGTGAACCCTAAAAACAACATGGTCATAAAATTAAAGTTTGTATGTGGAACTAAAATTTGTTTCTGAACTAAAAATCAAACTATTGAATGGAAGAAATAGAACTTACCACACTCAAAATCCTTGAAAAAGAAGTTATTTGCAGTGTTCCACCAACGCTCACAAATAACTCGCACAATTTGAGTCTTGTGGTTTTTGCCTTTCATGAAATATAAACGCTGCCAAGGATATCTTCTCAAGAATGCTTGAACAGGTTCCGGGAGTAACTCATAAATTTCACTTAGCTCAGACCACCCACCTCTTAATGTAGGTAACAAAACTCGCTCGGGATGGTTACATAAATGCAAAGATGTTACACCTGATCCAACTAGTTGCCTAACATTAGCGAACTCGTGATCTTTATCCTGAATCCATACGATATCACTATCTGCAACAGATTTTCCTTTTTCCTTCCTGTTTTTTTTCCTTTGTCTTTCTTTTTTGGAACTCATTTTTAAAAAATCGCTCTGGTCTGCTCTTTAAAGAAGGGAAGAAAGAATTTTTGTTTTGTGAATGAAAACTTATAGAAACAAGGGTATTTATAGGCGGTAGAGCATCGACCGTGAACAGTCGAGATTACACCGCTAGCGGTGTAATCTACACCTGGCGGTCGCTACAAAACCTCTAGCGGTGTAGTCTCGACCGCTTATTCATTTCCCCATAATGGCGTGCACCATTTGCCAGGCCACCTGGCATGGCAAAATAACAAATATACTCGTTACCATGGGAACCGGCCTTAGCTATCCATTGGATTTTTTTTTCAGTTCTGTAACGAGTCTATCAAACAAAATAAAAAATGAAATAAACGTTAACCTAGAAGAGCCTGCATAGAACATTGGGCCATCCGATAAATCTCCCAGTCGTCAAAGACATGGTGGTAGTGTCTTGACTCTCAATCACAAGATAAGTTATTGATAGGGTAGTAGGGTAACTGCAATATTACTCCCCCTCGAACCTTACCAAACAGCTTAGCCGAAAATTGCAAAGAGGAGGAAAAAAACACAAACAAAACCAAATTAATTCAAAGAATAAGGCGCTACTGGATTGTATGGTCTGAAACAAATTAATTTAACAATGGCCGCGCGGATAGGACTCGGACCTGTAACAGCTCACCGAGCGGCCATGGCTCCTCCTTCTCTTTCTCTCTATTCCTTCTCATCTCTTCATCCCACTCCTAACATCATCTTCTTCAGTAGGAGAAAACATGTTGGACCCGACCAATTCCGAACTCAACACCGATCCTTTATTACTCTTCCTCCGCTCAGAGTTTCTGCAGCAGCATCTATACAAGAAGAAGCATCTCCAGCCTCTCCTGGTAATCTCAACACTGTGTTTTATTTAATTGTTTAATTTCTGAATTCGAATTGACTTTGAATTTTTGGAGATAAGTTAAAGTGTTGTTGTTTTTGGTTGTGCAGATACATATGGGGGTGTGGAAAATTTGGTAATTATAGGTTCTGGTCCAGCTGGATATACTGCTGGGATTTATGCAGCTCGTGCCAATTTGAAACCTGTTGTGTTTGAAGGGTATCAAGTCGGGGGTGTTCCTGGTGGACAGTTGATGACTACCACTGAAGTCGAGAATTTTCCCGGGTTTCCTGATGGAATTACTGGTCCAGATTTGATGGATAAGTAAGTAGACTCAAGTATACAATGTTGGAGTTGTTTGCTGATGCTGCACTCGAATTGCATTTCATTTAATTTGTTCACAAGTGTGACTTTAGTCTAAATAGCTTCAGTTTTCTAATTTAATTTTGAACAGGATGCGCAAACAAGCCGAGCGTTGGGGGGCTGTGCTTTTCCAAGAAGATGTGGAATTTATTGATGTGAAGACACGGCCGTTTACTATAAGGAGTACTGACCGCAAGGTAAAGCTAATCTCTATTATTGACATTTATGTGATGACGAGATAATTTGGTTAATAATCGCACAGTTTTGTGGCTGTCAACATGGGTTTATATAGTTGAGTAGTTGATTTGATTAACTAGAGCAGAGTTCACACATTTAAAATGAATGGGTATTTGATTCCGATGTCTGGGGTGTCTAGCAGGATTTAGATGCATTTAGATTTTTTATTTGCAATAAGTAGTTTAGTTAATACCTAATAGGCTTTTTGTCTCAGGTCAAGAGTCACAGTGTTATTATAGCCACTGGGGCTACAGCTAAAAGGCTCAATTTACCTCGGGAAGATGAGTTTTGGAGTAGAGGAATCAGTGCTTGTGCAATATGTGATGGGGCGTCACCACTTTTCAAAGGGCAAGTTCTTGCTGTAGTTGGAGGAGGAGATACAGCTACAGAGGAGGCATTATATCTAACGAAATATGCTCGGCATGTGCATTTACTCGTACGTAGAGACCAGTTGCGGGCATCAAAAGCAATGCAAGATAGGTCAGTTTATGCTTCCTTCTCTCTTCTTGGATATTGCACTCATTCATGAAACCATGACTTCTGACTGTAAAACTAAAATGTTCAAAACATTACACTATATTCTCTGATACAAAAGTACACGTTCAACACTGCACAGTCTCATTCCTTAACTTCCAAAACTGAAATTACAAAATTTGGAAGTCATGTTAATTTGTGTGGCAAACAAAACAACCGTGGATGTTTCACCTTACCTGAAATTAGCCCTGGGACCATCATGTGTGCTACATAGACTGTTTCATTTTGGCTGCTACATGGACTGGGTGTTTTAAACTCATTGTCAAACACACTTCCTTACAGGGCTCTTGTTAAATGAGTCACTCAGCAATTGATTTGTCCAGATAGGAGAGTGTAAATAATCGTGACTAGGTTTCAGTCAAAGTATCTGAGTAGGTTTTCGCGAGGGGCCGTGAACAACTAACTATGGCTTTATAAAATACATAAAAATGTTAAAAAGAAAATCATATGTTCTACGAATAATTTGACAAACCCACTTATCTTAGAATTTATCATATAACCTAGCAGTTTGGTTCAATATCCATGGCCATGTAGGTGTTGAATTTTAGGAAATGTTGCCCTTAAAGTTTTTGTTTGGAACATGATTACTCATGCTCTTTGTGGCGGCAAAATTATCCTCTTATGCATCTTGGAAGGCTAAGGAAGCCCAATGTTTTTTTTTTGTGCAATTAGAGAGTTAACGATGCTGATAACCAGTTGGCCAACTTTAGTCCTTGGGGGCATGTCTAGTATTAAGAATCTCTAGGCCTTTGGGGTAAAGATAAATTCATACCAGAGATTTGGCCATAGTTAAAACATTTGAGCAGTGTTTTTGGTAGGCACCAAATAGGATACTTCATCACTAGAAACTTGGATACAAGTAATCAGTTGGATTGATTAGTGCATGGTAGATTTTCAACTCCCTGAATGTTTGTTTAACAGGTTGATTATGGCGCATGTTTCAGAGTTATCAACAATCCAAATGTTACAGTGCACTTCAATACAGAGACAGTGGATGTCGTCAGCAACAGCAAAGGGCAGATGTCCGGTGTCTTAATTAGAAATATTGATTCTGGGGAGGAATCAGTACTTGAGGTAAAGGGCTTATTTTATGGTATAGGCCATACTCCAAACAGCGAGTTGTTGGCGGGCCAAATTGAACTTGATAGTTCAGGCTATGTGTTAGTCAAGGAGGGGACTGCAGAAACTTCTGTCCAAGGTGTATTTGCAGCTGGAGATGTACAGGTACTGATATGCAAATTGCATATTTACTTGCTTATGTTTGTTTTGATGTTATGGGTTTATCTGTTCAAGTTCAACCAATGTTCCTCTACCAGTTGAGATATGTCCTGCTGACCATATATCTGGATAGGTTAACCAGGGCCTCTTCTTAAAATAGGTAATCCCATTGGGTTTCTTACAATTTCTTTAGCTGTAGAGTGTTGAACCTTGAGGCCAGATATTGTATGGCTAAGAATGACGTGTACGTAAGTTTAAGACTATTGAATAATGCACCAAGGGCCATAAATTTGCTAGGACTATTTTTCTCTTTTTCCACTAATGATACTAAAATGATAGCGCTTGACGCAAAATGTTTTAAATTTTTAATGTTTCAACTGACTACCCATTAGCAAGTTCCAACCGATGTTAGCTATCATATAAATTGTGGACCAGACATTGTTGTAGTTTGATAAGTTGGACGCTGGCATATGCTTTTCATTTTTACGCATTGTTTTGTTCTTGTTTATGTAGGATCATGAATGGAGGCAAGCCATAACTGCAGCTGGAACAGGATGTGTAGCTGCTTTATCTGTTGAGAGATATCTTGCAAGCAATAATCTCCTTATTGAGTTTCACCAGGTATTCTGCATGTTGCACTTTGGCAGAATAATTCGATGCTTTATGCGCTAGAAATATCACGTTCATTTTTGTTTGTTCGTGTACTTCTTCCTCCTTTCCCTTTTGTTGATTCCATGACGCCATCAGTTTTCTAGCCATTAAGTGGTGTCATCATACAGTTCTACGTTGATTAGAAACCAACAGCAAGATTTCATTTCATCTATGCCATTAAACATAAACTCTGCTGAACTAGGAAACTTAAATAGAAACTTTATTAACTGGGAACTTCTAACATCATCCACAATTTCTATTTGGTCAGCCCAAAACTGAAGAGGTTAAGAAAGACCCGACTGACAGGGATGTACAGGAGCGGTTTGACATCTCCCTTACAAAGCACAAGGGACAGGTACGCCTTTGACATTAAAAAATTGTACTTTATGGTTTCCTTATCCATTTAGTCTTTTCCTATCCATTTGTTTATCTTTTAGTTTTTAGCTCAAACTCTAGCTTCTTTTTCTCAGTACGCACTACGGAAGTTGTATCACGAAAGTCCAAGGCTCATATGTGTGTTGTATACTTCGCCAACATGTGGTCCATGTAGGACCTTGAAGCCAATTTTAAGCAAGGTAATGTGGTAGACGGTTTCTTTCTCTTCTAATGCCAGTATTTCATAACTAAATGGCAGATCAATCACAAGTCACAAGTACGAAGAGCATAGGAAAACTTTAGTTTGAGAATTTATTAAGTGATACCTAATAGTTGTGTATCTTAATAAACCAGATCACAAGGAACTGCTGATTTTCTTTTGGAAATTTACAACTTCATATGGACTTGAGAAATATACTTAAGTTGAATTTTGGTCTTGCGGCGTTATAAGTACAGAAAATGGAGCTAATTTATGGGGATTTTTTTTTTTTTTTTGGAAAACTGTGTTTAGTGTCTTCATCTATTTCATGCATTGCTGCTCTTGGAACAACAAGGTATTGACCTTCATTGACACGCTCAATTTATTTCCCGTTGGCAGGTGATAGATGAGTTTGATCAGAATGTTCATTTTGTTGAAATTGATATTGAGGAAGATCAAGAGGTAGCAGAGGCAGCAGGGATTATGGGCACACCGTGTGTACAATTTTTCAAAAATAAGGATATGATCAGGTTGGTTAAATTGCATGATTTGGTGCTATTATTTGATATGACGTAGTATTGAAGCTGTGCGCCATGTAGTACTTTCCTGGGTATTTTTCTTTTCTATGCTTCAATCAAAACTTCCTTTTTGGCTTTTGTTGATTGGGTGTTACAATTTGGTTAGTTCACTTAGTTGCATTCAGTAAGAGGACTTCTTTTCTAGTATTGTCAAGCGCTCAAGTTTCTCGACATTTTCCACAGAGCTTTTATCTGACATCTCGTGATACGTTGCAAAAGTAATTTGATACATAGATTGGAAAACCTAATTTTAGCTGGCAACTTGGTCTCAAAAGAAAAGAACACACGCAAAATTAGAAGTCTTTCCACTTAGCAAGAGTATATTGATCAAACTTTCGAGAATTTGGTAAACTTCTGCATTCGTTATGCATCAAGTATAGAGTATAGTTCATGATTAGCAGGGATCGATTCACGACCAATAAATTACTATGGATTGTTTTGAATTAGGAATTGCTGTTATCATTTTTTATCTGTATGTTGGTTTAGAATATGTTTGTCTTGATCCTCAGCTTGTGGCCTGTGATTTCCTTAAGATAGTTCAAAGGGGTGAAGCGTTGTATAGGATTTTTCCAACTACTATTTTACCACAATATTCTATTGTAAATTGGAGGAACTTTTCACAGACACCTAGCAGACCATATCCTCCAATATTCTATTGTTGATGAGAACTTTTAGAGACTCGCTGTATATCTTTTAAAGTTCATGTCGACGAGTATTTATTAATCTTTTAGCTGCAAGTACATGATATTTTCTTGTCTGTGTTATGCAGGAATGTATCAGGTGTGAAAATGAAAAGAGAGTACAGAGAATTCATTGAGGCTAACAAATAAGTTAGCTTCCCCCTTGAGATAATCTCAGTATCATAAAAAGTGCGCAGAGTACTCATTCAAGTAGTTTCGGGGTTCACTCCATATCCTACCATCAAAGCAAAGCTACTGAAATGATGCCCGTTTTGTTGTTGTAATTTTGTGATGAGGCACCCCACTGTTATGCAATTTACAGGCATTAATTGAACCATTTTCATTCTTAATCTCATTACCCATATTGCGTACCATGGATCCCAATTAAGGAACTACAATCAGTGATTTTGGTGAAGATAATCTCGATCTCTATTGTCCGCTGCATTACATGCGGAAACTATATAAGTAGTGCTCTGCCTCCGAGACATATAATGTAAATGTGTTCTTTACAAAAATAAAATAGATTGCGAAAGATCTATTATTGCTAAATTTTATAGAATCTCCCACAAAAAATTATGAAAAGGCTACAAAATCTTCAACCTACAAGGTTGTTGCTTACCAAAATTAAATTACAATCTTATAAACCTAGATTAAGTTTGTTCTGCAGCTCATTCATTTTTCCTATACAATTTCATGAGTAGCCGTATGTTGCACACTGCACAGGTTGAGAACTACTATAGTATATGACATAAACAAAGATGCACAACATTCTTTGCTATCACCAAAGCAATATCAACCATGAATAAGGAGATTAATTAAGACTTGAGCCATGTAGTAATCTTTGATAAATTTATTAAAAAAATGGAGCTTACATGATCTCTTGAAAACTAAAGTCCATAAATAAGATCCCTAGATTAGTCATGGCACTAGTAAGTAGGAAACCCTAGGTCAGTACGATGGCATTTGCATTTCTTTGAGTCCTCCATTCAGACAGTTGGCAAATGGATCAATAGCATACATGTTCAGTCCCCGTGTCCGTCCTGGTGCTCCTCCTTTAAGCGAGGATACGTCCAGCACAAACCTGTCATGTTCAAGTATTGTTATGCTAGTTAATGAGTGAGAAGGAAGAATATACATACAAGGGAATATAAGTGTATACTAGTTGATTGTGCTTCTGTAGAACTTTATATATATTCCTTGCAACTTACAACTTTTTTCCTGGATCAGTAGTTACGCAGTGAATGAGAACCTTCTGATTCACTTCAGATATGGAGTGTCCACTAGGAAGTTCAACGTTCTTCACAGCTGTATGGCATTACCCTCCCTATGTTAGTAATTTTGCAATGGGCAATGTGATTGCACGAAATATTCATGAACTAATTTAGCAGAACATGTTAAGCTAACAACGAACTACTACCACATACATGATTCATCTACGGGAGTGGTACCGGTGCAACCATCAAGACCCAAGATTTTCTGCTCCGAAAAATTTCATCATGACATGGATAAGTTGTGTCAGATAGCTGACCAAAACAATCAGTGTCAAGAGGAAAAAGTGTTCATAACGAAAATGCAAGGATTAGTACCTTAAGAGTCTGATAACATTTTTCAAGGTCACAATTCACCAAAATATGATCAAAGAGACCTGAAGATTTTCCTTCCTCCAGCTCTGTTTTCGCATTTCGCAGTCGTTTTTGAACCTGTTCCTCAGTTTCTGTTCCTCTGATGCACAAACTAAGATAATAAGCATATGGACAATGATCGTAAAAATACAGAGGCTTCCCAAGATTTACAATTCCTTTTCTGCACTATCATTATCCCCAACTTGTCTGATTAACATACCGTGCCCGAAGGCGCTTTTCAAGCTCTTCAAATGAGGGTGGACAGATGAATATGTATATTGCATCAAGCGAACAAGCCCTCACAGACCTGGCGCCTTGGACATCAATGTCCAGAACACACCTCTACAGAAAACCAAATCAACCTTAAAAGGAGGTAAATTCCAAAGGTGAATGATTCAAACTGCAGACTAGCAACCAATCCCAGGACTAAGTAAGGATAAAATGGCTTTTAATATACTGCAGCCTAACTTATAGCACATGTTTTACCTTTCCTGCATCTGAAACCACCTCAACTGCTTCAATACTCGTTCCATAAAGATTTCCATGAACAGATGCAGATTCAAGGAACTTCCCGTCACGTATCTCCTTCTCCATTGAAGTTCGTTCTGCGAAATGATAATGAACTCCATCTATCTCCTTTTCTCTGGGAGCACGAGTCGTGTGGCTCACGGAGAATCCAAAAGTGGACGGAAATTCTTTCATGAGTTTTGATATTAACGTTCCCTTGCCCACTCCTGATGGACCGCTAATAACTATTGGTTTAGGAGCATGGGCCTTTACTCCCTTACTCCAAGCAACTACCTCAGTTTCCATTTTCTCTTTTTTCTCCCTAACATATGGTGTATCCACCTAAAAATTAGACAGAACAAAAGAATCCAATTATTGAAGGTTCGATAAACTTTATACGAGACACAGAAGTGAACTACATATATTCAAACACAAAGAAACAAAACAAAGAAGAGATATCTATGAACACAAACCTCAAGAAACCAGGTACAATCATCTGGAGTAGAGTCCTTCTTCAGAACTAATATTCGGTCATTATTTAGAAGTACTGCTGAATGACCTTGGCATTGGGCAGGTTTCGTACCCAATGTAGCAGGAACATCCCTGCCAATTTTACTATATTCCAATTATCCATTCTAGAGAGTAAAAACTACCTAACCTAAAGTGCAAAACAAAAACTACAGCTCACCATTTTCCTTTAGACTTATCAAAAATCCGGACAGCGATTCCATCCTTCTCATCATTGAATCCTCCAATTACATACTGCACAAAATATATTCAATAAACTTAGTCTAAAAACAAACAAGAAATCCAGAATAAGGTGAAACTGTGGTGTTTGATTATAGCTCACCATCTTATCGCCGACCGTGGTAATTGTTTGGAAGTCTTTGACAACCTCAGATGGTAAACTATCACCCACCCCATCAACAAAGTCAGCTTGAATTTCACCCTGGTCAAAAAAAAGAAACAACCTTTAAGCAAACGGCTAGTGTGCATACCTAGGTACATTGTTACGAGTGTTTCAACCAATCTCTAAAGATCTGCAATACAAGAAAATATAGGATGGCCAAACTCACCATAAAGAAATCGCCTTTAGATTCAAGCTGCTTTGCTCTGAGAAACAAAATGTCATACACAACAAGACTAGATCAGAAACAAATCACAGATCTTTGGAAACGATATCATTCCATTAATGACAAATCAAAAACACACCGAATGGGAGAAACAAATTGGAAAAAGAAAAGGAAAAGAAGAGGAGGTTTTCTCAAAAAAAAAAAAGGTTTTTGAAAAGTACCGGTGAACCCGGAAATCAAAAACAGCTCCTAAACCACGTTAGGATGTCCGGATCTGATTTTGCTTTTGTTTAAGTGAAACATGAACAGTACAAGGTTGTATAACAGACAAACACAAACAAACAATTACCTGTTTCCTCGTAACTTCTGTTACGCTCCTAAAAATTTATTAATAAACAACAATATTTATTGTAAATTTCTTCTCTTTACGACTGAGTTTGACTGGAACTCCTTTTTCTTTTAACAATGGAGGAAATAGGGAAGAAGAAGAAGAAGGGAGCTTTCGGTGAAGATTGAAGGAGAATATTTTAATTTTACCGATCTCAAAACCAAAAAAAAAAAATTGAAGGAGAATAATCCTGTGTGTTAATGGGTGTAATCAGTTACTAACGTTTCTTATATTTTTAGGAATTGGTGCGTAGCGTGAGTTCGGCGCCTCTTTTTGGGTTGCATTCGCTTTCAGCTAATTCACTCCAAAATAAGAAAGACAGATGCTATCCTCTTTTTGTGGGAAGTTATTCCGCTCAAGCAGGTTTTTCTACCGTTAGATGATCAAGTCTATGATTTGATTCGCATTCAGAAAAGGACCTATCATTTTTTCTAAAGGATTCAAGGCTGTTAGATCTTGGTTTTAGCGTGATCTAACGGTAAAGAAGTCGTTTGAGCGGGATAACTATCCGCAAACTGATGCAGGAAAGCACAACAAATCCACCCCCTTCGATTTCATACAACTTTAGGTCTAAGACGACTTTTGTAAGACCCATTCCTTGCAGAAGTCGGCATTAGACTATTTCTTTGTTATGATTTCACTGAAAGTGGCATAGGCTACAACCATAATTTGGCATCTACTGGATTTAGAAATGGGCAAAGTGTTGGTCAATTCTTGTTGCGTGGGATGCTATCAAATTGTTTTTTAGGTTGAGTGCATTGAATCCTTTTACCAAGTTAGCTAGTTATGAGGCTTGTTTTCTACACCGACAAATGGCAAAATTAAATAGGTTTAGATTTGACTTGTACAAGCCGTACAAAGAACAACAAAGAAACATGTGAGAGATATATAGCCCCCTAAAAGTAAATCTTGCGGTGGAGATTTTCCAAGTTCTGGATTCCATATTTCTGATTATGCATTTGGAAATCGAAAATGATTCACATCGGAAAAAAAAAAGAGAACCGTGATTGCACCGTGTGAGAGGGGATAGGGTCCATTCCTGCTTTTTCCTATCCCAACGCACAGAACGCTCACCTCTGTCTGTTTGATCTTTCTCGGTGCAAATTACAGTTTCTTTTTTTGATGGGTCTAGCAAAACTGTTTAGAAATATACGATGGTAAACGAACAAGATTAATGATGGTAAAGGGTTTTAAATGATTTCAAACTGACATTCTACCTTAAACCACAAGATCAACAGGTAAACATTGAGCTCAAGTTATTAATCGCTCCAAAACTATGAGACTGAGAGTTAAGAGAGTTGGTGCTCAATGCCAAGTAAATAACGTTTTAAGTTGGATTTCAAGCTACGACTTGGAACCGTTAGACTTGTCTGACACACAATGAAGAATTCTTATTTTCTGTTGATTGTTGTACAGATCATACGTGTTTATATCGACTAGTAGTCACGATCATTTATAAACTTCACTCGCTTGTATACAAATACATATTATACAAGGGAAATACAAACAGGAAAATACTTGGACTTCAGGCTACAATTATCTATAGTGTGAGAACATTGGCTTGCTCATCACATATCCATGATATGCCCTCAAAAGTTGAGTGTTTTAACGCTCAGCTTGATGCAAATATCAGCATGCTGAGAACCCAAACATTTAGTCATAATATGTTCCAGTTGGTCCTTGGTAGGAATGAAGCGTACTTGAAGTTGTCGACGAGCTACCAGTTCAAAAACGAAGTGATAATCAATTTTGATATCCTTCGTACGAGCATGAAAAAACGGATTGACAGTAAGATAAGCAGCTCTAAGATTATCACATCATAGTATCAATGTGTTAGTATTGATTCTTAATTATTGCAATAGAAACTAGTCCATATAAGATATACAGTGGCAGTCGCAAGAAGCCTATATTCAGCCATTGTACTTGATTTAACTACTGTGTTTTTCTTCCTATAACTCCAAGAAATGAGAATGTTCCCAAGTATAAATAATGGAACTACGAAAATCAGGACCTAGCCTAATTAGCATCTGAATAAGCACAAAGATCAAGATTCGTAGTGGAATATAGAGATACACCTAACTTGATAAATCCTTTGAGGTATCATAGAATACGTTTTATTGCCAACCAATTTGGTTCACGAGGGTCTTGCACAAAGTGGCATACCCTATTCAAAGGAAAGGAAATACCAGGGTGAGCGAAAGTAAGATCTTGTAGAGCTCTCACAATACTTCGGTACGTAGTATGATCAGTCATTCCAGTACTATCAAAGGCGGATAACATAACATAATGATCTAGGAGGTTTGGAAACTGGTTTCGCCCCATCCATTTTACTTCTCGTTAAGAGATCGATTAAAGACTTACTTTGAAAAAGAAATAGCTCTCTAAAAGTAATGTCAGCCTCAGTGCCTAATAAGTGGTCTAACAAACCCAAATTCTTGATGGAGAACGATGTTAAAAATGAGAGGGCACCA
This sequence comes from Papaver somniferum, assembly GCF_003573695.1. Taxonomy (NCBI): domain Eukaryota; kingdom Viridiplantae; phylum Streptophyta; class Magnoliopsida; order Ranunculales; family Papaveraceae; genus Papaver; species Papaver somniferum. The sequence goes on from NC_039368.1 coordinate 38,004,672, forward strand.
AGTACACCACCAACTTTTTTCGTACGGAAACATGTATCGAAAATTTGTTACAATCATGTAAGTATACATTCAACGTAAAGATCTTGTACCTGATTTGTAAACAAGTTTACTTGATAATCTCAAAAAACAATAACCAAGAATCAAATTTGTATGCACCCGAACTGTATTCGAAATGAATTTTAACAAGAAAAAATCACGTAATATGTTCTTCAAGATACGAATTCACAAAAGCAAGTCTTGTAGGTTATTTACAGCTTGATAACTATCTAGGTTGTTTAACTTACTACTTGTGTTGTTGACATTATAAAGATAAATGGTATAATGCGGAAGCGAAATAACACAAGTCACCAGATTTTTTTTTTAAAAGGAAAACTGCAATATGCATAAAAATCCCAGGACCACACTGTATTAAGATGCTACGAACACTATCATACTTCGACCTGGTGATGTAATTGAGAAAGAATCGATCCTACGAGCAATTCAGCTTCAGTCATGCTCTCGAATGGATCTCACAAGACCATACACACTTGATTCCCATAGCTAACATCCTTTACATCCCTGGGAGTTGATTCAACCTAAGTGAAGACTTTAACTAATGTGTCTGTACATATAACATATTGATTTCCTCCATGAGTACATTCAATCAAGGTAATGAAAACCTGTTTTCTTGTGAGGGATCGTAAAGGTAAAGATATATCAAGCAAGCCTCAACAATTAGGATAAATTACTCTCTTCAAAATATTATGGAGATGCCTAATCGATTTTTCCTCACAAGAAAAATATAAACAAATATAAGAATAGTTTATATATCTAACTTGAGGGATTACAAAGTCCGAGATGAAGAGTACTTTGTGATTTTTATTTAACTTTTTCCTGATCTATTGTTTGAGAACTACAATAATCAATTAGAACAAGAACTAGATCCGGATAACAAAAACTATCAGGTAAACGGTAATTTGACCAGGCTTCACGAATCCCTTAGCGAAGACTTTAAAAGTTGTAATCTAATACAAATTCATAAGAAACCCAGGTCTTTATATGATGACTTTGGATGCAACTAGGACATTTAAGTACCACGATTGAGATTCTAGTATGCATAGAGTCATCTATTTATTACTAATGAACAGGGATGGGTAGCTTAAAAACAAAGATGAGTTTGTGAGCTTGTTCCCATGTTACGAATTACTTTGTTACCAAGCAAGCTTAGCTTCTTCATATAGATTGATCATCTAAGCACGTGAGAAGTTTGTCTTGAATCACAAAAAAAATGTGCAACTGCATATTAGTTGAAATAAGCATATTGCATCAAGTGGTTAGCCCAAGAATAATGGTATATTTTGTCCATGAACCTTCAAGCATAAATTGTAGTTTAATAACTCTTAAGACTGCAACAGTTTGTGAACATTTTGTCGTCTCGGGGTTCATAAACTTTTTGCATTAATAAGTTCGTGAACTGTCCAAAATGATTTGTACGATATTTTAAAAAATTGTCTAGGAACCTTTTAAACTAAACTAGTTTGACAATTGAGCAAATCAGTTCTTTTTTTAAAGAATTAAACGAATATCCAGTAACATCTCAAAATCAATCAATTCGCGAATTAATTTTTGTATGCGAGTTAATTAGAGAACAATTCATAAAATCTTATTATTTATAAGTTCTAAGTTCGCGAATTCATTTGTGTAATAAGCTGCTACAAACACTATCCTACTATCATACTTCGACCTGGGATGTAGTTGAGACAGAATCGATCCTACGAGCAATTCATCTTTAGTCGTGCTCTCGAATGGATCCCACAAGACCATACACACTAGATTCCCCTATCTAACACCCCTTACATCCCTAGGAGTTGCTTCAGCCTAAAGGAAGACTTTCACTAATGTGCCTACAATAAATAGCGTATTGATTTCCTCCATAGAGACATTCAAGTAAGGTAATGAAAACATGTTTGCTTGTGAGAGATAGTCAAGGTAAAGATATATCAAGCAATCCTCAACAATTAGGATAGATTACTCTCTTCAAAATATTATGGAGATGCCTAATCGATTTTACCTCACAAGAAAAATATAAACAAATCTAAGAAGAGTTAATATATCTAACTTGAGGAATTAAAAAGTCCGAGATGAAGAGTACTTTGTGATTTCTATTTATCGTGTTCCCGATCTATAGTCCGAGAATTACAATAATCAATTAGAACAAGATCCAGATAACAAGATCTATCAGGTAAAAGTTAATCTGACCGGGCTTCACGAATCCCTTGGTGAAGACTTTAAAAGTTGTAATCTAATACAATTTCATGAAGAAACATAGGTCTTTGTAGGATGACTCTAGATGCAATTAGGACATATAAGCACCACAATTGAGATTCTAGTATGCAGAGAGTCGTCTATTTATTACTAATGAACATGGCTAGGTAGATTACAGACAAAGATGAGTTTGTGAGCTTGTTCCCATGTTACGAATTACTTTTTTACTAAACAAGCTTAGCTTCTCCATCTAGATTGATTATCTAAGCAAGTGAGAAGTTTTCCTTGAATCATAAAAAAAATGTGCAACTGCATATTAGTTGAAATAAGCTTTGTAAAACAAATGGTTAGCCCAAGAATAATGGTTTATTTTGTCCGTGAACCTTCAAGCATAAATTGTAGTTTAATAACTCGAAAGATCACAACAGTTTGTGAACATTTTTTCGTCTCAGGGTTTATAAACCTTTTGTATTAACAGGTTCGCGAACTGTCCAGAATGATTTGTACACTAATTAAAAAAATTGTATACGGACCTCCTAAAATAAATCAGTTTGACAATTGAGAAATCAGTTCTTTTTCTAAAGAATCAAATGAATATCCAGTAACATCTCAAAATCAATCAATTCACGAATTAGTTTGTGTATGCGAGTTAATTAGAGAACAATTCATCAAATCTTATTATTTATAAGTTCTAAGTTTGTGATTTGAGAAAGCCATCTTGTGAACATAAAAACTAACTGACGATTCTTTATGAACTCAAAAGGAGAGGATACCAAGTGCACTACCATATTTTTTGTTCAAACTTGTATGGAAAAGACCTAATACAATCACAAGTAGGTCAAAGGAAAGACCCTTGAATAAGATTGTATAAAGAATTTTTCTCTTTTCTCTTCCATAATAAATACGTATAGAAAATAAGTCGGTGAACCTGATTGTGTAGTTGATCTCAGAAATCAATATCCAATATCAATCTATTCGTATCTGAATTCTAATAAGTACGAAATTTGCAATCTATCTTTTAATGTGAATTCAACAAGAACGAGTCTTGTTTTTTATCTCAATTAATAAGGACTTAAACTATCTCGATTGATTACTAACTACTTGTGTTTAAAGATAAAATAATATAATGCAGAAAATAAAAAAATACAAGATACCGAAAGTTTTGTTAACGAGGAAAACTACGCCTGCAGAAAAACCCAATGACCTTGTCCATCTTTGAATACCGCACTATATTAAGCCGTTACAGACACTAACCTACTATCAGACTTCATATTGGATTGTAGTTCAGAGCGAATTAAACCTCCTCAAGAAATTCAGCTGCAGTTGTATTCCTTACGTCAATTGAACCTCGCAAGATTCTATGCACTTGATTCCCTTAGTTGACGTCCTTTACAACCTAAGAGTTGTTTCAACCTCAGTGAAGACTTTTGTTACCAATCTTCCTCTAACATATAAGCTTATTTGATTTTTCTTTTGATATTTTAATCCAGGTTTGGAAATCTGTTTGTAATAGACAAAGTCTATTAAACCTCACGAATCCGAAACACTTAAACTCGGTTAGCAGAGAAGCCTGGATTACTAACCATCTCTCAATAAAAATCCTAACAAATCAAAGAAGAGTTAAGATATGTATCTTGAGGAATCACAAAGTTAGAGAATAAGAGAACTTTGCGATTTCTATATATCTCGTTCCTGATATGAGATTACTAACACCTCCAAGATCAATAAGAACAAGATCCGGAAACACGAACTATCAGGTAAACGATAGTTTAATCGGGCTTCATGAATCTCAAAGTGAAGTATTCAAAGTCGTAGCTTAATTATGTTTCATAGAGGAAACCTAAGTTATAGAGGACAACTCTTGCAAGCAACTAGGACACAAGAGTGTCAGGAATTAAAAAATTATGTTGCAAGAGTCTCTCTATTTATAGATTTTCAAGGCTCCATGTATATTTAATTTCAAACTAGGATTGCTTGGAAATTAAGCAAATATTTTCCCAGTTTAGATTCAATTCTTATTAGTAATCTATGTAAACGCGTGAGATATCTTCCTCGAAATTACATAAAATAATATGCACTAAGGTCTAGGGTTATGGAACCATGCACAATGATGGATCATGTTAGAAAGTATGCATGTTAAACTTACAAGCGTAAGTGTTGTTCACTAACAGTCAAGACTTAAACCATGGTCCACAAGCTCAAGATTGTGAAAAAAGATTGTCTTACATTGTCTATGAGAGTTGTAGCAAAGCTGAACATGTTTGTAAAATAGTTTGTGAGCTTTTGTTTAAATCATAATTGGGTAGGTATGTGCACAAATGGACAACCCACGAACTCAGGCTTCCCGGGTATGTGTACCTTGGTTAGTTCACAAACTTAGATTCGAGGGGTATGCATACCAGGTATGTGTATTCCCCCCATTCCATAACTCATATCAATAGGGTACGCGTACTGGGTATGCGTACCTATCCAATTCATGAGATTTAGATGTTCTGAAAGTTCTCTTTAAACAATTTGAAATATTACCAATATCCATAGACAATAAATATCATCGCTTTGGAAATTTTCAAGTGATCAACTTGAAACAAAAATAGTTCATGAATAATAAAATTGTTTTTAACCAAGATTGTTAAGGATCTAAGAACATTTGTTGCTTGAATCATATTTCGAGAGATCTGTCAAGACAAGCTTGATTAGAAATTTATTCTTTGCAATATTATATCTACTAAAATCATACGACATAATCTCTTAAGATAGAATGATAAACGTCGTGACTAAATAGGATGGTTCAGTCTTCACATACATTTTTGTTGGTGAAGTTCTCGTAAATGTCTTCGTTTGTTCTCCAGTATTCAATATTTGAGGGTTCTTCTGTGATATCTGATACTCAACTACCATACTCTAGTCCTAATCCGAGACTTGACTTTAGTAGGCTAGAAATCAAGATATGGTTTTGTTAATCTAACATTGATGACAAGCTTGAAACAACAAAACTTGTGAGTTCGACCAAGCAGTACTCTAACAAAACTTGTTTTTCAATTGCGATATGCAAAACAATAAATTGCTCTCAATCTATTATGTAATAATATCTATATTGCTTGAATTTTAGATTTGAGTTGTACCAATTAAGAGCTTGTACTCGAAATTTATTCTTTGTAATGTTCATCATAATACTAGAGTCATACAACATGTCTCCGTAGATAAAATGGTAATAATATGAGTAAATAAGATAGTCATTTTTCACATATGTTTGTTAATACAGCCGTCTCTGTTGTTCTTCAGTCTTAAATCTTCAAGGTCGATTGGTGAATTCTGATACTCAACTGCCATGCTCTATTCCAAGTATGGGACTAGCCTTAACAGACTATAAATCAAGATGTAGTTTTAATCATCTAAATTTTACAAGAAGCTTGAAATACAAAAACTTGTGTGTTTTTCCGAGTAACACTCTAACATATGTGTTGAGGACAGAAAATCAAAGACTTAATACTTTTAGGAGAAGAATCCATAACCAAAATATCATCAACATACACTAACACATATAAAGTTTCATAAGGTGTCATTATGATAAGAGAAAGACATCAACTTTAGAACTTGTAAATCCACTATGTAATAAATAAGAACGAAGTCTTGTGTACCAAGCACGAATAGCTTGTTTCAATCCTTATAGAGACTTGTGAAGTCCATAAACATAATTTGGATGTTATGGATCAGTATATCCTGGTATCTGCTTCACGTAGACTTCTTCATCGAGGTCGGCATGAATAAATGTGTTCTGAACATCGAGTTACTGGATAAAAAACTTTCGAGATAGAGCAATTGTTGGATATGTACGAATGGTGCAGAACTTAACTACCATCCTAAATATGTCCTTATAATCAAGACCTTAACGTTTAATAGAAACCCTTATTGATTAAATGTGCCTTATAGCGACCAATGAATCCATTAACATATCTTCTTATGTGAAAGACTTACTTACGTCCTACAGTATTGGAGCCTCGTTTTCGGGGAACATGTGTCCACGTCCCATTGCGAATCAAAGCATTGTATTTAGTATCTGTTGACCCGCGCCATTTTTCGGATTAGCCACCTTGATAGTAACAAGTAGAGTCTATTGTAGGCATGGTGCTATCGATAGTAACCAGTATTTTGGGCACGAGTATACCTGATTTACTACGAGTTTGCATGTTGTGAGTTAGATCCATGGAGCAGTAGGTAAAGGTTATGGTTCAACAACATATGTTTATATTATAGGACGATTTGTAGTTATTGTGGAAGGTGGTTGAGGGAAAGTGAAGGGGGAAGATTTTTTTTGCTAAGTCTAATAGTTTATTAAAGCCAAAAACGTAATTACAAGAATTACAAGAGGGCTCAAGAACCCCACCCCCATAAACCAAAGGGGAAAAGTAAGAACAGTAAAGCAAGTCCCAAAAGGCTCGTAAATAAAAAACTACATAATAAAACTTCACTTAAAATAAAAGAAAAAGAAGTAGTTATATACGACCACCTCCTCCCAATCTTCTTTTATTATTACACCCTTTATGCAACTTATTTGTGGAAAAAATTGTACCCATGATGTCTGAATCCTCGAAATCTTCATAGAATTCTCTCTCATCATCTTCATCAGAAGGAAAATTACCAAGTACAAGCTTGATCAGAGGTTGAGCTTGGTTTTCACTAAATTGAGTAGGTCTAAGAGACCTACCCTTTTTAACTTTGAGACCCAAACTGCAAATTCCCGGAGAAGCATCATCCAAGATATCCCCCTCCAAATCTGTTCTACCTTCCAACATTGCTTTAGCTAGAAGAGATACCTCCCGTTGGGAGGTCATGGCATCCAATCTTAATTAAAGGGGAAAGAATTTATAGGGGAGGCAATTTTAATTAAAGGGGATTCTGGACTTGAAGAGTTAGGGAGTTCAATAGTGGAGTCTGAAATAAACAAGGGAAAAGTGGAAGTGTTGTTTGTCGAGAGATCTAGTGGAGGTGAACTATTGAAATCAATAATATTATTATTGGTAAGAAGGACGACAATTAGCGTGAGTGTAAAGGGAAAAATAATTTCAGAATATCCAGGAGGTTGTGGGATAGAAGTGATGTAGTTTTTAAGTGGTAGTAAAGTTCGTTCAACTCGGATTTGATAAGATTGGGTTCTAGACTTAAAATAAAAATAGAAAATATATATACAAAAGGTTTTTCACAATGTCGAGAGAGACTGAGACTCAGGATTCCACCAAATTCCATTCATGTGATTCAAATAATAATTCCAATCAATTATAGATCAAATATTAAAAATATGGACTCTTATTCTTTGCCAAAAAGTAGATTTTTGAAAAGCAATGATTGTAAATCAAAAGCATGATGTATCAAAAATACATAGACCAAGCAAACACCATCAAACGAAATCACACCCATTCAATAAAAATCATAAATCGATTAAAAATCAATGCAAATAGTCATAAAAGAATTATTAGAATTACCACATGCGTGAAATAGGGCTTCCTCCGTCATCCCAGTGTTGGGGTTTAGCTCCTCATATTAATCACTTGCTCAAAATACATGTTTATAGCTCAAAAAGTTGATTAAAAGAGTGAAAATAATAAAATCAGTGATTCTGCGACCCACAGAAAGCGTCCAGAGAAGAACGATAGAAAATAAGTGCGTCTGTTGCTGTTGTTTAAGACTGACAGGCGCCTGTCCTTGTCACAGTTGAAGAACGACTGTCTGTGGAAGTCTGTTCTTCGTGTTCTTCAGGATCTTCATGTAGCAGCAGCAGCGGCAGAGACGGGCCTCCTGTAATCTCTGATTCTCGCCTCCTGAGCTCTCCTCTCGACCCCAAAATCTCCGTACTTCTTCTAGGGGACCTAAGCATCCTATTTATACACAAAAGAGTCATTGAATCTTTCCCAAATCGCATCAAAATTCCCTTTTTCCTTTCTTGGCAGTCACGGCAATAATCGCTTCCCAAATTTGTTTTACGCGTTTCTGAGATTTCCCACTTATCTCAAACTCTTCCTTAGATATATATGTATCTTTGGAAAGAGTTTACTTGCCTTTAATCTCCTTGAATAACAGATTTTGAACCCATGAATCCGTGTTTCCTTATTTGACTTTGATTCCAATTCCTGGCTATTCTAGCCCAATTTGATCGGTCCAGTTGCTTCTAATGAACTTGTTAAGTCATATCAAGTCCAGCCCAATCAATTTCCGGTGTTGAATCTCTTTAAAACTGCCCAAAGCTTCACGTCCAAAATCTGCAGACGTGAGGTATCTTTTCCCGCCAATTCTTTTTGATTCAAATCGTGAAGAAGGTGGGTGTCCCCCTATCCTGTGCTGTTCTCCCTTTATCAGATGCCTGGAAATGGGTCACCCCTTAGTAATTAGGTTACCCCTTATCCAAAGTGAGAGTCCGTGTAGTAATTTTCTCCCACGAGCGCAAAAACCACTTTTTTAGCCAATTTCGCCGCAAAAGCTTATTTCTCCAAAAATACCTACAGGGACATAAAAATCCATAATAAATATAAAATCGAGCACTACTTATATATACAATTGAGATTATATAAGACACAAGAATGTGCCTATCAAATACCCTCAAACTTATTATTTGCTAGTCCTCGAGTAAATCAAATAGAAAATAAAATCCTAACTCACTGACGCAGGCATCGTCGATTGCATTTAGCGTATGCAATAAGCCTTTAAACCCCTAAGTGTCCCTAGTGGCGGAGTGTTGTCTCCGGAGGGATTACAAGAGATATACCCACAAAACCTTTACTCCAGACCTTAGCTATCTACGCAGAACCTTGGAAGGCACTAAAGAATCTCCTTGGTTGGCATATTTATTGACTACAGGAATAAGTACCCTGATGCGAAATTCCAATTGTTGTACACGAGTTTGCACTCAAACATACTAAAATTCATATAAAGTGACAGAGCTCTACTCAGATAGTCGCACTATGGACATCAATATCCGGAGTCAAAACTAATCACATGGATAGATCAAGAAGATGGATATAAAAAAACATAGATGGTTTTGATGTTTACTAAGTGAACGGCGTTTCCCATATCTGTCTGAAGGCCTCCGCCAAAATGAACCTATCCTAATGGATTGAGATATTAGTCTGACTAATATCAACACACTGACATATACAAGGGAACCAGTGGTCGATAACCTAACTCTAGGTCAACACAACTGGCATATACAAGGGTACCAGTGGTCGACTTTATTGAATTTGTTCCTTTTGGTCAAATGGTCTGGTCTCATTTTTTTTTTATCTTTCTCAATCACTGTAATTCACCCTAGTATTGGTAAAATTCACTTGAATCGTGGGCCCCACCTATCACTTAGAGAAACATAGTTTAAAAACAAAATAAAAATAGAAGTGAAAAGGACTCAACGAGATATGGTGAAACTATCATGTTATTTCTAACACCTGAGCTCTGTGCTTTTATGAATAGACTCTTTAGATGTTTCCATCTAATCAGATTGGTTCCTCAACTCCTACAATCAAAATGCTTCCATCCACTTAGGTTGGTTAGTGCCAACCTTAATAGGCATAAATTTCTAGGCTCTGGAGTTTATTTATTCATATTGCAACTAAAAAGTTTCTCCCATACCCCCAAACTTAAATCTAACATTGTCCTCAATGTTCTAAAGATGAAATTAAAAGCATGAACAGGGAGAAACTGTTACCATTTGAAGCAAAAGAGATAAGGAAAGATATTACCGTGTCGCATGAATGTTGGGTTACCTCCCAAGAAGTGCTAAGTTTAAAGTCTTCAGCCAGACTAAGAAAGGATTAGTCACCTCATAGAATAAAGTAATAGCCGAAATTTCTGTGGGTCATCAAAACCAAATAGAGCTATCACAAATAAAAGGAATCTGCAACCTGCCAAGAAAATTAACAAATAAAGCGCACCCTTGTCTAGTTTCCTGTTTAAGACAACTACATCTAGCTGTGGTTCAGGTTCTATAACTGGGTCCAAATAAAATATTTTCATGGGTTGGAATTCCTCAAAGCTAAGATCCGGTTCAGGTATTAGAGTTTGAATAAACTCAAGTAAAAATTTAAAAGCACATAATAATAACCTGAATAATTGAGGATCCTTAAAATCAATCAGTTTTGACTCACACAATCGACCACGATGAAACTGGTGGTCAATCTTAAGCAAATGTATCAACCCTAATCTCTTAAAGTAATTAGGTTTAGTCTCAAAACTAAATAATTGACACATCTGAAATTTATACGTTCCCACAATTGGTTGAAAAATATTTGGTGGGAAAACAAAGTCGATCTTGGTATCATAGCCTGGTCTAACCTCATCAACCAGAGGATGAGTTTCTAACAACTGAACTTCCTTATGGACATCACTAGGTTCAGGAAAACATGTATGAAGATAATCTTGTAAAATGGTTGAGGCACATATGTCAAGTCCCAAGTGAGGGACCTTTCTAATAGTTAAAGCACATGGAGAATGATAATCACCCCCAAACTTAGAGTTTTCAGTGTCTCTAGAAAGACTAGTCACAACTTCCCTAATTTCAAGGTCATTAGATTCCTGAAAATGGTCAATTGATTCTTCTAAGTATGGTTCATCCTCACTCATCTCTACGAGTTCACTTTCTTTGTCTAAGACTAATGTTTCTAAATCGCTAGACTCTAAAACAATATTCTCAGAAAAAACTCGTTCCTCTAAACCATCGTTGGCTTCGTAATCATAAGGAAATACTACATCGTCTAAAACGGGAGTATCTCTAATCAAATCCTCGTCCTTTTGAATAGGTGAATAATTATTAAAATTATTTGGATTTGAACTAGAAATAATATTATTATTAAGCTCAACTAGAGTAACAAATTCCTGATCGCTATGCCTACTTATTTCAAATTCTTCATCAACACTATCCTCATCATAATCATCATTATAATAACACGAAAATGGTTGAACCTCATCTAAACAAGTAGTGTTACCAATTTTATCCTCGTCATCTTGATTATGAAAATTACTATCCTCAGTTTCAAGGGTATTATTGGAAACACTGTATTGGAAATTAAGATTATTTCGAGCAATTCTTTTGTTCGTCTCAGCTATCAGCTTGAAGGATTCCTCTATAGAAAGTTCTCTTTCGTCATAAACTAAGTTATTCATCTCAGCGAACTTACGTGTCGACTTCTCTAATTTCCTGAGAGACTCTTCTAGAGAAGGAATAGGAACTGAATGATCATAAAAAGGACTACTTTTCAAAAGTTTGATTGTATCCTCTAAAGACGTAGAACTAGTATTATAATCTTCTTGCTCGTAAGACTGATGCACATGCGGATAGTAATTGGGCTCACTATGGTATGAACCATAACCTTGAAAACGTTGGCGTTCCCAAACACTATTCTCACCATGGTCATAATACTGATGATGTCCATATTCAAATTCGGGTCTATATTCATTGTATTGGCTTCTATCATACCAGTTCGACATTCTTAACTGCAAGGAAATTCTACACAATCACAAACAAGGCGGACTCGACTTCACCAAAGCAAACCTAAAGATTTCTAGCAAACAAAAATCATGATGGCTCCACTTAAATTGTTTTTAGACTAGCTTCTATCTCTCGAAGGGGAATTCGTTACAATTTGAGCAAACCCCTCTGTATCAATCCGAGATAATGTGAGATGAAACTGAGGCGAGGGAAGCTCAGTGGAGCTTTGATACCCAAGGCCTCACCGGTTACAAGGTGGCGCAGTCACGCATTCAACTCACAAAAACCGTCAAGAACTTCGAAGTATGCTCAAAAGAGTAACCAATATTCTTCGAACGACTTTCCTATTAAACTCGTTACCCTATAGGTCTCGTTCTAGTCAAAATTTTAGGCTTAGGTTCGCGTTTGGTTTCGTGTTCCTAAGGCAGGCAAGAAGAGAACGATGATGAAATCCGAACCCTTATCTTGTATGGCCAGTCCTTTCCCTTTACTAGGAATTAAAAGCAACCGTATTCAAGTCCTAAACATATATTCACCTTAAAGAATACAGTAAACCCGCTGACAGGGGATTCGCAGGTGTTTCGAAAAACTTACCTCCCGTACCAGACGGGCGAAGAACCGCTGAAGTCGACTCGGGCCACAACTCCTATGTTATGTACGAACCCGAGGGGCCGAGGTGATATTGTAATCACCGTCCTTCCCTGCACACAGTTTGTATTTAAACCAACCCTTCCTTAGGGTTTAAAAATAATAATGTCCAAAGTCCAATGTCCAAGTGTCCAAGAAAAGAAAAAATTACAAAAATAGCAAACCCTAATACAGTTCTCTTTTTTTTTTAATAAAGAAAAATAAACAAACCCTAAAAAAAAAAAATATCTAAAAATAAATTGTCTTCTTTTCCGTTCTTTTCGCTTTAATCTTTTGCTCCAAGTCTTTATGCTTTAAGTTCCAGTCTTTACGAAATCACCAAACTCCTTGGCTCAATTCGCTTTATGATCCAAAACATGTAGACAAAAGACAAATACCCAAAAACTTAAAAAAGAACAAAATAAAAACCTAAAAAAAAAAAAAAAAAACTAAGTCTAAAAACCCTAAAGGCAAATCCGCGTCGGCGGCGCCAAAAATTGATGTAGTTTTTAAGTGGTAGTAAAGTTCGTTCAACTCGGATTTGATAAGATTGAGTTCTAGACTTAAAATAAAAATAGAAAATATATATACAAAAGGTTTGTCACAATGTCGAGAGAGACTGAGACTCAGGATTCCACCAAATTCCATTCATGTGATTCAAATAATAATTCCAATCAATTATAGATCAAATATTAAAAAAATGGACTCTTATTCTTTGCCAAAAAGTAGATTTTTGAAAAGAAATGATTGTAAATCAAAAGCATGATGTATCAAAAATACATAGACCAAGCATACACCATCAAACGAAATCACACCCATTCAATAAAAATCATAAATCGATTAAAAATCAATGCAAATAGTCATAAAAGAATTATTAGAATTACCACATGCGTGAAATAGGGCTTCCTCTGTCATCCCAGTGTTGGGGTTTAGCTCCTCATCTTAATCACTTGCTCAAAATACATGTTTATAGCTCAAAAAGTTGATTAAAAGAGTGAAAATAATAAAATCAGTGATTCTGCGACCAACAGAAAGCGTCCAGAGAAGAACAATAGAAAATAAGTGCGTCTGTTGCTGTTGTTTAAGACTGACATGCGTCTGTCCTTGTCACAGTTGAAGAACGACTGTCTATGGAAGTCTGTTCTTCGTGTTCTTCAGGATCTTCGTGTAGCAGCAGCAACAGCAGAGACGGGCCTCCTGTAATCTCTGATTCTCGCCTCTTGAGCTCTCCTCTCGACCCCAAAATCTCCGTACTTCTTCTAGGGGACCTAAGCATCCTATTTATACACAAAAGAGTCATTGAATCTTTCCCAAATCGCATCAAAATTCCCTTTTTCCTTTCTTGGCAGTCACGGCAATAATCGCTTCCCAAATTTGATTTACGCGTTTCTGAGCTTTCCCACTTATCTCAAACTCTTCCATAGATATATATGTATCTTTGGAAAGAGTTAACTTGCCTTTAATCTCCTTGAATAACAGATTTTGAACCCATGAAGTCGTGTTTCCTTATTTGACTTTGATTCCAATTCCCGGATATTCTAGCCCAATTTGATCGGTCCAATTGCATCTAATGAACTTGTTAAGTTATATCAAGTCCAGCCCAATCAATTTCCGGTGGTGAATCTCTTTAAAACTGCCCAAAGCTTCACGTCCAAAATCTGCAGACGTGAGGTATCTTTTCCCGCCAATTCTTTTTGATTCAAATCGTGAAGAAGGTGGGTGTCCCCCTATCCTGTGCTGTTCTCCCTTTATCAGATGTCTGGAAATGGGTCACCCCTTAGTAATTAGGTTACCCCTTATCCAAAATGAGAGTCTGTATAGTAATTTTCTCCCACGAGCGCAAAAACCACCTTTTTAACCAATTTCGCCGCAAAAGTTTATTTCTCCAAAAAATACCTACAGGGACATAAAAAGCCATAATAAATATAAAATCGAGCACTAATAATATATACAATTGAGATTATATAAGACACAAGAATGTGCCTATCAGAAAGCAAGAGGAATATTGGTGTACTAAAACTTGTCATGCGCCGCGGGATTGGATGGTGATACGCCTGCAAACTTGAAAAAAACAACCTTCGCAAACTTCACATGTCGATACATATACAACCTCCTACACGGAATATGGTATCAGACATAATATGATTAGTGATATCCTAAAATGACACACTAAAGGGAACATCGTGTAAGTGTTTCCTCTCCATAAGCACATAGGAGAGGAAAACACAGACAACCAAATACTATAAGTAGGCTGTAATAAGGTCGTGATCAGAAAGAGCTTGGTAATGGGATTCATTGTTTAAAACATGAGATGACAGACAATTTAAAAGAGTAAAAAGCTTTGAATGCGTCCAAAATGAAAATTGAAGAGACTCGCAGTGTAAAAGAAAATATGATGATGATGCCTCTCCGCGATATCATATTGCTCACACGTGCTAAGGAAAGAAAAACAATGAAATATCCCTTCGGAATCAAGAGAATGAGTATATTTTTGATACTCTGTACTATTATGTGATTGAAAGATCTTTATTTTAGAATTAAGAAGAATTTCAACTATATTTAGAAGCTTATAAATACTTCCCGAGCATCAGATTTGCTATATAGTGGAAAATATACGAATCAGTACACATGCATGAGTAATAAATAGAAAAAAAATCCATCGAAAAACGATGGAAGATGGTCCCCATAAACTTAAAACAATCAAATACAAAGAAGAAGAATACGTTAAATTATCTATATAAGGACTTCATAACTTTTATTAACTAAACGAAGAAGAATAAAAGAAGAATTTATTACTAACAGTTGGAAGAAGAAATTCACTGAACAATACGAAGCATAGGGTGACCTCATCTTATCTATTAAAGTTAAATTATGTAGACTAGATACTAAACCAAATGATTTATTAAGACTGTTTGTAAACTCTAGTGCGTTACTGATAGACACATTTTTGTGTCTAATTTGATCTCAATACTATATATTGTTGGCACTCGATTTTGTACTAATTTTGTTATTTTATGTATTTGTAGGTATTTTTTTGGAAATAAATATTTTTGGAAAATTCGGCTCGAAAAGTTGATTTTGGCACCCGGAGGACAAGTGTTATTCGGACTCTCGCTTTTGGATAAGGGGTAACCTAATTACTAAGGGGCACCCCCAGGTCACCCAGGTCACCCCAAGGCAGCTGCTATTCGCACCCCAGTTCAGGATAGGGGGACACCCTTTCTTCTTCGTTTGAAAACTGAAAATTGGCGGGAAATGAAGAACAGTTCTGCATGATGTTTGATCGAGAAAATGAAGAAGTTGAAATGCGATTCAATCGCTGAAAATTGGCATAAAGATGTGATATGACATACGGAAGACATTTTTGGCATCGAATTTGATCGACATTGGCTGGAAAGCTCGTTTTAATTCACGAGCTCAAAACAGAGCAACGTGAACTGAACACGAGCTCAATCGTGTTTCTTCTATGCATGGAGTGATGTGGAGGCACGGGAAATCTTCTGAGGCGTGGAGAAGCTGATTAGGAGCGTACAGGGAGTGAGTTAACGTGTGGAGAATCTAAATTTAGTAATTATTCCTATTTCTGGGCAGCGAGCAATTAGAGGATTAATGGGAAATTATACGCATTGATGTTAGTATTTTCGGGCTCCAAAACACTATAAATACTAGCCTAATTCGTCGAAAAGAGGTTTGCAAGTCATTGGGAGAGAGTTAGAGTCGAGAGAATCAAAAGAAGAGGTCGACAGGCGAAGAAGTTCTGCTGCTGCTCAGCCAAGAACACGAAGAACATTGTACAGTCCAGGAGAGTCGTTGAAAAGTGTCGCTTAATTGCGACAATTTCCAATTCCTTTCTCGCGACTTAGGAATAGCGCTTACAGCACTTCAGTTGTGCCGTTCTTCCGTGACGCTTCCTGCGTGTCGCAACGGACGGTCTTAAATCGATTTTCCTATTATTTCATCATTTGTAATCAACTTTTGAGCATTAATAAAATCTTTTGAGATGTATTACACCATGATGAGCTAAACCCAATCCCAGGGGTGACGGAGGAAGCCATTCACACAATATTTATGTGGTAATTGTTATTTATTTAATTTTTGCAATATTTTTATATGATTAATTGCATTGAAAAAAAATGATTTAAATGGTTTTTATTAATCAATTGTATTTTCTCTTGATAATGCATGCTTAGTTTTATACTCTTGATGCATTATGCTTGCGACTAACATTTGATATTTTGGAAATCTGCTTTTGGCAATTATTAAGAATCAAATCAATTGTTTAATTTGCATAATTAAAAATTAAATAACATTAAATAAATATTGTTGAATGGTGGAATCTTCACCTCTATTTTTCTCCATAAAAATTCACATCACTTTGTTTAATTTTGTTACATTTCTAAGTTTTAAAAAAAAATCTATCTTCACAAGTCTGAAAAGAACCCTGTTTTAAAACCACTATCTACAACAACTTTTGAAAATACATCAAATTTTTGGCGGCGCCGACGCGGACCTGTGCTTAGGTAGAATTTTTTTAGGTTTATTATTTTTTTTTCCTTTTTACGTTTCTTTTTATCTTTGATTTGCAGGTTCGAAGTGGAGTACTAAGGACCTTGGAAGGAAAAGCTTAAAGCAGAAGGGGCGAAAGTAGAAATTTTTTTTTTTGTTTTGTTTTTATATATAGAAAAGAGAGGAAAAAAAAGAGAGATTTATATATATATATATATATATTTTTAGGTTATTTTTCTTTTTCTTTTGCACTTTACTTTATTTGGACTTTGGACTGGACTCTTGGACTTTATTATTATTTTTTTTAAACCCTACGGAAGGGTACCCTTAAATACAAACTGTGTGCAGGGAAGGACGGTGATTACAATATCACCTCGGCCCCTCGGGTTCGCACACGGCATAGGAGTCGTGGCCCGAGTCGACGACAACGGTTCATCCCCCGTCTGGTACGGGAGGTAAGTCCAATCGAAACACTCGCGAATCTCCTGTAAGCGAGTTACTGTATTCCTTAAGGTGATCATTGATTGAGGACGAATTTGGACTGTCTTTATTTTCCTAGTAAAGGGAAAGGCCTGGCCTAAACAAGATAAGGGTTCGGATTTCATCACCGCTCCCTTCTTGCCCGCTTTAGGAGAACAAAACCTAACGCGAACCCAAGCTTTAAAATCTGATTAGAAAGAGACCTATAGGGTATCGAGCTTGTTAGGAAATTTTTTCGAAGGATATTGGTTATTCTTTTAGCATACTTCGAAGTTCATGACGGTTTCTGTGAGTTGAATGCGTGACTGCGCCGCCTTGTACTGCGGTGAGGCCTTGGGTATCAAAGCTCCACTAAGCTTCCCTCGCCTCGATTCAACTTACTTTGACTCGGATTGATTCCAGAGGGGTTTGCTTAAATTGTAACGAATTCCCCTTCGAGAGATAAAAGCTGGTCTAGAAACAATCTAAGTGAGCCATCATGCTTGTTGTTTGCTAGAAATCTCTAGGTTTGCTGTGGTAAAGTCGAGTCAGCCTGCTGTGTGATTGCTAGAACCTTCCTGTTAGGATTTTTATTTCTTTTTGATTTTTTAGTGTATGCCCGATTTTGTTAATAGGGCTTGGAAAAGAGATACTCTAGGTCGATTGATTAGCGAAAAACCTAGTAGTTCTTCCGATTTAAGCAGGGAGCTCGAAGATTGTTCTTTTGAGTGCCCTGTTTTTGGACACTTCAGTTTTGAGAATCTGTCTCTTCGTGAAAATCTCATAACCCCTAGTAATTCTGTTGTGCCAGCGATGGCAACTTTGAAAGATTACATGTTCCCAACTAGGACTAACCGAGCTTCATGCATTAAATTGCCAGCCACTACGGCTAATTTCGAGATAAAACCTAGTATTCTCCAGATGATCTCTATATTCTTAGGAAAAGATGATGAGAACCCTTATTTCCATATTAGGGACTTTGAGGAAATTTGTGGGACAATTAGAATAAAAGACCTTACTGATGAAGTCTTGAAACTTAAGATGTTTCCCTTTTCCTTGAGAGATAAAGCCAAGACCTGGCTGAACAACCTACCACCTGAATCCATTGAAACATGGCAGGAACTTATTGCCGCTTTCTATATGAAATTCTACCCTAAGCATAAAACTGCAGCTGTTAGGCAGACAATTAATGCTAGTGTGCAACAAGAGGGAGAGTCTCTTTATATATCTTTAGAGAGATTCAATGATCTCCTATATCAGTGTCCTCACCAAGGATTTGATAAGATGAAACTCGTACAAATTATTTATGATGGTTTAGACTATTCGACCAAAGCCATGGTTGAGTCTATGTGCGCTGGTGAGTTCACTAGTAAAAGTGTTGATGATGCTTTTACCTTCTTAGAATTTATCGCTGAAAAATCCCAACAGTGGGAATCTTGTGTTGAACCCCCTAAAAGACTCTTGGTTAATATAAGTAGCACCAATGTGGTAGATACGAGTTTTGCGTCTGATGCTAAGTTTGCTTCTTTGTCAAGAAGGTTAGAGGCTTTGGAAATGGGTCAGTCTAAAAATAGGTCCCTTGTTGAACCTAATAGAGCCTCTCAAGTCTCTAGTTGTGGAATAGAGCCCGATAATTCATTTTGGTAAGGTCAGGTTAGTGAAGAGAAAACTCATGCTGTCTATAATAATGCTAGGTTTAAGAACCGTCAGAAGATAGACCCATACTCAGAGACCTACAATCCTGGTTGGAGAAACCATCCTAATTTTTCTTGGTCTAAGGGTCAGAATCAAGGCCAGTCTAGTAATTCTCAGCCTCCCCCAGGATTTGGTTTTAAGAACTCTTCGGGTCAAACTCAGTTTCAGAACACTTCCGAGAAAAACATCTCTGCCTTAGAGGAAAATCTCATAATGCTATCAAAGAACCACATGAGCTTTCAACAAGAAACTAGGCAAGAATTGAAGAATACTTCCCAAAGTCTTGCCGAATTAAAACTTCAAGTAGGACAAATAGCTAAGTTTATAAGTGAGAGAGAAGATGGAAAGTTCCCTAGTCATACTGAACCTAATCCCAAAGGGGAGAAATCGTACAATCATGTGAATGCTGTCACAACCCTTAGGAGTGGAAAGAAAGTAGACAACAAGGTTGCCATGCCTGATAGTGAACATGTTGTAGTTCACCCATCTGAACCAGAGAATGAAGAGACTGATAGAGTCTCTAAAGAGACCAATGAGGGTCATGTTGAGTCTGATTTTGTTCCCAGAGCCCCATTCCCACAACTGCTAGTTCCGACTAAGAGGGAGTCCAACTTTAATGATATATTGGAGGTTTTTAAGCAGGTTAATATCAACCTTCCATTATTAGATGCAATTAGGCAGATTCCCTCTTATGCCAAGTTTCTTAAGGACTTGTGTACGCGAAAGCATAAGCTCAGTGTCCAGAAGAAAGCCTTCATAGCTAGTCACGTGAGTTCTATTATTCAGAATACCACTACTCCTAAGTATAAAGACCCAGGGTCCCCTACCATTGCTTGTACAATAGGTAAGTACCGTGTTGAGAAAACATTGCTTGACTTAGGAGCCAGTGTGAACTTACTGCCATACCATGTGTACCTTAAGCTAGGACTTGGTGAGATGAAACCTACCCAGATGACACTTCAGTTAGCTGATAGGTCCGTGAAAATTCCTCGTGGTGTGATCGAGGATGTTCTCATAGAGGTTGAAAAGTTTATTTATCCAGTGGATTTTATTATCCTAGATACCCAACCTGTCCCTGACCCAGAGAACCAAATACCAGTGATTTTAGGTCGCCCGTTTTTAGCCACATCTAATGCGATCATAAACTGTCGAAATGGTATTATGAATCTATCTTTTGGTAATATGACTATTGAGTTGAATATTTTTAATGTCAATAAGCTACATTCTGAGCTAGATGACACGTGCATTGAAGATGTCAACATGATAGGAACCTTAGTTCCGAAGTCTGTACCAAACACCGAATCGGAAGATCCATTAGAGAGTTGTCTAGCCCGTTTTAGCATGGATTTCGACGATCATAGCAACATTGAATAAGTAAATGCTCTGTTGGATTCTATTCCTATGTTAGATACCGATAGATGGAAATCTAGGTTTGAACCATTACTAGATACCGAATCTACCTTAAGCCCTTAATGTTTCATATCCTATATGGAAATCTCCTAAGTTGGACCCCAATTATGCATTTGTAGGCCCATCTGAGATTTTGCCTATAACTTCCGATTTGGATAGTGATCATGAAATTAGGCCAGTAACCGTGCTTCAACACAATAAGGAAACCCTAGGGATGACCATATAGGATATGAAACATATAAGTCCTATAGCTAGTATACCTCAAAAGAATTTAGAGGATGAACCACCTGATTATAACTCAGAGAAAGCAATTGACCTTTTTCAGGAACCAGATGGTCTAGAAATTAGGAATATTGTGACTAGTTTATGTAGAGATACCCAAAACTCTAAGTTTGGGGGTAGTGAACTAGAAGAAATTCAAGCCATAGTTAAAGGTCTTACGGAGAATAGTGATTACCCTAAATTTGGGGGTAGAGATTGTCAATTATCCCCAGTAGAAGTCCCTAACTTGGGACTCAATCCTAGTGCATCTGAGGTATCGCTTGAGTCTATTCAGACTCCACAACCTGATCCGCCTGATACTTTTCAGGAGGAAATCCATATATTAGAAACCCGTTTTTCGGATGAATCTATTTTTCAAGACACTCTTATGAAGCCCAACTGGAGGCTCTGGATAGATCCGGTTGTCTTGCAACAAACCTTAGATGAGGATGTGCTCCTTTTGTTCATTTTTATGAACCAGTGCAGTTGTCTCATATTGGTGTTAGCTCTATTTGGTATTATGGACCCACAACTCTTTCGGCTATTGGTATATGACTTTGGAAGGTGAAGATACTTTTTGAGGTATTTGATGTCTGGCTGAAGACTTTAAACTTAGCACTTCTTGGGAGGTAACCCAATCTCATGCAACATGGTAATATCTTTCCTTAACTCTTTTTCTTCAAGTGGTAACAGTTTCTCCTTGTTCATGCTTTTAATTTTATCTTTAGAACATTGAGGACAATGTTAGATTTAAGTTTGGGGGTGGGGACGAAACTTTTTGTTAGTTTT
This sequence comes from Papaver somniferum, assembly GCF_003573695.1. NCBI lineage: Eukaryota > Viridiplantae > Streptophyta > Magnoliopsida > Ranunculales > Papaveraceae > Papaver > Papaver somniferum. The sequence continues at coordinate 38,026,132 of NC_039368.1, forward strand.
AAGTTGCAATAAATAAATTCCAGAGCCTAGAAATTTACGCCTATTAAGGATAGCACTAACCAATCTAAGTGGATGGAAACATTTTTGTTTTAGGAGTTGAGGAACTAATCTGACTAGATGGAAACATCTATAGAGTCTATTCATAAAAGCACAGAGCTCAGGTGTTAGAAATAACATGATAGTTTCGCCATATCTCGTCGAGTCCTTTTCACTTTCTATTTTCAGTTTTCTTTTATTTCAAGTGATTTGGTGGGGCACACGATTAAAGTTGTTACCACTGCTAGGGTGAATTAGAGTGATTGAGTTACTAAAAAAAAAAAAAAAAAGACCGGACCAGTTAGACCAATCGGAATAAGTATTAACACTTGGATAGCAATATGCGTGTGTTCTCCCTGTTTCCGTCGCCTAAGCAAGCGTGGAATGCAGGACCCGTGGGAACTATCGTGTAATCTGCTGACAAGAAGCATGCGCTTGGATCAAAAATATCTATTCATGTCGTTAAGTTAAAAAAAAAAAATGGTTATTGTTATGTGTAGTCAACTGCTGGTTCCCTTGTATTTGCCAGTTTGTTGATCTAGATTTAAGTTATTGACCACTGGTTCCCTTGTATATGCCAGTGTGTTAATATTAGTCAGACCGGTATCTCAGTCATTTAGGTTAGGTTCATCTTGGAAGAGGCCTTCAGACAGATATGGGAAACACCGTTCACTTTTCAACCATCTACATTTTTCTTTTTCCATCTTCTTAATCTTTTCATGTGATTAGTCTGACTCCGAGTATGATGTCCAATGTGAAACTATCTTAGTAGAGCTCTGTCACTTATATGAATTTTAGTATGCTTGAGTGCAAACTCGTGTACAACAATTGGAATTTCGCATCAGGGTTCTTCCTCTTAGAGTCAATAATTGTATGCCAACCAAGGAGGTTCTTTAGTGCTTTCCAAGGTTCTGCATAGATAGCTAGGGTCTGGAGTATTGGTTTTTGTGGGTACACCTCTGATAAACCCACCCGAGATTAACTCGGTCACTTTTCAAGAATAAATTTTGCTCGAGGACTAGCAAATAATAAGTTTGGGGGTATTTGATAGACACATTTTTGTGTCTAATTTGATCTCAATACTATATATTGTTGGCACTCGATTTTGTACTAATTTTGTTACTTTATGTATTTGTAGGTATTTTTTTGGAAATAAATATTTTTGGAAAATTCGGCTCGAAAAGTTGATTTTGGCACCCGGAGGACAAGTGTTATTCGGACTCTCACTTTTGGATAAGGGGTAACCTAATTACTAAGGGGCACCCCCAGGTCACCCCAGGTCACCCCAAGGCAGCTGCTATTCGCACCCCAGTTCAGGATAGGGGGACACCCTTTCTTCTTCGTTTGAAAACTGAAAATTGGCGGGAAACGAAGAACAGTTCTGCATGATGTTTGATCGAGAAAATGAAGAAGTTGGAACGCGATTCAATCGCTGAAAATTAGCATAAAGATGTGATATGACATAGGGAAGACATTTTTGGCATCGAATTTGATCGACATTGGCTGGAAAGCTCGTTTTAATTCACGAGTTCAAAACATAGCAACGTGAACTGAACACGAGCTCAATCGTGTTTCTGCTATGCATGGAGTGATGTGGAGGCGCGGGAAATCTTCTGAGGCGTGGAGAAGCTGATTAGGAGCGTACAGGGAGTGAGTTAACGTGTGGAGAATCTAAGTTTGGTAATTATTCCTATTTCTGGGCAGCGAGCAATTAGAGGATTAATGGGAAATTATACACATTGATGTTAGTATTTTTGGGCTCCAAAACACTATAAATACTAGCCTAATTCGTCGAAAAGAGGTTGGCAAGTCATTGGGAGAGAGTTAGAGCCGAGAGAATCAAAAGAAGAGGTCGACAGGCGAAGAAGTTCTGCTGCTGCTCAGCCAAGAACACGAAGAACATTGTACAGTCCAGGAGAGTCGTTGAAAAGTGTCGCTTAATTGCGACAATTTCCAATTCCTTTCTCGCGACTTAGGAATAGCGCTTACAACACTTCAGTTGTGTCGTTCTTCCGTGACGCTTCCTGCGTGTCGCAACGGACGGTCTTAAATCGATTTTCCTATTATTTCATCATTTGTAATCAACTTTTGAGCATTAATAAAATCTTTTGAGATGTATTACACCATGATGAGCTAAACCCAATCCCAGGGGTGACGGAGGAAACCATTCACACAATATTTATGTGGTAATTGTTATTTATTTAATTTTTGCAATATTTTTATATGATTAATTGCATTGAAAAAAAATGATTTAAATGGTTTTTATTAATCAATTGTATTTTCTCTTGATAATGCATGCTTAGTTTTATACTCTTGATGCATTATGCTTGCGACTAACATTTGATATTTTGGAAATCTGCTTTTGGCAATTATTAAGAATCAAATCAATTGTTTAATTTGCATAATTAAAAATTAAATAACATTACATAAATATTGTTGAATGGTGGAATCTTCACCTCTATTTTTCTCCATAAAAATTCACATCACTTTGTTTAATTTTGTTACATTTCTAAGTTTTAAAAAAAAAATCTATCTTCACAAGTCTGAAAAGAACCCTGTTTTAAAACCACTATCTACAACAACTTTTGAAAATACATCAGTTACTGAAGTAGTAGAGTTCATATTTATGCAAGCCTTGTAGCACCACTTTCCACGTGCGAAGGTCCTTTGCAACAATTTTTTTTGGATGAAACTCAAAGTAAACATCATGAGCATCAGAAAATTGAGGGACAGATAATAAGTTTTCCTTTAAAGATGATCCACAGAAAAACAAGAAGTATCAGAGGATAAGGAAGTTTTACGAATGTTATCAGAACCACTACATTCTTGATATAGATGAAAATTTTGAAGATCTCATGTGAGATTGTGAGATTCTTCGAAGTCTAGTCTAGGATCCAGGTATTATTGGGGGTTCGATGCAGCTACATATGCTAGTTAATACTTGGAAGAGATATAAGAGGGATTTGGACGCGGAGGAGTAGGAAGCAACGAAGGTTGATAGGAAAGTAAGATAAAGCGCTGTTAAGGGTTCTTAAAGTTCATGTCAAAATGGCGGCGACACCGAGTAATATGGTGATTGTTAGTACCACAAAGTTGAAACCAGGGTCATGTATAGGAAGAAGATAGAGTGGGTTTACAATGAGATTGATTGTTATCACTATACCGAGTGTGGTTAACCACGCTCATGTTGTGAAGATGAATAATAAGTAGTGATATTAGCAGCGAGTTAAGAAGAAAACAAAATTATGATTCTCTACTCTCGTCTGAAATGCTAAAAGATGTATACAAAAATCCTCCATTGAAAATAAATTGTTATCCACAGTAACAATTAATGTGGTGACAATAGGGTCACTTGAGGTTTTTAAGCGATTAAAATAATTTGACTCACCTTTATGTATCGTACATTGATCATGTTGAAGTTATATCATCTGTGTTTGTGATTTTGACACTAAGTTTCCTTCAATGTCATTCCAATTTGCTTCAGATATTTTGAGACGAGCTACCAAAGCTAAGATAGGGTCGGAAAAAATGAAGAAAATCCAGCTTATAATGGTGTGGTCTTGTTGTTGCCATGTCTCATATACAGGGTTGAGTTCCTCCCTTTTTCACATTGGATTTTCTATCCGCAGTTGGACCAGTAATATTAAGAACTTCAAAATGGCATGGGTAAGTACCATCAACAAATTTCATGAGTCTATGACTATGAAGAATAACAATGAATTGAGCATGCTATATGAGGTAGTTACTGTAGTTTCTGTACAGATTATACATATTTATATTATATCAAGTGATAGTTACAACAGTTTCTAAACTAGCTTGTGTACAAAGATGTATCTTACAAGGAAAATACAAACATGAAATACTTGGACTTGCGACTATAACTTTCTATAGCGTGTGACTGTTGACATGCTCATAAAACCAGACATTTCTGGAATCAACCATAAAACCAGCTCTAAACAAACGTATCATGACACCAAGCCTAGTGCCGCCTCAGATACCAATATAATTAATAAATTTGAGGGGATTCAATCTCGTATCATGTGGGCTCAATTTGTATCACATCGAACACCAAATCCTTTCATATTGGGTTTCGAGGAGTCTGGTTAAATGTAATGACCTGACCCTCCGCCAATAATGTCCCTACTTATCCACTGCATCATCTGGCAATATGGGATTTTCAATGAACACCGTTGCGGTCATCCGACAGAATCATCCCGGGAGGTCACAATCCCTGGATTACTCTCTCCCAGCCACGCTTAACTACAAAGCTTTTTGATAAATATGGAGCCAATTGTGCTGAAAAGGACTCAATGTTAGGAAAGGACAAATTACTACCTATATTCCATTCGGTGAACCCTACCTGCCGAATCGGGATATTAAAATACCGCAACCTTAAATTGGAGGCGTCCTTAGCTCCGATACATATTCAAGCCCATATTTCCGATATTTCCTGCCCATCATGAGCCAAGCACATGGCCGAACCCTTCCAACATACCTTCCCACCATCGGTAGGTGACCCATCATCTGCTCTAATGCCAATTGCATTGACTCGACCATCCACCGATATTCTCCCCACTTAGCCACTGCAATCATATGATAGTGTGAGGTTTTGAACAGGCACCGATGCGGTCATCTATCAGCAGCTTCCTGGGAGATCACCCATCCCTAGATTAGTCTCGTATGAGCACGCCTAACTGCAGAGTTTTTTTACCAACTCTGGAGCCAATTATGCTGAAAAGTTATCGATGTTAGGAAATGACAAACCATTACATATATTCCATTCACCGAGCAGGGGTATTACATTAAACTTGGCATATAATGAGAATGTGTAATGAATTACTAATAATGAATTGTCTTAAATTCGAAAAAAGTTGTTGCAGATATTTATAATAAAGAGTAAAGATGTAACAACGGCATAGTTGGACTTGACTTGACATGAGTGTTACAGACATGACTTGCGGCATAACAATTTTTTTTGAACGCCCTCAGTTTTAAGAATTCATCGAAATGTCATTTAGGATTTCAGATCAGCCAACTTTTCATGGTAATGTAATAACTAGCATGTGGCAATCCAAAGCCTGCTCTAGACTAAATGCAAAGGCAGTGCGAGAAAGGCTTTTAAGCCCCAAGTAAAACCGAGACCAGAGAAGAGGATTGCTTGCAAGAATCAAATTTGGCACCTACTGCGATTTCTTACATGCATTCAGACGAGCACAAAACCGGGCATGAAACCTGATTCACAAGAACTAAGCGAGTCATCCCGGCCAGAGACCCATGTCGGGTAAAAATGTCAAGCGCAGACGAAGTGGCGAATAGCTAGCTAGACCACCGATGAGGAAACCAAGCGAGTGTGGACTCATCATATATCTATATAATTGGACTCATCATATCACCGACGCACATATCGGTGCAAGGATAGATATATATCTTTTCTTTCTTGTCCTTCAGGTTCATGTCTAAATCAAAATTGATCAAAATTTAACTTTAGTAGGTACGGTCAAGGGGTAGTAACGCCTAGCTGAAGTTTTGAAGAGGGATGTCCTACATACAGGTCAACATTCCCGACTATGGTGCCCATACTTTTTCAGAAAGTACTTGGAGGGATCAAATTTCAACATTACAAACTGAGCATTAGCAGTAGGGTCAAGAGTCAAGACAACTTTAGTTGTTCAATTGATGGATCCTGAGTTCAAAAATTAACGTGTCAGGAACAGTCACCCGGCTTCATGAGTTATTTCAGTTAGTTTGGCTGGAATATCTGTCTTAAGTTCTTAACCGTGTTTCTAGTCATTACTGCCTGTAATCAGCCAACTCCAGCCAATTGACTCGGATCTAATAAAATATCAATAAATTCGGGGTTCATGCGGGCCGAAGTGAGAATTATGCATCAACTTATCTTCTCATGATCTCGTTCTAATGTAATAAAATTTTCAATAGAAACGACTGATAACACAGGTGGATGCAGATTGGAATATGCTATGATTTTATGTCCCACTGGCAAGAGCTAACAACTGATGATGTTAACTGGCTGCGTTAGCTGTTTGATTTTTGAAGTTCACCTTTTTGCTTTTGCACCAATTTACATTTAAAGACCAAGGAGGGGGCAAGAGGTTACATCCTTTCTTGGTGGCTCTGGGCAAGTGAACAAATGTCCATGGGGAACAACCGCACACCTACCATCCGTATGTCATTATCATCCAATCAAACCCCACCTCCAGAATCCCAACTGGCAGTCAGCTTCCTCCCTTAACTTTACCCGTACATCCCAATTGCCATCTTGTTCTTAATTGCGCGGTGGCCATGAAACACAAAAGCATCGATAATCCCAGAAACTGTAAAAATTCCTGCAACATGCAATGCAATCCAACTAACTGTAACAATCCCTTGGAAATTGGAACTCACCGAAAGATTGGGGGTCAAAGAACCCGTCAAAAATATGTGACGGGTTAGAAAACATGTGCAGAATATCCTTCCGTCTTGTAAGTGGCTTATATTTTAATAAATAGCAGAACAAGATTATGAATTCTACAAAACGATACAAAAAATTGTGTTGGAAACAATATGGTATTCCGTGCAAAGGTAAAAAGAAGTACTAGCGCTCAAGTTTACCTCCAATTATAGCGCAAACATTGGTCAAAAAGTGTAATAATGAAACATTCTCTTCGCTGAAAGTCACCTGCAAAAAATTTAAACCGAGATAACATTATAAAATGAATTGCAAGACCAGACATTCTACTTTTATTTCAATAACTCATATGGGATATTTGTGAACCGTGAACCATTTACGAAACAACACGGAAGATGAAGAGGAAATGCACAAGTAACATCAGAGAGCGTAGAGAAAATGTCAATATTTGAGATTCAAAACTTCTTTCTTATTTATAAAGGAACTCTTAAGCGGAGACAAATTGACGTCTTATTGACACCGGCCAACAGACACAAGCAGTGGATGTAACTGTCAACTTAATCAACATCATTGTATATCAGTTTCTATCCAAGAATTCCTACCCTAACAAACACACCCCTAAATCATGTACTTACCAACAAATATAAACAGGCACTCTCGCTAGTATCGTCTCTAATCTCTATTGCCCTTATTACCAAGAAATCCATTCAAGTTTCAAACTAGTCATCTGAATATCAGAAACATTTGTAATCCAAAACATTGAAATCCGAGGATTAAGATTTACAACCACTGGATTAGATACAGGGCAACTTAAATGCAGAGGATAGAATAAAAGTCACATACCATAGCCAAGCTTATCTTTTGAACAATTTTAGATTCATCAATGCTACCAAATCTAGGTTCTTAACATGCTAATACGAAATACATTCAAGGTTCTTTACTTGACCATTGTTCATTCAACATGATAGTAAAACCCTCCTCATACAGAAAAAGAGATATGTAGAAAGACACTCTGACATCTGGTTCACTCACCTTAATTGGAGAGAAGTCGTAAAAGAAGAAAATCCCAGGAAGAGGCTGAGGATAACCACTTGTAGGCCTAAAATGCTCAGTTACAGAAAACTGCATGTGCGGCAGGTTCGAGTTAATAACGTGCTAACATGAAAAGTTAAATCACTTGGAATCAGGCTGTAAACTGAACATAACCTGGTTTGTATTAATTTTGCGACCTCGTATGTTTGTATAGATTGTTGGTACGACCTGGACACAAGAAGAAAAGAATCAACCACAACTCATAAATAGTGACAGAACAATTAAAAGCCAAGAAATAGGCTCGATAATTCACAGCCATGATCTCTTCACCATCAAGGTAAAGTATGAAGAGTAAATAAGGACTGGACAATAAAAAGAAAATAGAGACATTGGTAGGAACAATCATTTTAACATGTAAATCATTTCTCTTAAGGTTAAGCTTGTTTTCTGTAATCAAGTAGGGAAACTCATTTACACGTCAAACGCACCAACATATATATATATACCTTAATGAAATATTGATACACCCCAGCAGTTGGTTGTTTCCACTGTGCCCTGAAAGTTTTCACCCAAATTTGAGCAGATCAGAATGTCTTTTGTTCATCATCAAGTAGTCATAATGACATAATAGACAAGAGTCGCACCACTTAGGTAAAAGATGTTACATCTATACATCTATGTAATTAGCCAGTACTCATACCCATCAAGTGGATTGAAAGCGCCTGGAAACTCTTCACCGAAAGATAAATGGTTTATTTTGTGGCTTATCTGACAAGAGAGAACCAAGCTTAGTAAATTTTTGCAGCATTAATCATATAAAAACAATGAAATTTAATTTTGTAAATCAACAGGTGAATTCAAAATCTTCGTAACTAGTTTTTTTTTCCGCATTCTAACATAGACACAGAACTAAAAATATAGATAATGCATAATAAGGGAGAACAACTTCTGTAAATATGATAGCTTCTCACATTATAACTTTCTGTTTGAAATGATGCGAGCAAATCGAACAGAGAAATGCCTGATTGGTGAAAGCTTTTCCCAGGGGCAAAATGGAAACTGCCAGCTACCTTATTCACTTCCAGGAATCCATGCATATTGCATCCTTCACCATCTTCCTCCTTAACTTTTTGAATATAACCCTCTCTCTTGCACTGAAAAGCACATGAACTTCAAGCTTCAGAAAAACATACAAAACTTGGTAATAAATGCAGTTATTGTTGCCGGGAAACTGGAAAGACGTTTAAACCCAAAGAAACAAGACTAGTTTAACTCTCTCTATATATATTCCTATGGATGAATTATATAACCTGCGTCTTCTGAAACAGCAGAAACTTCAGCACCATCCAGACTTAGATAACAACTACGGTCTGTTGTCAAATGTCAATTCTCCATTTAGAGGCATGGTAGTAGGTGAGTGTAAATTGTTTATATACATGTTCTGGAGCTATTATAGGAGTTACTCTTTCCAAGTGTTTTTTACTCTCTGTACCCTACGGATTTGGTAAGCCGACTCAGACCAATTATTATGGTTTACAGTAATTTTTATTCTAACATTTCATTAGAAGTAAAAACGACACAATCAACACCTGACATGCATGCATAAGCAACTATGCACCTACGTCAGTGTTCTTCTCTTTTGACTAAGTTTCTCCCATATTCCTGATTAGTTGGGTGCATATACCTGTTGGGAGATGCAGTAGCTTAAAGTTGTCTAAACAGATAATCAGGATCCAATTCCAAGACCTCTACAAGAAGAGGGTGCAGCTCAATTTCTACCAACTGATTTCAAAACCTTTTGGTGGAGATGCAGGGGACCTAGACATATAGAATGTGATTCACGGTATAAAATGTTGATGGTTATGCACAAAAGTCCAACCCCTGAAATAGAAGCTTCTGTGAATATTGCACATATTTAGACCTATTTCCTTTCATTTTTTTCTAAATGAAATCTTACACGTGTACATATACCATGGTCAGTGAGAAAGATGCATTAGAGATATAAAGGAGAACAAGGTGACAGTAATAGCTTATATTATACCTGATCAATCAAATCAGGGTTGGTCATTGCCCATCCTTTTTTTTGATATGCTTCACGAACCTCTTCGCATGAGTTACAGCAGTCGGTATCTGACTGCAATTGAAACCATTTACATACAAGTATTAATTGGCATATATTATATATTTCCACACTCTGGACAATTATTTAAGTAGGGTTAATTTGCGTTACCTCCCCTGGAGAAGATCATAATTTGAGTTACCTCCCCTACAAAACAAATATTAGTAAAACCTCCTCTCGTCACTTTTTCCATCCAAACCCGGTTAGCTGAGAAGATCATAATTTGAGTTACCTCCCCTAGAGAAGATCATAATTTGAGTTACCTCCCCTAAGGGCATCCAGCTGTACGAAGCAGCTGACTCAGCTAACCGGGTTTGGATGGAAAAAGTGACGAGAGGAGGTTTTACTAATATTTGTTCTGTAGGGGAGGTAACTCAAATTATGATCTTCTCCAGGGGAGGTAACGCAAATTACCCCATTTAAGTAAGAAAAAAAAGGAGAACCATGTTAAGAATAATTAAATATACCATATTTTACCATTGATTAAAAATTTAGTTCAAAATACAAGTATCTTAGAGAAACTGTATAACAAAGAGCTAATATGTTTTGTAGCTACCAATCAAAGTAAATAATACCACATATAGAGCAAAATTTTGTTTTTTTTCCAAAAGTAAATGATCACAGGTGATTGTGTCAGTCGATAAGTTAGAAAGTACCGCTTCTGCTCCAAAGCAAGAGCCACAGTAAGTTTCATTGTGATCAAGCCTTCCTCCATGCCTTTGTAAAGGCTTTTCAATCTGAAGATAAAAGGATGATTAGAGATAGATACCAGAAGCCAAGAATATTTTCTTGCACCCATTTTAGATTTTATATCAACAAACCAGAAGAGCTTCATGATTTAAGAACCAAATGAAAGCATATGCATCAACTAGGCCTCAAAATATAGCAAATCAATCACGATTCACAATCTCGTCCGGCTCGAATGTTTCAGTGTTACAAAAATTCTTAATTTCGCAGCAATGTGCATAAAACTTTTAACCTTGGTAACTTGTGTAGTGTTTTCATTGAACATGAAACACCAAGGTCCAAACTATAACGAAGGAAAATTCTGTTCACTAATTCTAGCAATATTTTCAGTATATTCCGGATTATCGAGCACTGTCTGAATAGGGAACTTAAAATACCTAGACATTTCATACAAACACTCAAAAAGGTACAGTTTACAACTTGAATTCAGTTGAAAGAATGACATAACACATTGTGTGCTATGTTTGCATGAGAATTTTTCTTAAAAGGAAAACTTAGATGCTGCAATTCTGCTGAAAAAATTATCTAAGGCTAATGACAAGTGTCTCCATCAATGTACTTTTGAGCAATCCTGCAATAATTTGATCCAGGTCAAGGAGTTGCGAGTTAATCGAACCTATTGACAGTTCAGTTTGTGTAACATTTACAAAATACTAAGAATTCTCATATTCCAATTTCACCATAGAGTAAAAACTTTAAGTGCGCATAAAAAATTATCTAAGCTAATGACAAGTGTCTCCATCAATGTACTTTTGAGCAATCCTGCAACAATTTGATCCAGGCCACAGAGTTGCGAGTTAATCGAACCTATTGACGGTTCAGTTTGTGTAACATTTACAAAATACTAAGAATTCTCAAATTTCAATTTCACCATAGAGTAAAAACTAAAAACGTTAGAGGCCATCACCATGCAACGGTGCCAAAGAAAATTATAAATCGCATGATTTTAACTTTTAGGTAGAGCTGCTAAAATAAACTCCATGTTTTCAGCACTCTGTTCCAAAAGACACTCATATAGACGTATACTATCCCCCAGAAAAAGCATCATCTAATGCAGCAACAAATACACCTATATTTACCAGTCATGACAGTAACCTCTCATTATCTACAATTACAGGACATGGGGAACAAATGACTCATCCCAGTATACGACCATATAGTCTTAACACCACTGTGTGCCCATCTTCTGAACACGAGCTGACCCAGTCCGCTGTTCCAAGGCATCATAAATTCCCGCTTATTAACTAGGCAACTGTGAGTAGGAAATCCTAAATAAAGTGTTGCCATAACCACATTAGAGCAAACAAAAGTTAATTAGGCTCAAGGACCATATCTGAAATCATGTAGTATTAAGGATACACATGTTTTCTCTCTAGTAACAGAGACCACACAACACATTGCAGTGTGCACATTTTGATGCGCATAGCTGTCTTTGGAATGCTCATATACACTCCGTGATGAAGGTTCACAGCTTCATTCAGATCCATCCCCGTAAACAAACAAACAAGTACTTCATTTAACTTTTCAGCCTTATACTATCAGGGGGAACATTTTTTATGGAAGACCTTAAAGCTTCAAATCAACTAAACTAAAATTCATTAAACACAAATTCAAGTATGCAAACTAACAACTTCAGCTCTGTTACCATAGAAAACAATTATGCAAGGCCATCATGTCCATAATGTCTTGGGACATGGATATAAAAAATAAATTATAGAGAATATATATTATAAATTTACAAGTATACATAAGTGACACAGACCTTTGGTGCACCAATTCCATCTGATTTTGATTCAATCACATTACCAAGATGATCAATCCTTTTCTTTATTATATCATGTCTCTGCAAAAGAATACACAAAATGGGCCATTAATAGACGATATCTGCGTTCTTTTTGCCACAAACAATGACAATCCAATGAAACATTAGGCTGGAGAGGAAAACTACAAAAAGCAGCCAAAGAAGAAAACATACTATGTCGTAGTGCTGCTCTCCACTGATATCCATGGCGTCAATGCTAAGAAGAGAACATGCAAGCGACGGAAAAGTCACATCAAACTACAGAAGCCGGAGGCAACCTTTTAGTAAATGGAAGGAACATAATACACAGGGCTTTATGAAAATGCTACATAAAAGAAACAATCTACATAAAAATATATTCAAAGGATGATGGGTATAAGAAGCAGCCCTTTATGGAGTTTTTGCAAACTAAGGGAGCTAAACATAAGGCCAAGTCAATGCAAGAACAACGGGTGCTAGTCCTTGGTCTATCTTTAGTTATTCGCAACGAAAAGCTTTGATTCATTGATGGAAAAAAAAGAAGGGAAAAGAACACGGGACATCAGATATAACTCAATCAAACCTCGACCCACCAACTAGTCTTCAGTTCAAATGCTTTCAGAAACTTCGTCATTAGCTTCAATTAGGTCCTTTCTAGGATCTTCTTAACTAATTTTAGCTCCGTTGGCTTTCATTTTTGTTCATTATTTTCAAACTCTTTAGCAGTTGATTTGATTTCACTAAAAAACTATCTGAGCAATTCTCTTCAGAAATGAAAATAATGTTTTTTTTTTCAGTCCAGATGGTCCTAAAAATGACAAAGGTTCTTTCTTATTCTAACCCCCTGCATGTTCTAGTAAGCAACAATTCTGCAAGGGTACCTAATAGCAATAGGATCTAAAGTTAATTGGTGAAATAACCCCCAGGGATTGAGAAGTGTATGATTAAGAAGTTGAGAAATTCTGCTTGCATCTAACGAAGCGTATGATGAATTTGGTTCCTCTACACGTCAGCATCTTGACTGTACGGACCTCAGTTACATGGCCCCAATGTTGAAAGGGCTGCAACGACAAATTTCCTTCCTCCAAACTACAGATTCTTGAATTTGGTTGCTAATTTGCTATTAACACAGCACTCCTTCCTTCTATCAGTAAAAGGTCACCGTTATCACTACCCAACTTACGAATAATACACCCATCTCCACACTCCACTTCCATTTTGTTATCAAGGCCATATAGTAATCCCAACCTTGTTGTTAACTACCACTTACTCTAAATTATTAGAGCAGGGAACAATTGTGCCTATCAAGTAATGTGAATCTCAATGTCAATAACGACTTCACCAAAAGCTCTAACTAGCAAGGAGAGGCATTATGCTGGTACATCACGATATTGCTTAAAAGGTAAGCCACAATCATCTTACACTCCTCATCACGACTGCAACTTTAGAAAATATCCTGACAACAGTGTTTCCTAACTGATGTATAGCTAACAACCAATCTCTCTAATAATCCAAAACTAATAAGAAATTTCACCAAACTGTATAGTAGAGGGGTGACAAAAATCATCAAAGATATGTTCCGAATATAATTGGATTGTTAAAACTGGGAGCTTCTTGATTCATTTCTAGCGATTTGGAAAAAAATTTCAAATAAAACAAATAGAATAGATAAATTATTAAGGAAAAAAAAATTGGGCGGGATAGAAAGAGAGAGATTAAGCACAGAAACTAACGTTAATTCGTAGAGTTTCTCCTCTCGAAGTATCTACAACAAGTCCAGTCTCGGTGACGGCATTAAGATACAATCCTGCAAAAACAATCCAGGCAGACCAAAGTATTGTAAAGATCTGTCTATGAAAATCGATAATAAGATCCAATTTTGAGAGAGAGAGAGACTTACTAAGCTCCGAAAAGAAGAGAAAGAACATAGCAATGGAAGAGAAGAGGGTAATGAGACCTCCCGAGAGAGTTCTGTTGTAGAAATCCTCGTTGATCTTCGGATACGCATCTAAATTCTTTAACTTGTTAAGGATATCCATCTCTGTCTCTGTCTTCTGAGCAAGACGAATGGAGGACCTGACCAAATCTAGGTTTTCTTCAATTCTCCATTGCTTTTCTCTCTCTTTTCTTTTATTTTCTTTTATTATGAACGATATTACACTAACGGCGCCGCATACGTCGTTATATTACGACCCACCCACGTTTAAGCAGTTCTAATATTTTTGGGGGTAAACTTTTTTACATCCGTGTGGGAGCATTTTTGATCTAACAGTAAACAAACGATTGAAATGGAAAGTAAAAAATTTATTCAACTTAGCATTCATTTATCTGGTTGTGATGCTACCAGATACAAAATTTCTAATTTGACTTCATTTAATTGAGAAGTTTCAAATACATATCACGTATTTCGTTTTTATGTATCAAGATAGGAATAAGAAACTGAACTTTAAAATCATCTGTTGTACTAGAGCCAGAGTGAATAGTGCAAATGATAATTTTTACATATTATAATGTACAAGTCTTATTGCCCCGAGTTCATCACACTTTGAACATCATCTTTCCGTAGCCCCGGTATCTTTACAGCTGTAGACTACAGATCATTCATCTTGTTCCTTTTCCAATATACAAAATTTAAATCTATTTAGACATTTTTCAGTATCCGGCACACTTTCTCCAAGCCAGGCTTAGCCCGCCCTTGCTGTGACATAGCAAATCTCATTTTCAAATTTATGCAACTGAAGACAAGGTATTACAAATTGCTTTTAATGTGCTTCGTTCCTGGCCTTAGCTTCCTCAATGGCCTTCTCAAGTTCTAAATACATCCCCACTGAGGATAATGCAAAGCAGTGCAACCGATCAAGAAACCCCACCAAACTCGATCGGAAACGATCAATACCTGAATTCCAATCTTCTGGAGCTGAATCTTTTAGGATACTAGCTCCTGTATCACTAGTACTACTACGTTTCAAAGATGCGGAACTGCGGTTTAAACTCTTACCCTCCTGGCGTGGCAACAAACGCGTGGTGTCGGATGCTAACACCTTTACAGAGTTCTCTACTTCTTTTGTAGGCAAGGCCTCAAGTTTATCCAACCAGACACCACAAGTGACAAATATGGGTGGACCTAGATCTCTCAATGGTGTCTCAGGATTAGATCTCCATCTCCTTTTTTTCTTTGAAGCTTTCTGCGGAAGAGAGACACATTTGTGGAGCCATCCATCTATGGATCGAACGTATGATATCTGAGCACCGATCCATTTTGTGAAGCTAGCAGAAAGGCAAGTTAGTTCATGTTGAAGATGACCAGTAGCTTGGCGACGTAACTCTGAATGTATGGTTATTTTGGCATTCCTATTGTTATTTGCCGTTGAGATGATGTTATATTGAAGTCTGTGACATTCGTACATTGTTTCCCACATTCGACTTAACCTGTCATTTTGGAGGATGTAAACAAAAAATGTTAACCAAATTGCTTGAAGCAAATGAGACAGCAAAACAAATAATTTGTTCTGATAACTTCATTACTTCACAATAACTACATCATTACGTGGGGCTCTGTACATAATTTCATTTAAGTTTTCCTCCGTATTTTCTTATATAATATGGAAATTGTAAATACTTATTATTTTGTCTTTCTTTAATAGCACATCTTAGTCTCACTTGTAAGCCGTCTGTTTTGAATGTTTTCAAATCAAATTAAAAGTTTGACTTTTCGCTAGAAAACTTTACCATCCAACTAAAATATTCACCGATGCAAACTGCAAGTCACCATATACAAAGAGCCACTAAAGAGTCACACCCATCGCCCAAAATAAGCAACAGAAACTAAGCCAATACAAAAATAAAAAGTTCTTAAACTGACCATATATTAGACAACTCAAAAACGCTTTGCATACTTAATGGCGTTTATCCCCTAAGGTTTTTCATACAAAATCTAGTGAGATTGAAAGTTACAAGATAGGTTGGATAGTCCATTTCCACTGACGTACTAATTTGTTCTATACACGGGACTGTCAACATGTATGTAGGGGATCGAGGATCCCCTTACCTGTGTGTAGCAAAAATACGATACTCATGTTCAAGTTCTCTAACCAATAGGCCGTGTTTGGGAGCTGGGATAACATGTAATTCAGCTGAAGAAGAGAATGGTTTAACATATTTAGGATTATCATAAAAATAAATTAATGCAGACGGTTTTTGTTTTTCCATGAAATCTATTATGGGTATATGTTGTGCGGATGTTGTTTGCTTAATAATCTTGAATGAAATATAGAATGAAACCATACCCTTCAATTAACTCCTCGAGCTGTGGCTGAAGCTCCTTATCCCGTAATTCCTCAATTCTCTTTGATATAGAGTCGATTCTGTGTATCGCAACTCTAATTCTCGAGTGCAGATCCTTTACAACCGCACGAGTTTTATCAATCTTCTGCCGGCTTTCTCCCTTTGAATCTTGTTCTCTTAACAGTTTACACTTGTTCTCATACTCACTTCTAATAAGCCCGCTAGCCTGATATGATACAAGTTCTAAACGTGTTAGCATGGAGGTCAATCAAATCTATTGGCATGGTATCTGATCCATTTAAACAAAAGAGAAGGAAAGAAGAAGAACACCAAGATAAGTAACTAAGATCAGAGAAATAGGATTGTCAAGAAATTCAGAATACATTAAAGTGAACTTACTATACCTATTATAAACCTTCATAACATACACAATAATATCCCCTAAATAATAATTCAAAGAGTAACATTACCTTGACTTCATCATACAGCTTTCTCTCCCATGCATATAGCCGATCTAAAGTTGAGACATGACTGCCCGAGTTCATACAAAAACTGTTGAGAAGATTTCCACTATCCTCGCGATCATCTTTTAAAGTTGAGTCGATAAGGTTCCTGGATAAAGATGACCGTGATGATGCGGTCCTGTGCCAAGTTAAGTACTTTATCTCAGTTTGAGGGGCATCTACACGCAAATGCAGGCAACAGATTAGTTAAATGCATCATATAGAAACATTGTTTATCTTCCCAAGAGTTAAAACATATAAGGAAGCATAATTTTTTTTGAATATACATGATATTTTTTTGTTGTAGGTCTAGTTACCAAAATTTGGCCAAACTGTCAAGTGTTGCCACCAGTGTACTACACAAACAAAATGATCAGAATTGCAAGTGTCCAACAGTTGAGCTGGTTAGACACTTCACATTTCGTACTTGTACCACTGACAATGTCACAGATTCAGGTTAAGATTTCCAAGTACTTGCTATCCTAAGAGCTGAGCTGATGTTTACCAGCATCAAGTTTGTCCTTAATTTATTTTTTCATAGTTTCCCCAAACAGGGACAGGAAAATCAGGTAGGCTGACATAAACTAAGAACAGAATAGATGATGGAAGTAATTCTCCTGATTCTGGTCCTTTATTTCAGCACAATGATTATTCCTAACACCAATGGGCAAATCTATTATACGGGTTCCAGATTAGACTATTGCGTTGTAAGGTGGTCGACCCATTGACACCCTTGATATATTGATGACTTGGTATCTGGTTCTAGTCAAAAGTAAGTACTTATGCCAAACTATATGCCATATTACATTTTTGAATTTGTATAATGAACCTAGAATACAAAGTGTCATTGTTCAATTTAGTAACAGAACAACATTAATTTACCTTCAGTAAGAACATGTGTTGGATCTTCACCGCATGAAAAGCAGGCATTGAAAAGCATAGAAGCCATAGATGCCCCAGCTGCAGATAGATATTAAGATTGTTAGTCGCATTAAACCTTCAAGTCGACAGTATTGGCACAAAGAAAGAGATTGGAAACACAGATGATCTCCCTACAAAAACTAACTCAAAATATTCTCAGCACAAACCAAGGAGTTCTTTTTCTATTGCTAAGCTGGAGTGATTAGTAGGCCAGGATTACCCAAGTTTACGAATTGATTATGCTGAAAAAAATTCAACCAACCGCTCTACATCTGTCTTCACATTCAAATTTCTTTTTACTATAACCTACTCCTAAAACATTTACATTAAAATTGAGATTCATATGAAAGATGGCAAGGAATTGAAGTTGTAAAAGTTCTGCAAGAGAGTGCCTCACCTTCTTTTCCGGGTAATAACGGACGAAAATGGACTTTATTTGCTTCAAGCATCCTCGGGACTTCGTTCCCAGATTCAGATGCTTTAAGAAACAGATATTCAATTTCTTTTGTGCTGGAAAAGAAATCTTTAGGTGTGGGCTTATTTGTGAAACCTGACTCTTTTTCAGCAGTTCTCCTTTCATAAGTAGGAGGTGTAACGACCGGGACTGCACCTCTTACCGGTGTCAAATCAGGAGACTTGTTTTTCTCTCCATTCAAACTTTCAGTTTCTTCTGATGCCATTCTTACTGTCGAGTGTTCACGTGTTACCCTGCAGTTTTCATAACTTTGAACAAAATCCTCTGTAGAAGGCTTACCAATGCTTTCGGACTCATCTGAATCCTCCATCCTGCCATTAGAATTAACATTTTCTTCTTCCTCCTCCAAATCAGGAATTCTTTCATCTTCTCCAAACCATCTTATATCATCAACATTGTCATATCCATGGTTCAATGCCCTCGCATCTTGAAGAGAAAATTGGCTGTCAATTGGGTGATGCCCGAAAAAATCCCAAGGTGGAGTAGGAGGAATATGCTGATCAGATGACGAGGTTTCAAACCTTTCATTCGTTTGAGATGTGGCATCCGTGGGAGTACTTAAATTCCTTGTTACTGAAACAGGTGGTCTCTCTTCACTTGTTATAGAAGAACTCACAGCAGATTTCATAAAGTCTGCCTGAAACCGGCCAGAATTGTGTGGAGAAGGAGTCTGTGACAATGATTCAGTTGTGTCAATGTTCTGGGACATAGAAGGAGATGAAAATGAAATTTGTGAAATGGACTTTTCTGTCAAAGCAAGTGGTTCAGGAGTTGCAGATGTGGATGTATACAGAGAGGATTCAAGTGTAGCTTCGGGTTCGACAAACCTCCCAAGTGCAGCTGCAATATTTTTCAGGGACTGAATGTAAGCAACATGAGCCGCTGCGAGTGAACACCTCCCATTTAAGGATTCTTTAACAAACCTTTTCCTCTCTCGACACAATTGCAATGCCTTGTCTTCATCTAACCTTGAGTTTGATGCCCCCATTTCCAATACCACTTGGAGATGAACAAATGAACTTTATTCTTCAGAAGTGAATAGATTCTACAGAGGTCAATTGACTGATCAGAATTAATCAATAGATCATTACTTAGAAGAAGAACTTCACTTGGCTAACAGAAACAAGTAGTTTTCAATTTTAGAATTCCATTATATTTAGTCACGGATTATAAGATTTATAACTCTAATTCACATTAAAATCTAAAATCAAAATCAAATACTAAAACAAATAGTAATCTGCTGTTGAAGAACAGTAATAACTGAAACTTTTCATCTACGGAGATGATCATGAAAAGGGTATTATTAATACACAGAGATGATCATGAAAAGGCTATAATTAATACTATGGACTAAAGTAACTATATTATTTCAATTACATTAAATTCCTCCATTCCAAAATAATAAATAAAAATACCCCTGACTGTCAGGAAATCCACTGATCAGAAAACTGCAGAATTAAAATTTGATCAAAACCAGGAAACAAAGAGGGCAGCAAACTGTAGAAAATACCTCATGGGATTGGAGGTAGACGAAGACCCCAACTTTTTTTTAAGAAAGAAGTTAACATTGAAATCGGGAAAATGAAACCTTAAAAGTAAGTGAAACCCAAATCCCAAGAATTATCTTAATAAATAAATCAGATTTTCACTTCTAAATTTTAATACTAATACAAAAAGTTGATGGAGAGAAATCCTCCTACACATACCTGACTGAGCAAGATTAAATCATTATTTTGAGAGAGAAGAAGACCATGATCATGAGTAAGCGGAGAGCTTTTAGAACAAACCTTCATGCAAGAAAAAGTAGTATAACAATATTAATATTATTATATATAACTTCCATTAATTCCTAGCTCAGCTGGACATTTCCATTTTCCAAAGTTTCATGTTCCAGGAGGTTCCAGTTTCGACTCCCCAATGACGAAATATTACAGGAATTAACATGAACGATAGAGTTAGCTTGCGCCCCTTATGACACAATTTCAGTCCCCTTCCACTTCGATTTTCTTGGATAAGTTACCCATGAAACTTGCTGGTAGATTAGCACGGAAACCTGTTCAATTCGTGTAGTAGTGCTTTGTTGGAGCTTAGCTTGTTTGGCTTCCAACTACTTAATGTAATACTCTTTATTCGGTTATTAATAAGCGTCGTGGAATATATTAATTAAGTACATAATAGGGCCGCTCTCTCTCTCTGTCCGTCTTTCTCACTTTGCCACTTGTATATTAGTTAAAGAAAACACTGTGTGCATATTGAGTTGACGTCTATGTGTGGAACTTCTGGGGAGACATACCAGAGAGACCATACTAACTCCGAAAAGTCATATTATCACGTTATTTTATTTCATTTGTGACAAAAATGTGTCATCGTAGGAGTAGTTGCGGTTCTTTTCTTTTCTTTCTTCTAAGAGAGAGAAAAAGTTGCGTGCCTTCGTTCTCTTCTTAATTCCAACTCTCATGAGCGTTCGCGCAGTCTAGTACGACCAATGGGTCGATCATGGACGGCCGGGGACTGATGCCAATTCCCAACCAAGTAACTCGACGAGGCTCAATTTGAGTAATTTTTTTAAAGTTTTTTTTTACTCGCCGGATCGGGGCTGGGGTATATAAAAATTTAAAGATTTAAATGGACTTAGTTGAAGGGTTAAGGGATGCCTAAATAGGATAAAATTACCTAACTATCCTTGTCGATTTTTCTTTTTTTTTTTTGCTTTACAACCTTAAATCAATTCATTCCTCCCTCCCAGCTTAACAACCACTACTTCTCTTTCTACCTTGTTTTCTTCTCTTTCTCCGTCATTTCATCTCAAAAAGCTCGTCGATCTGCTAATGTGGGGTATCAATTTGCTTGGGGGTGTACCAACCCCAAGTAAAATGTTATTTTGTCTTATTTTTATTTTGATATACCCTCAAACAAATCGGTACCCCTATTAGCAACCTTGAAAAGTAGCCCCTTATTTTTATTAAACTCAAATGAATTCATCACTATTTTTCGCAATCTAACGATCACTATTTTATTTTGTTGTTTGAATGTCATATGAGGTCAGAAAATAGAAATTATTAGTTTGCGGTTATATAGTTGTTTGGGTGTCTCTTCATCGACCTTAACAACTTTTTAAGTTTTATTTTGGTTGTCATTTTCTTGGGATGAACATTTTGACGACTTTTCATTTCTAAAAGTAACATTCATAGGGTCGTCGTGATATTCATCCCAAAACTTGATGACTCGTTGACGAATACGATTTGGTCGGCGATTAATACTGTGAAAACTTGTTTGTCCTGTGTTCTATTTTGTAATTAATCGTTAAAGTTTTCAAAACCTAACTTGTCGACTAGGTTATGGTGGTCACTTTGATACATTTTCGACCCTGACGACCAACAACTACCAAAAAGAATATTTTTCTGTGTCCATTTTTTCTTTTAGTCGTCATGTTATTGAAACTATAACCGTGTCGACATCTGGTAATAGTTAGTCGGTATGGTTGGAATAAATACAACATAATGACATTTGATTGGTTATTAAAAGTCGTCATTTTCTTATTATACAATCATGAAGACCATGCCTGATCGGCATGTTGCTGTGTCAAGCATGACAACTCTCATAACCTGAGTTCTGAATCTTTGAATTGCTTCTGTCATTTGAAGAATTAAACCAATACAACCCTGTTCATTTCCTTTTTGAGAAGTGTTTGACTAGAGTAATTCATTTTCGTTACAAAATTCTCAAAAACCAAACTTTTTTCTAATTTTTTTTCTAACAAGATTTATAAGTTAAAAATCAAAATGTTTACTTAACAAATTTAATATAACATTATGAACTTAACTAATTCAATAGATTAGTGCTAGTTAATTTGAGGGCAGATTAGACATTATTGGAGATATATGGATAAAGGGCTTTGGACTTACTTTCAAATGACCTTATCTTGTCTTGTTCACTATACCTCAATTAGTTTGGGTACATCCCAATTCGACGATTTTTTTTCTCAAAGTTAGTTTTTTTATTTATTTATTGTTGAAAATGTATAATAAATCAAAACATTAAGAAATACGTAATTAGGGGTGTATCCAGGATCTGCCCTATCGACATCAATCACAGGTGGTTCTACATACACCGCGCGATTATCTCGTGGATAATCCCCTTTGAGATAAAAAATCGGTGATCCCGACCACACGAAAAAACTGAGGGTTGTTTTATAGTCGATCAAGCGTTCTTTTTCTATCTTATGCAGGAGTATCCCTCCATCACTCGATAAGCTTAAAAAAATTACTTTCTTTTAAAATATGATTAGTTGAAAGATAAATGGAGAAGACGAAAAATTAACGTGGTTAGACACTAATCGCATACGTCCATGGACCAAAACGATATGATGGAATATTGTTGATCTCACTAATGCAACGAGAAAATGATATTTACATTGACAAAACCTATTTATAAGAGGATTTCGGGGGAATTAATAAACCTAAAGGATAAAGTGACAAATATATCTATGACTAGGTGAACCTTTATCTAGTTTAAATACAAGATTTTCCAGCTGACTTAATCTTCTGAATATATTATATGCATGTGTCTTGGATGCACATAAGTTAACTTGATTCACAACCATCTATGCTTGTCATATGCTCCAATAAGCCCAGTGTCTAAAATTGGTCAAGCCTAACTAGCTTGTCAAGCCACTTCTGCACTGAGATCCCAATTTCATTACTATGCATAATAAGGTTGAGTTAATTTTGGGAAGTTATGAGGATAGTGAAAATACAAGTTATATGTGAATGGTTTCTGAAAAGGAGAGGGTACCAAGTACACCACCAACTTTTCCGTTCGGAAACCTGTATGGACAAAACCTAATACAAGTGCAAGTAGATTTACTTAGAGATCCTTGACAATACGTGTATTGAGTTTATATCTCTTTCTCTTCACAATCAGAAAGTCAAGACAATAAAGTGCCTGAACGTGATTGTATAAAAGAGTACTCGGGTGATCTCAAAAATCAATACCCAATATAAATCTATTCTTATCCAAATAATTGAATCTGAATTCTACCAAGTATGAAACTTGTTATATATCTTTCAAGATACAAATTCTACAAGAATGAGTCTCGTAA
Organism: Papaver somniferum; assembly: GCF_003573695.1. Taxonomy (NCBI): domain Eukaryota; kingdom Viridiplantae; phylum Streptophyta; class Magnoliopsida; order Ranunculales; family Papaveraceae; genus Papaver; species Papaver somniferum. Next base: position 38,049,536 of record NC_039368.1, read on the forward strand.
TCGATCACAATTAATATTGACTTATCTACTAAGATTAATTACATATTACTTGTGTTATTCCTATTACAAAGATAAAAATATATAATGTGAAAAAGGAAAAACACGAGACACTTGAAGTTTTGTTAACGAGGAAAACTTCACCTGTAGAAAAATCCTAGGACCTCGTCCAGATTTGATTACCGAACTGTACCACTACGGACACTATCCTACTATCATATCCCAGTCTGGAATGTAGTTGAGATTAAATTTACTCTCCAGGAAATTCAGCTGCAGTTGTGCTCCTTACGTCTCTTGAACATCGCAAGGGTCTACGCAATCGATTTCCTTAGTTGGCGTCCTTTACAGCCTAAGAATTGTTTCAGTATAAGTGAAAACTTTTGATACCAATATGCATCAAACAGATAAGTCTATTTGATTTCCCTTTATATCAATAGATCAAGTCTTGGAAATATATTTGCAATAGACAAAGCTAGAAAACCTCATAAATCCAGAATACTTGCACTTAATTAGCTGAGAATCCTGGATTATCAACCATCTCTCAAGAAAAATCTTAAACCGATCAATAAAGAAGAGTTTTAGATTTCTATCTTGAGGAATCACAAAGTTTAAGATAAAGTCTGATTGAAACATACCATGCAAAGTTATATACATGAAACTCTAGTATTAGAGACTTGATCATCTTATTATGATCAAAGTTTCAAGGAAAAATATGCCAATAGTTATAAATTGCTTTATATCGGTATGTTGAATTACGAAGTATACCGCTTATCTTTTGAACTTCGTAATTGCGACATTAACACAATCTTTGTAACTCGTTACTAGATTGTGTAATGAACATAGGTTTGATTTCATGTTTAAAATTTATGTTTAATTACATGAGTTTAAGGAAGTAGACTTGCAAACTTATTTCGTAGTTGACAGAAATCAAGAGGATACAAAGTCTGGTTTTCATTGAAGATATTAAGGTTGGGCCTATCCTAACCTATATTGGGAATCAAGGTGCGACCGATCATAACTTATGTTGGTAGTCAAGGTGAAACCGATCAATACCTATATTGGAATTCAAGGTAGTTATAATCCCAACCTATATTGGGAGTCAAGGTAGAACCAGTCCCAATAAGCAAAACCGATTTTATTAAGTCACGTACACTTGGTTTGTGTAATTTAGAAATATGGTTTGCAAAATAGGAAAGTTCAAGATGTCGACATAATTTCAACACGAGCTGAAATCTTATTTATTAATTGTTCAAAGATATTCCTTGATACTCAAGGTGAGATCCCAGACCGAAATGGTTGGGAATCTTTTAAGATTTTCGAATGAATATGTTTTTATTTTACCAGCAAGCAAAACATATCTTTGGAAAGACATATTATTTAAGTGCTAGCTAATTGTTTGTACCTTAATATTTGGGTACCAATATAAGTTAACTGTAGCCTTGCTAGTGAGAAAATATTTGGTCGATGCCCAACCCGTGTGCGCTGGACCATTTCCACCGGTCCATTTCTGTCAATTTATCCAAGAAGGAAGTTCTAGAACATTCCATTTTACTTGGTAGGAAAGTCTACATAATTGTATAAATACATGGGATCTGAACCCTAAAAAATAGGAAGGAAAATACACAAACCCTATAAGGGAACAAAAAGCCATTGTACTATCATAATCAATAAAAGATCTCTCCTTGTGAGAATTCGTCTGTAGATGTTGGCATAACTATCTGAACAACGTTAAATCTCTTGTCTTCTTTATATTTATTTAGTTCGTGTTTGACTCATTTTTGATCATCCTCATCTGATCGTGTTTGGTAAGATTTATTCTTGCACAAACACTAATATTGAGTTATCCAAGAGAAACTTCGGGTGTACAGTTGGACATTAGTTGGAATTAGACAAAACTATATTTAAGTGCTTTATTGCATATCATGAGAATATTTTCGGTTATGGAAATTCCTTGGTGTCCAAAATACCTTGGTCTATAAATAGTGAAATTTTTCTTCTTACAAACTCATCTTGAGGAAGGCATTTCGTTTCATAGTTACTGTTGTAGCCGACTAACAGTATTCTCGTAATACTATCTTGGAGAGAAGAGTAACCTAATTAGGCGAAATCTCTTACGTCTACTAGTTTAAAGACTTATTTGGGATCAAGAAGCGTCTACTAGTAGTGTTGGTGGGAAACTATAATTTCATTGTTATTTTAGTTTTCGATTATTGATTTAATTGACTAACGGTTTGTTAACTCTTGATTATACTTTCTCTTCTGACATAAGGTCACTCAAACTAGATTAGCAGATTAGTGGCAGTTCAGATTCTATTTTATATCTTAAGTTGACTTGTAATCATCCATTGTAGCAGACTATGTTCTGTGCATGATCGATCATAAGTTGGAATCTAGTTTGTTATTGTGCAAGTACAAAAGGCTATTGAAGATTCGAAGACAAGAATATTTTTCTTATTGGTTTTGTATCTTTGTGATTTGCTTCGTACACAAGCTTGATCGGATGGGATCTGACTAGATATAGTTTCTTTTTTGATAGACTTGTTATTGTTGGTCGTATTTGGATCGACAAGTTATCATCTGGTGGTAATCTTCAGTATTCGAATCTGGTACCTCTGTTTGACTTGATATGGTTAACTTGTTAATCAAAATCTTAGAAGATCCAAACTCGGCAAAGTAATTTAATTGAATTTAAACAGAAAAGCTTTTGTCGCGCTCGACAACATACATCTGATTAACTTCCTGAGATAGGAGAGTAGTTACCAAAAAGATTAATAGTTCTTTATTGTTTGTAAGATGATCAAAAGAGTTGAGCGCTTAAATATTCAGATAGGCTGAAGCAACTTAAGATAGTGGACTCTATATTAGGATTCATGTGCGTTGGCCAGATTGGTTGTAGGCGCAGAGATACTGAGGAAACTAGGTAACCAGGGGTAGTTTACTTGGTCTCAACTATACGAAGTTGGTAGTGTATTTGTATCGCGACTTAATTTTGAGAGTATTCAAAACATGGCTATGTCCCAGGGTTTTTTATGCATTTGTGGTTTCCTCGTTAACAAAATTTTGTTGAGTGCTTTTACTTTACTTTGTGCATTATGATTTGTGTAATTTGTAATTAAAGTAATTGCACTTGTACTTTAATTCCAAGCATTTGGGTTGATCCCTATAATTTAAGGTTTTGTTTTAGACTTATACTATATACCAAGTGTATACCTTGTAGTTGTTATCTTCTTGAAAATTATGTCTACATTATTTATCGCAAGGTATCAGACTTATAAGTTGATATCGAAAAGATTGTGATGTACTTGCTACCTTTGTCATTTCAAAGATTGCTAAGGACCTGCGAACATCCATTTCTTGAATCATATTTCGAGATTTTTAACAAAGCTTGACTCGAAACTTCTTTTTTGCAACATTAAATCTACTTGAAGTCATATGACATAGTCTCATATAGATAGAATAGTCATACTTGTGAGTAAATACAATAGTTCAGTGTTCACATACTTCTTTGTTGATGAATAACTAGAAATGTCTTCATTTGATCTTCAGTCTTCAATATTTGAGGGTTATTCAATGACGTCCGATAGTCACTACAAACTCTAGTCCTAGTCCGAGACTTGATTTAAATAGACTAAAAATCATAATATATTTTTTTTACATCTAACATTAACAACAAACTTGAGATAGCAAAACTTGCGAGTTTGACCGAGCAGTGCTCTAATATGATCTCATAGGACCGTCTATGTGTATGATTCCAGCTGGGTATCATACTACCCAGAACCATAATCGATTATTTTATTTGATTTTGATCCTAGTAGTTCGATTCCAAAACTATTGGACCCTTGACCAGACCTGATAAAACAACCCAACACCTGACAGTTTTTGGTATTTAACAGTTATTGTGCAAAGTTATCTTCATTAGTTTTGTTTGGTGTCATACTTCATACTTGTATATGACTGAAAGTGATATTGAGTTCAATTTCTCTGTAAAATGTTAAGACTTTGTATTTTAATTAGTTAACTCGGTAACACAACAACTATTAGATGAGATTTGTATCTTATTCATAACCTTATTAACCAAGCAACTAACCTTATTTTAGATATAGATAGATACTTAATCGATTTATTAGGGAAATTGTTTTGTTTGATTGATTTCATTGTACTTACAGATTCTTGAGTACTTTAATTTCAAAAAACATTCGGCCAGCCACTGCCGAATATTGGGCGTTACAAAGAATCTTTCAATACTAGCACATTTTCAAAACCCTTTAGAGAAGTATATATGGGTTTAAAGGAGCATTTTAACATATTATCATAGAAAGAGTATTAAATTTCAACAATTTATCGAAAAAACTTTATAGGACAGTCAAGCTATTTTAAATCTAAAAATCTAGGTTGGAAAATAACTGAGTCACTGAGAGAAAGGAAGTTATTTTTTGGGTAGATTGGTGAAACTTATTAGGCTTATAAACTAATATGTTAGGTGGATCCTCTAAACTTATTTTCTTATCTGAAGAGTATTTCAATATGTGTTATTATGGATGACTCTTAGCATAGCCAAATCCTGGGCCGGGAATCTAAGAGTTAATTACTATAGGTACCCAAATTTGTGTGAAATGATAGAACTGATGTTTAGGGTTTTGAGTGTGAGTTGTGATAGGTTGAGCACGAACAATGGTTGCCTAAACCAAGATAAATGATCGTTCGAAGATTGATTCAGTTATATGAGAAAATAATTAGGAATGGTCTTAAAGAGGGAGACCATCGTAATGCTAGGTTTACAGAAGAATGCTCTGAGAGATGTGTTTAGTTGAGTCGATTAATCGAATATTTATAATCGAATTCTCTAATCACAAGTTAGTGAAAAAAAGGATTGCTTGCCGTGAGGAACACTCATTCTATAATTAAAGAAATAGTAAAAGATAAGTTTTGTTGAAATTTATCCTTAAATTCTTACAATTTATCGACCGACTATTCTCTTGAGTAATGAGAAATACATCTGGATATTTTCCACAAGTATCGTGGACCGCCAGACCAAAACCCTAATTTTTATTCTCGTATTTATGCAATTTAGTCATCCTCTGTGATGATGTGTTAATTGGGTAGCAATACTTTTTGTAGCGACTCTGACTGAGATTATTAGCCCCTATCCTACTAAAGGTGTAGCGATAAATTTTCAAAAGTCTGAATGATTGTAGCCACAAAATTCGTTGGTCTACTAAAAGAAATATTCTGTGATTTCTAAGATATGACTAAGATGAGTCATCTAAAATCGAGGAATGCCTCAGAAAATTGTGTGTCGAACACGAGAGGAGCTGAGTCTGCATGGTGGTCATATATTGCTTGCATAGACCGTCTTCTTGCTTATGGGTCCATTTGATGAGTGTGTGGAGCTTCGAGAGGCTAAGTTGTCCACGTTTTTGGATAAGTATGTATGACCCAGACTCAATTTTCTTTCCATGAGCACGCTTAGGAGGTTGTGAAGGTGGCAAATGCTTTAGGTGATACTTGTGCCTTAGTCTCGTGTCTTGTATGAGTTCTAAGATGATCAAGTAGATCTCAGATTATATGAGGCCGGTTGGGGCATGCTTATGGATTTCAAGTCTCATAGGTTCAATTGGGACGTGTTCGAGAGACTGGGAGTGAGACTTACACGCCTAATAATGTATCTTGAACTATGGAAAACTTGACTTGACCAGCGTATCTCGCGGGGATATACTAGGAGCCAGTTCCAAATCATGTTCATGCATAGAGCAGACATGACCAGCGTATCTTGTGTCGATGTGTTAGGAGTCATTCATGAGGCTCGGGGGAAGACCTAACCATTGTATCTCGAGGGGATGTACTAAGAATCAGTCACAAGGCACAAGTAAGCTTGATTCATGCTCATGAGGCCGAGGCGTGATTCGTTCTTACTGAAGACTTAAACGTCGCTTATGCTCATGGAATCAACTGTTATATGTATGCGTCATAAGAACAATGAGTAAGCATGTCAAGCATATTCCGAGGGATGTTGTACAAGATCCATGTCTATAGGATCTGGGGATAATGACTGATCCTCGAGAGGTCGAGAGTTTATTCTTGCTTATAAATAGGCGAGCGGAGCCTCTCTCATGTGTGTTTGAGCAGTGTCTCGATAATGAGGAGGCGAGTGTACCCTCGCTCATATGAGGTAAAGTGAAATCTCACTCATAAGGATGAGATCTTGTGTTGGGACGAACAAAGGCTTGGGTAGGGGTCGATTCTTATTCTCATGCTGAGGTCTGAGCCTTTATGGTTCTGATTTTATCGTAAATCTTGGACCAAACATCGTCCAAACTTCACCATCTACAGTAAGTCCCCTATTCACAATGAAACCTTGATTATTCCATGCAGAGTATATACATGGTGCATACTCGCTCGGAAAATTCTCGACCTTTTCTTACTGAATCATCTTAGGAATATGTACTTAAGGCTAGAGTTTCACTTTATTGACCTTGTAAGTTCGTCTGAGAGATCAGGATCTCGTAGCAACCTTCGTCTTGCGTGAAAACTTCATGTAGTATAAATTTTATTTCCAACTAGTGTTAAACCCACTTATTTGGTTGAATGTAACTTTCATTACGAGAATCTAACCTTGTTTTTATCTCTTGAGCTTAAGCTTGGGCTTGGGCTTGTACTTGATATGATATTTATACATGAGAAGTGTCTGACGTTGAAGCTTGAATCCATGGACCGTGCTTCCTGAATAAGGAGTTGTAAAACCTCTAATTTTCTTTGCATCACATATCTGAGATCGTCTATGCATGGATGAGAAAGTATAAATCTCGATGCGTAAAGGATCGAGCGTTACTTTGGCTTAATTTGGAAATTTCTACACCTTTATTCCTCTTTTTATCAACTAGATGAGAGACTGGGACTTGGTTTTCTTGTATGAGGCTTTGGACTTGATATGAATATGATGAGAGACGCCTTGATCATAGAACCGAGGCTTTGTCTTGAGTCTATAACACCAAATGCTTGCCTTGGATGTATACAAATTCCGAACTAAACCCTAAGAAAAAGGCATGGGTGGCGCCTTTCTCATGTGAGGGGCTAAAGGCACGATTGAACAAATCTTGGTCATACCCTATCCCGATTTTGGAAAAAAATATAGCTTAGTTTTCCTTGTTGAAACAAAATCATGCTACAAAAGTTCACTGAAGCGGTGAGGGCCTTAAACTTGTTGGTCTCCAGTTGCTGAGACATCATTATTAAGTAAGCCTTTCTTATTTTCTTGTTCTCATCCTTGCATACATATACTCCTTGAACGTGAACAAAAAAAGCACAATTCCTGTTAGAGCATTGCTCGGTCGAACTCGCATGCGTTGCTATCTCAAGCATGTTTTTCAAGGTTAGTAATCAAAACTATAAGTCTTGATTTCTATCCTATTTGTAGATGTTCGGACCAGGAAATAGATAGTGTAGTTGAGCTTAGATCTCTCGACGTTCATCTCTTGAAGACGAAGAACCACTAAGACGAGCTTATGGAACTTCTTCGACAAAAATGTATGTGGAGACTTGAACTCATCAATCACTTGGAAAGTCTATTTCTACTATCTCCTATATTGAGACATAAGTCGTGTTATGATATAGTTTTCTCTACACATTTGAGATTTCGAGCTGAGTATATCTCGCTTACATATTTCTCGAAATATGTGTTGGTAAGCTTTCGCTTCAACCAAGTTTATGTTATATCATGAGGAAATTGCCGAGTAACATGTTACATGGTTTGTGTGATACAATCATTTGATGTAGGCTTGGAATATTTCGAAAATGATTATTTCAATATCTTGAAAATTGCTTTGATGCTAATACTTTGTGAAAACGGGCATTGTCATTATAGAAGAATGTTTCAATGATTTATATAAAGAGTTGGTAATGTAACCTTCTTTGGATATAAGCATATATAGTGTGTTCGCACATTAGTGTATAAATCCATAAACCGGGAGCCAAGAGTGTGCATATATGTGTATACGAAATTGGTGAAGGATACGGGTTAAGTATGCGTACCCGTACGCATACTGGCGGAAGTTCTCGAACCGAGAATTTCTGCTGAGTTTGGTTTTGGCAAAACTCTTAACTAGTCACCTTAAGTATGCGTACCCGTACGCATACTTGCGGAAGTTTTCAAAACAGAAAATTTCTGTCGAGTTTGGAAACTTAACAAACTCAAATCCGGTTGCTTAAGTACGCATACATGTACGCATACTTAAGATGGTTACTTTGTCAAGTCGGTCAGTTCATGGACTTCAAAATTTAAATCATAAGGAATGCAATCTTTGCAAACCGTGGCTATAATGTCCATAATTGATTCAAGTGAATCAAACTGATTTGAATTCAATTGTGTTTTCTAAAGAATTGAACAACTCTTTAACTAGTTTCATTTGAGTCATTTGAACTAGTTACGGTTAAGATGAATAAAGTTGATATGAGAGTAATCATATGGCTGACCTCGGTTAACTATTTGTGAACCAACATGGTGTACACGTTTAGGTACGGTTACATAAACCTAAATGAGGGTACATTTAATTTGTGTGTAACAAGCTAAGTTCGATCTAACGGTTGAAAGATATTAGCTTGGTTGGATCAGGTTTTGCATCTAACGGTGATTATTGAATGCTTTGTTACCAAGGTAACTTAGATTGCAAACCCTGATTTTAAAACTATATAAAGGAAAACTCTAGCAACTAGGAAGACTAATCCCCACACCTTTTGTGTGATACTAGTTACATAACTAGAGTCGATTCTCCTTTAACCTTAGGTTTTTTCTCGAAACCCTGTAGGCTAACGACTTGAAGACTTCATTGGGATTGTGAAGCCAGACCCAACTATTATCTTTGTAGTTGCCTGATCTGATCTTGTTGTTTCTATTGTGTTGAGTGCAATTGAAATAATTGACTCGAGATTTTATATCTCCGATAGGCAAGATAGAAAAGTAATCACAAACAAACTTCGTCTCATCGTTTGTGATTCCACAATAACTTATTTCGCTAGTCGGTTAAGTTTATGGTGAGGTGATTGATAATATTAGGTTGTTCTTTGGGAATATAAGTCTGGGTTATCAATTGGTTCCTATTCACCTTGATTTATCAAAAGTCGGAACAAAAAATCTTGGGTATTTCTGTGCGAGACAGATTTATTCAATCCTATAGAATTTTTTGTGTGAGACAGATTTGTCTATCAAGTCTTCGACTCTGGGTAGTAGCAACTCTCGGTTGTGGGTGAGATCAGCTAAGAGAATCAAGTGCATAGTATCCTACTGGGATCAGAGACGTAAGGAGCGCAACTGTACCTTGAATCAGTGTGAGATTGATTAGGGTTCAACTACAGTCCAGTCCGAAGTTAATTGGTAGTAGGCTAGTGTCTGTAGCGGCTTAATACGGTGTGGTGTTCAAACTGGACTAGGTCCCGGGGTTTTTCTGCATTCACGGTTTCCTCGTTAACAAAATTTTGGTGTCTATGTTATTTCTTTTCCGCATTATATTTTGTTATATAATTGAAATATCACAGGTTGTGCATTAAGATCAATCAATTTGAATATCCAACCTTTAGTTGTTGATTTACATTGATTGACACTTGAACATTGGTCTTTGGTACCGTTCAAGTAACCCCTCTTATATTCAATCGGGCTCACATATTTCTATTTGTTGATTGCGAATTGAAGTAAGAGTTAGAGATATTAAACTCTTTGATATAATTTATTCTAGATTGAGTCTGACTATCTAGTTAATTCTCTAGAAAGTGTATTGAAGTAAGTCCTCTCAGATTGCCAAACGAATTGTTGGGTGTGTTTGTTAGACCCCCACATTTTCAATTGGTATCAGTGCAGGCAAACAAAATAAAGACCTCGTAAGTCTGTGTTTGTAGCGATCTGATGATGGAAAGCATATTCTCACCGGAAAAGGATAAACTCATTTTTAAATGTGTTTTGGAAACCATCAATAAAGTTGAGAATCCTGATGTAAAGAAACTCATCAATTTTCTTTGTGCCAAAATACATTGCTTGACAAGAAAATTTGATGATCTTCATCATGAAGTACATATCAAAAAATTCATGCTTCAAGAACATGTTGAAGAGGTAGTTGACCTTCATAAGAGGTTAGATGATCAAATCCGGATCAACTTTGATCTTGCTGCAGAAATTGCAAAGCTTAAGGATTTGAACTATGAAAAATCTCCTTAAATGGTTTTAAATAAATCCTCCAAGTCTTCCTTGAAGAATTGCCCATAAATCAGGTAACAAACATAGTCTAGGCTTTGTGAAACCTGATAGTGCTCATATTTCTTCGAACAAGGATAAGGATGTTGGGACATGCTTGTTTTGTAGTGCTCGTAATCACTTTCAACACGCATATGTTCTTTTCAAGAAAAGATTAAAAGTTGGAGGTGATCTTCATAAGAAAACTTTACAACTTTTGTCTTCTCTTAAAAGGCATTTAATACTAACAAGAAAACCAAATATGGTTAGTAGTGCTAGTATGGGATCCTTTGCTCTAAAGTCAACATCACCCTTTCAATGGTTTCTTGATAGTAGATGTAACAGACACATGACTGGGGATCTCTCATGGTTTACCAACTCAAGTGATTTTGATGGTGGACCAATAACCTTCGGAGATGGAAGCTGTTGCTATATACGTAATAAGGGGACGATCAAATTTTCCGGAGTTCCTGAAATGCATAATGTCGTATACGTAAAAGGTATGACTGCTAATCTTCTTTCTGTTAGTCAAATTTGTGACAAAGGCCATAAGGTTGTCTTCAATGATAAAGTATGTGACATTGTTGATAAATCTGGAAAAGTGATTTTTCAAGGATCACGTGGCAAAAATAATTGTTATCTTCTAGATACTCAGTTCAACAACTGTTGCAACTTGACTAAAGTAGAATCTACTTATCTCTGGCATGAACGTTTTGGTCACATCAATTATCGTCTTCTAACTAAGATCATTAACAAAGAACTTGTTAGAGGCGTTCCCAAAATCAATCCAAGGTTGAAGGTGTATGTGGTGCCTGTCAAAAGGGTAAACAAACGAAAGTTCCACACAAATCATTTCAAAATATTCTCACCAAAGCTCCACTTGATTTAATTCATGGATCTTTTCGGCCCAATTCAACAATCTACAGTGACTGGAAAGAAGTATGCGTTGGTTATGGTAGATGATTACAACAGATTCACTTGGGTGGCATTTTTGGCTCACAGGAATGAAACTCTCAATGAGTTCAAGATTATTGTTAATAGAATCCAGAATGAACAAGGTCGCAAACCAAAAAAAAATTAGAAGCAATCGTGGCACATAATTCAAAGACACCAAAGTATTTGAATATTGTGACTCTCTTGGAATTATTCAAAAATGTTCTCCACACATCACTCCACAAGCTAATGGAGTTGCAGAAAGGAAGAATAGAAATATTCAGGAAATGACATAGGTAATGCTCCATAACAAAAACTTACCGTTAAGGTTTTGGGGTGAGGCTGTTTTTACAGCTTGCTACTTGATCAATCGTGTTTATTTACGGTCAAAGACCCTAAACACTCCCTATGAGTTGTGACATGGTAAGAAACCCAACTTACACTATCTTAGAGTGGTCGACAGTAAATGCTACATCCTAAAGGATCGTGAACAGAAAGGGAAGTTTGATTCAAAAAATGATGAAGGTATCTTTCTTGGCTATGCATCTGACAGTCGTGGTTTCCGAGTCTTTAACCTCGGAACCCAAGTCATAATGGAATCAACAAATGTCATCATTGATGATTCAAGTAATTTTCATCATGATAATTCTCCTGCTGAATTTCCTCCTACCGAGACAATTGAGAAAATCAAAGAAACGTCAGAATCAGAAGAAGTTGTTCCAAAAGTTGTTGATCTTGATGTCTCTAGTGATGAGGAGAGAAGCTCTAGTCAGGCTATTCCTGTTGAACAAGAACATGTCCCTTATCGACATTTTTGGGTTCAAAGGAATCATGATACTGGAAATATTATTGGTGGTAAGGACTGTTTTGCTAAGACGAGAGGTTAACTTCAAAATATTTGCAATTTTGGTTGTTATCTATCGCAAGTAAAGCCTAGGAATATTGATGAAGCTTTTAGTGATCCTTTTTGGATAAATGCAATGCATGAAGAGTTAAATCAGTTTCAAAGACAAGATGTATGGAAACTCGTACCTTGTCCCCCCAATATAAATATTGTTGGTACCAAATGGATATTTAAGAACAAGTCTGATGAATTTGGAACCATTGTCTGAAACAAAGATAGACTTGTCGCTCAGGGTTATTCACAGATTAAAGGAATCGAATTTGACGAAACCTTTGCTCTTGTGGAACGCCTTGAGTCCATTCGTTTTTTATTAGCTCGTGCTTGTTTCCTTAAGGTTAAGCTATTTTAAATGGACATTAAATCCGACTTCCTAAAGGTTTTGAAAACCCGGATTTCCCTGATCATGTTCTTAAACTCAATAAGGTATTATGTGGGTTAAAACAAGCACCTCTGGTTTGAAAAACTAACTACTTCTTTTCTTATGAAAGGTTTTTCAAGAGGTGGAGCCGATAAAACTCTATTTACCAAATGGTATGGAAAAAAGATGTTTTTGTTGCTCAAGTTTATGTAGATGATATGGATCAACATTGCAGAAACTTGCAAAAGATTTTCAAGTTTTTCTTGGTAAGGAGTTTGAAATGAGCAATGTTGGTAAATTAAATTTTTTTTGGGTTTACAAATTCAGCAACACAAGGATGGAATTTACTTATCTCAAGAAAAATATGCAAAAAATCTTGTGTCAAGAATTGGTGTTGATAAGTCAACTCCAAAACTCACTCCTATGCCTACCATGTGTAAACTACATAGAGATGAGAAAGGTGTAAATGTGGATCAAAAACTTTATTGATCTATCATTGGAAGTCTTTTGTATCTCACTGCTACGAGACCTGATATTATTTTTAGTGTTGGTTGCGGTGCTAGGTTTCAGGCAAATCCAAAGGAATCTCATCTTGCCGACACAAAAAGAATCATACGTTACATCAGTCACACTGTCGGGTATGGTCTTTCTTACACTTTTGATACTAACACTGATCTTACTGCCTATTCAGATGTCGATTAGGCAGGATGTGTGGAAGACAAAAACAGTACATCAGGGGGATTCTACTATGTAGGAATGAATCTTGTAGCTTGGAAGAGCAAGAAACAAAATTCTTAATCTCTATCAACATGTGAAGCATAATATATTGTTGCTGGGTCATGCTGTACTCAACTTCTATGGATGAAACAAATGCTTACTGATTATGGAATCGATTCTGGAACAATGAAAATCTTTTGTGATAACTCAAGTGCGATTCACATCACTGAGAATCCTACTGAGCACTCAAGAACTAAGCACATAAACATCAGGTACCATTTTATTCGAGATCTTTATGAAGATGGTATTATCGCTATGGAATTTGTGCCTTCTGAACAACAATTGGCTGATATTCTCACCAAACCATTAGACACTGCCACGTTTCAGCACTTGTGGCAGTCTATTGGTGTTGTTCTAGTTCATTATTTCCTCATAACTCGTGCCCCTGCTTTTATCTCGATCTTTTGGGCAATTGAGTTTCGAACTCCAGAATAGTGTTAAGGTTTGTTTGCATTTGTTTTTAGTAGATATGTTTCTGTAGAGTATCCTAGTGTTTGTAAGAAATCCTTCTTTTCTTGTGAAAGTAAGGTCGCCTTTGTTGTTACTTCGGGGATGACATTTTATGGGGGAGAGTTCTTTTGAACATGTGCTTAATTGCCAAATCTTTGTGGGGAGTGTGACTATGGAATATTAGGGGTTATCTTATATCTTTATTAACTCCTTGATGAATGCACTTAGCTTCGGCTTTATGATGGCATCTAAATAAGTTGGTATAGTATTCTCTTTTAGTCATGAAGTATCTCCGTGAAAATTTCATGAGGATTCCACTAGTTTTCGTACATTTTCCAATTTATATTGACAAAAAGGGGGAGAATTAATTTGTAATGTGATACTACAAATACATATGGTTTACAGATCATTATGTAAGGGGAAGTGGTTTTCATGTTCAGATAAAGTATTGACTAGGGGGGGGGGGTGATGAATATCACCATAGTATTGTTGTCAAAGTTGTGATACAATTGAACTTTGATGATGTGTAATAATACTATGATACTGTATAACAATGATTGAGAGCATTTTGTTTTCTCATTGTTATAGCTGCGGATCTTCAACAACTGTGATGTTGAACTTACAACCTTTAGGATCATGGAGTACTTGGAAGTGACGAAGATTTCGAGTCTCATTGAAGATGCCAATGAGATCAACCATGTGGATATGAAGCTATATTTTTATTTATTTTGTAATCCATATGTATTGATAGTTTTGTCACTAAAATTGACAAAGGGGGAAATTGTTAGAGAATTGCTCGGTCGAACTCGCATGCGTTGCTATCTCAAGCATGTTTGTCAATGTTAGTGATCAAAACTATAAGTCTTGATTTCTATCCAATTTGTAGATGTCTCGGACTATGACATAGATAGTGCAGTTGATCTTAGATCTCTCGACGTTCATCTCTTGAAGACGAAGAACTACTAAGAGGAGCTTGTGGAATTATTTCGACAAAAAAGTATGTGGAGACTTGAACTCATCTATCACTTGGAAATTCTATTTCTACTATCTCCTATATTGAGACATAAGTCGTGTTATGATATAGTTTTCTCTATACACATTTGAGATTTCGAGCTGAGTACATCTCGCTTACATATTTCTCGAAATATGTGTTAGTAAGCTATCACTTCAACCAAGTTCATCTTATATCATGAGAAAACTTCCGAGTAACATCTTACATGGTTTGTGTGATACAATTATTTGATGTAGGTCTGGAATGTTTCGATAATGATTATTTCAATATCTTGAAAATTGCTTTGATGTTAATAGTGTGTGAAAACGGCTATTGTCATTATAAAAGAATGTTTCAATGATTGAAATAAAGAGTTGGTAATGTAACCTTCTTTGGATATAAGCATATATAGTGTGTTCGCACATTAGTGTATAAATCCATAAACCGGGAGCCAAGAGTATGCATATGTGTGTATACGAAATTGGTGAAGGAGACAAGTTAAGTATGCGCACCCGTACGCATACTGGCGGAAGTTCTCGAACCGAGAATTTCTGTTGAGTTTGGTTTTGGCAAAACTCTTAACTAGTCACCTTAAGTATGCGTACCCGTACGCATACTTGCGGAAGTTTTCAAACCGAAAATTTCTGCCGAGTTTGGAAACTTAACAAACTCAAATCCGGTTGCTTAAATACGCATACCCGTACGCATACTTAAACCGGTTACTTTTTCAGGTCGGTTAGTTCATGGACTTAAACATTTAAATCATAAGGAATGCAATCTTCGCAAATCGTGGCTATAATGCCCATGATTGATTCAAGTGAATCAAACCGATTTGATTTCAATTGTGTTTTCTAAACAATTGAATAACTCTTTAACTAGTTTCATTGGAGTCATTTGAAGTAGTTATGGTTAAGATGAATAAGGTTGATATGAGAGTAATCATATGGCTAAGCTCTGTTAAATATTTGTGAACGAACATGGTGTACACGTTTAGGTACGGTTACATAAACCTAAATGAGAGTACATTTCATTTGTGTGTAACAAGCTAAGTTCGATCTAACGGTTGAAGATATTATCTTGGTTGAATCAGGTTTTTCATCTTATGGTGATTATTGAATGCTTTGTTACCAAGGTAACTTAGATTGCAAACCCTGATTGAAAACTCTATAAAGGATAACTCTAGCAACTGGGAATACTAATCCCCACACCTTCTGTGTGTTACTAGTTGCATAACTAGAGTCGATTCTCCTTTAACCTTAGGTTTTTTCTTGAGACACTGTAGGTTAACGACTTGAAGACTTCGTTGGGATTGTGAAGCCAGACCCAACTATTATATTTGTAGTTGCGTGATATGATCTTGTTGTTTTTATCGTGTTGAGTGCAACTGAAGTAATTGGCTCGAGATTTTATATCTCCGATAGGCAACATATAAAAGTAATCAGAAACAAACTTCGTTTCATCGTTTGTGATTCCACAATAACTTGTTTCGCTAGTCGATTAAGTTTATTGTGAGGTGATTGATAATACTAGGATGTTCTTCGGGAATATAAGTCCGGGTTATCAATTAGTTCTTGTTCACCTTGATTTATCAAAAGATGGAACAAAAACTCTTGGATATTTCTGTGGGAGACAGATTTATTCAATCCTATAGAATTTTCTGTGTGGGACAGATTTGTCTATCAAGTCTTCGACTTTGGATCGTAGAAACTCTTGGTTGTGGGTGAGATCAGTTAAGGGAATCAAATGCGTAGTATCCTGCTGGGATCAGAGACGTAAGGAGCGCAACTGTACCTTGAATCAATATGAGATTCATTAGGGTTCAATTACAGTCCAGTCTGAAGTTAATTGGTAGTAGGCTAGTGTCTGTAGCGGCTTAATACAGTGTGGTGTTCAAACTGGACTAGGTCCCGGGTTTTTTTTCATTTGCGGTTTCCTCGTTAAAAAAATTCTGGTGTCTATGTTATTTCTTTTCCGCATTATATTTTGTTATATAATTGAAATATCACAGGTTATGCGTTAAGATCAATCAATTAGACTATCCAACCTTTGGTTGTTGATTTACATTGATTGACACTTGAACATTGGTCTTTGGTACCGTTCAAGTAACTCCTCTTATATTCAATCGGGCTCGCAAATTTCTATTTGCTGATTGCGGATTGAATTAAGAGCTAGAGGTATTAAACTCTTTGATAAACTTTATTCTAGATTGAGTCTGACTGTCTAGTTGATTCTCTAGAAAGTTTATTGGAGTAAGTCCTCTCAGATTTCCAAACGAAGTTTTGGGTGTGGTTGTGAGTGAAAAGGCGAGGGTACCCAAATATACCTCAAGCTAAAACTTTTCCTTCCTATAAGTCCTTTATCCGAAAGTGATTGTCTATGGATTGAGTCGAGACAGTACAACAAATCGGTTCACACTTTGTGTGATCGTCTATGGATACGATATCGAGACAACACAACAAAAAAAGTGTGTTTACTTGATACAAAGGTTCAGACTTAACCAAACACAATAGGATTTCTTATCAAGTAAATAGGAATTAACGTTTGTGTAATTTACTTTACTTATAATAAAACAATTATAATGCGGAAATATAAAGTAAATGACGCAACAAGATTTTGTTAACGAGGAAACCGCAAATGCAGAGAAACCCCGGGACCTTTTATAGAATTGAATACTCTCAGGATTAAGCTGTTATACAAAATAAACCAACTTCGTATAGTTGAGACCAAGCAACTAAACCTATAGTTCACCTAGTTCCGTCTGTATTCCCACGCCTACGACCTGTAAACAAGTCATATACTTGGACTAATTCCTTTGGTTCGCATTCCAAACAGTAAAGGAACAACAAATCTGTTTGGTATCAACTCTCTTCAACCAAGTGATATGAGTCGGACAAAGGCTCTTCTGTTTATCATAACATAAACTCTTTTTCAAGGTTCCAAGATCTATCTTATGTTCAATCACCCAAAGGTAATCGTTAAGATTTTGCAATCAATACCTTTAATCCGAAGGAAACGTATTGATACCGATCTACACAACTATTCTATCACAATACCACAAGGATAAATCGATTATAGTTGGATCCTCTATTACCGAAACAAGTATTGTGCACACCAAAGATTTATATAACCAAGTCATAAATCTTCATTCTCTTCTTTGTCTTCAAATCTTCTTAGATCTTCAATAAACACCTGCACACAACTACTTGAATCTCTTGTGATCAATCACGCACATAACGGAGTCTGTTAACAATGGATTATCACAAGATCGTCTTTAGAACTAACAACAGTCTAAAGATCCCTGTCGAAACCTTGAACTAATTTAAGTGAATCATATATCAGAAGAGAAGATTCTCAAGCATAAACAAATTAGATGCAATCAAAGTTCAACCACCGTTAGTCAATCAAATCAATATGAAAACAAAAGATAAACCGCAATTATCTAGTTTCCCACCAACGGTACGCGCTAGAGCTTCTCAATCCCAAAGAAGACTTTAAACTGCGGGGTCGTAAGAGATTTTGCCTAATTAGGTTACTCTCCTCTCCAAATAGGCGGCTTCACCAGTAACAGTACAACAGAGGAAGTTTACTGTCACGAAGGATTAGTTTGCCCAAAATGCAAACTCAAAGTATTTATAGACAAGGATGTTTGGACACCAAGGAATTTCCAAAACCGAATTCTCAAGATATTCTATAATAATTTCCATAATCGGTTTTCATAATTCCTGAGAATGCACTGTCCAAAATATTTGATCGAAAATATCCTTGGAAAATTTTTAACTAGCAAATGCACATTACTAATTCTTATATTCCATATATAATTAAAAACCTTAATTAAAAGATTCTTAACTTATTTAATTTCGATCCTGGGATTTACTTCCTTCTTAGCTGTTAAGGAATATCTTTAAACAATAAAAAATATACGCATTACTGCACGTGTTCAAAGTGTGTCGACATCCTTTCTATGTAAGTCCTCTTTTATACTTATTCACTTTAAACCGATTTACCACACTTCCAAACAAGTTTAGAAATTGGTTCATCCGACTTTCAAGTACTATGTGATTTATCAAGTAACACTCAATCACAAATCATGGGTTTAACGGTTCTACTAAAACAAGTTTCGGTTATACCTCCATGTGAGTATTGTGCATAGTCACACTAGCTTACCAAAATTAGGTTGACTAGGTACTAGGATCGGTTCCCCACATATATATGGTATATAACTCATATGTGTTGCACATGTCCATAGGATCAGTTCCCCTTTGCCTAAAAACGTGTTGCACATGTCCATAGGATCGGTTCCCCTTTCTGCTATAAACCTTGCTGCACCCCATACAAGGATCGATTCCCCTTTGTATGTGTTTCACCTCTTACTAGGATCGGTTTCCCATTACCCAGTGTTAGGCCTTACACACACAAACTCGATCATATCATCATTTGATTACTTAAGATCGGTTTCACTAATAAAAGTCATACCAATACATAAGTCAGGCCTCATGTGAATAGTTTTACCAAGAACACAAACAAGTCATGAGCGGTTACACTAATCATACATATTGGTCGTTCATAAGATATGCAATGAAGAACAACCCCAATAACGCCTGGCGATTTACTTTTCGATTCACAACACAAGATCATGAACTTACTTCCTTAAGACACATGTAAGAACATTGTTTCCTAGGATGAAATCCTCACCTCATACCCATACATAATCACAATAGCATTCATACGATTATGTTGATGTATTATCCACAAAGTTTAATGGTTAAGCAATAAACCTCGTATTGTACTTCTAATGCTATGTCTATCTAGAGTATTCATGCTTCATAGTTTTGTGTTTTCAATATGCACGATTTGAAAGATACGTTAGGGAATGAAACAGTTCAAGTCAAATATCACTAACCTCAAGTGGAAGGATGATGTTGTGGTTGTAGCTCCATACTTCTTCACTTCTTCAAGTCTTCGCAATACTTGTAATGTCTCATATCCTAATACTTTCAATCTAACCTATACGAAGTTGACTCTAGTACATTTAATCAAGCGACTCTTAAATTTGTTTTGGTTCACTAAAATATGACAACCAAACTTGACATACCAACGCTTGGTGGGTTCAACCGAGCTATGCTCTAACAATCTCCCCCTTTGTCAATTTTAGTGACAAAACTATTACAATCACATGGATAAACAAATTACAAGAATTCATTACACATCCGCTTGATTCCCGAATTCAACAACACATAACCTGCATACATTCAGTCCTGAAAAATGCAACAGCTGTTGACATTATAATAACAAAGCTCATACTCCCCCTAAAGGTGAGATAAGTAGATTTTCAATCCTCACGTCTTTGGTATACCAAATCATATGATATGTTACTCCCCCTTAGTCCATGATTTTCCTCATTCGTTAGATAAACGTTCAAGCACCATTGTCCTCTTCCCTAGTAACACCAATCAATATAAATTGACACCAGTATCACCTGTTTACTCCATATATTTCTCCCCCTTTTTTGTCACAAAATGACAAAGAAACGAAAAAATAAAGGAAAACACGAAAAGGATCTTACAAATCTCAAATAGACTTGCAACCTGTTGAGTCAAGCACGAGGGTTCCACACACCATTTTTGATAACCAATATCAAAACCGAAACTACAAAGTAATTATGTTTTGATATGTTACCATGGAAACAATTGCCCGAAGCAATTTTCCTAACTAGTTTAGCAAACCAAAAAAGAAATAATCACATTAGTTCCTTTGCTAAACCGATTGTATAAATACAACCGCTTCATTCGATAAGACCAAAACAAAGATATACTCTATTTTTCTCATCAGGTTCTAATTATCCATATAACTTAGACATTTAGATTTTAAATAAGCTAAATACTAGGTTAGTTAACTAGCATTTCCTCGTTTAGGCATTCCATTAGACTTGAATAACCGAAACCTCCACTTTGATAAGTCTAACTAAGATCAAAATTAACTTAGTTTATCTTATCTGGAATCGAGTTGGACTAAACAACTCATCGCTGTCAAGCCATAAATAATTCATACAAACCAAAAAAAAATTAACTTGCATAATTATTCACCTCAACCAGAAGCAATTGAAACAACATAAACAATTGATACCATAAACAATTGATTATCATAAACATTAAAGCATTGTAATTGCACCGTAAAATTTTGTAAGCCTAAATAATTGATACCACACAACAAAATAAGATAACAATAGTTTTTCTTAACCGGAACCAATTGAATCACACGCACATCCATACACACATAATGGAATAAAAACATCAATTGTACCAAAATTTTGTTAAGCAAAAGCAAAAAGATATAAGCAATAACAATAAGCTTTTCTTAAACATGAAAACAATTAACTAACAAGATTGTTACCTCAATTTCGCATCCAACTCCTCCAATAAGTTTGCATCGTTTTCTTCCAGGGAGAATTGATGTCGAAATATCATCATTTTGTCATCCTTATGCCAAAACAAAAGAATAACAACCCTCAATCTTTACCAGAGAAAGATTGAAAATCGGTGTTAACAATTGCAAGCAAAAGTTGAAAACTGTTGAAACACATATGCTTTTTATGCTAAACCAAAACCGATTCAACATATTGTGACTTTTTCACATATTGTTTCCATCAGAACCCCTCATGATCCTTTGATAAAGCCTACCAACATGGGCTAGAACTTAATCCTGCTAAATCAAAAAGTCACCCAAACCATAAGGGTTCACAACATATTATGAGATTGAATATCAAGGCAATAAAACCGAAATCAAACATCCCATAAACATTCATAGCAATAAATAAAGCATACAAGCACATGCTATGAAAATCAAAAACTACTACAAGAAAAATTATAAATCAAATAACTTTATTCATAATAGTTTTTATTCATAAATAGACAGACTAATACAATCAATGAAAGAAATCAAAAATTGATGTCTATTTTTCTTCTCTCAATTTTTATGAAGAATGCATTCAAAAGCTGGATTCAAATTCCTCCGAGCACTTCCTTTTTCAGTATATTTGTTCATCTCCAGTTGAGAATGAAGGTTCGCTAGTACTTCTTTAGAATCCTTTAATACATCCTTTAACAGAGTGAATCTGTTTTCTTAGAGAGTCTTGAGAGTTATCATGAAGAGAAACATCATGAGTTTCAGTCACAACTGATGCACATAGTGCTAAATCACCAAGAGATGATTCTTCTTTTACCGATTTCTCCATTAAAGTATGAGAGTCTTCTTTCAGACAGGAATAAGATTTATAAGATAGGAGAAAATCAAGGAATAAAAATATTTGGTTTAAGGAAACCAAAACTATTTTTCCAAAAATAAGAAATATTCAATATTTTTCACTAAAGAAACAATCATGAATAACTTGCCCAGATTTATATTTCCTCACAATCAGAATTTTGGGCAACAAGTGAGGATGCAAAACTCAACACAATCAGTGTGTGTTGAGGTGAGAATTATTCTCACCATTCTTAGCAAAAGCATCCTTAGGATGATTTATCAACATAGTGGGTTGTTTTTCCTTCTATTCTTCCTCACTCTTGTAATTTCGAGAGTTTGCAATCACTTTTTGAAAGCCAAACAATTTAACAGTCTTCCTTATCCCTTTTCGAAGGGCTTGGATAAGTTTTATTTCGTAAAGGATTTTATCGAGATTATCTTCCTCACATGAAGAACTTGTTGTGTCATCAGAAGAACTGGTTTCCGATTCTCTTGGTATTTTACCCAATTTTTTTGGTTCAGATTCTACCATACATGATTTATCTGAAATGAACTTCAAAAGGTTTGCAAGATCTAGGCTTAACCTTCCATTTTTCTTAATTTCCAACTCAAGTTTTTCTAGGAGTTGATTAGATTCACAGGAATAATCACAATTAGAGTTGGCAAGAAGTGCATTGCAATTAGATATTTTATTGGGTTGTTCCTCCGGAATATTATCAAGAATGGAGACATACACCATATTGCATTTCCTAGTTCTTTTGTTGGGACAGTGTTTTGCCATATGTACGAATGTACGACACTTGAAGCATTGAACTTCATCATTACCCTTTTTATGGCAAGCAAATAATGTATCAGGAATACGTTTATCAAAAGATAAAAATGTTCTTAATTCGTTGTGCTAGAAGCACAATAGTTGAGTCAAGCTCCTTTTCAACAGGTGCCTTTATCTCTTGGCAACGTTTCTCAGTGTGATTCTTCAGCAGAACTTCTCTATCAAAGATCTTTAACTTTCCTACAAGAGAGCTTCGAGAAAGTGTAGAAAGATCATTACCTTCTATTGTAGCATGTTTCTTAGACTCGTATCTGGATGGTAACGATCTAAGAATTTTGCATACTATTTATTTTTCAGGTATTTCCTTTCCAAAGAAAAAGAATGCGTTAACAATCTCAGAAAGTTTAGAGTTAAACTCATCGAAGGTGTCGTTATCATCCATATTGAGATGTTCCCATTCAGATGAAGGGAAAGAAGTCTAGCTTCTTTTTCAGATTCATCTCCCTCAAACACAACCTCAAGAATATCCCATGCGCTTCTTTAAAAGTTCCACAAGCCATCACATGATGTATAAGATCATCACTAACTGCATGTATAATGGCATTTAAACCATCAGAATTTTGTTTTGCAAGAATCCTTTTTTCAAGAGTATAGGACGCTAGTCGTTTGAACTCAGACTCCGAATAGTCTGTCAGACGTTGGTGTCCATCTTCAATCAATAACCAAGTATTAAAATCTCGGGATTGAAGAAAAGCCTTCATAGCCGATTTCCATATGGATAATTATTCCCATTAAATATTGGTGGAACGTTAACTGAATCACATAAAAGATTCATTTCTTATAGGATGGATCGCACCAAACACATTATTAGATCTTTTCGTGTTTGCCTGCTCTGATACCAATTGAAAAGGCGAGGGTAACCCAAATATACCTCAAGCTAAAACTTTTCCTTCATATAAGTCCTTTATCCAAAAGTGATTGTCTATGGACTGAGTTGATACAATACAACAAATTGGTTCACACTTTGTGTGATCGTCTACGGATACGAGATCGAGACAATACAACAAACGAAATGTGTTTACTTGATACAAAGGTTCGGACTTAACCAAACATCATAGGATTGCTTATCAAGTAAATAGGAATTAACGTTTGTGTAATTTACTTTAATTATAATAAACAATTATAATTCGGAAATATAAAGTAAATGACACATCAAGATTTTGTTAACGAGGAAACGCAAATGGAGAGAAACCCCGGGACCTTTTATAGAATTCAATACTCTCAGGATTAAGCCGCTATACAAAATAACCCAACTTCGTATAGTTGAGACCAAGCAACTAAACCTATAGTTCACCTAGTTCCGGCTGTATTCCCACGCCTACGACCTGTAAACAAGTCATATACTTGGACCAATTCCTTTGGTTCGCATTCCAAACAGTAAAGGAACAACAAATCTGTTTGGTATCAACTCTCTTCAACCAAGTGATATGAGTCGGACAAAGGCTCTTCTGTTTATCATAACATAAACTCCTTTTCAAGGTTTCAAGATCTATCTTATGTTCAATCACCCAAAGGTAATCGTTAAGATTTTTCAATCAATACCTTTAATCCCAAGGAAACGTATTGATGCCGATCTACACAACTATTCTATCAAAATACCACAAGGATAAATCGGTTATAGTTGGATCCTCTATTACCGAACAAGTATTGTGCACATCAAAGATTTATATAACCAAGTCAGAAATCTTCAATCTCTTCTTTGTCTTCAAATCTTCTTAGATCTTCAATAAACACCTGCACACAACTACTTGAATCTCTTGTGATCAATCACGCACATAACGGAGTCTGTTAACAATGGATTATCACAAGATCGTCTTTAGAACTAACAACAGTCTAAAGATCCCTGTCGAAACCTTGAACTAATTTAAGTGAATCATATATCAGAAGAGAAGATTCTCAAGCATAAACAAATTAGATGCAATCAAAGTTCAACCACCGTTAGTCAATCAAATCAATATGAAAACAAAAGATAAACCGCAATTATCTAGTTTCCCACCAACGGTACGCGCTAGAGCTTCTCAATCCCAAAGAAGACTTTAAACTGCGGGGTCGTAAGAGATTTTGCCTAATTAGGTTACTCTCCTCTCCAAATAGGCGGCTTCACCAGTAACAGTACAACAGAGGAAGTTTACTGTCACGAAGGATTAGTTTGCCCAAAATGCAAACTCAAAGTATTTATAGACAAGGATGTTTGGACACCAAGGAATTTCCAAAACCGAATTCTCAAGATATTCTATAATAATTTCCATAATCGGTTTTCATAATTCCTGAGAATGCACTGTCCAAAATATTTGATCGAAAATATCCTTGGAAAATTTTTAACTAGCAAATGCACATTACTAATTCTTATATTCCATATATAATTAAAAACCTTAATTAAAAGATTCTTAACTTATTTAATTTCGATCCTGGGATTTACTTCCTTCTTAGCTGTTAAGGAATATCTTTAAACAATAAAAAATATACGCATTACTGCACGTGTTCAAAGTGTGTCGACATCCTTTCTATGTAAGTCCTCTTTTATACTTATTCACTTTAAACCGATTTACCACACTTCCAAACAAGTTTAGAAATTGGTTCATCTGACTTTCAAGTACTACGTGATTGATCAAGTAACACTCAATCACAAATCATGGGTTTAACGGTCTACCAAAACAAGTTTCGGTTATACCTCCATGTGAGTAGTGTGCATAGTCACACTAGCTTACCAAAATTCGGCTACCTAGGTACTAGGATCGGTTCCCCACATATATATGGTATCTAACTCATATGTGTTGCACATGTCCATAGGATCGGTTCCCCTTTGCCTAAAAACGTGTTGCACATGTCCATATGACCGGTTCCCCTTTCTGCTATAAACCTTGCTGCACCCCATACAAGGATCGATTCCGCTTTGTATGTGTTGCACCTCTTACTAGGATCGGTTTCCCATTACCCAGTGTTAGGCCTTACACACACAAACTCGATCATACCATCAGGTGATTACTTAAGATCGGTTTCACTAATAAAAGTCATACCAATACATAAGTCAGGCCTCATGTGAATAGTTTTACCAAGAACACAAACAAGTCATGAGCAGTTATACTAATCACACAAATTGGTCGTTCATAAGATATGCAATGAAGAACATCCCCAATAACGCCTGGCGGTTTTATTTTCGTTTCTCAACACAAGATCATGAACTTACTTCCTTAAAACACATGTAAGAACATTGTTTCCTACGATGAAATACTCACCTCATACCCATACATAATCACAATAACATTCATGCGGTTATATTGATGTCATATCTACAAAGTTTAATGGTTAAGCAATAAACCTCGTATTGTATTCTTCAATACTATGTCTATCTAGAGTGTTCATGCTTCGCAGTTTTGTGTTTTCAATATGCACGACTTGAAAGATACGTTATGGAATGAAACAGTTCAAGTCAAATATTACTAACCTCAAGTGGAAGGATGATGTTGTGGTTGTATCTCCGTACTTCTTCACTTCTTCAAGTCTTCGCAATACTTGTAATGTCTCATATCCTAATACTTTCAAGCTAACCTATACGAAGTTGACTCTAGTACATTTAATCAAGCGACTCTTAAATGAGTTTTGGTTCACTAAACTATGACAACCAAACTTGACATACCAACCCTTGGTGGGTTCAACCGAGCTATGTTCTAACAGTTAGACCCCCGCATTTTCAGTTCTCGTCAAACGTTTTTCTTGATACGTGTCATTCCACAATAAATGTTGTAGAATCTTCATTCGACGTTCGTTTTTCGGAAACTTTTCAGATTGTGCGTACTTCAGTGTGAGAGCTATATCTCTTAGCCTATTTATTCAATTTAGGTGCACTTTTAGTATATTGTAGCGCAAACATAGTGATGCAGAACATCCTACACAATTTAAAGATGTAGCATAGAAGCTACCATTTCTTTTCTCTGTTTCTTGTTTTACGTTTTTCTTTTCCTGGTTCTATTATTAGTTTCAGTATTCTATTTTTAGTTAACTTCTTAATTTATTTTCTAGTAGGTTATCTTAAGCCCATATATACATGCCGAGTATGTTTAGATATTACATTACTCTTTAAGATTAAACACATTACATTATTATTCTTAAAACTTATGATCAAGATTTTATCCTCTTCTTCGCAACTTTGTTTCTTTTCTCATATTTTCAGTCTCGGTATTGATTCCATCTCTATAGTTCTTCATTGCATATACGTCCAAAGTTTGTGTAGATTCTGTTAGAGCACTGTTCGGTCGAACTCGCAAGCGTTTCTATCTCAAGCTTGTTTGTCAAATTTAGTTGCCCAAACTATAAGTCTTGATTTCTAGTCTACTTATAGCTAAGTCTCGGACTAGGATAAAAAGTGTAGTTGAGCTCTAGACTCCATGGCGTTCATCATGCAAAGACAAAGAACTACTCAATGAACTGGTGGATCTTCATCGACAAAAAGGTATGTGGATATTGAACTTATCTATCACTCAAAAGTCTATCTACTCTATCTCCTATCTTGACACAAAAGTCGTATTGCCATATAAACTTCGATTATACACAGTTGCTATTTCGAGCCGAGTCTATCTCGCTTATCTATTTCTCGAAATATGTGTTAGTACGCTTTCGCTTTGGCCAAGTTCATCTTTACAAGTGACAAAATTCATGTTGATTATTTCAATATCTTGAAAATCGCTTTGATGAAAAATAGTGTGTGAATAACCTCTATTTAACATCCTCTAAGAATGTTTCAATGATTGAAATGAGAGTTTAGAATATATAACCTTGAATGGATATAAACATTGTATGTGAACTTATACGTGTGTAAGTCCAAAATCCTTGAACTAAAGTATGCGTACTTTACTGGTTCAGGATGTCCGGAAGCTAAGCCCGCATATCCGTACGTGTACTGCCGGAAGTTCACATCCCGTGAATTTCTGTTGGAGTTTGTGAACTGAAAACAATCTCAATTCGGGTACTTAAGTATGCGTACCGGTATGCATACTTGAGTGGGTTATTTTCTAAAAACGGTTTATTAGTGAACTAAGACATATATAAACTAAGGAATGCAATCTTTGCAAACCGTCTATAATGTTCATGAATCGATTCGAGTGAATCAAAATCGTTTTTACTTCGATTGTGTCTTATATACTTCTATGATATCTAAGAAGTTAAACAACTCTCTAACTAGTTCTTTTGAGTCATTTAAATTAGTTATGGTGAAGATGAATAAGGTTGATATGAAAGTGCTCATATGGCTAACCATTGGTTAACCACCGTTGAACCAACTAGGTGTACATGTTTAGGTACGGTTATACAAACCTAAATGAATGTGCATTTCATTTTTGTATAACAAGCTAAGTTCGATCAAACAATTTAAAGATATTAGCTTAAATCTAATCAGGTTTCCATCTAACAATGAATATTGAATGCTTTGTTACCAAGGTAACTTAGATTGGATACCCTGATTTGGAGACTATATAAAGGATAACTCTAGCAACTGGGAAAACTAATCCCCACACCTCATGTGTGATACTATTTGTATAAGCTAGAGTCGATTCTCCTTTAACCTTAGGTTTCTACCGAGACCGTGTAGGTTAACGACTTGAAGATTTCATTGGGACTGTGAAGCCAGACCCAACTATTTTCTATGAAGTTGCGTGATCTGATCTTTTTGTTTCTATCGTGATTGAGTGCAATCGTAAGATTGGCTTGAGATTAATTTCTCAGATAGGCAAGATATAAAATTAGTCACAAACATCTTCGTCTCATCGTTTATGATTCCACAATATCTTGTTTCGCTAGTCGATTAAGATTATTGTGAGGTGATTGATATTTCTAGGCTGTTCTTCGGGAATATAAGTCCGGTATATCAATTGGTTCCTGTTCACCTTGATTTATCAAAAGACGGAACAAAACTTATAGGTATTTTTGTGGGAGACAGATTTATCTATTCCTGTAGACTTTTCTATGTGATACAGATTTGTTTGTAGCAATCTGACTCTGTGGACAGAAGATTATCTCTTGCTGTTGGGCACACTAAAATGTCTTCCAAAGCTTTCAATTATGCCAAATGTCTTGGGATTGCCTCAAAGGATAACTCCTTATCTGATTCTTCCTAATCCCGAGGTAGAAATGAGACATTTGACACTCTATCAAAAGCTGAAATGGATCTCACCAGAATCTCAAAAGAATCTACCGTGGCTATTGATTTTCATAATCATGCTCAGCTCATTGATGAATTTGAAAAGCCTCTTGGTCGAGAACGGGAACTCTATAGTATCATTGAGTCCTTCTCCAACAATATCGAAAAACTTATTCAAGAAACTACCCTTCAGCGTGAAAATATTAGTGTTCTTGAGAATATTGTTAAAGAAGACTCAATTAGGGAAAAACGTTTGATCGAGACGCATTCATTTGATCTAAACATACTTCGTGTTGAAAAAGAGAAACTAGGTGCATCCCTTATTCTAGCCCAAGAACAGTGCAAATCCTTGAAAAAGGAAAACTCTGTTTTAATGAGAAATTCTTCTGTACCGATGATCAATTCTCAGAAAGAGTTATAGTACATGAAGAGATGTTCTCCAAAGGAAGTTCTGCTAAGAAGTGTTTACATAACTTGCAATCTTCTAATAGGGATATGAATTTAAAACAAGTTCCTGTTTATGTTTCTCCTCCATGAACCTGTTCCTTCTGTGGGAAAAAGAATCAATATGTTCATCTTTTTTTTGCTAGAAAGAAACATATTTCTGATCTCCAAAATCTACTTCTTTTAACTTTCGACAGAGTAAACTCTCTAATGACCACTACAATGGATTTCATCCCTGCAGAAAAACAAGATTCTCATAAAATATATTTCAATAGTCACTCATCTCGAAATCCCCACGGGAATCGTGTTCCTTCGAATGGTGCAAATTCTTACACCACAAAAATACACATTCCCAGTATTTATGAGAATAAGTCTGTTAAATCTAAGTCTAGATGGTGGAGACATGTCTCTTATAATTCTCTGGAACCAATCTCTAGAGGTCCTAGACTTAATCCTCAGAAAAATATTTCTGATGGATCACTTGACAAGGTTATGTTGAATTCTTATGGAATAAAAAATAACCGAAAGAAGGTAAGGAATACCAGGTTCAAACCTTCAGATGGAATTTACAACTAGTCTCTCAAAACTCATAGTGGGATTACATCTCACTTGACTGCCTAATCGTAGGCATTATTATTCTTGTATCTAACGTGAGAGATGCAAAAATGAGTTTTGAGAGATACTCAAGTCTACTGTAGTTTTCCATTTGTATTGTGTTAGACTATGCTGTTTTTTCTTAACGTGAAAGTAGCGTCTCTTGACTCCTTGTTGATATGTATCTCACTTTTATGCTCTGATTAAATTTTTAGTTATTGAGTCATGATGAAGTGGATATATGAAAACATAGGTATTTTTTTCTTTTTGAAACTCTTCTGTTCAATTATTTTCAACCAGTCCACGAAAGTCCGTGTCTCTCTTGGGAGTTTAGGGTTTCCACAACAAGGATATCTCCCTCTTGCTTGAATATATATATATATATCTTATATTGTTTTACCTTACCTAATAAAAAAAGGGGTATGGAAAACTCCTCAAGACCTCAAGAAGTTGTGAATCTTGAGATGGAAGAAGAATCTAAAGAATGTGACTCTGTTCAAGAACTTGTCTTGAAAATGATGATGGAAAGGAAAGAGTACAACTCCTGGATTGGAGAATCTGTCAAGGATTTTATTCTTTTTCAGAATGACTATAGGGTCGAGTTTGCAAATCTTCAACTGCAAATAAATCAACTTATTGATGGACCGGCCAAAATCCTTGATAATCAAAACATCTTGATCAGGAATCAGAAGAAGCTCATCATGGACCGTGTCAAAGCTAGGCATGTTGCCCGCATTGTTGATCGGAAACTCAATGTTCTCACACATGAACATGGGGTCTCTACGGTGAAAAGAATCAAGGATATCAGTGATACCTTTTATGATAGACCCTTCCAAAGGTATGATGTTATCAAAGAAACTTGATTCTTTTATGTCTAGGAAACTTCTTATGAGAATTTTATTCTTGTGTTTTTAAGAAGAATAAATAGAGTTTGGAATAGCCATTATTGTCGCTACACATAGCTATGTCCAACAATTTTCATCTTCAATGTTTTTATATTTATTTATTTAAATTCTAAAGTTTGTTTGGAAGATGATTTTGCAGTATTATTCTGTATGGTTTTACATATTTATGTATGTTTGCGTCCGTGAACTCTGATATACGTGGTCAAAAGTTAAGTCTTTCAGATGTCGATATGCAAGTATTGGTAAGAGATTGAATGAACTTTTGGCAAACAAAAGTTAAGCCTTTATGTCATTATGCAAATATTGACGAAAGAAAGGATGAGGTTTTGTTTACAAAGATTAAGTCTATTGTATGTCATTGTGCAAATAGTGATGAAAGACAGAATGAATCTTTGTTTATTCCGCAGTATTGATCTTCCCTGATCCATATTTTTATGTATATACTGTGCGGCTCCGTAAGTTCTCTTATGTTGAGAATTTCCGATTAAATTAATCATGGGTTCTCTTGTGGTTAATTTAATTGAGTTTTTGGATACAAATTCATATTTTCATGTGATTTGTTAATGTCCAAAGAAATCCTTCTTTTCTTGTGAAAATGAGGTTGCTCTCGTTGTTCTTTCGGGAATGACATTTTATAGGGGAGAGTTCTTAATTGAACGTGTGCTTAATTGCCAAATCTTTGTGGGGAGTGCGGCTGTGAAATATTATAGGGGTTATCTTGTATCTTTATAAACTCCTTGATGAATGCATTTAGTTTCGACTATATGATTGCATCTAAAAAGTTGATATGTACTTTCTTTTGGTCATGAAGTGTCTCTATGGAAATTTCATTAGGATCCCACTAGTTTTCGTACCTTTGCCAATTTTATTGACAAAAAATTGGGAGAATTAATGTGTAATTCACACTACAAATACATATGGTTTTCGGATCGTTACGTAAGGGGGAGTGGTTTTCATGTGAGATGAAGTATTGACTAAGGGGGAGTAATACATATCACCATAGTATTGTTGTCGAAGTTGTGATACAATTGAAATTTGATGCTGTGTAATAATACTATGACATTGTGTAACACTGATTGAGAGCTTTTGTTTTCGCACTGTTATGGATACGGATCTTCAACAACGATGATGCTGATTTGAATGTATTTGGAATCATTGGAGTACTTGGAAGTGATGAAGATTTCGAGAAACGTTGAAGAACCAAGGAGATCATGCATGTGGATGAGAAGCTGCAAAGTTTATTTATTTTGTATTCCATATGTATTGATAATTTTGTCACTAAAATTGACAAAGGGGAGATTGTTAGAGCACTGCTCGGTCAAACTCGCAAGCGTTGCTATATCAAGCTTGTTTGTCAAGTTTAGTTGCCAAAACTATAAGTCTTGATTTCTAGTATACTTATAGCTAAGTCTCAGACTAGGATAAAAAGTGTAGTTGAGCTCTAGACTCCACGGCGTTCATCATGCAAAGACAAAGAACTACTCAAGTAACTCGTGGATCTTCATCGACAAAAAGGTATATGGAGACTTGAACTTATCTATCACTTAAAAGTCTATCTAGTCTATATCCTATCTTGAGTCAAAAGTCGTATTTCTATTTAGACTTGGATTATACACATTTGCTATTTCGGGCCGAGTTTATCTCGCTTATCTATTTCTTGAAATATGTGTTGGTAAGCTTTCGCTTTGGCCAAGTTCATCTTTACAAGTGACTAAAGTCATGTTGATTATTTCAATATCTTGAAAATCGCTTTGATGAAAAATAGTGTGTGAATAACCTCTATCTAACGTCCTCTAAGAATGTTTCAATGATTGAAATGAGAGTTTAGAATATATAACCTTGAATGGATATAAACATTGTATGTGAACTCATACGTGTGTAAGCCCAAAATCCTTGAACTAAAGTATGCGTACTTTACTGGTTCAGGATGTCCGGAAGCTAAGTCCGCGTACCCGTACTGCCGGAAGTTCACATCCCGTAAATTTCTGCTGGAGTTTGTGAACTGAAAACAAACTCAATCCGGGTACTTAAGTATGCGTACCGGTATGCATACTTGAGTGGGTTATTTTCTAAAAACGGTTTATTCGTGGACTAAGACATATAAACTAAGGAATGCTATCTTTGCAAACCGTGGCTATAATGTTCATGAATCGATTCGAGAGAATAAAAATAGTTTTTGCTTCGATTGTGTCTTATATACTTCTATGATATTTAAGCAATTGAACAACTCTCTAACTAGTTATTTTGAGTCATTTGAACTAGTTATGGTGAAGATGAATAAGGCTGATATGAAAGTGCTCATATGGCTAACCATTGGTTAACTACTGTTGAACCAACTAGGTGTACATGTTTAGGTACGGTTATACAAACCTATATGAACGTGCATTTCATTTGTGTATAACAATCTAAGTTAGATCTAACAGTTGAAATATATTAGCTTGAATCTAATCAGGTTTTCATCTAACGGTGAATATTGAATGCTTTGTTACCAAGGTAACTTAGATTGCAAACCCTAATTTGGAGACTATATAAAGGAGAACTCTAGCAACTGGGAAACCTAATCCCCACACCTCCTATGTGATACTAGTTGTATAAGCTAGAGTCCATTATCTTTTAACTTTAGGTTTCTACCGAGACCTTGTAAGTTAAAGACTTGAAGACTTCATTTGGATTGTGAAGCCAGACCCAACTATTTTCTCTGTAGTTGCGTGATCTGAACTTGCTATTTTTAACGTGATTGAGTGCAATCGTAAGATTCTTGAGATTAATTTCTCCGATAGGCAAGATATAAAAGTAGTCACAAATATCTTCGTCTCATCGTTTGTGAATCCACAATATCTAGTTTCGCTAGTCGATTAAGATCATTGTGAGGCGATTGATATTTCTAGGCTGTTCTTCGGGAATATAAGTCTGATATATCAATTGGTTCCTATTCACCTTGATTTATCAAAAGACGGAACAAAACCTTTAGGTATTTCCGTGGGAGACATATTTATTTATTCTTGTAGACTTTTTTTGTGTGATACAGATTTGTTTATTAAAGTCTTCGATTTTGGGTCGTAGCATCTCTTAGTTGTGGGTGAGATCAGCAAAGGGAATCAATTGCGTAGTATCCTGGTGGGATTAGAGATGTAAGAAGCGCAATTGTACCTTGGATCAGCGTGAGATTGATTGGAGTTCAACTACAGTCCATACCGAAGTTAGTTTTTAGTAGGATAGTGTCTGTAGCGGCTTAATACCGTGTGTGTTCAATCTGGACTAGGTCCCGGGGTTTTTCTGCATTTGCGGTTTCCTCGTTAACAAAACTTCTGGTGTCTGTGTAATTTATTTTCCGTATTATATTTTGTTATATAATTGAAATATCACAGGTTGTGCATTGAATCGATCAATTGGTAAATCTAACCTTTGGTTGCTGACTGATCCTTGAACATTGGTCTTTGGTACCGTTCAAGTTATTTCTCTTGTATTCAATCAGGCTCACAGAATTTTATTTGTTTGAGTAAGGATTGAATCGAGAAATTGAGATATAACTCTTTGATATACTTTTTATTAAGATTGAGTCTGACTGTCTAGTTGATTCTCTTAAAAGTATATTGGAGTTAGTACATACAGATTGCTAAGCGAAATATCGGGTGAGGTTGTTGTACCCCCACTTTTTCAGATTTCATCTTGTTATTATTCACCCATTGGTGCAAATTTTCAATTTTGTATACGATAGTGCATAGTTTTCTGAAATAGGAAAAAATCTTAAACTTATTTAGGATTCTCATGAGCGTTATCCTTCCAAGTGCGTCAATTTGAGATAAAGTGATCCAACTAGACCATCTTGACTTTTCGTGAGCCATAGATTTGCACACCCATAATAAATGAACCCTTTGCCTGACATGAAACCCCATCTTGTACGTATTATGTGTTTTGGTGGAAAACAAGCCCTAAGTTAAGTTTTTTTGTATCATGAGTGCTAGAGTGAAATCGTGGGAATTCAGGTAGAACCGATCTTAAATTATGTTAAGAGTCAAGCTAGAAAGATCCCTACCTATTTTGGGATACTTGGTGGAACCGATCCTAGCTATTATCGGAAGTCATGGTATAACCGATCTCTACCTATCTATATTTGGAGACTTGGTAAAATTGATCTTAACCTTTGTTATGAGTCATGGTAAAACCAGTCCAATAGCAAAACCGATTTTCAGTGTTCACATATCACTTCAGGGTTATATGTGAGTTTGGAATTAGGTTTTGCTAGATAGGAAAGTTCCAGATGTTGATATAATGTGAATATGAACATAATTCTTATTACAGGTTGAATATTATTTGGAATTATGAAAACCGAAATTAGATACTTTATTGCATATCTTGAGATTCTTTCGGTTTTGTAATTTCCTTGTTATATAAACACCCTTGGTCTATAAATAGTAAAATTTGTTCTTCCTAAAAACTATCCTTATCCAGGAGAACTTCATTGTTTCTGACGGAGCCGACTACTAGTATTACCCGTACTATACCGGAGAATGGAGTACCCTAATTAGGCAATCTCTTACGCCCACTCATTTAAAGACTTCTTTAGGATCAAGAAGCTCTAGCAGGTACCATTAGTGCGAAAATAGACAAGAGCATTGTTAATTAGTTTTTGATTATTGATTTGTTTGACTAACGGTTGTTGAAAATTTTATTGCACTTAGTTTGATTATTCTTGATATCCTTCTCTTCGGACATAAGGTCAATCAAACCAGTGTAGTCGATATCGACCATCTCGGCTGAAATCTCGCTGCGTTTTGACCCAAGAGCGAGATGATTCTCAGAATATCGCGATACGATATTTTTCAGGGGAATCTCGGATGATATCGGTTTTATCGATCAGAACCGGTTATCTCAGCCGAAAATGTGTTTTTTCTTTTGTTCATTAGATCGACTAGTCTGACGTTCACATACAAAAATTGAAGAGAACCATTTTGGTTGATTTCACATAAGATTAAAGGAACCAATTTTTATTGATTCATATTACATATAAAAACCAAAAAAGTCATGGAAAAGATCTAATCAACCTGATAAACAAGCTAAGAAAATCAATCACACAAAAATGGGTTTGTGAAAGAAAATGATTATAACTGATGAGCTATTATAATTGAAGAAATCCTTACATCAATTATTGTTGTTGAAGAACTTGTTGGTTGTTGTTGTTCATCCTTTGTTGATGCTGTCGTATTTGAAATTTGGGGATTAAATTAGGGTTTCAAAACGATATAAGAAAAACGGAGCGAGAAAAGATGAAGATGCCATTATAATGGAGTAGATTATTTCAAATTTGAACATGGTATGATAACTCTGATCTGAAGTAGAAGAATTGAAAGAGAAAGGCGGAGAGACCGAGTGAAAAGTGAGAAGCATTCACGCTACTTTGACTTTCACAGTGCATAAGTGGGACTCGTTTTTATGATATAACATATTTTCCTATATATATGTGTCCGCAACTATATTCCATGTGTATTACGTGTGCAATTCGTAGTGACAAACTGATATGTGAATTGTGATGCGTCGAGTTCGCATTCTCAAGCCCTTGTAGGTGCTGCCCAAGTTACCGTACCGGCAGGAAATGTCAAGTATTGTGGTATTTTTAAAAAAAAATCAGCATTTTATATAACGTAATGAGTGTATTATGCGAAAAATGTTTGTCATAAAAATTATAGGCTATAATGCGGAACTGATATTGCAATGATAGTTGAAACCGAAATCTCCCCGATACAATGTTATACCAGTGTACCGGTCTCAGCCGAGACAAGACCGATATATGATATTAACTACATTGTCTCAAACTAGATCAAATTATCGACGGGATCATCGAAACTATTTTTTTGATACGAAGACAACTTGTGATCATATATTGTTAACAGACTCCGTTCTTTGCGTGATCGATCATAAATGGAATCAAGTTTTTGTGTGCACGTACAATTGAAGACAATTAAATATTTGAAGACAAGAAGATTTTTCTGATTGGTTTAACATCTTGTGATATTAATTTAGGCACACATCTTGATTGGATGGGATCCGACTAAGATCCAATTTATCTTTGATAAATTTGATCAAGTAGTTGTATAGATCGGCAACTATCATTTGGTGGTATTCTTCAATATCCGAACATGATAGTTATGAATCTAGATCTGATTATTTCGGATCTCGATTAATCTTACCCGACAACGAGTTTACTTGTTCAAACGGAAGAGCCTTTGTCAAAACTCAACATATCTTTATTTTAAAGATTAATAGAGTGATTACCAAACAGTTTTGTTCCTTTACTGTTTGGAAGACGATCAAAAGGAGTTGAGTGCTTAAGACTTTTTATTGGTAAAACAACTCAAGATAGTGATTTCTATCTTGGGATTCACGCGCATTGGCAAAACGGTTATAGTCGCAGGGATACTAAAGGAACTAAGTAACTAGGGGTAGATTTCTTAGTGTCAACTATAAGAAGTTGGCTTTTTTATTTGTATAGCAACTTAATTCTGAGAGTATTCAAAACTGGACTAGGTCCCGTGGTTTTTCTGTATTTGTGGTTACCTCGTTAACAAAATCTTGTTGTGTGACTTACTTTTACGTTCCACAATTATAATTGTTTTATCATAATTAAAAGTAAATACACTAATATGTAAATTCAAGACACTTGATTGTGATCCTATAGTATATAGGTTTCATACCGTAACTATTATCAAGTGTACACCTCGACTTTTTCCATAGACGATCACACGTGGTATCGAACTTGTAGGTTGAAAACGAAAATATTGCGGTCTACTTGGGTACCCTTATCATTCAATTGGTATCAGAGTAGGCAAACAATAAAACATATAATAATCTGTGTTTGGTGCGATACAACCTATAAGAAATGATTTCGTGTTCACATGAATCGATTTCAGTTAATGTACCACAAAGATTTGAGGGAATTAACTATCTGTGGTGAAAATATGATATGCAATCTTTTCTTCAATCACACGATATTAATACTTGGTTATTAGTCATTCATGAATATAATCGTTCGGAAATAGAAGGTTCGGAATATGAGTTCAAACACTTAGTTGATTATACAAGTGAAGAAAAGACTCTTGCAAATCAGAATTCAGATAGCTTGAATGCTATCATACATGCTATAAGCCGAGATCTACAGTATCATGTCTCCACGTGTCAAATTTCTGAGGAAACTTGGAATAATCTTCCGATTGTATTTGAAGGAAATACATCAGGAAAAGAAGCTAGACTTTAAACCATCACTTCTGATTGGGAAAACCTTCGTATGGATGATAATGATACTTTTGAAGAGTTTCATGTTAAGGTCTATGAAATTTTCAACCCATCTTTCTCTCTTGGAAAGATTATTTCTGAAAAAGATATAGTATGCAAGATTCTCAGATCGCTGCCATCCGGATACGATTCTAAGAAACGTGCAATCATGGAAGCAAATGATCTTTCAATTCTTTCCCGTAGCACACTTGTTGGAAAGTTAAATATCTTTGAAATCCCAATCTAATCAGGTTAAGGGAATTTCTTTTAAAACTGATTTTTTTCTTCCAAAAGCTTCTGTTGAAAAAGATAAATTGGTTGAAAATTCAAATGATTTGATTGTAGAAGACTCAAACAGTGATATTGAGTTAACAATGTCATTGATTACCAGAGAGTTTCGAGATCTCTTAAAGAAAATAAATAATAGATTCATAAAGGATAATCATCGTCCTTCACGTCCTCATGATCGTGTTCCGGCAAAGAACCGAAAAGGTCAAGAAGAAGATGATGAATATCAACCTCAGTGCCTCAAGTTTAAAGGTTTAGGTCATTTGGACAAAGGCTGTCCCAATCTGAGGAAATATGCTGGAAGCAAGGCATTAGCTATAACTCTTAACGAGACCTCAAATTCTTACAACTTAGAAGAAAATGAAGCAGCTAATATTCCACTAATTGATGATTTATCTTGTTCCAATAGTAATACAACTCATATTAATGGTACAAGAGAAAGAAAGACTAAGTGCACAACTGTCATGTATCCAAGAATTTTGAAAACATTTTGCAATTAAAGTAATCAATGTAATTGTTGGATCATTTTCAATATGATAAAGAATGACCAAAGTGATCAAAATCATCATAAGAACCGATCTTCATCATTGGAGTATCAAGATAACAAGAGAAGGTCTAAGAAATACACTTCACTATATCAGGAATATTCTGTCTATTCCAAAACCCACAATGAGAGAAATTCTCATACTATTAGAATGCATCCTCACCTTAGTGTGTCAGTTGTTTGTAAAGAAGCAAAAATAAAGAACAATTTGTGTAGGTTATGTGAATAAATCCAGTAATTAAAAATATTCTTATTTTTAGGAATATTTTCGGTGGTATGATAATTTACGAAACATATCTTTTGGAGATTTATAAAGATCCTTCTGGTTTAACAATTTATTCATTGTCTAAACTATGAATCAGGATCCGACGTCTTTTCTTGCAAAGGTGCTTGATCTTAAAGATTTATTTTTGAACAAATATGCACCATCTCTTGATGCTACGAAGCCAAAGAAGAAGATCAAAAATGGAGATTGTCTTAGAAAGAAGGAAAGACATAATATACTGAAGAAATATCAGTATATTGAGATGTTGACACAATTCTGTGTTCAATCCAAAATATAATTGCATGCTCTTGTAGAATCCTTCACCAAAACTTCTCAACTACAAGAGACTCTTGTCAAGCAACAAGTTTATCTTCTTGAGGAACTCCATAAACTCAAGATTGAAAATAATAACCCGCCTTCATCAAATGCCGAAGATATGAAGGAATAAGCTTCATGTAAAGGTGAATAAGATTCAGCTCTTATAACAATACTAATCAATTGTTGATTTGTTTCAATATTTGTGTAAAGTCTATTCAAACTATCAATAATATGAATGATTAAGATTTTATTTCAATTTTTTGTGTCATTCTTTCTAATAGTTTCGATTTCATTGCTTGGTGTGAATGAATATCTTTTATGCTTTGCATTCGGTTTATGAGATGTTATTTCGCTTTTCGCTAACCCTAACTTCCGTCTCATATTATGGTGATCTCTTATGATTTGTGTGACTTTTTTGTATAGCAGGATTTGATTCTAACCTTTGGATAGGCTTTATCAAAGGATC
The DNA here is from genome assembly GCF_003573695.1 of Papaver somniferum. Lineage (NCBI taxonomy): Eukaryota > Viridiplantae > Streptophyta > Magnoliopsida > Ranunculales > Papaveraceae > Papaver > Papaver somniferum. The sequence goes on from NC_039368.1 coordinate 38,089,459, forward strand.
ATAAAGAGATACTGATTAGAACTCATGTGTGAAAGTTACAATGATGCTATTATCGATTTATATTTACATAAGTTGTGTATTTAGCATTACATATGAGTTTCGGATTTAGGATTTTACTATTGGCACGTAATAGCTAAAACTGGTTCAACCTTTCTCCGGTAAAGGTTGTTTTGGTTGTTGTTCTTTTGTTTCGCAGGGGAATAACAACTAGCGGGAGGAGAGCGCTTATTGAATTGGTGCTTCATGATAAATCTTTGTGGGGAGAGTGGTGTTTTAAATCGAGGGAAGAATTATGCTTACAATCTTTCCTGATATGAAAACTAAGTTAATTTTGGTCTTAGTTTTTCATATCGAAGTGTAAGGTAACGATTTGTGTGTTAGTTAATCGTCTTCCTGCTAAGAAAAACTGATTTATTTCCTATTCTTTGCTTTTGCTTAACGAAATATGGTGTAATTGTTATATTTCCATTATTATGTTTGAATTATCATATTTCAATTGTTTCAGGTTAAGAAAAATTATGTCAATTCTGATTTTTGTTTTTGCTTAACGAAAAAGGGATAATTTGTTTTAGTCCTTTTGATTCATGATAAGAGAAACTAAGTTAATTCTGATCTTAATTCAAGCTTATCAAATGTAGTATTTGATTATTCAAGTATAGTCGATTTCTTGATGAGAAAAACTGAAAAGACGAGGGTACCCAAATACACCACAATCTTTTTCTTTGATCACAACCTATTCAATCTCTACCGTGTATAAACTTCTTGGAGATACAATCACTCAAGGAATATTTCAACACAGTGTCCACTTGAAATAGGGTTAGTCCGGACTGGCCTAACAAAGTGAGAATATCAAAGTCAAGTGGAGAGATCCAAGGTACTTTGTGTGATCGTCTATAGATATGAAATCGAGATAATACAACAACAAAGTGTTCACTTGATAACCGAAACCTTATAAGATAAATATCAAGTGCCTGGTTAATGTACAAGTGTATTTACTTTAATTATAATATACTAACAATTATAATGCGGAAATAAAGTAGAACACACACATATCAGAATTTTGTTAACGAGGAAACCGCAAATGCAGAAAAACCCCGGGACCTAGTCCAGTTTTGAATACTCAATTGAATTAAGACGCTACAAAAATAAAACATGTAACTTCGTGTAGAGAATACTAAGTAGACTAAAATCCTAGTTACCCAACTTCAACGGTATTCTTGTTTTGACTATATCTAGCAGAACCGAAGTTCTCAATAGATATTAGTTTTGATGATATCTAGCAGAACCGAAATTCTCAATAGATATTTGATACTAGATATCCAAGCAGAACAGGCGTTCTCTTTAGGACTTAAATCTAATATATCTTCTTAATGGTTCAATCCTTCAATTAGACAAGATTCCTTTGGATCGTATTCCAAACAGTAAAGGATAAACTGTTTGGTAACAAAAATCACTTTATAATCACAATACCGAAATATATGATATAAGCACAGTTAAGGATCTTCTATTTTTAAGACCTGTCACCAGATCCGAAGTTCCTTGGTTACAAGATCAAACAAGACAATGATTACCGAAATAATCAGTCTTGATTACAAGGTTATGATAAAATCACAAACTACTTGTTGATCTTAAAAAGGATTATAAACAACCTCTTTAATCCCGGAAAATCAAGTCACAGAAAGTTACACCAAGATCAAAACACAATAACAAAAGTCTTCATATCTTCAAAGTCTTCAATCTTCGATTTAATCTTCAAAGTAACAACCTGCAACAACAAACTTGATTCCTTATTGATTTTTCACACAGAACGGAGTCTGTTAACAATGGAAAATCAATGAATCTATCCTATGGATTTAGAAATACTTAGATCTAGTTTGAGTGAGACTTATATCAGAAGAGAAGGTTCTCAAGAATAAACAAACTAGGTGCAATCAAAGATTCAACAACCGTTAGTCAAACAAATCAATAATCCAAAACTAAAATAACAATGCAATCTTCTAGTTTCCCACCAACGGTACTAATAGAGCTTATTGATCCCATGGAAGTCTTCAAACCGAGCGTCCATAAGAGATTTCTCCTAATAAGGGTACTCTCCTCTCCGATAGGCGGCTCCACCAGTAACAACACAACTGAGGTAGTTTTGCTGGCTCTTAGTATAGTTTGCTAGAGATACAAACTTAGGTATTTATAGATCAAGGAAGTTTGGGCACCAAGGAATTTCCAAAACTGAAAATATTCTCAAGATATGCAATAAATAACAAAATTCGATTTTTCATAATTCATGTAAATAAGATGCTCAAATCTTAATGTTGACATTATTCACGTATCCACATTAACCAAATATATTTTCGGTATCTCTAATATTTCTAGAATAATTGAAAATTCGGAAATATATTTTTGGATAATTTTTTGTGTTAAAAACACAAAACGTTCTCAGATTGGGTTGAGATTTCTTGAGGCCGATTGCACATGTTCAAAGAATCGGTTCCCCCTTATTTATGGTAACTACATGTGTTTGGTGCACATGTTCATAGGATCAGTTCCCCAATATGTTGCACCTCTTACAAGGATCGATTACCCTCTTGCAAATTTACTGCACCTCTCACTAGGATCGGTTCCCCTTTCACTAGATAAAAGTTTCTATTTACAAGGCATCGATCATACCATCTTGAGTGATTACTTAAGATCGGTTTTACTAATAAAAGCTATACTAATAACTTAAGTCAGACTTCTGTGAATGACAATACCAATAAGCCTAGCGATTTCCCTTTCGATCCACAAATGAGTTTGTGAACTTACTTCCTTTAAACGAATGTAAAAACATCGTTTCCTAGGATGAAATCTTCAGTTACACCCATATACATAGTCATAGTAGCATCCAATATATTATGTCGATGTCGTATTTACGAAATTCAAAAGATAAACATTTTACTTCGTAATTCAATAAATTCCTTAGCACTTTGATCATAATAATATAACTTTGCATGTAATGTTTTCAATCTAAAAGATTTGAAAGATACAAGATAGGTAAGGAACAAGTCAAGTCATAGTTACTAACCTCAAGCTGGAGGAAATGTCTTTGTTGTCTTAAATCCATCTTCAGATCTTTGTGAGTAAATGGAGCACAATACTTCTATCATTTCTAGTCTAACCTATTGAAGTTGACTGTAGTTTACATATTAGCGACTTGAGTTTTGGAACTAAATATGACAACCAATCTTGATATACCAACGCTTGGTGGATTCAATCGAGCAGTGCTCTAACAATCTCCCCCTTTGTTAATTTAGTGACAAAACTCTATTACATATGAAGATAAACGAATTACAAAAATAACTCATACTAATCTGCATATATTCAAAAATAAATGTCGTTGTTGACATTATGATAACAAAGCTATACTACTCCCCCTAAAGGTAAGATAGGTAGATTTTCAATCCGCACGTCTTTGTTATTTCATGTAGTCCCTCATAACTACAATCACATGATATGTTACTCCCCTTAGTTTGTGCTGTCACTCTTTTCATTAGATAAAACATTTTGGCACAAATGTCCTTTCCCTTAGTGATACCAAATCCAATACAATATCACTTTCAATATCACTTGTTTACTCCATATATTTCTCCCTCTTTTTGTCACAAAATGACAAAGGTACGAGCAAATAAGGACAAACTGAAAGGATCTTACAATAAAAAACTTGCAAAGCTATAAGGGTTAAGCACGAGGGTTTGGCACACCATTTTAGATAACCATTTATCAAAACCGAAACTACAAGTAATTTGGTTTTAATATGTTTATCAAGTAAACAATTGCCCAAAGCAATTTTCCTTAATAGTTAAGAAAATTCAAAATTGACTAAGCACCTTAGTTCTTTTGCTAAAATGATTGTACTTGTTTTGACAAGACCAAAATAAAGATCAGAATTAACTCTATCTTCTCTTATCCGGAATTCATTGGACTAAAAAAATGATCCCGAAAACATTTTTGTTAATTCATAAATAATCCATTCAAACCAAATAAATCAATCCGCATAATTATTTATCTTAACCGGAAGAAATTGAATCAACATAGACATTAAAGTACTGCAATTGCACCGAAGTGTCGTAAGACTAAACAATTAATATCAAACCATAAAGAACAATAGTTTTTCTTAACCGGAAACAATTGAATCACACACAAACATCCATATACAAATAATGGAATAAACATCAATTGTACCGAAAATTTGTTAAGAAAAAGCAAAAAATATGCAATAAAATCATGCTTTTCTTAATCAGGAAAACGATTAACTAACAAATTTGTTACCTTAAGTTTCACATCCTCTTTTCCTCATTGTTTTCTCATCCTTTTGCAAGAACATAAGAACAACAAAAGAAACCTTTACCAGAGAAAGGTTGAAAAGGTTTTTAACTATTACGTGCCAATAGTAATAAGCTAATACCAACGACTCATATGTATACTATATACACAACTTATTAGAAATAAATTTTTGATAATAGTAATTGTGACTCACATATGGGATTAAATGTCATCATCCTTTTATGATTATTTGATTAAGCAACCCAAAAGGTTAGATATGAAATTCGCTAAATCAAAAGTCACATAATCATAAAAAGGTAACCGATATGAGACCTAATTATCTCATATAACGATGATAACGTGGAGCTACATTCATTTGATCAAGAACGTTTAGCATAATATTTTAAATGTCATGAGTATTGAAACTTATCATTCGAGTGTCATCATTGTTACTGAATTTTGATACTTTCATGGTTGTCTTTAGAGAAGACTTTGGACTCCATTTAGAAATGGGTTTTACAGGAGCAACATTGTTCTTCCTATTATTTCCTTCTGAAATCCAAGATGAATTTCTTGAAGAAACATTAGGGTAACTGAAATGTTGAAAACTCTGAGAGTTAACCTTTCTCCAATTTGGAACATCAGATCTGGTCTTTACAAGGTTATCTCTCCTTTTATTGTTTGACCGATTGTGAGGAAACTTTGTAGAAGCCTGATAAGTAAACTTTGAACTATCATTACAATAATTCTTTTGCTCATTTTTAGGACAATGATGACCTGATTTACCACGACGGACATTATTGAGTTCAACCAATTTTGTGGAAGCTCATGCATCTATGGATATCTCATTCCTTTTACGGAATCTGAAACCCCTTTCCAGGTGTCCTTTATTTCCACAATAAAAGCAATGTTTAACAACACACGAATCATGTTTTTTAGTGGTACCTTGTTGTGGATCCACTTGTATTGGAGTTCGACGGAATTTATGTTTTCCATTTTTTGCTAAAGATGAAGGTGCTACAAATTTTTCTTTTATGGAAGAACAATCTTTTGTGGAAAATTTTGAAGCAATTTCTTCAGCAGAGTCTTTAGTTTTTACAAACTTTGTCTCCTGTTTAGCATTCAAAGGTTGTTTACCTTTGTAGCCCAATCCTCGAGTGTCACGAGAAACTCTTTTTGACTTCAACATTGAGTCAAGTTGTTTTGTGCTACTATCGAACTTTTTCAAGTTCGCTTTGACACTCATATTCTCTTCCTCCAACATTTTTATGTTTTCGAGAGCATTATCTAAATCAACCTAAAATTTGTAAATTTGAACTTTATAATCTATTTCAGATTCGGTAGAATTACTTACCTTGGAGTTCTTTAGATTCTCCAACTCTATGTATAACTTCACTTCTCGATCATGAGTTTCTTCGATTTGCTCTCTGTAATATTTCATGCATTCAAGATAATTACCAGCACCAATATTCTCTACATCGTTCTCCAATTCATCAAGTTCCCTTTTTAATCTTTCCTTCTCTTCACGAAGATCACAGTTGACTGTCTTTGGCTCTGGAGCTGCTCGATCATCACCTTTATCAATTTTATTTCTGTATTCTTCCAAGACTTCAAGATACGTTTGACCATTGCTTACACGTTCTATATCCTTGTATAGAATATCAATTTCCCTTTTAAGACATTCGTTCTCTTTGCAAAGTCTATCACATTCAAGTGCCTTTGACTCTAAAGTTACTTCAATATCCTTTTCAGGTGTGCATTCAACAATTGCAGTGAAATATTTGTTCTCTTGATCCTTGGAACAATTAAAGCTATCACCATCATTTTGTTCTCGATTCTCTACACATTTCTGTGATTTTTGAGAAGGAGAAATGCATCTTTTGAAGAACTCCTTTTCTTTTGTCTTAATACCTTTCTAAGTTTTCGTGCAGTCGTATCAACACTACAGTTCTCGGTTTTTGTATCCGAAGAACAAGTCTTAGTTACAACTTTAAGGGTAATGCCCTCTTCATTCTTGAATTGGTATTCAAGGTCAAAGATCTTTATTTTACCAACTAGAGCGCTTCTAGATAGTGTGGAAAGATCATTAGCTTCCATGATGGCATGCTTTTTAGATTCATATCTTGGTGGTAAAGACCTTAGAATTTTACATACAATATCTTTATCTGAAATGGTTTTTCCTAAAGAATAAGAGGCATTCACAATTTCAGACAGTTTTTGATCAAACTCATCAAAAGTATCTTCTTCATCCATACGAAGATTTTCCCATATAGAAGATAGGGTTTGAAGCCTAGCTTCTTTTTCAGAGGCATTCCCTTCAAATAAAATATTAAGAGTATCCCAAGCCTCCTTTGATTTTTACACTTGGTTACATGATGATGGAGGTCTCGATTTACAGCATGTATAATGGCGTTTAATCCATAAGAATTTTGCTTCGAAAGCAATTTTTCTTCAGTATTGAATTCTTTCAATTCCTTTAGTCTAAACTCAGTGGTTAAGTTGTTGACTAGTACTTTTAGGTGTACATACCCATCAATAACTAAAACCCAAGTGTTAAATTAATGAACTAGAAGAAAAGACTGCATAGCCATTTTCCACCATAGATAGTTTGAGCCATCAAACCCTAGAGGTACGTTAACCGAATCAATTATCATTTGATTCAATACTTTATAGGTTGGATCATGCCAAACACAGATTGTTAGATCTTTTTGTGTTTGCCTGATGTTGATGGAGGTTTTTAGATTATGGTTAAAATCGTAAAACCTTAGTCAAACAGTGACGTCGCACTTGAGTAATAATGTCGCCACTAGCACATTTATTGAACCATTCAACATGTCTGCGTAAAATTACCGGGGTACCTTTTTTTATGTATATGCCATGCTCCATGGCAGGTCCCTCGGTACTGACTGGCATCATCTCTACACATGCCAGCCACGCATGCTAGCCAAACATGCCAATGACATGCTATGCCAGCCACATCTCCGCGCCAAAGGCATGCCAACCATGCCAGCCGCACCACCGTGCCAATGTTATTCCATGCCATCCACATCTCCGCGCCAAAGGCATGCCGACCATGGCAGCCGCACCACCGTGCCAATGGCCTGCCACGCCAGCCACATCTCCGCGCCAAAGGCATGCCGACCATGCCAACTGCACCACCGTGCCAATGGCCTACCACGCCAGCCACATCTCCACGCCAAATGCATTCCAACCATGCCAGCCGCACCACCGTGCCAATGGCATGCCATGCCAGCCACATCTCCGCGCCAAAGGCATGCCAACCATGCCAGCCGCACCATCGTGCCAATGGCATGCCATGCCGGCCACATATCCGCGCCAAAGGCATGCCGACCATGCCAGACGCAGTATCGTGCCAATGGCATGCCATGCCAGCCACACCTCCGCACCAAAGCCATACCGGCCATGCCTCCATGACGCTGGCTTCCAAACGAAGGGTTGCAACAATCAACGACCACCCTTCCTTCTGAGATGCAAATCTCAGCCGTCCGAGTTCGCCACCAAATGCGTGGAAACTTTTGGCCCAATGACAAGCCCTAATATTTGTCGCGCCTAAACTATGCCAAAACCCTAATTTTGGACGCGCCTAAAACTATGCCAAAATCCTAGCTTGGTCGCTCCTAAACCATGCCAAAGCCATGCCGGCCATGCCTAATGCCGCTGGCAGCCAAACGAAAGGTTGCAACAATCAACGACCACCCTTCCCTCTGAGATGCAAATCTCAGCCGTCCAAGTTCGCCACCAAACGCGTGGCAACTTTTGGCCCAATGCCAAGCCCTAATTTTGGCCGCGCCTAAACTATGCCAAAACCCTAATTTTGGCCGCGCCTAAAACTATGCCAAAATCCTAGCTTGGCCGCGCCTAAACCATGCCAAAGCCATGCCGGCCATGCCTCCATGCCGCTGGCTGCCAAACGAAGGGTTGCAACAATCAACGACCACCCTTCTTTCTAAGATGCAAATCTCAGCCGTCCAAGTTCGCCAACAAACGCGTGGAAACTTTTGTCTCAATGCCAAGCCCTAATTTTGGATGCGCCTAAACTATGCCAAAACCCTAATTTTGGCCGCACCTAAAACTATGCCAAAATCCTAGCTTGTCCACTCCTAAACCATGCCAAAGCCATGCAGGCCATGCCTCCATGCCGCTGGCTGCCAAACGGAAGGTTGCAACAATCGACGGCTATCCTTCCTCCTGAGATGCAGATCTCAGCCGTACAAACTTTCCACCAAACGACTTGTGGCAATCTATTGGCTACGGTGCAAACTCTTGGCCACGATTCCAAAGCCTTAATTTGGCCACGCCAAAGCCATGCCGGCCATGCCTCCATGCCGCTGGCTTGCAAACGGAAGGTTGTAACAATCGATGGCTATCCTTCCTCCTGAGATGCAGATCTTAGCCGTACAAACTTTCCACCAAACGACTTGTGGCAACCTTTGGCTACGCTTCCAACTCTTTGGCCACGTCACATACTTATATATGCCAATTCTTTGGTCACGACACCAGACCCTAATTAGCCACGCCAAGAGCATGCGCAAGCCATGCCAGCACCGTGGCCACGCCACTGGATACCAACGGAAGGTAACCACAATCAACGACTAACCTTCCTCTCAAGATGCGAAATCTCGGCCGTCGAAAGTCACTATCGAACCGGCAAGCCTCTCTATCTTAACTTTCCAAACAATAGCAACATGCTTCACGTTTTCCACGAAAGCGCTCGAGACATCAAAACATGTCACAAACTGGGGATGCTCATCAGGGTATTGGTTTGGTGGTTTACAGCGTGCGGCGTACACTACGCCAGTTACAAGAAAGTGTCATAAGAGTAGGCAGTTAGTAAATACAGGAAGTAACGGTGAAATGTTTCCTTCATTATGGAAACATCAATTACATGCATTACCCGTTACTACTTTCTTCCATTTACTTAACCGTTTCCACTTCTTACGAGACCAGGGTACATTTTTGTTGCGACTTGTATAAATAAGTCTCACATATTTCCACCAAATGACAAGTTTTGGTCAGGAGGACAAAACACTCAGAAATCACTTGTTAGCTTTCCCATCCGTTATCTTTCCCATACGTTTGCTTTCCACTTTCTGATAAAAGTCGTCAAACAACTAGTCTTTCCGAATCAACTATTCTGGTCTCAATACTCTCTTCGCTTCCCTCCCTAGACCAACCCTTCTCCTTCACTTTGTGACCGAAGCAAGTATGGAACGACCATTTCTTGGTTTAGGCCGTATTTGTACAGATTGATCTCTCGAATCAAAGTACTCCCTTACAGTACATTGTTTAGGGTTTAGACTCGTTTCTCACCCACACACTCGAAATTACCAAAATCAGCAGAAACTGTTTTCACCCTCAAAAAATTGGCGACCACAGTGGGAGATCAGTCTCTCGATTGTAATATCAACTTCTAGATTTCAATTTCGTATTTCAATTCCAAACTCAATATGGTAGAACTTAGATCCGGGTCAGCAACGAACCCTGAGAACACCAGCACGTAAACCGTCCATGTTGCTAACACTCCTCCCAGCGGCATTAACACGCCGCCTACTAATCCCAGCAGCACGGAAAGCGCTCCTTCAGGTATTACACCGCCAATCACCAGGGCCAGAGCTTCTTCCACCCCTAACGCTTCTACACCGCTTACCAATCCAAGTAACACAGAAAGTGCTCCTTCAGGTGTTATACCACCAGTCACCAGGGCCAGAGCTGTTGCTGCCGCCCCTAATGTTTCGACGAGTATGGAATCACCGACAATCAATAAGATTACAGTTACTCCACCATCAGGACGAGAAACCGGAGGATCCAGAGGAAGCCGCCCCTATATCACCATTGCTGATTTGATGGAAAGACATGAGGTTCTTGCTAGAGCCCAGACAGACATGGCTTCGACTCAGAAAGAAGTACTTGTCTTTCTCAAGACCCTAACAGAGCGGCTACCACAGGAGCCGCGCCATCCAGAGTCGATGAGGAACACCTCCAATACCCCTGGCGCCGGCACATCAGCAGAGCATACCTTGGTAGACGAAGAAACTCACGCCAGAACCCCATTGGAGAGAAATCAACCGTCCAATTTCGTCACGCGAGAATATTTAGAGCAACTTCTTCGGAATTGAATCAAAAGTGATGATGTAGACATGCATCGGCATCAACCCTCTTATCCGCCTGAAATACGAAGAATTCTCTTCCAAGAGGATATGCTTCTCCTCAATTCACCTTATACGACGACACCGGGAATGCACGTGAACATATCTCTCGATTCCTGGAGTCCCTAGACGAACACGAATACAACCACGTCCTCCGTCTGAGGGATTTTTCGAAGTCGCTTACCGGAAGAGCATACACGTGGTACAAAAACATCACACTAAACAACATCTCCAACTGGGGTGACATGGTTACGGTTTTCTACAAAAAATACTTCTTCGTGTCTGAGAAGGTTACCTTCTCGGATCTAGGAAGGATGTTCCAACGAGATAACGAATATCCAAATGATTTTATCAAGAGATTCAGGGTTCAAGCGCTAGACTGCCACGACCCAAAAGTGACCGAACATCAATTGTTGAGGTCCTGCATCAACGGTATGGATCCCATCTATCGCGCCTTACTAGAGAACATGCGGTTCCAGACGTTCTACGAACTCCATGAGGTTGCCAAAAGATAGGCCACGACGGCACCAGCGTTGTTAGAAAGAACCAGGCCAATTAGAGGCAAGGACGTACGCAAAACTCGAGGAAGTAGACGTCTCGTCAACAAGCAATACAACACTGGTTCCTCCTCTGTGAGCGTAGTGGACAAAGAAGGGAAAAGGAAGGCCCCAGTGGTAGATCAACAGCCTAAGCGCGTGGCACCAGCACAACGGGCGGCTACGACACGGAGGGACACCGCTAAAGCTCCCATGCGTCGTCATGAAGCTAGAGAAAACGTCTTGGATTTACCTTTCCTGATCGACGAAGTGATCGAACTCTTAGAGGCATGGATCCAGGACGATGTCATCACACTACCACCCCCCAGACGCCCACCGACCGAGGCATAGATGGGACACCCCAAATACTACCGCTATCACCGGTTTTTTCACCACCTAACCAGCGACTGCAATAGACTAAAGCATATCTTCAAGGAGAAGGTAGAGGCAGGAGAACTTCAGCTGGGAAATGAGGGAGTGCATAGAGATCCCCTTCCAGTCAGAAATTGCGGAATCTCTGGGGACTCCGTACACGAAACGGTACAATCCATGATGCAGCATGTGTGCAAAATTCTCTACCTTGCCAAGACGCAGCGTCAAGACATATTCACGGCCCTCAATCGTGTTGTGTTGGGCAAACGACTTTTTCCGGTTACGAAAGCTACGCCAGAAGACCCGTCTTTTTTAGGGGACAACGCTGAAAAACACAACTGGGGAATGCTAACCACGGCCTATCTAAGGGGCACTGGGCTCGACAACATTTTGATCGATGCAGCCTCTGACTTCAATATCATTACCATCAAGACTCTGAGATCTGCGGGAATTTTGAAGCAAGAGGCTACCCACTCCCCATCCGTGGTCAAGAATTCAGAAGGAGAAGCGATGAACGCATACGACTATATTAGCCTCGAAATCAAGATGAGAGATGCTATAACGCGTGGCAAATTCCACATTGTCAAAGAACTTTCAAGTTATGACATGATCCTGGGGCATTCTTGGGTATTAGAAAACAAATCCAAATTGGGAGCATCCCCTCTGCCAGTGTCAACGCCCGAAAGATTTTCCAACAAGTCATCCAACCTGTTGCCGTATCAACAACTTACCAATGGAACTCGATCACCCGAGGAAATCCCATCCGCGCTCGCTCGTAGATCCTAAACGCAAGTAAGTCTGGTCAAACAACCTTCTCTGCAACCAGTCACTTCTTCTCTTAAACCGTCGTGGGGACTCGATCCGATTATCAACACGGACACATTTAAGAGATGTGAGTGGGGTGCTGGGCCCTTTAAACGCTTCACCAAGAATTTGGAAGCTACAGTCAAAGATGATGGGACCAAGAGTCAAACGGTTGAATAATACTCAAACTCCTTTCAAATTGGAGACGTGGTAGTCAAGGCGACCTCATTTCAAGTCGGAAACATAACGGTAAGGATGGTTGTTCGAACTGGTTCGCCCGAAGAAAGGGAAGATGAGCCATATATGGTGGCAGACGTCCTCTTAGACGGTTACTGCAAACTCATCAATTCTGATAAGTTGGAAGGCATGACGATTCACTCACGATGGCTCAAGCCCTTCAATACCTAAAGCGCTGCGCTACTTTCTCCTCCAGCGTTCTTTTCCTTTAGTATTTCCTTCATCTATTTCCTTTTCCATTCAATATTTGTATTTCCTCCAAGATGAATGCACCGTTTGCATTCTCAATTGGGGTTTCGATTCCTATTCAAAAAGCATACCTTTCCTTTCTAACGAGTCTTCTGAATCTCAAAGGAAAAACACTAAATAAATCCCGAATCATCAGGAAACCATTACCCATCAAATCACGACCAGAAAAGCCGAAACCCTGCAAAAAAAATAATACTTTAGTCGAAACTTTGAAGGGAAGAATATACAAGGAATCATCAGGCGACATGAAAGGTATGTAATATCAAACAACTTATTTTGATGAAGGTTTTGGACCCTTTCAAAAAACAGGTTTTATTCAAAGAAGCTAAATAAGCGGGATGTTATTTGGCGAAACCCTAACTTCGCCATGAATACAAAGAAGATAAAAATGAGTCTGTGAAACATCAAAGCGGCTACACGCCAAAGAGAAACGGTAAAAAGGGAAACTGGTCATCGAAAGCAGACGCCCGGATCGCCAACGCCTATGTCAGATCCCTTTCAAGCACTTTCCCCAACAATATTTCGGACAACAAATGTTTCATTCAGAAGCCGCCTCCGTAACAGCAACTCCAACATCCCACCCAGAAACCGCCTCAGTAGCAACATTTTACGCCTCCTGTCCAACACCCACTTCGACAACCGTCTCAGCGTATGCCACCACAGCTTCTCCAACGTCCCTGACAGCAGTTTCGACGTCCACTCCAAAAGCTGCTTCAGTTTCGTCAACCACAATGATGTCTTCCTCGAAAGCTTTTTCAGCGGGATTTCGAGGGTGTCTCGGTTCATCCGCATCAGAATCAAGGATTATGACACCATCTCGGGTAGGGAAATTAAGCTGGCTCTCCCCTAGAAGTTTCACAGACTCAATCTCTGTTGTTTCAACCGAGAGGCGAGTTTTTCAACCCTAGCGCTGGGCTGTGAAGAAGTTTCGTTGCCCTGAGGTATATCAACGCGCTGAGATGCTTCATCATCTCCCCGCTTTTCCTCCATGTCCACCAGAGTCATGAAATCCTGAGCATGCATCCGCACTCCACATAAATAGGTGAAAGGCATGCCCTGAATAATTTCGCCAGCTTCACGAAACAGAGAATTAATTCTGCCCAATGCCTCCTCATGAGAAGAAAACCAGTTTTCGTCGATCCCAAAGATTCTCTCCGAAGAGTCAGAGGTACGGTTGTCACTGGAAGATCCCATTATCTACCACGAAATCAAAAGATGGGATAAGTTCTCACCCTATCTGCACCAGCAATCTACATGAACAAGAAAACAAAGTGAGGAACCAGGAGAAAGCACGAGACGATACCTGTAAAGAGGATAAACGTGATTTCAAGTCGATCTATACGAACGAAGGATTCAAGATCGCCTCTTATATTCAGCAGAGCGATGAAATCTGAAAAAGGGAAACTTTCTACCAAGTCGTGAATTAAGGCGTGATATCGGCTGGAAAAGATATTTGTCTATGCGAGTCAATTGGGGTTTGATAAAAAAAACGTGAAAGTACGTGTTTGGAACATGCTGGTCTGCATTATCGCTACTGCTCTACTGCCAGCCCCGGAACTTGGAAGCGGAACCGACAGTATAACATGAGGAGGAGAGCTAACACCTTTCATATGGACGTGATACTTTGGGATATGAATAAGGAAAGGATTTCCTACCCGAGCCACGCATGGAAAGAGGCAACCGGGCCAGCAAGATATGCCAGCAGTTCGCGCCACGCAGAGCCAACAGTCCGTGCCACGCCAAGCCAACACCGTGCAAAGCCAACGCCCATCCCAAGCCGATCCAATGCTAACTGCTCTATTCCAAGACGATCCAATACATGCGGCTCCATCCCAAGCCGCATAATACATACGACTCCCATTCCAAGCCGACCAACGCCATCGACTCTGTTTTAAGCCACACCATGCCAACGGCTTGCCAAGCCAAGCCAGTAACGCCAATAACTCCGTGTTCCATATCCTAGCCAAGCTGACGCCAACTGTTTGCATCCCGGCCAGCAACCACCTCTACCACTCCGCGGCCTAGCTAGCAGCACCACGAGCAGAATCTACGCAAAGCCACCTATACAAGAATCACGAATTCTCCTTACCTCCCAAAAAAGGTTAGACAGATCTTCCTGACCATCTCTTCATGAGTTACCGTTTCGATTTTTTCTTTGTCTGTCACCATCTTATGCTTACCTCGCAACAGATCCCCTGTTCCGAGCTAAGCATGGGACTTAATGTTGATGGTGGTTTTTCGCTTAGGGTTAAAATCCTAAAACCTTAGTCAAACAGTGACGTCACACTTGAGTAATAATGTCTCCACTAGCACATTTATTGAACCATTCAACATGTCTGCGTAAAATTACCGGGGTACCTTTTTGATATATATGCCATGCTCCACGGCAGGGCCCTCGGTACTAACTGACATCATCTCTACACATGACAGCCACGCATGCTAGCCAAACGTTCCAATGGCATGCTATGTCAGCCACATCTCCACTCCAAAGGCATGACAACCATGCCAGCCGCACCACCATGCCAATGACATGCCATGCCAGCCACATCTCCGCGCCAAAGGCATGCCGACCATGCCAGCCTCACCACCGTGCCAATGGCCTGCCATGCCAGCCACATCTCCGCGCCAAAGGCATGACGACCATGCCAGCCGCACCACCGTGCCAATGGCCTGCCATGCCAGCCACATCTCCGCGCCAAAGGCATGCCAACCATGCCAGCCGCACCACCGTGCCAATGGCATGCCATGCCAGCCACATCTCCGCGCCAAAGGCATGCCGACCATGCCAGTCGCACCATCGTGTCAATGGCATGCCATGCCAGCTACACCTCCGCACCAAATCCATGCCGGCCATGCCTCCATGCCGCTAGCTGCCAAACGAAGGGTTGCAACAGTCAACGACCACCCTTCCTTCTGAGATGCAAATCTCAGCCGTCCAAGTTCGCCACCAAACGCGTGGCCACTTTTGGCCCAATGCCAAGCCCTAATTTTGGCCGCGCCTAAACTATGCCAAAATCCTAGCTTGGCCGCGCCTAAACCATGCCAAAGCCATGTCGTCCATGCCGCTGGATGCTAAACGAAGGGTTGCAATAGTCAACGGCCACCTTTCCCTCTGAGATGCAAATTTCAGCAGTCCAAGTTCTCCACCAAATGCGTGGAAACTTTTGTCCCAATGCCAAGCCCTAATTTTGGCCGCGCCTAAACTATGCCAAAACCCTAATTTTGGCTGCGCCTAAAACTATGCCAAAATCCTAGCTTGGCCGCGCCTAAACCATGCCAAAGCCATGCCTCCATGCCGCTGGCTTCCAAATGAAGGGTTGCAACAATCAACGACCACCCTTCCTTCTGAGATGCAAATCTCAGCCGTTCAAGTTCGCCACCAAACGCGTGGCAACTCTTGGCCCAATGCCAAGCCTTAATTTTGGTTGCGCCTAAACTATGCCAAAACCCTAATTTTGGCCGCGCCTAAAACTATGCCAAAATCCTAGCTTGGATGCGCCTAAACCATGCCAAATCCATGCCGGCCATGTCTCCATGCCACTGGCTGCCAAACTGAAGGTTGCAACAATCGACGACTATCCTTCCTCCTGAGATGCAGATCTCAGCCGTACAAACTTGCCAGGTTGCAACAATCAACGAACACCCTTCCTTCTGAGATGCAAATCTCAGCCGTTCAAGTTCGCCACCAAACGCGTGGCAACTTTTGGCCCAATGCCAAGCCTTAATTTTGGCTGCGCCTAAACTATGCCAAAACCCTAATTTTGGCCGCGCCTAAAACTATGCCAAAATCCTAGCTTGGCTGCGCCTAAACCATGCCAAAGCCATACCGGCCATGCCTCCATGCCACTGGCTGCCAAACGGAAGGTTGCAACAATCGACGACTATCCTTCCTCCTGAGATGCAGATCTCAGCCGTACATACTTGCCACTAAACGACTTGTGGCAATCTCTTGTATACGGTGCCAACTCTTGGCCACGGAGCCAAAGCACTAATTTGGCCACGCCAAAGCCATGCCGGCCATGAATCCATGTCGCTGGCTGCCAAACGGAACGTTGCAACAATCGACGTTTATCCTTCCTCCTGAGATGTAGATCTTATCCGTACAAACTTTCCACCAAACGACTTGTGGCAACCTTTGGCTACGCTGCCAACTCTTTGACCACAACACATACTTAGATATGACAATTCTTTGGTCACGACACCAAATCCTAATTAGCCACGCCAAGAGCATGCGTAAGCCATGCCAGCACCGTGGCCGCGCCACTGGTTACCAACGGAAGGTAACCACAATCAATGGCTAACCTTCCTCTCAAGATGCGAAATATCGGCCGTCGAAAGTCACCAACGAACCGGAAAGCTTCTCAATCCTAACTTTCCAAAAAATAGCAACATGCGTCACGTTTTCCACGAAAACGCTCGAGACAACAAAAAATGTCACAAACTGGAGGATGCTCATCAGGGTATTGGTCTGGCGGTTTACAGCTTGCGGCGTACACTACACTCGTTACAAGAAAGTGTCATTAGAGTGAGGAGGTTAGTAAATACAAGAAGTAACAGTGAAACGTTTCCTTCATTATGGAAACATCAATTACAGGTGTTACCCATTACCGCTTTCTTCCATTTACTCAACCGTTTCCACTTCTTACGAGACCAGGGTACGTTTTTGTTGCGACTTGTATAAATAGGTCTCACCTATTTCCACCAAAGGACAAGTTTTGGTTAGGAGAATACAACACTCAGAAATCACTTGTTAGATTTCCCATCTATTAGCTTTCCACTTTCTCATATAAGTCATCAAACAACTACTCTTCCTGAATCAACTATTCTGGTATCAACACTCTCTTCGCTTTCCTCCCTATACCAACATTTCTCCTTCACTTTGTGACCGAAGCAGGTCTGGAACGACCATTTCTTGGCTTAGGACGGATTTGTACAGATTTATCTCTCGAATCAAAGTACTTCCTTGCAGTACATTGTTTAGGGTTTACACTCGTTTCTCACCGACACACTCGAAATCACCAAAATCAGCAGAAATTGTTTTCACCCTTAAACACCTGCTCTGATACCAATTGAAAAGACGAGGGAACCCAAATACACCACAATCTTTTTCTTTGATCACAACCTATTCAATCTCTACCGTGCATAAACCTCTTGGAGATACAATCACTCAAGGAATATTTCAACACAGTGTCCACTTGAAATAGGGTTAGTCCGGACTGGCCTAAAAAAGTGAGAATATCAAAGTCAAATGGAGAGATCCAATACACTTTGTGTGATCGTCCATGGATATGAAATCGAGATAATACAACAACAAAGTGTTCACTTGATAACCGGAACCTTATAACATAAATATC
This sequence comes from Papaver somniferum, assembly GCF_003573695.1. NCBI lineage: Eukaryota > Viridiplantae > Streptophyta > Magnoliopsida > Ranunculales > Papaveraceae > Papaver > Papaver somniferum. The sequence continues at coordinate 38,107,474 of NC_039368.1, forward strand.
ACGTGCCTAGTTAACGTACAAGTGTATTTACTTTAATTATAATATAAAAACAATTATAATGCGGAAATAAAGTAGAACACACACACCAGAATTTTGTTAACGAGGAAACCGCAAACAGAAAACCCCCAGGACCTAGTCCAGTTTTGAATACTCAATTGAATTAAGACGCTACAAAAAGTAAACCTGCAACTTCGTGTAGACAATACTAAGTAGACTAAAATCCTAGTAACTCAGCTTCAGCAGTATTCTTGTTTTGACTATATCTAGCAGAACCGAAGTTCTCAATAGATGTTAGTTTTGATGATATCTAGCAGAACCAAAGTTCTCAATAGATATTTGATACTAGATATCCAAGCAGAACAGACGTTCTCTTTAGGACTTAAATCTAATATATCTTCTTAATGGTTCAATCCTTCAATCAGACAAGATTCCTTTGGATCGTATTCCAAACAATAAAGGATAAAATGTTTGGTAACAGAACTCACTTTATAGTCACAATACTGAAATATATGATATAAGCACAGTTAAAGATCTTCTATTTTTAAGACCTGCTACCAGATCCGAAGTTCCTTGATTACAAGATCAAACAAGACAATGATTACCGAAATAATCAAACTTGATTACAAGGTTTATGATAAAATCACAAACTACTTGTTGATCTTAAAAAAGGTTATAAACAAACTCTTTAATCCCGGAAAATCAAGTCACAGAAAGTTACACCAAGATCAAAACACAAGAACAAAAGTCTTCAAATTTTCGAAGTCTTCAATCTTCCATTTAATCTTCAAAGTAACAACCTGCAACAAAAAACTTGATTTCTTATTGATTTGTCGCACAGAACGGAGTCTGTTAACAATGGCAAATCAATGAATCTATCTTACGGATCTAGAAAGACTTAGATCCGTAGAAACGTTGATCTTTGATCTAGTTTGAGTGAGCCTTATATCAGAAGAGAAGGTTCTCAAGAATAAACAAACTAGGTGCAATCAAAGATTCAACAACCGTTAGTAAAATAAATCAATAATCCAAAACTAAAATAACAATGCAATCTTCTATTTTCCCACCAACGGTACTAATAAATCTTCTTGATCCCACATAAGTCTTTAAACCGAGGGGACGTAAGAGATTTCTCCTAATTAGGGTACTCTCCTCTCCGATAGGCGGCTCCACCAGTAACAACACAACTGAGGTAGTTTTGTTGTCTCTTAGGATTGTTTGCTAGAGATGCAAACTTAGGTATTTATAGATCAAGGAAGTTTGGACACCAAGGAATTTCCAAAACCGAAAATATTCTCAAGATATGCAATAAATAGCAAAATTCGATTTTTCATAATTCATGTAAATAAGATGCTCAAATCTTAATGTTGACATTATTCACATATCCACATTTACCAAATATATTTTCGGTATCTCTAATATTTCTAGAATAATACAAAATTCGGAAATATATTTTTGGATAATTTTTTGTGTTAAAACACAAAACGTGCTCAGATTGGGTTGAGATTTCTTGAGGCCGATTGCACATGTTCAAAGGGTCGGTTCCCCCTTGTTGCACATGTGCATAGGATCGGTTCCCCCTTATTTATGGTAACTACCTGTATTTGGTGCACATGTTCATAGGATCCGTTCCCCCAATATGTTGCACCTCTTACAAGGATCGATTCCCCTCTTGCAAATTTACTGCACCTCTCACTAGGATCGGTTCCCCTTTCACTAGATAAAAGTTGCTATTCACAATGCGTCGATCATACCATCTTGAGTAATTACTTAAGATCGGTTTTACTAATAAAAGCTATACCAATAACTTAAGTCAGGCCTCTGTGAATAGTTTTACCAAGAACATAAACAAGTTTATGATCGGTTATACACATCACACATATTGGTAGTTCAAAATAGATTTGAAATGAATAACAATACCAATAAGCCTAGCGATTTCCCTTTCGATCCACAAACGAGTTTATGAACTTACTTCCTTTAAACGAATGTAAGAACATTGTTTCATAGGATGAAATCTTCACTCACACCCATATACATAGTCATAGTAGCATCCACTATATTATGTCGATGTCATATTTACGAAGTTCGAAAGATAAACATTTTACTTCGTAATTCAATAAATTTCTTAGCACTTTGATCATAATAATATAACTTTGCATGTTATGTTTTCAATCTAAAAGATTTGAAAGAAACAAGATATATAAGGAACAAGTCAAGTCATGGTTACTAACCTCAAGCTGAAGGAGATGTCTTTGTTGTCTTTGATCCATCTTCAGATCTTTGTGAGTAACTAGAGCACAATACTTCTATCATTTCTAGTCTAACCTATTGAAGTTGACTGTGGTTTACATGTTAGCGACTCGAGTTTTGGAACTAAATTTTACAACCAATCTTGACTTACCAACGCTTGGTGGGTTCAAACGAGCAGTGCTCTAACAAAAACTAGTTAACTAGCCTAGTTTTTGTCTTGTCTAAAAGAAGCTACAGTTATTTTATGAATAATTGGAACCCGAGAAGAGAAATTGAGTTAATTCTGATCTCATTTGAGTCTTATCGAATAAAGAGATTATACATATTTAATCGGTTCGTTTTTGTAACTAAGTTCTATTAGTTAACATACTAAGGGAAAATTTCTTTGGGAAATTGTTTCTGAAATGGTATGTGAAACCTTCGTGCTTAACTCTTATAAATTGTACAAGTTCTTATGAATTTGTAAGATCTTTTCGATTTGCTCTTATGCTTATTCGTTTTTTTTATCATTTTTGTGACAAAAAGGGGGAGAAATATATGGAGTAAACAAGTGATTTATGATCACTAGGAAAGGACATATGTACTTAAAACGTTATATCTAACGAAAGAGTAAAGAATAGACTAAGGGGGAGAAATATATCATCATGATGTGTAGCATTTCATACTAGTATTGGATATAAGTGTGATTTCATCCTAAGAAACTATGTTTCGTTTCGTTAGTTTAAAGGAAATACATATACAAACTTGTTTCGTAATTGAAAAGAAATCGATAGGTGTTTTGGTCAGGTTTTCTATGAAGATCTTTTGGATGAAAAATTCGAACCTAATATGGGAATTTGGGTTGAACCGATCTTAACTTATGTTGAGAGTCAAGGTAGAACCAGTCTCTACCTATATTGGGATACTTGGTGGAACCGATCCTAGCTATTGTCAGGAGTCATGGTAGAACCGATATTTACCTAGTTATATTTGGAAACTTGGTAAACCCGATCTTAACCTTTGTTAGGAGTCATGGTAGAACCGTTCCCAAGAGAAAAACCAATATTCAATATTCACATATCACTTCAGGGTTTATGTGAGTTTGGAATTAAGGTTTGCTAGATAGGAAAGTTCCAGATGTCCACATTATGTGAACATGAACATAATTCTTATTACAGGTTGGATATTAGTTGGAAATATGAAAACCGAAATTAGGTACTTTATTGCATATCTTGAGAATCTTCCGGTTTTGGAATTTCATTGTTTTCCAAACAACCTTGGTCTATAAATAATGAAGTTTGTTTTTCTTACAAACTATCCTTAGCCAGGCAAACTTCATCATTTCTGGCGGAGCTGACTACTAGTATTACTATACCAGAGAGGAAAGTATCCTAATTAGGAGAATATCTCAGGTACTCTCATTTAAAGACTTCTTTGGGATCAAGAATCTCTAGCAAGTACCGCTGGTGGTAAACTAGACAAGAGCATCGTTAATCACTTTTCAATTATTGATTTGATTGACTAACGGTTATTGAAACTTTGTTTGAACCTAGTTTGATTATTCTTGAGATCCTTCTCTTCTGATATAAGGCCACTCAAAGTAGATCAAAGTATCGATGGGATCTTCAAAAAAAAAATTTATCTGAAGACAACTTGTAATCATCCATTGTTAATAGACTCCGTTATGTGCATGATCGATCATAAGTGGAATCAAGTTTTTGTGGTGCAGGTAAAATTGAAGACAACTAAAGACAAAAAGATTTTTATGATTGATTTCGCATCTTGTGATATTATTTTAGGCATGCTCATATGGATGAGGCTCGATACGTCTCCATAAAAATGCAACTCACGCATTATTTGTCAGGGTGAGGGTAAAATCACTCTTATGTAGCCATTTATTCACTTATAGACGCGTATACAATGGATATGATTCAAGGGACATATGCTTCTACATAGACGAATGCTTATCATATCGATCACAATTCGAACTTTGACAATGGTTTGGACACGAGACGGTCTCCAATAAGCAATGGTCTGCAATTAAGATCTTCAAGGAAAATAGGCAAAGAATAAAGGAGTGTGTTAGATCATTTCTCGGTTGAACCCACACATTTTGATATCTCAAACTTGTTGCCAATGTTAGGTGATCAAAATTATATTTTGATTTCTAGTCTACTAAGTCAAGTTTCTGATAGGTTATAATCGTAGTTGAGTATCAGAGATCACCCTTGAAGACTGAAGATCGACGAGAATTTGAAGATATTCTATATCAGGTATGTGAAGACTGAACCATTGTATTTTACTCACTATACCACCATTCTATCTATTGAGACTGTGTTGTATGACTTATAGTAGATTAACAAAGAAGATGTTTCGAGTCAACCTAGTCTTGCGAAAAATCTTGAAATTAATATGATTTAGCGATTGAATGTTCAAAGGTCCTTAACAATATTAATTATATGAATTTATTTGTGCATGAATTAAAAATTTCCCATACAAATGATTATATCACTTGGGAATGTTTCAAACATCAAAAGAGAGAAATATAAACTTATTGAATTTCTACTCATGGTAGGTTGGTGAACTCAGTTTGCAAACCATAGATATCTGAGATTCAGAAATAAAGGAAGGTTGGCGAACCGTAGTGAACTGATTTTATATGTTGGATTAATCGGCTAGCAGTTGGCGAACCCAGATCAAGAACTGTGGTCAACTGAGTTCTAGAGTCTATTAGGGTTGGCGAACCCGGTTCACGAACCGTAGCACCCTCACTCCTAAACAAGCCCTATGGTTGGAAAACTTGTACCAACTATCCTGACAATGTATAGCAGATGCTCAAAGACTTTATTATTTTAATATGTTTAGAAGTGCTAGATCTCTGTTAAAGACTTTATTGATTTATTAAACACTTGCGTGTTTGAATCATGATTAGTTTCTTAGGTGTTTAAATGAACATCAAGTAGCTTTTAGTTCTTTGGATAATTAACTTGCCAAACCGAACAATCACTATACACGGTTCAGTAACTGAACCAATATGTATAGTCTTCTATTACAATTTAAAGACCTATTTAGTTTGCTTGATTCTCAAGTTATCTTAGCTTGAATTCTAAGCTAACCTTAAACTGTAAATAGACCATCTCTGTCAACTGGGAAAATTAATCCCTGACACTTTGTGTCCTAGTTGATTCTAGAGTTGCCTCTATTGACCTTTTAGGTCTACGACTAAAAATACTTCGCTTGGGGATTCGTGAAGCCAGGTCCGACTATCTTTACCTTGATAGTTCATGTATCCTGATCTTGCTTTCTGTTATCGATGTTTTAGTAATCTCTTTCAGGCAAGATAAATAGTAATCATAAAGTTCTCTTCGTCTCGGAATTTGTGATTCCTGAAGATAGATATCTAAAGACTTCCTTAGTTGATCTTTCGACGATTGTTCTTGAGAGGTAGTTAAGAATCTAAGATCCTCTTTTGGAGTCGTAAGTTCCGGATTTGTGAGGTTTGCAAGCTTGTTATTCCAAAAAGATTTTCACACCATGATATTTGATCTAAACAGGAAATCAAATAGGCTTACCTGTTTGAGGCAGATTGGTATCACAACTCTCCACTTCGGCTGGAGCAAGTCTTAGGATGTAAAGGACGTCAGCTAAGGGAATCATGTGCATAGAACCTTGCGAGGTTCAAGAGACGTAAGGAGTGTGAATGTAACTGAATTGCTTGGAGGGTGGATTCAGTCTCAATTACATTCTATTCCGAAGTCTAATAGTATGCTGGTGTCTATAGCGGCTTAATATAGTGTGGTGTTTAATCTGGACGAGGTCCTAGGGTTTTTCTGCTATTGTGGTTTCTATGTTAACAAAATTTCTGGTGTTTGTGTTTTTCCTTTTCCGCATTATATTGTTTATCTTTATAATTGGGTTTACACAGGTTTGTAAGTATTCAATCTAAGTAGATACGTCCGCTTAATTGTAATCGATTACGAGACTAGTTCCTTGTAGAATTCATATCTTGAAAGATAGAAAACAAGTTTAATCACTTGACAGAATTCCGATTGAATTATTTGGATACGGGTAGATTGATCTTGAATATTAATTTTTGAGATCGTGCAAGTACTCTTCTTAATAATCAGGTTCAAGGACCCAGTGTCTATATATATACTGATTGAGTAGAGGTTGAGATATTAACTATATACATATTTTCAGGGATCATTAAGTTGGTCTACTTGCAATTGCGTTAAATTTTATCTATACATGTTGCCGAACGAAAAATTTGGATGTATATGGTATCCCCTATGTTTTCAAAGTGGTTGGTGCAAACTTCACGGAGGTCATACCAATCTTGACTTCCGAGACACCCTTGTTGGATGGTTCGGTGTTCTTGCCAAGTTCATTTATCTGCATATGACCGTGTGATAGAGATATGGGCACGTCACTATCATGGAGATTGTAACTCATGACCCTGAATCACATTATTTGCGAGGATTTCGCAAATATGGAGAGATTGATGTCTTCCTGTGAGAATCTATACTTTGACGTGAGATGGCTGCGGGAGTGGCTTAACTTCATTAAGGCTAGCTAGGATGCGTCGAACTAGGGTCCACGCATACTACAGAAGAACTTGGTAGCTGAAAAGATGGATCGGGTCAGGCAGCTAGTTTGAGACGTGGAGGTTGTCGTTAAGCAACAAGAAAGAGGTGTTCCTGCTAGATCACTTTCTTCAGATATTTTCTTTAGTCGCTTCTTGTATGTATTGAGTAGAGGAAGGGAACCATCATGCGTTTTTACTTGACGTGATCCCTAGCTTACTTGACTGCATATGTGAGTGGATGAAAACCTTTAGTTAAATTCGTAATAAAAAGCCCTGTCTTGCGCGAGCTTCACTCATGATGTTGTAGAAACTTTGTTCAGCGTCCGATTTCATCAGTTGACCCTAATTCTCGAACAAATGGTGGTGAAAAGTACGTGTGAAGTCGAACTTAGAAATCCAGATATTTTCAGCAGCAACACATTCCAGTGCATCAACCACATCTCTTAGATCCTGTATTGGAACGTTGAGCCCTTTTATCACGTTATAGCAGAGACATAGACGAACACTTTTTTTTTATCAAGGGTGTATTGCCTAATTCTCTACCACTAGTCACAGCTCGCCAGTTAACAGGCTGAAGTGCAAAGACACTACAAACTTTGGTTTACGTTCCCTTGTTCAGCTAAAGGAAAAAGTCCAAGCGAAAAGAAACCAGTAGAAACTCTAGTACGAAAAACTGCAAGAAACAAAACTTGACCGGAATTCTCTTTACCTCATTCACCTGTGATCACGACCTTTTGTTGGGATACTAGCGCCAATTTGAATATTCCTGGGCTGCCCATCCTTCCTTTGATTTTAAACCCTAACCCGTTTGACAAGTTCATGCTCCCAATAACCTTGACCAAACCATAGTTCGCCCTTCTATTTACCTATGCTATGACGTAGGCGGAAGAGTTGGGAATCCTACATGTATACTTTGAATTGGATGCAAATTAGTGGTGGAAGTAATGAAAGGAAATTACCAACAGTTAGCATGGGAGAATTAAGCACTCACTGAAGAAATTTGTACTAGATTAGGCCATCAGAACTCATGGGCTTGCAGGTTCATTAAGAGACAATGTAATAAGCCAGCAGGTAAACTTGGTAGGTATGTTAGATTTTTCAAAATTTCTCAAAATTGGTTAACATTATCCTCCTAATTTCATTGCTCAAGCAATATTAATGCAGGATGTAAACAATGTAACCGGTCTTTTTTAAGTGATACTTTTTTCATTGCATCAGAAAAATAAAAGTTCGAACTTATTCTGTGCATGCTACCGAGATATGAGTAGCTTGCCAATATTCCTACCTAACCCTATGTTAAACTTTGCCTTCAAAATTATGACATAGTGCATTTTAAAGTAACAAATTTCAGTTTTTAAGCTTTTTTGGTTTCGGAAAATGGGTCATCTGGCCAAATATTTTTAAAACATGGTTCTAATGGACGAGTAAAAATTAGTATGGGTGAAATGGACACCAAAAAATAGCAAGAATGAAACTGGATGCATCCTGATGTAAATTAAAAATAAGAAAAAGCATTTGAAAATGGGTAGGATGAAACTGTTCACATCCTGACTACTTTTACATTCTCTTCCATTTAAACAATATCAAATTTTACATGTCTTTTTCATCCAGGAATTGTTGTTATTGGGTTAATTGACCAATTTTGTGTTTTGGTTTTTGGTTCTCTTGGGTTGTAGGCATATGATGCGGATGATCTAATCTTTTTGGTCGTTAATATCTCTTCATCCCATTAGATCAAAACATGCATAACATTTGTTTTTTTAGTTTAATTTTGTTGGGTCACGGTCGATACTCCATGCTTTGGACGAGTAGCACTAGCTAAATTCTTTAGGAAACCAATGATGTAAGCTCATCTAATCTGACTAATCACGTGGAAGCGATTTACACAAATGTTCAAGCCAGACTTGATTAATGAGCCCACATCCATCAACGACTCAAATGAACCGATCACTGAAAGTTGGTAATTTAAGTTTTAGAGTAAATAAATTGCAGGCCATGTGGGTGTTTTTTTGTATTCATGCACTATATGGAAACCAGACCAGACGAGCTGAGGGGACCAACGTAATTATGGTAACCCTAGCTAGTAGCTCTCCAGTAATAGAAACCTTTCCACTTGTCTCTGCCCAATGAGCTTGAATTTCACCGCAGCACAGACGAGACAGAGAGCGAGAGTTGGTCTAAATGAAAAGTTAGATTGTGATAGATTGTGATCAAATAACAAACACATGCACTAGAAGTATGTAATTTGTCTAGTAAAATATGGCCAAGTTAGATTTTAATTAGTATTTAATAGGGGCATAACCTACGATTACATATATTTTCTACCAATTGTTCGTACATCCTATTTTAACTTTGTGGGACTTTATTGTGTACGTGATCAGGGAATGACTAAGTTATACGTAGAGATTTTGCTCCCCATGCGTACAAATGATTTTCATTCCCCTAGCTATATGATCAAATAATCAGATGATGTCTAAAACCAAAGTCGTCTAAATGATGACTCGATGGTCTGGTTTAAACCAAAGTCGTCTAAATGGATATCGGAGGTAATAGTAGTTAATTATCAGAGCATCTCCAGTGCTATTAATTAACCTCATGTGCCATATATGTCTTTTATGGTCTTGATCTTGTCCGTTTGATCTCCTCTTAATAACAAATATAAACACCACTGTTTTTTCCGGCCTGATCAGTTCCCGTAACTAACTATACATGATTATCTCCAATGTAGCATACAATTGCGAAATCTTTGTCTACACTCTACAGATATATATATATCTTCAAACCTAGCCAAGTTTCTTTTCTTTTTCTTTTTCTTTTCTTTTTTCTTTTTCTTTTTTTTTTTTTTGAAGCATCTAAAATATGTATCTCAGTATCTGATCTGAAATTCAATTAGTAAAAGAGTTACAAAAAGACAGAGGGTTCAAAAAGATGTTGCTACGTTAAACGTAACCTAGTAGAGAAATAAAACAATACGCAATATTCAATGAGAGAAAGCAAGCAATAAAGAAAATTAAGAGACAGAGAGATAGAGAGCAAGAGCAGAGAGTCAAATAAGTGTGAAGAATAATATGATGACCTAACCTGTGTACAGTGTACACAGTTCCTTAAAAAACAAAATTCCTTATGACTACTGATATTACTATGTTAACTTCACTGATAGACGGAACATGATTTTTTATCAGGGAAGTCTTATTCAACAGAATCATCATGATGATCTGTCGTCTTTTATTTAGGTCTAAGGTTTTGGCCAACACCCCCTCCTTTATTTTCTTACCTGTACGTCTTCTTTAGTAATCCATTATTCTCAAACCACTGCAAATTTACCCTAATTGGTAACCACCCACGATAACTTTGTATCTCAAATTCGTACCCAAGAAACTTCTTCCTACATGCATACGTCATTTCTCCATGTGACCCTAATTCTTTTCAAAATTACTATTCATGCCACTGCTCAGTTCTTCTCACTAATTTGTTTCAGAATAGAATATCAGGCTATGAACCAAAATTTTAACATGCTCGTTCTCCCAATCTCATTTTTTCTGAAATGGTAATAATTTATAAAGAAGATCAGGCTCGATATGCAACTACATGCATGGATTGTTTCTCTAGCTAGTTAGGATCCCATACAAGTTTAAAAATATACTAAGTTCCATAAACTCTATGTCTATGGATGAATGTGTATATAACTATATATACATGCGACTGAGACATTCTGGTAATTTTGTTTACAAATGAAGGGCATTTCGGTATAGTGTGTCATACACTGAATAAAGGAGGAACTTACTTGGAAGTGATTCACTGTTCACTCATACAATCATATACATGCACTACAAGTTCATGCATTGAATTCAACAACTGGTTATATCAAGCATTATGTATCCCATCAGATTAGAGAAGAAAAAGAAGATGGAAGAAGATTGAGACGATAAGGTAAGATGAAAGAAAACCCTAATTTACTTTTGGTAGTGCTCTCATCTTCCTTGTTTGTTGAACTTTCTTAATTCTTATCATAAATATAGTTGAACTAACTAATTTTTGGGTGTTTGATCACAAGACTTTAAAATTAATAGCTACTTCAATTTTGTCTACTTTTGATGACAGTTCTTTCTAACTAATAATATATATAGATAATGATTAATGTAATTTGTTTAAACCAAATTAAGTTTGCTTCCATAAATCATCCTTTCTTGTTCTTATTATCACTACTGCTACTCTGCTAGGTATATCACATGGCTAAATCTAGCCTTTACTTGTAGTTTCATGCATATTTTTTCTTTTTTATTGTTATCATGTCTAAATATCTAAATTAAGAAGACTGATTTCAAGAACAGAATTGTTTAAAACATTTGTAATTAATTACTTTTGCTGTATATAGGTTTTTTGCCCTAAACAAGAAGAAACAGATAACAGTACATCACCATATCAGCAGATATATTTAAGTATGGGAAGAGGTAAGATAGAGATTAGAAGGATTGAAAATTCGACGAACAGGCAAGTCACATTTTCAAAAAGAAGAGGAGGATTGTTGAAGAAAGCTCATGAACTTGCAGTTCTTTGTGATGCCCAGCTTGGGCTCATTATCTTCTCAAGTAGTGGCAAGATGTTTGAATACAGCTCTCCTCCATCCAAGTATATTCATTATCTACCCTTTCTGCTACTCTTTATTAAATTAAAACCCTAAATTTCTACTAATTTACTTATTAGATCTGTGATTGCATCTCTCTCTTTTACTCTCCCTAGCTAGTATGTCTTCGGTTCAATAAAAATAAATGTTGGATCTGATAATTTTCCGAGTGTTATGTATGCAGATTTTGATTGCTCTAGTTATGTGTATTTGATCTCAAGGTTGATCTATAAAATTCTTTTATTTTAGCCTTAGCTAATTAAGGCATAAATATATCTGTAGATTCAACTGATAACCATGAATCATGACATCTCTAGCTAAGCGAATGAAGATCTGACAAGTTCTATAAATTTCAAGTACTGATTAGTGATTTGCACGAATAACTGATAATTATATCTTTCCAATTTGATTAGACAGTGTAGTCTATAATTGATTATAATTTATTATCAGTACTAGCATATTTTGCACTTATTGAAGGTTCTTAACTTAAAACAAGTCACAAGAAGCTTCAGAAAAATATCAGTAAGAGTATATATACTGGTAATAATCCAATACTTGTATGTGTACGTGTCAAGGTTGATTATGCTAGAGTTTCAGTTCAATATACACGTTTTAGAAAGAAAACCTCAATTTAGCCCAGCTGCTTCATAAGTATCTAAAGATTCATTGGTTCCGAACTCATTTAATAGTATTACGTACTGGTTCTCTTTTTTATATGAAGAAAGGTTCTGATTTAATAAATCCACTAAATTGTATGTTCACAGTATGCGACAAATCATTGAGCGATACCAGAAGACTTCAGGAGTGCGCATTCAGGAGTACGATAACCAGGTTACAAAATCACTTGTCCCTCGATTACCTTAATATCAAATTTTAAGCTTGAAAATGCTTTAAAGAAAAAGAAAGATTAAGCTTGAAATTTTTGTCAATTGATTATATAAAGTGAGATAACTAAATGGTAAGTAATTATCTACACAGCAAATATTCACGGAAATAACGAGGATGAAGCATGAGACAGATAAACTTCAGGCTAAGATGAGACGGCATACGGGAGAGGATCTGAATGACTTACGTTATGACGATTTGGAACAACTGGAACTTCAACTTGAAAACTCCGTTAACAAAGTCAGAGCTAGGAAGGCAAGTATGCATTGCATATGCTTAGTTAACTACTACATTGTACCACTAGTTTGATTTAATCGAATTGGCTACTAATCAGTTCATGATACCCTAATCTCTCAATTAACTGCTTCCAAATTATGGCATCTTGACATGCTTGCTTATGACTGGATCAACCATCTTTACAGAACCAGCTTTTGCAGCAGCAGCTAGATAACCTGCGTAGAAAGGTAAACCTAGTTAAATTTGCACACGCGCAACTAAATTCTTCTCGAGCTACTTTAAGTGGACGTTTGTACTTCTGGCTAATGCTTATGCTTATGCATGTGGATGTATATGTGTGTAGGAGCAAATCCTGGAGCAGCAACACAACTACTTATGCCGTTATGTAAGTAATAAGATTATATAACTTCACTAATTAATTATCAATAGTGTGTGGTGTTCCCGTATGTGCGAATCCATTGTCCTTGACCTTGAATATCTTTACTGTTTAGTCTTTTCCAAGACGAGTTATTCTTACTGAAATCAGTGCGTATTTATATAGTTGGAGCAACAAGCATCTATGGAGGAGCATCATCGTCCTCAGTCATTACTTTTGGAACCTAAACTATCACTAAGTGGAGAAGAACAATCAGCAGTGGCTACTGCAACAGGGGGGGCAACCACATTTGATATTCACTTTGCAATGCAACCATACCATCCAGCTTATCAAGTGGATCAAGGGTGCAGCAGCAGCAGCAGACACAATAGTCGTAGCAGTCTTGAATTTTCTTCTCTTCTTCATCATCAACTTCATCCCTATCGTCTTCAGCCAACTCAACCTAACTTGCAAGAGGTAGTTACTGCTGATCAACTTCAACACCGTGGCCTGCAACTCTGGTACGTGTTTATATATATATCAACACATCCTTTAGTTAGCAAGCTAGGCATGTGCATACAAACTGTAGATGTACGAAATCCTTCATTAAGTGGCAGGAGCCGAATTCAAGTATTCATAATAATTAATTATTCGACATATGTAGTACTTATTGAACCCCGGGCCTGCAAGCTAATTGACACTCTTGTTTACTGTATGCGAGTTCTAGTTTGGGTGCTAAAAATAGTAGGAAATGAACATGAAGAAATAGTTTCATCTAAGGGTTCCAATAATTTATATGTATTAGGTCTCCGACTTATTTCCTTACTGTTTTAATTGGTTAGGCGAGCTTTTTTTTTTCCTGATCGAATTAATTATTACAACAGTAGAAGAACTGGACACCGACTAGTTAACTGCAATTTCTAATATATTCCTCTTCGAAAATTTTCAGAGTCACTGTAAAATTGCAAATGAAGCATCTTCATGAAGAGAAATACTGTTGCAAACTGAAGATGAAGGAAAAGATAAATCTATATACTTATAGTATGTGTGTTCTAAAGATACTATTTTCGTAATAAATTGTAAGGCAGATATGTACATGAACTGCAGTATAGTTGTGTTTCGTTCCTAGCTAGTTACAGTATTTAATTAATTATCATTTCATGAGTATGAGGTTCATTACACAGTTGGTTGGCTGGAAGCAATTGGTGTTTCTGGCTGAGATTTTATAATGCCTGCTTGCTGTTGCACGCACGCGCAGAGATATATATGAAGTATGAATTTGCTACTGCCACCTTCCATAATAATGGTATACCTTAATTGGCTTTGAAATCTCTCAGCATATATGTGTACACATATGAAGTGAAGGTGTTTCTAATTTCGGATAAAGGTCCTTATATTTAATAAATGATTCAAATATTAGAGAGGCATCAGTCATCACCCTTTTATGCAGCTTTAATTTCAATTTTAAGTTGAGTTTTTTTTTTTACTCACGCAGCTTAATTGTCAGACCAATAATCGGCTATTAAATAGAAAATCATGAGCCATGATGACATATAAATGGGGAAATTATCCATTTGGTATTATCTAGGAATTATCAAAGTACAGTACGTAGTACCACCAAATTAGTATGGAACAGCATTTCTGCGGTTCCACACCCATTCCATCTTAGACAATTTTATGAGGAATGGGGAAATTGGAAAAATGCTCCACAGTAACTTGTGGGAAATATTTCATTGTGAATGCCCATTCGGTCACTTTTTCGATCCAACCCAGTTAAGTCACTTGTGTGGGATAACGTGCGAAAAACAAATAAATGTACCCTTCATAATTTAGGGTCCAGGCTTTGGTTTCCAGGGTTCATGGCTTATAGTTCAGGATTTACATATTTTCAATATATTTTTTTTGAAGCATGAAATTTATTAAATTACTAAGAGACTATTACAGGAGGATACATAGTGTCCCAAGATTCAACAATTACAAGTAAACTGGTAAGCCATGAATCTACGGTAACATGATACTGGAGCTGAATAGCAATCTTCGTGTCGGAGTTGCATCGGAGGCGGATGTTGGTGTCGAAGGTCGAAAGGCCTTCGGTCAATGCTTTCCACAAGAAAAGTTGTATTTTTGATGGACACACTAGTGTTCGCAAGAACTCAGATGATGGTAGAGATTTCCGATGCAATTGATTGAAGGTTCTAGTCATGATTTAGTATCTTGATGCTGTGGTGAGCTGCCCAAGTGATATCCGTCCATTCCTTTGATTTTCGGCTCGATCCATAACTTCAAAATGAGTCAACTTTGATTGAGACTTGAGGTAGAATCCAATCTCTTCTTTCTGAAGGGCTAGTATTACTAGTGCTAATATGCTATTAGCAAGGCTACTAAAACTGTAACTAAGTAACTAGGAAACTGTAGACTCCAACTAGATTACAACTTACAACGACAAGGATTAAAGAAACTAATACAATAAACACTAAAGAGCTGCTCCGTAAATCTAGACAGATACTGAGCGTGCAAACAGGTAGCTATATATAAAACGAAAGACTGAGAAGACACCCTAGACTAATACTAAATAACGTGAAGACAGGTTGCTATAACTTGAGACAAACAAAACTTGAAGTTTGATGTCTTCCGGCCTATAGAAACTACAGTTGAACTTTAGTTCTAGATTATGTGATACGTTTGGCATGAACTGCTGGGATTCTCATTAATCATATTGATGGATGTTGAAGTTGAAGTTTTATGCTGCTTAGGAGTCTTGAAATGCTGGGATTCTCATTAAACCATATTGACGGGATAAGTTGAAGATGTTGTTTCATGCTGCTTGGAAGAGTCTTGCTGAAGACGTATATAGAAATCAAAAGATCGACAAAGTCGAAGTAGCTCATAATGCATAAAGCCCCGGGATAATCCAGAATAGCGTGAAAACAACACCATCCCCTTGCCACAGGACCAAAGAAATCTTCTGGAAAAATCTGACACAGTGATACCATAGTCTGCCTCATACAAAAAATTTTCAATATTGATTTTTTTCTGTCTAATATAATTATGTCTTTTTTCTTTAAATATTAAAAAAAACTATTTTCAAGACTTTAAGCATTTTATCTAATGACGAGGCTTGCAGACTTATTGGGATAATGGTCAAGAAACTTACTTTGATCCCTTCATTGGTGGTGGTGTTCGTACTTTCATACCAGGCCAAGCGGTTTCTAGTGCAATTACTCGCAAACGTCATATATCGAGATAAATGCAACGCTAACGGATATGGTTTCGGTGTTCTTGCCTTTTCCACTCTACACGAACTTGGTGATGAGATGGTGACTTTCTTAAAGAGATTGGGTAACTGCGCCGCCGGTCATGATTTAAATGTTAAAGTTGGTAATTACTTATTTCATATTGCAGGGATTGTCATTCAGAGAGGTGTTGGAGCCCAGCTCATTGCTAGGCTACCCACCAATTCATTGTAAATAAACATTATATTATTCAGTAACTGAATTACACAATAATTTTCAAAAACGAGAAAAATAAAAAATATAATCCATAAATAATGTAATACTAATAATAATCAAATAATCAAAAAAAAAAAAAAAAACCTAACCCAAAGTTTGAAGGTTTGCTTTTGTCCTTTAAGTCGCATGTGTTATCCCACACATGTGACTTAACTTGGTTGGATAAAAGGCGACGGAATGAGGCATTTTCCCAACCTATCTACAATGGGGAATTTCTTCAAAGTTGATATCGATTTTGAGGCATTTTTTCTTTTCTAAGATCATGGGCAATGTGATTCAGGCGCTTATTTGAAAGAAAATTTAAGTTTATTGGGTAGGATTAACTTACCTGAAACCTCAAATTTATTCATATCTCCAAAGAAGAAAATATGTGAGGCGCGCATACAGGTAGTCAAGTATAACATGGCTGTCAAGTTGCACATTATCAGTGACTTGGCCAAGGTCAGATATGCGGAGTGCATGTCTGAGTTGCAGTTATACAATGGAATGTGCCAAACAGGGTTTGGACATGGTCAATGATGCGAGATTAACATCAAGAGATGCCAAATGAGTTTGGAAAGTAAACTGTATGCATGAGGCGTGCAAGCAAGACTTGCATTGGCACACTTGCATCATTGGGAGAATGAAGCTCAACAATGATTGTGCGACTTTGGCTGGCAGACGCATCATTGTGCAAACAAGGCTGGATGAGGCACATGGCCTTGACGGTTTCGAGTTGGTTACACGGAAGTTGCTTTGCTTTATGCATTTCTGAAGGCTAGGACCTGTTTTTTTAGCTTTAGAGTATAGTGGCATCAGTTGGCACGGTTAGCTAACTGCCCGACATAAAGTAAATCTGTAACTTCCTGACAGTTACTTTTAAATAGCTTTTGTAAGGCTATATAATCCTGATCTTGTGAAGGGATTGGATAATCCGAAACAAGAAGAGTGTGTAAAAGTGTGCAATAAATAAAAGGCTACGGCCTAGTTTAAAGCTAAGTTCTGTTGGTGCATTTGTCCCTTGTTCTGGTTTACTGTTTATGCATCAAGCGGAGTGTGTGTATTTGATTGAAGGCTTAGAAGATTCGTGATCAGATACTGTGTTTAGTATAGGATGAATAACGATTTAGTCAAGAAGTTGAAGTATTGGCTAAGTGCGAGTTGGATGAAATTGTGTTGTGGAGCATAATTGTCATTGTCAAGTTGGTGTTGCATTTGGGTGTTACGAACCTGTGACAGTTCGGGTATCAGAGCCCTGGTTAAGGGTCTCTCTGTTCACGTTGGATTATAGAAGGCTGAGTGATTTTGTTGATGTTCTTGATTTTGACCATGAATTGTATTTGAAGTGAAGGATCCACACAGAAAGTACAAGGCATGCAAAGGATGGGGAGAAGATCAGACCAAAGGTTGGCATTAAAGGTATGTGAAACCTTAATCCAAGATTCTGCAAGTGATAATCATGCACAAAGGATGTCCTCGGAACAACTTGATGAGGGTGAAACGAGTTGTTATACATATCAGAACTGCACTAAGGGTACCGGAGACGCTGCAAGTGCTGATGAGAAACAACACGATGCTGGGAGGGATCAGCATGATGTTGGTATGGACCAACATCGCAACATCATTCGTTTTCTTGGGAGCAAAGCACACACCAAGAAGAAGATATCTTTTGGGCAGATGTACATTGATGTGAATATCAATGGAGAGTGGGCATTAGCGATGGCTGATACTGGTGCTACCAAGTCTTTCATTCATCCAGATGTTTCCATGGCATTGAACTTAACAGTTACTAGCGCGGCTAGCACCATTAAAACTGTTAACGCATAACCACAAGCCAGGCGAGGGAAAGTTCGCAAAGCAGATGTGCAAGTTGGAGAATGGAAAGGAAAACTAGATTTTGTAGTGATGGTCATGGATGATTATGACCTGATTTTTGGCATGGATTTCTTTTGCGCGGCAAAGGCGTATCCATTACCTCATAATAATGGGATATTGATACAACACCATCAATACCCATGTTTTGTCTCTATGGTGAGGCAAAGTGAACCAGACAAGATACTTAAGACATATTTGTCTGCGATTCAGGTGAAAGAAGGTATAGTCTTGGATACTTTCCTAGGCGTGTTGATTGAGATCAAACCAGCTGGAAAGGTAATAGAAGTTGAGGATGGAATAGTTGAGGAAGATTTTGCAGACACGATGCCTGCAGAACTTCCTAAGACGCTACCACCGCGGCGTAGGATCGATCATATGATAAAGCTGGTGCTAGGGGCGAGACCGCGTGCGCAAGCACCATATCGTATGTCATCGCTAGAACTTGAGGAGATGAGCAAGCAGATTTCTGAACTGCTGGAAGAATGCTATATAAAACCGTCTAAAGCTCCATTTGGTACTCCAGTTATGTTCCAAAAGAAGCAAGATGGTTCGCTTCGTATGTGTGTTGATTATAGGGCTTTGAACAAGCTAACTGTGAAGAACAAGTACTCAATTCCGCTAGTGGAAGACTTGTTTGATCGATTAGCCAACGCTAAGTCCTTCACCAAGTTGTATTTGCGCTCAGGTTATTACCAAGTGCGCATAGCAGAAGGAGATGAACCAAAGACTGCAATGGTAACTAAGTATGGATCATTTGAGTACCGTGTAATGCCATTCGGCTTGATGGATGCACCTGCAACGTATTGCAACCTGATGAATGATGTGTTTGCTGAGTACATCGACCGCTTTGTTGTGGTATACTTAGATGACATAGTCATTTACAGTGAGACTTTGGAAGAGCATGCGATGCATCTTCGCAAAGTGTTTGCAAAGCTTAGGAATAAAGTTTGTATGTGAAGAAGGAAAAGTGTGAGTTTTCCCAGACCAAAATTACTTTCTTTGGCCATGTGATATGGACCAGAAAAATGTAGAGGCCATTATGGATTGGCCTGAGCCAAAGAAGTTTGGATATCTTCGTTCTTTCTTGGGTTTAGCTAACTATTAACAGCGCTTCATAGTTGGATATTCAAAGAAAGTGGCCCCATTGACATATTTGTTTAGGAAGGACAAATCATGGGCATGGGCTGACGAGTGTCAACGGTCATTCGATGCATTGAAGGAAGTGGTCTCGACGGAACCAGTTCTTCGCTTGCCTAGATTTGATATACCATTTGAAGTGTACGTTGATGCTTCAGACAGGGCTCTAGGGTGAGTCTTTGTGCAAGATGGCCATCCGGTAGCTTATGAGAATCGTAAGCTTAACGATGCTGAAGGAGATACACTGTGTATGAGAAAGAGATGTTGGCAGTGATACTAAGAACATGGCTCCATTATTTGTTGGGAACTTATTTCATCATAAGGACTGATAATGTGGCCATTACGCTCTTTTCCATCCATAAAAAAGTATCGCTAAAACAAGCAAGGTGGCTTGACTTTTGAGCGAGTTCGACTACAAATTCAAGCATAAGCCAGGAAGGCTTAATTCTGTGCCAGATGCGTTGAGCAGAAAGTTGGTGGAAGAATATGTTGCGGCAATGACCATGATTGAGGCATAGTTGTTGCCTCGAATCAAAAAAGAGACGAAGAATGATCAGGCATGTGTACACCTGACTGAAAAAGCAGGGGTCTAACAACCACACTCAATCTTTCGTTTAGCAATCTGTATGGACAAACTCCAATATACTTTCTATAGAATCAACTAGACAGTCAGACTCAATCTAGATAAAAGTACATCAAAGAGTTTTATATCTCAATCTCTCGATTTGATCTATACTCAAGCAAATAGAAATTTGCGAGTCTTTATCAAAAAGAGATAACTTGGATGGTACCAAAGACCAATATCCAAGTGTCAATCAATTTAAATCAACAACCAAAAGTTCGGATATTCTAATTGATTGAACAACACACAACCTGTGATATTTCAATTATATAACAAAATATAATGCTGAAAAGAAATAACACAGACACCAGAATTTTGTTAACGAGGAAACCGCAAATGCAGAAAAACCCAGGGACCTAATCCAGATTGAACAGATACTGTATTAAGCCGCTACAGACACTAGCCTACTCCAAACTAACTTCGGTATGGACTGTAGTTGAACCCCAACCAATCTCACACTGATCCAAGGTACAGTTATGCTCCTACGTCTCTGATCCTAGTAGGATACTACGTACTTGATTCCCTTAGCTGATCTCACCCACAACTAAGAGTTGGACCCAAAGTCGAAGACTTTAATAAACAAGTTTGTATCACACAGAAAAGTCTACGATAATAGATAAATCCGTCTCCCACGAATATACCTACGAGTTTTATTCCGTCTTTTGATAAATCAAGGTGAACATGAACCAATTGATAAACCGGACTTGTATTCCCGAAGAACAACCTAGTATTATCAATTACCTCACAATAGTCTTAATCGACGCAGCGAAAAAAGATATTGTGGAATCACAAACGATGAGACGAAGATGTTTGTGATTACTTTTTATCTTGCCTATCGGAGATAGAAATCTCAAGCCAATTATTACAATTGTACTCGTACGATAGAAACAACAATATCATATCACACAACTACAAGAAAAGTAGTATCGGTCTGGCTTCACAATCCCAATGAACTCTTTAAGTCGTTAACCTGGTTTAGAAGAAGAAACCAAAGGTTAAAGGAGAATCGACTCTATCTTAGCACAACTTGTATCACACAGAATGTGTGGGGATTAGTTTTCCCAGTTGCTAGAGTTCTCCCTTATATAGTCTTTCAAATCAGGGTTTGCAATCAATGTTAACTTGGTAACAAAGCATTCAATATTCACCGTTAGATGAAAACCTGATTTAGATTCAAGATAATATTTATCAACCGTTAGATCTAAAACATAGCTTGTTATACACAAATGAAATGCACGTTCCTAGGTTTGTGTAACCATAACCAAACTTGTACATTAGTTAGTTCAACAATAGTTAACCAAATGGTTAGCCATATGATCACTTTCATATCAACCATATTTTTCTTCACCATAACTAGTTCAAATGACTCAAATGAACTAGTTAGAGAGTTGTTCAATTGCAAGGAAATCTCATGTACTACACAAGACACAATTGAAGCAAAAACGATTTGATTCACATGAATCGGTTCATGAACTCTATAGCCACGGTTTTCAATTGCATTCCTTTGTTTATAAAGATAAGTTCGCTAAACATCGTTTTTAGACATAACCTACTCAAGTTCGCGGACTTAAGTTCCCGGATGGAGTTTACAAACTCCAGCAAAAATTCTAGGGTTTGGGAACTTCGCCAGTTCGCGGACTGAGTTCGCGGACTTAGCTCACGCACTTCTCCGGTTCACTTGATCAACAAAGTTCGCAAACTTCGGTTCAAGCAACAAGGACTTATACGTATATGTGTTTCCACAAAAATGCTTATATCCTCCAAATGGTTATATAGTATAAACTCTCATTTCAATCATTGAAACATTCTCAGAGGACGTTATATAGTTGTTATTCACAAACCATTTTTCGTCAGAGAAATTTTCAAAGTGATTGAAACATAACATGACTTTCGTCACTAGGTAAAGATGAACACATATTTCGAGAAATATATAGGCGAGGTAAACTCAGCTCGAAATACCAAATGTGTATAATCTAAGTCTATATGGAAAAATGACTTTCGTCTCAAGATAGGAGATAAATAGACTTTTAAGTGATAGATAAGTTCAAGTCTCCACATACCTTTTAGTCGATGAAGATCCACCAGTTCCTTGAGTAGTCCTTCGTCTTGTATGATGATTGCCATGGAGTTCTTGAGCTCAACTACACTTTATATCCTAGTCCGAGACCTTAGCTATAGTAGACTAGAAATCAAGACTTATAGTTTTGATCACTCACATTGAAAAAAATGCTTGAGATAGCAACGCATGCGAGTTCGACCGAGCAATGCTCTAACAATCTCCATCTTTGTCAATTTTAATGACAAAACTATCAATACATATGGAATACAAAAAATATATAAATATACTTTTGTAGCTCGTATTCCACATGCCTAATCCTGAACATTACTTGAAATCTTCATCACTTCCAAGTACTCCAATGATACCAAAGGTTGTAAGTTTAGCATCATCGTTGTTGAAAATTCGTAGCTATAACAACGAGAAAACAAGAGTTCTCAATCATTGTTATAAAGTGTCATAGTATCATTACACAACATCAAAGTTCAATTGTATCACAACTTTAACAACAATACTATGGTGATATGTCACTCCCTCTTAGTCAATACTCCATCTCACATGGAAACCACCCCCCTTACATAATGATCCGAAAACCATATGTATTTGTAGTGTGAACTACATATCAATTCTCCCCATTTTTGTCAATAAAATTGGCAAAGATACAAGAACGGGATCCTAATGAAATTTCCAAAAGAGACATTTCATGACCAAAAGAAAGCATATATCATCTTATTTAGATGCAATCATAAAGCCGAAGCTAAATGCATTCATCAAGGAGTTTATAAAGATACAAGATAACCCCTATAATATTCCACAGCCGCACTCCCCTCAAAGATTTGGTAATTAAGCACACGTTCAAAAGAACTCTCCTCCATGAAATGTCATTCCTGAAAGAACAACCAGAGCGACCTTAATTTCGAAATAAAAGAAGGATTTCTTTGGACATAACAAATCACATACAAGTATGAATTTGAATCCAAAAATACTCAATTAAATTAACCAAAAGAGAACCTATGATTAGTTTAATCGGAAGTGCTCAACATAAGTGAATCTTATGGAGACTCAAAAAATACTCAATTAGATTAATCACAAGAGATCCTATAATTAATCTAATCGGAACACACAACCAAACTAATCACAAAAGTAATCAATTTAATTGGTCATGCCCAACATAAGAAAAATTATGGAGCAACAACTAAATAACCAAACAAGATGATTAATTTAGTTGAAAATGCTCGACATAAAGTACCTTACGGAGCAACAACTAAGCTAATCATAAGAAAATAATCAACTCAGTCGATAGTGCTCAACATAAAAAAACTTACGGAGCCTTACAGTAATACATAAAATATTATGGATCTGGGAAGATCAATACTGCGGAATACACAAGGATTCATTCTATTTTCCATCACTATTTGCACAATGACATACAATAGACATAATCTTTGTAAACAAAAGATTTTAACCTATCTTCCATCAATAATTGACATAATAGGCTTAACTTTTGTTATTTGTCAAAAGTCCATTCATTCTTTTATCAATATGTGAATATCGACTTACGAAAGACTTTAATTTTGACAAAGTATGGGACAATCATAGTCCATGGACGCAAACACACATATCCTATAACACATTGCAATATATTAAATCATAAAGATTAATACTGCAAAAATCATCTTCCAAACAATTTTAGAATTTAAACAAATAAATCTAAAAACATGAAGATGAAAACGTTGGACATAGCTATGTGTAATCACAATAAGGGATATTCCAAACTCTAGTTATTCTTCTAAACAAAACAAGAAATAAATTCTCATCCGAAGATTTACTAGGCATCAAGAAAAACTCGTAATGCACATATAAGATGATTTGTCCTTAGAGGATCAACCTTTTTCGCCCGGATTTACACGAAGAATAGCTACCAAAGGCATATAAAAGGTTTTCTTAACAAAGAAGAACATACAAAGTCATTAACGACTATGCACCATAGTTCACATAAAATAATTGTGAACATTCAAGAATCCCATAGAAATGCGTACTACATCCCATTCTTGAACTTCCTTCTTTGTGATTCACCAAAAACATTCTTATGAAGTCTACTAATGAGCTTAGAGTAGTAGTACTCCAAGAATCCAAGTGCCCAAGTCCAAGAGAACTGGAACAAGTGCGACGAAATGGAGCAAAACACTCAAAACAAGAGACGGGACAAATACAAATCTTAACTCATACAAAATCAATAATTCTCATCTCCATTTTAAAGAGAGTTCAAATAGGAAGAGAATGCAAAAAGAATGAGTTCATTCCGAGTTCGAACGAAGAAGTTACGGCCAAAAAAAGTCGACCAAATATCGACGTCTACATGCAAATATGCATACGGGTTTGCAAACGAATTTTCAAGTCCGCGAACTTAAACCCCTGGATTTGATTTTAAAAGATGGTAAGCATACCAGGTATGTATACCATGGAGTCCAAACATCCCGAACTACTATTTTCAAACCTAAACACTTAAGGACCTTAAACAAAGATCAAGTTAGGTAGAAATGAACGATAAGCAAGGTACATAAATCATTATAAGTACTCTAATCAAAATAAAAAAAACACAAGCCTTGCTCAATTTTATGGACATACCTTTTTATAAGAATCCAATCAAGTTCTGCAGCCTTACTGAACATAATCTGTGCCCCCAATTCTCGTGCTTCCCTCACCGTATACATAGCAGGATGTTCATTGGTGAGGATGCACTTACAACATAATCAAGTTGTGTTGAGGTGAACAATATCTTTCTCACCACAAGTGGATTTTGAATTATCATGAAATATATCGCTTTTAGAACCTTTCACATCCAAATCCATTTTTCCAAAGAACTTGTTAAGTTCCAACATCATGGATACTGCCTTCTCCATAGTCATGGAATTTCCTGGGAGATCATTCCTTTTCACACTCAAAGCATCATCGACTTTCTTTGGTATCCACTTCTGAGTGCATTTAGGAACAATTTGAACCTTCTTCCCATTACTCTCTTCTAGAATTCTCGGAAGAGAATTGGATTGACTATTCTTTTGCAAGTTACTCTTTCTCCAATTGGGAGCATCGGATCTTGCCTTCATCTTTATGAAGTTATCCTTTTGATAACCATTACGATTGTGAAAATGATTCGTATGACGTTTATAGGCAAATCTAGGTTTATCACAACATTGATTCCTTTGCCTAAAGGTTGAACAATTACAACCTGTAACGTTAAGGGGATTAGTCTTAACATATGATCTTGGTTTCACAACTTCTTGTGATTCCCAAACAAGAACATCATGAAGTTTCTCATTCCTTATGCGGAAACGACATCTCCTTTCCAGGTGACCTTTATTTCCGAAATATTGGCAAACATAAGGAACGTTCTTACCTCGATCCCTGTGTGCTGACTTTGGAGGTTGATAAACTTTGCTCTTTTGAACCTTAACTTCCGGTAAAGGTATTTCACTTTTTCCATCAGTGGAAACCTTTTGTTGAGAAGAGACACTAGCCTTGAAAAATTTTACCTCTTTGCTAATACTTGGAGCATCTATTCCCTTATAACCCAATCCTCGTGTATGACGATGATTTTTACTTTCTCCTAGCATAGTGGTTAATTTTATTGAAATAGTATTGAAATTTTCAAGTCATATTCTAACATCTTGATTTTATCAAGAGCAGCAGCTAAATCAGCCTCAAGGCGTTTTTCTCGAGTGAGATAAGCGCTCTCTCTGTAGTCAAAACATGTTTGTTGGGAGTTAATCCTTGCTTCAGATTCGGCGAATTTTTGCTTCCAACAAAAAATACTTTTGAGAGAGATTATCACATTTAAGTGACTTCAAACGCAGGTTTTCCTCAGAATTCTTGAGGATCGATTCGTTAGAACGATTTGAAACATAAACACCTGCGTAACATCTTCTCAATTTATTTTTTTCACGAAAGAGAGGAGTCAGAAGAGGAGTGACATGAGAATTTGTCATCTTCTTCTTTTCCAACGAATTCAAAACCTTCACATACTCAGAGACTTCCTCATCAACATCTCTATCAATATCTGAATCACCTTCATCAGAAAGTTCATCCAACTGTTCTTCTAGGCGTGTCTCCCAGACTTCAACAGGTTTTACATTAAGATAATGTTTAGATACTAACCTAGATGTGACAGTCCTCTCCGGTGAATCCAAGCTTTACAAATCATCTGGTGGTTTATGAACATGTACGTTATTAGAGATAGACTCGTCCATAATCAGATCGCTACAAACACAGACTTATGAGGTCTTAAAAACGTGTTTGCTTTCTCTGATACCAATTGAAAAAGCGGGGGTCTAGCAACCACACCAAATACTTCTCTTAGCAATCTGTATGGGCAAACTCCAATATACTTTCTAGAGAATCAACTAGACATTCAGACTCAATCTAGATAAAATTACATCAAAGAGTTTTATATCTCAATCTCTCGATTTGATCTATACTCAAGCAAATAGAAATCTGCGAGTCTTTATCAAAGAGAGATAACTTGGATGGTAACAAAGACCAATATCCATGTGTCAATCAATTTAAATCAACAACCAAAAGGTCAGATATTCTAATTGATTGAACAACGCACAACCTGTGATATTTCAATTATATAACAAAATATAATGGGGAAAAGAAATAACACAGACACTAGAATTTTGTTAACGAGGAAACCGCAAATGCCGAAAAACCCCGGGACCTAGTACAGATTGAACACACACTGTATTAAACCGCTACATACATTAGCCTACTCCAAACTAACTTCGGTCTGGACTGTAGTTGAACCCCAACCAATCTCACACTGATCCAAGGTACAGTTATGCTCCTACGTCTCTGATCCCAGTAGGATACTACGTACTTGATTCCCTTAGCTGATCTCACCCACAACTAAGAGTTGCTACGACCAAAAGTCGAAGACTTTAATTAACAAATCTGTATCACACAAAAAAGTCTACGATAATAATAAATTCGTCTCCCACGGATATACCTACGAGTTTTGTTCCGTATTTTGATAAATCAAGGTGAACAGGAACCAATTGATAAACTGGACTTATATTCCTGAAGAACAGCCTAGTATTATCAATCACCTCACAATAGTCTTAATCGACGCAGCGAAAAAAGATATTGTGGAATCACAAACGATAATACGAAGATGTTTGTGATTACTTTTTATCTTGCCTATCGGAGATAGAAATCTCAAGCCAATTATTACATTTGTACTCGTACGATAGAAACAACAATATCATATCACACAACTATAAGAAAAGTAGTATCGGTCTGGCTTCACAATCCCAATGAAGTCTTTAAGTCGTTAACCTGGTTTAGAAGAAGAAACCAAAGGTTAAAGAAGAATCGACTCTAGCTTAGCACAACTAGTATCACACAAAATGTGTGGGGATTAGTTTTCCCAGTTGCCAGAGTTCTCCCTTATATAGTCTTTCAAATCAGGGTTTGCAATCAATGTTAGCTTGGTAACAAAGCATTCAATATTCACCGTTAGATGAAAACTTGATTTGGATTCAAGCTAATATTTATCAACCGTTAGGTCGAAAACATAGCTTGTTATACACCAATGAAATGCACGTTCTTGGGCTTGTGTAACCGTACCCAAACTTGTACATTAGTTGGTTAAACAATAGTTAACCAAATGGTTAGCCATTTGATCACTTTCATATCAACCATATTATTCTTCACCATAACTAGTTCAAATGAACTAGTTAGAGAGTTTTTCAATTGCAAGGAAATATCATGTACTACAAAAGACACAATTGAAGCAAAAACGATTTGATTCACATGAATCGGTTCATGAACTCTATAGCCACGGTTTGCAATTGCATTCCTTAGTTTATAAAGATAAGTTCACTAAACATCGTTTTTAGACATAACCTACTCAAGTTCGCGGACTGGTTTCACGGACTTAAATTCCCGGATGGAGTTTACAAACTCCAGCAGAAATTCTCGGGATTGGGAACTTTGCCAGTTCGCGGACTGAGTTCGCGGACTTAGCTCACGCACTTCTCCAGTTCACTTGATCAAAAAAATTTGCAAACTTCGGTTCAAGCAATAAGCATATATGTGTTTCAACAACAATGCTTATATCCTCCAAATGGTTATATAGTCTAAACTCTCATTTCAATCATTGAAACATTCTCAGAGGACGTTATATAGTTGTTATTCACAAACTATTTTTCGTCAGAGCAATTTTCAAAGTGATTGAAACATAACATGACTTTCGTCACTAGGTAAAGATGAACTTGTCTAAAGCGAAATCTTTACCAACACATATTTCGAGAAATATATAGGCGAGGTAAACTCAGCTCGAAATACCAAATGTGTATAATCTAAGTCTATATGGAAAAATGACTTTCGTCTCAAGATAGGAGATAAATAGACTTTTAAGTGATAGATAAGTTCAAGTCTCCACATACGTTTTAGTCGATGAACATCCACCAGTTCCTTGATTAGTCCTTCGTCTTGTATGATGATTGCCATGGAGTTCTTGAGCTCAACTACACTTTCTATACTAGTCTGAGACCTTTGATATAGTAGACTATAAATCAAGATTTATAGTTTTAATCACTAACATTGACAAACATGCTTGAGATAGCAACGCATGCGAGTTCGACCGAGCAATGCTCTAACACTGACTAAGCAGATCTGTGATGGGATCGTTTGTCGATATTGGCTAGATGATGGGGTCATTTATGCCAAAGGAGGAATAATTTATGTACCTAATTCAGGTGGATTGAGAAGGGAACTCTTGCGAGAGACAGATGATTCCATTTGGGTTGGCCATCCATGCATGGAACAAACGCATGCTTTGATAGCTCGTTCCTATTATTGTCCTAAGATGGAAGAAGAAGGTTAGTTGTATTTCAAGACATACTTAGTGTGTCAACTGGATAAGACGGAAAGGATAAGTGTAGCGGTATTGCTACAACCTTTGCCGATTCCAGACAAGCCATGGAAGTGCTTGTCGATGGACTTTATTAACGGACTGCCAAAGGTGCAAGGCTTTAGATCGATAATGGTCGTCGTTGATCGCTTTTCGAAGTATGATACATTCATTCCTTGTTCCCATTCTTGCAATGCAGACGTTGCAGCGTATCTGTTCTTCGACAATATATTGAAGTATTGGGGACTTCCTCGAGATATTGTGAATGATAGAGACTCACAATTTACAGGAAGGTTTTGGACTGCCTTGTTGGAATGCTTGGTTCCGAACTGGAGTTTTCTACTAGCAATTACCCCTAAACCGATGGTCATACGGAGAGGTTAAATTCATTGTTAGAAGAGTACTTACGTCACTATGTGACGGCAAGCCAGGGAAATTGGGTGGCGTTGATGGATATGTCTCGATTTTGTTACAATTTGCACAAGAGTTCATCAACAGAGTTGAGTCCTTTCGAGTTAGCAACAGGCCATCAACCATTAACCCCTCATGAGGTTCCAAAGGCTAAGAAGCAAGGTTCCTGTCCAGAAGATTATCGTTATGCAAGGTCAAAACGGAGATGACTGAGCAGGCGCGTGATAGTTTATCCAAGGCGCAGAGACGAATGAAGAAGTATGCTGATTTGCATCACAGAGATGTGGAATTTGAGGTGGGAGATATGGTATTTTTAAAGCTAACGCCCCAAATTTGGAAGAATATTTCTAGTAAGACAGTGCATAGAGGCCTAATTCCAAGATATAATGGTCCTTTTGAAGTGATAAAAAGAGTTGGTAAGGTGGCTTACAGACTTAAGTTTCCGGAAAGGTTGAAAGTGCGTCCCACTTTTCATGTCGGCTTCTTAAAGAAGTACCATCCTGATTTGATGGACACTTCAGGATAACAAGTGAAGTGTGCACTACCAGTACTCAAATCACAATTCGACAAGCAAGTTGAGGAGATACTTGATGATCGAGTTGAGGGGAAAAGAAATAAGAATAGGAGAACTTATTTTCTAATTAAGTGGAAAGGGTTTCCAGACTCCGAAGCTTCTTGGGAGAAGGATACTACATTGTGGAAATTTGAAGAACAAATTCAGGCTTACCTACAGTAAAAAGAATCGACGAGGGCGTCGAGTTCAGCTGGTGGGGGAGGTCTACGGTATGGCTGTCAAGTGTCCAAGTGATAATGCATAAAAGTTGTGCATTATCAGTGACTTAGCCAAGGTCAGATATGCGGAGTGCATGTCTGAGTTGAAGCTAGACAATGGCATGTGCCAAACAGGGTTTGGACATGGCCAATGATGCGAGATTAGCATCAATAAATGCTAAATGAGTTTGGCAAGTAAACTGTATGCATGAGGCGTGCAGTCATGTAAGCAAGAGTTGCATTGGCACACTTGCATCATTGGGAGAATGATGCTCAACAATGATTGTGCGACTTTGGACGGCAGACGCAATCATTGTGCAAACAAGGCTGGATGACATGTGTCGGGAACATGGCCTTGACGGTTTCGAGTTGGTTACACGAAAGTTTCTTTGCTTTATGCATTTCTGAAGGCTATGACTTGTTTGTTTAGCTTTAGAGTGTAGTGGCAACAGTTAGCATGGTTATCTTAGTACCTGACATAAAGTAAATCTGTAACTGCCTGAGAGTTGCTTGTAAATAGCTTTTGTAAGGCTATATAATCCTGATCTTGTGAAAGGATTGGGTAATCTGAACAATAAGAGTGTGTAACCCTAATTGTGTAATAAATAAAAGGCTACGTCCTAGTTTAAAGCTAAGTTCAGTTAGTGCATTTTTCCCTTGTTTTGGCTTACTGTTTATGGATCAAGCGGAGTGTGTGTATTTTATTGAAGGCTTGGAAGATTCGTGATCAGAACCTCTGTATAGTATGGGCTGAATAGAGTGTTAGAGCATAGCTCGGTTGAACATACCAAGCGTTGGTATGTCAAGTTTGGTTGTCATATTTTAGTGAGACAAAACTCATTTAAGAGTCGCTTGATTATGTAATAGAGTCAACTTCGTATAGGTTAGCTTGAAAGTATTAGGATATGAGACATCACAAGTATTGCGAAGACTTGAAAAAGTGAAGAAGTAAGGAGCTACAACGACAACATCATCCTTCCTCTTGAGGTTAGTGATATTTGACTTGAATTGTTTCATTCCCTAACGTATCTTTCAAGTCGTGCATATTGAAAACAAAACTACGAAGCATAAATAATTATACTCTAGTTAGACATAGTATTAAGGAATACAATACGAGGTTTATTGCTTAAACATTAAACTTTGTAGATAAGACATCGACATAATCGTTTGAATGCTATTGTGATTATGTATGGGTATAAGGTGAAGATTTCATCCTAGGAAACAATGTTTTACTTTTGTTTTAAGGAAGTAAATTCATGAATTTGTTTTGTGAATCGAAATAGAAATCTCCAGGCATTATTGGTATTGTTATTCATTGCATATCTTTTGAACTACCAATATGTGTGACTAGTATAATCGCTCATGACTTGTTTATGTTCTTGGTAAAACTATTCACAAAGACCTGACTTTTGTATTGGTATGACGTTTGTTAGTGAAACCGATCTTAATTAATCACCTGAGATGGTATGATCGATTTAGTGTTATTGGTATGACCAACTCTGGGTAAAGGGGAACCGATCCTAGTAATAGGTGCAACCTATTACAAAGGGGAACCGATCCTATGGACATGTGCAACACGTTTTTAGGCAAAGGGGAACCGATCCTATGGACATGTTCAACACATAAGTTAGATACCATATATATGTGTGGAACCGATCTTAGTACCTAGTCAACCGAATTTTGGAAAGCTAGTGTGACTATGCACAGTACTCACATGGAGGTAGAACCGAACTTGTTTTGGTAGAACCGTTAAACCCATGATTTGTGATTGAGTGTTCTTGAAAGTCAGATGAACCAATTCTAAACTTGTTTAGATGTGTAGAAAATCGGTTTTAAGATTGTGAGTATGAAAGAGGACTTACAAAGTAAAAATGTCGACATACTTTGAACATGTGCAGTAATGCTTATCTTTAATTGTTCAAAGTTATTCCTTAATAGCTAAAGGAAGAAAATCCCAGATCGAATAAAATAAATTGAGAATCTTTTATTTAAGGTTTTTAATTTTAATTTTTGGAAAATGAAAATTAGTAATGTGCATTTACTAGTTGGCGATTTTCTAAGAGATTTTCGGTCATTGGACAAAGCATTTCCAAGAATTATGGAAACCGAATCTGGAATATATTGCATATCTTGAGAATATTTTCAATTTTGGAAATTCCTTGGTGTCCAAACTTCCTTGGTCTATAAATATGAAATTTTGCACTTTAAGCAAATTAATCCTCGTATAACAAGAACTATCTCAGTTGTGCTGCTACTGGTGAAGCCGCATATTCGGAGAGGAGAGTAACCTAATTAGGCGAAATCTCTTACGACCGCTCAGTTTGAAGTCTTCTTTGGGATTAAGAAGCTCTATTAGTACCGTTGGTGGGAAACTAGATAATTGCGGTTTATCTTTTGTTTTCGATTGATTTGATTGACTAACGGTGGTTGAACTTTGATTGCACCTAGTTTGTTTATGCTTGGGAATCTTCTCTTCTGATATAAGATTCACTCAAACTAGATCGAAGTTTCGACGGGGATCTTTAGACTGTTTGTAGATCTAAAGATGTCTTGTGATAATCCATTGTTAACAGACTCTGTTATGTGCGTGATTGATCACAAGAGATTTAAGTTGATTGTGTGCAGGTGTTTATTAAAGATTTTAGAAGATTTGAAGACAAAGAAGACTTTGAAGATTTCTGATTTGGGATTCATAATCTTTGGTGTGCACAATACTTGTTTCGGTAAAAGAGGATCCAACTATAATCGGTTTATCCTTGTGGTAGATTAGATTGATTAGTTGTGTAGATCGGCATCAATACAATTCTTTGTGATTAACAGTATTGATTGCAAAATCTTAACAATTACTTCGGTAGTTGATAATAAGATAGATATATAACCTAACGAAGGAGTTTATTGAGATAAAAAGAAGAGCCTTTGTCGCACTCATATCACTTGGTTGAAAAGATTTGATACCAAACAGATTTGTTATTCCTTTACTGTTTGGAATACGAACCAAAGTAATTGTTCCAAGTACGTGACTTATTACAGGTCGGAGGCGTGGGAATACAGATGGAACTAGGTGAACTAAAGGTTTAGTTGCTTGGTCTCCACTATAAGAAGTTGGTTTGATTTTGTATAGCGGCTTAATCCTGAGAGTATTCAATTCTGGACAAGGTCCCGGGGTTTTCTGCTTTTTCGATTTCCTCGTTAACAAAATCTTGCTGTGTCATTTACTTTTATTTTCCGGAATTATAATTGTTGTTATTATAGTTTAAAGTAAATTACAAAAAATTTAATCCATATTTACTTGATAAGCAATCATATTGTGTTTGGTTAAGTCCGAACCTTTTATCAAGTTGTTTGAGGATGAAAACAATTTCTGCTGGTTTCGGTAATTTCGTGTGTTGTGGGTGAGAAACGAGTCTAAACCCTAAACAATGTACTGCAAGGGAGTATTTTAGATTCGAGAGATCAATCTGTACAAATCCGGCCTAAACCAAGAAATGGTCATTTCATACTTGCTTCGGTCACAAAGTGAAAGAGAAGGGTTGATTTTGGGGAGGGAAGCGAAGAGAGTGTTAAGACCAGAATAGTTGATTCTGGAAGAGTAGTTGTTTTGACTTGTATCATAAAGCGTAAGCTAACAGATGGGAAAGCTAACAGGTGATTTCTGAGTGTTGTATGCTCCTGACCAAAACTTGTTATTCGGTGGAAATAGGTAAGACCTATTTATACAATTCGAAGTGAAACGTACTCTGGTCTCGTAAGAAATGGAAACAGATGAGTAAATGGGAGGAGCTGGTAAATGGTAACGCCTGGAATTGATGTTCCATGGAAACGTACGCTGTAAACCGCCAAACCAATACCCCAATGAGCATCCCCCAGTTTGTGACATGTGGTGATGTCTCGAGTGTTTTTGTGGAAAACAT
Organism: Papaver somniferum; assembly: GCF_003573695.1. NCBI lineage: Eukaryota > Viridiplantae > Streptophyta > Magnoliopsida > Ranunculales > Papaveraceae > Papaver > Papaver somniferum. The sequence continues at coordinate 38,141,570 of NC_039368.1, forward strand.
GTAGCATGTTGCTGCTGTTTGGAAAGTTGAGCTTGGGAGACTTGCCGGCTCGGTGGTGACAATCTACGGTCGATATTTTGCATTTGAGAGGAAGAGTAGCCGTTGATTATTGCAACCCTTTGTTTGGTATCCAACGTCATGAAAGCGTGGCCGGCATGGATTTAACATGGTTAGGCATGGCCTAGCTAGGATTTTGGCATAGTTTAGGCGCGGCCAAAAACTAGGGTTTTGGCATTGTTTGGGCGCGACCAAAATTAGGGCTTGGCATCGGGCCAAATATTGCCATGCGTTATATGGTAACCTTGGACGGCTAAGATATGTATCTTAGATGGAAGGGTGGCCGTCGATTGTTGCAACCCTTCGTTTTGGCAGCCAACGTCGTGAAGGAAAGGCTGGCATGGTTTTGGCACAGTGGTGCGGTTGGCATGGTTGGCATGCCTTGTCCCGCAGATGTGGTTGGCACAACATGCCATTGGCACATGTGGCATGGTTGTCATGCCTTGGCGTAGATATGTGGTTGGCACGACATTCCATTGGCACATGTGACATGGTTGGCATGCCTTGGCGCGGAGAGGTTGCACGGCATGCCATTGGCACATGTGGTGAGGCATGGTTAGCATACCTTGGGTGGCGAACTTGGACGGTTGAGATCTGCATCTCAGATGGAAGGGTGGCCTTTGATTGTTGCAACCCTTCATTTTGGCATCCAGCGGCATGTAGCGGGGCCGACATGGCTTTGGCATGGAGACGTGGCCAAGATAGGATTTTGGCATAGTTAGGCGTGGCCAAAAACTAGAGTTTGGCATTAGTTTGGGCGCGTCCAAGTTAGGGCTTGGCGTTGTGCCAACGGTTACCACGCGTTAGCTGGCGACCTTGGAAGGCTAAGATCTGCATCTCAGATGGAAGGGTGGCCGTTGATTGTTGCAACCATTCGTTTTGGTAGCCAGCGGCATGTAGCGGGGCCGGCATGGCTTTGGCATGGAATCGTGGCTGCCATGGTTTACCATTGGCATGGTGGCGCGGCTGGCATGGTTGGCATACCTTGGCGTGGAGATGTGGCTGGCACGGCATGCCATTGGCACATGACGCGGCTAGCATGGTTGGCATGCATTGGCGAGGAGACGTGGCTGGCATGGTTTGCCATTGGCACGGTGGCGCGGCTGGCATGCCTTGGCGCGGAGATGTGGATGGCACGACCGCCATTGGCACATGTGGTGCGGCTGGCATGGTTGGCATGCCTTTGCGTTGAGACGTGGCTGACATGGTTTGTCATTGGCACGGTGGTGCAGCTGGCATGGTTGGCATTCCTTGGCGCGGAGATGTGGCTGGCATGGTTTTCCATTGGCACGGTGGTTCGGATGACATGATTGGCATGCCTTGGCGGGGAGACGTGGCTGGCATGGTTTTCCATTGGCACGGTGGCGCGGCTGGCATGGTTGGCATGCCTTGGCGCGGAGACATGGATGGAATGGTTTGCCATTGGAACGGTGGTGCGGCTGGAATGGTTGGCATGCCTTGGCGCGGAGACGTGGATGGCATGGTTTTCCATTGTCACGGTAGCATGAGAATTAGGGTTTGGTATAGATGATGTCGGTCAATGCTAAGGGTTATGCCGTGAAACATGACACATGTAAAAAAAGGTACCCTGTTAATTCTTACGTAGGCATGATGATTGATTCAATAAATGCGCTAATGGTCATAGTGACGTCATGTCAGATATGCGGTTTTACGATTTTAACCCTAAGCTAAAAACCACAATCAACAGTAAGTCCCCTGCTTAACTCGAAACAAGAGCATTTTTGCGAGGTAAGCATAATATGGTGACAGGCAAGGACAAAATCGAAATGACCAGTCGTGAAAGAAATGGTGAAGAAGACCCGGCTAACCTTTTTCGAGAGGTAAGGAGAGTTCGTGATTATCGTGTTGGCAGCCTTGCATAAATTCTACTATTAGTGTTGCTAGCCAGACCGTGAAGTGGAGAGGTGTAGACTGTCGGCTTGGCTTAGGAGCCATAGGCATTGTGCGGCTTGGAATTAGAGCCGCCAGGTGTAGTATCGGTTCGGAACAGGTCCGTTAGCGTAGACATAGCATGGGCACTGGCTCGGTGTGGCATGGGCGCTGGCGCGGCCTGCTGTGGGCGTTGATTGCTCGACACGGTGTTGGTTTGGCATGGCGCGGATTGTTTGGCACGGTGGTGGCTTGTCTTCGCGGGCCCAGTTGCTTCTTTTCCTTACTTAACTCAAATGGGAAGTCTTTTCCTTGTTCGAACTCCAAAGTGTCACGCCTATAAAAGGGGGTCGGCCTATCCCTTTATTTCACACCTTTATTCTTTCGTTCTGGCCGCTTGGTAGCAATAAATAACGCAAGCGTATCCCAGGTATGTCTTCCAGCATTTCCTCTTCAATTTGTTCTTCTTGTTTTCTTGTGTTGGTGCAAACCCTAGCCGTAGGTGTACCTTTCATGAACTTGTAGAAATATTGTTCTTCTATATTGGTATGAATCCTAGCCGTAGATATACTTTCCATGAATTTGTAGTAATATTTCGGTGTGAATACCGTAGTAATGTTGGCCACCTCAATTATTACGCAAAGTAGACATGCATGGGCGGGTAACTGCACCCATTCCTTTCCCGTGAAAACCTAGTTTCTAGGGTCTCCTCTTTTTTCTTGATGTGGCCATGTGCATGGTTTCCGTGGTGGGGGAACGCCCTCTTGGCCGGGTGCGTACTTCTCGCTGCAGGGTACGGCTTCGGCACGAGGCGGTGACACAGAGTCTTCCAGTCCCCATTTATTTGCTTATGCGTGTTATTGACTTTGCAGCAAATTGGCTCGTGTCCAAAATGGATCCCATGTGTTTGACAAAATATCTTCCATGCACTTTTCGTAGTAATTTTTCTTCGTATTTTTCCATTGTAGTCACTTTGAAGGCGGGAGCAGCGTAAGAAAATTTTCATCAGGATGTCACTTGAGAAAAGTCATGTCGTACCGAAAGACGTTGGCAATTCCAAGCCAAACATAGATGATGAATTATTTACAACGTCTGCCACAGCTAGGAGAAATCATCCCAAGTATGTGCCGATCCTTCTGACTGGTTCGGAGAATGAAGGAGTGGCTCGGTCGATCCGGCCAGGGGGTGTAATACTGTTTTGTCTTCAGAGGAAAGAGAATTATGCTTCTCCCATTGACTTTAAAATCAGTGTGAGTCCATTGTGTTCTTTTGACAAATGGATGCGATTCAGGATGAGCCAGGACTGCGTAAGAGACAACTTGACCAAGGCGCAAATCATTGATGCTATCGCGACTTCTGCAGCACTTCAAATTAGGAAATATATTCCAGGATTCGTTTCTTTCATTTCCATATGGTGTCTAGACACTCATACAGACATATGCAGGTGTGTTGAAATGACTATTTCTTTAGAGAGTGTGGCCTTCTTGCTGAACCTTCCCGTAATAGGAAACCTTGATATCAAGTTGTTTGAAGACGAAGAAGAAATGCGCGCTGCTTTGGTCGCGAAGTCGAAAGGGTTCGTTCAGAAAGAAAACGAAACGAGGTTCTTCTATAGCTGGTGGGTGTCTCAATGGTTTCCTGGTGAGTTGGAGCCGAATCAGAAGAATAGTATGCTTCATGTTGCGGCTTTCTTGGCTCTTTGGTTATCCAGAGATATTTTCGATGATGGCTCTGGTAAGAAGGAGATAAGACCGGAGCTTATCAAGTTTGCCATAAAATTAGCAAAAGGTGTCGTTCTTCCTCTTGGCGGTTTGTTTCTTGGTTCTCTGTACACACATTTGGATCATCTGGTCGCGGACATGTGCGCTTCAAATGGTTACATGAAAGTGGACTCGTATGTCCATGATGCTTTTCTCCAAGCGTGGTTGTGGGAGCACTTCTAGAGGTACGCTCTGAAACCGTTGGCCTTACTTCCCGAGTCTTGGGGTGGCTCGATGATACTCCGGTGGGTGAATAGGCGCCCAAGGACTTGTTCAAACCTGGTCGGGTTCCTTGACAACTCGCACGCAGTCAATTTTCGTCCATGGGCTCCGGTGCATACATCTATAGTTCAGGTCAACACTTTTTCTCCTGCTCCAGACATGTCTTTGTCTTCCGATAAAAAGGATATGAGTATTGGAGAAGTGGTGTTCATGCGAAGCTTCATGCCTATTCATGTCCCGTCTTTCTTTCGAGGATATTACAAGGCAGTCTCTTATAATATCGATAGGGAAACTCAGCATATGGGATTTGATCAAGGGGTCCCACTTGCTCGTCATTCGGTTGTTCCAGAAGACCCATTTCCATATATTCTCGATGCTAGTGTTCTTACGCCGGGTAGAAGCCTCCCTTTTCTGCTCTCAGAACGAAATATATCAACGACCTCCAAATATAACACGTTCTGGCAGGATGAGTTTCTTGCTATCCATGGGTTCGTGAATGATGTGGCATAGAATCGTCGTGCTAAGCCTTCCCCTGCGGTTTTGGCTGAGTATCCGCTGTTGAGGGACCCCTCTTCGACTAAGCGAAAATCCGTCAACCCGGACGCGGATAGTCCCCGAGAGAAGGTCTAAAAGCCGTGTAGGTGGTTTCTAGTCGGATTCGACAGCTCTTCCGACTTTCAGTTCTTCTAATATGCGAGTACGTATGATTTTCTCCTTGATTTTAGTTGGATTGTGTATACCCTCGTATATTTTCTGAGCATCTGTCTTCGTGCCTTTTCCAGCGTCTCATCAGCGTGAACGCCTTTACCAAACTTGCAAGTAGTCACAAAACAACGTTTCTTGAGACCGGGGGTGGCGATGCTGAGCCTATCTGTGGTGATGGGGAATCAGAGAAGGACGAAAGTTCGGAGTCCATTGATGGTGAGAATAGTTCTTCCGACAATAGTGTTGAATCTTCTTCTAGTCGGTCTGAAAGCGAATCAACGAGTCTCTTACACGTTTTTTTTCCTTCTTCCTTCTATCTTCTTTTGGAAAATATCTAATACATGATACCACAGATGGAAGCCGTTTCTGAAGATGGACCTGAGGTGGAAACTGGTGGAGATACCGCTTTGTCTCCAACCGTGGAAGCCGCACCTAGTGACCTTTAAACAGAGGTTGATCGAAATGAAAGTGTTGTTGCGACTCAGACGATGGAGAGCGCTCCAGTGACCGCTGGTGCAATTGTAGTTCGGAATCCTTTGTCGGTCGTTGATTCGGTTGCGGGCGCCACCTTCACTCCTCTATACATGGTTCCTTATCTGAATCACGTATGGATCGGGGGCTTTAGAGTGCCATCCAAGTATGCGGCACTATACACTAAGATATGGTAAACCTACGGACATATTGCCACGACCAATAAAATTACTAGTCGACTTGCATTGGTTAAGCGTGTGGAGGAAGCTTTTTCTTCAATTGACGACATGTGAAGCATGACTGGTCATACTGTTTCTGAGGATGTAGTCTCGAGCTGTAAGTTCCACCGTGACATGTGCGTGGACTTCGAGTTCAATTCTCCTTGGTTCGTTGAAGGCTTCTTTGAGGTTGAAAAGTTGCTGGCCGAGACAATCAAAGGTCCTTCTGCTGATACAGTCAAACAGCAGGAAGCGGAAGTCGAAAAGTTTTCCAGAAAGTTGAAGCTGAAACGGGCGTCCCTCCAAAGCACGAAGGAAGCTTTCTCTAAGAAGAGCAAGCCATTGTTGAATAACTTTCCTTCATTGTATTTTCGTCTTCTGAACTTCTTCACTTAGGTTCTTTTTTTTTTTGAAAGGCAAATGAAACGCCTAGTTTATGATTTTTTGTATTTTTGGTTTGATAGACGATTGTTACCTATGAGGATTTTGGATTATTATTTGGAATGAACCGTTTTAGAATAATGATGTTTTTTGTTACAATCGCAAATAATACAAACGTCCCAGGGAAGCCATGGAAACGTGAGCGTTGCGTTTCGGTAAAGGGGATGGGATGAAACATAGCATGGATATCGTTTTTTATCCTTCCTGTGAAAACTTGAAGTAGTAGACCATGCATTTTGTCTAGCAAGACTTACTCGGTTTTTCGGATCCCCTAACGACAAATGGAGCTTCCGGGTGCACGTCCGATTTTTGTGGGAAACGCCGCTGTGATTGTGGAAAGTCCCCATCCATCCTTGAGTCACCTAATAACCGAGTTGACGATCCCTGGGCGGATCGTTTGCTCCTAACCTCTGGGAAGTCCCCAGTCGTCCCTTGTCGTGTCATGACATGTAACCGGGTCGTGACTGAGTCGTAGATCCCTGAGTGGATCGTTTGCTTCTACCGCCTTGACGTCTGGGTCGAAGTATGAGATCGAGGATTGAAAATTGACATTGTAACCGAAAGATCAACCTCCCACTTTGGTCGCCAATTGTTTGAGGGTGAAAACAGTTTCTGCTGGTTTCGGTAATTTCATGTGTTTTGCGTGAGAAACGAATCTAAACCCTAAATAATGTACTGCAAGGGAGTACTTTATATTCGAAAGATCAATCTGTACAAATCCGGCCTAAACCAAGAAATGACCGTTCCAGACTTGCTTCGGTCACAAAGTGAAGGAGAAGGGTTGGTTTTGGGGAGGGAAGCGAAGAGAGTGTTGAGACCAGAATAGTTTATTCTGGAAGAATACTTGTTTTGACTTGTATCACAAAGTGTAAGCTAACAGATGGGAAAGCTAACAGGTGATTTCTGAGTGTTGTATGCCCCTGAGCAAAACTTGTTGTTCGGTGGAAATAGGTAAGACCTATTTATACAAATCGAAGTGAAACGTACTCTGGTCTCGTAATAAATGGAAACGGATGAATAAATGGGAGGAGGTGGTAACTGGTAACGCCTGGAATTGATGTTACATAATGAATGAAAGCGTTTCACCATTACTCCCTGTATTTACTAACCGCCTCATCCTTATGACATTGTCTTGTAACGGGCGTAGTGCACGTCGCACGCTGTAAACCGCCAAACCAATACCCCAATGAGCATCCCCCAGTTTGTGACATGTGTTGATGTATCGAGTTTTTTTGTGGAAAACATGTAGCATGTTGCTCCTGTTTGGAAAGTTGAGCTTGGGAGACTTGCCGGCTCGGTGGTAACCTTCGACGGTCGAGATTTTGCATCTTGAGAGGAAGGGTAGCCGTTGATTATTGCAACCCTTCGTTTGGTAGCCAGCGGCATGAAAGCGTGGCTGGCATGGATTTAACATGTTTAGGCATGGCCAAGTTAGGATTTTGGCATAGTTTAGGCACGACCAAAAACTAGGGTTTTGGCATTGTTTGGGCGCGACAAAAATTAGGGCTTGGCGTCGGGCCAAAGGTTGCCATGCGTTAGCTGGTAACCTTAGACGGCTAAGATCTGCATCTTATATGGAAGGGTGGCCGTCGATTTTTTCAACCTTCGTTTTGGCATCCAACGTCGCGAAGGAAAGGCTGGCATGGTTTTGGCACAGTGGTGCGGTTGGCATGCCTTGTCGCGGAGATGTGGCTGGCACAGCGTGCCATTGGCAGATGTGGCATGGTTGGCATGCCTTGGCGTAGATATATGGTTGGCACGACATGTCATTGGCACATGTGGCATGGTTGGCATGCCTTAGCGCGGAGAGGTTGCACGTCATGCCATTGGCACATGTGGTGCGACATGGTTAGCATACCTTGGGTGGCGAACTTGGACGGTTGAGATCTGCATCTCAGATGGAAGGGTGGCCGTTGATTGTTGTAACCCTTCATTTTGGCAGCCAGCAGCATGTAGCGGGGCCGACATGGCTTTGGCATGGAGACGTGGCCAAGCTAGGATTTTGGCATAGTTAGGCGCGGCCAAAAACTAGGGTTTGGCATTACTTTGGGCGCGGCCAAAATTAAGGCTTGGCGTTGGGCCAAAGGTTACCACGCGTTAGCTAGCGACCTTGGATGGCTAAGATCTGTATCTCATATGGAAGGGTGGTCGTTGATTGTTGCAACCTTTCGTTTTGGCAGTCAGCGGCATGTAGCGGGCCCGACATGGCTTTGGCATGGAATCGTGGCTGGCATGGTTTGCCATTGGCACGGTGGCGCGGCTAGCATGGTTGGCATACCTTGGCGTGGAGATGTGGATGGAACGGCATGTCATTGGTACATGGCGCGGCTGGCATGGTTGGCATGCCTTGGCACGGAGATGTGGCTGGCACGGCATGCCATTGGCACATGTGGTGTGGCTGGCATGGTTGGCATGCCTTGGCGCGGAGACGTGGCTGGCATGGTTTGCCATTGGCACAGTGGCGCGCTGGCATGGTTGGCATGCCTTGGCGCGGAGATGTGGCTGGCACGGCATGCCTTGGCGCGGAGACGTGGCTGGCATGGTTTTCCATTGGCACGGTGGTGCAGCTGGCACGGTTGGCATGCCTTAGCGCGGAGATGTGGCTGGCATGGTTTTCCATTGGCACGGTGGTGCGGCTGGCATGGTTGGCATGCCTTGGCGCGGAGACGTGGCTGGCATGGTTTGTCATTGGCACAGTGGTGCGGCTGGCATGGTTGGCATGCCTTGGAGCGGCGACGTGGCTGGCATGGTTTGCCATTGGCACGGCAGCATGAGAATTAGGGTTTGGTATAGATGATATCGGTCAATGCTAAGGGTTCTGCCGTGGAACATGACTCATGTAAAAAAAGGTACCCTGGTAATTCTTACGTAGACATGATGATTGATTCAATAAATGCGCTAATGGTCATAATAACGTCATGTCAGATGTGCGATTTTACGATTTTAACCCTAAGCTAAAACCACCATCAATACAAGTAAACATACTTTGTTGTTGTATTGTCTTGATCTCGTATCCATAGACGATCACACGAAATGTGAACCGATTTGTTGTATTATCTCGACTCGGTCCATAGACAATCACTTTCGAGAAAGGACTTGTAGGTGGAAAAGTTTTAGATTGAGGTATATTTGGGTACCCTCGTCTTTTCATAGAGATTTAGTCAAGAAGTTGAAGTATTGGCTAAGTGCGATTTGGCTAAAATTGTGTTGTGGAGCATAATTACCATTGTCAAGTTGGTGTTGCATTTGGGTGTTGCGAACATGTGACATCAAGTACAGGGGAATCTGGGAAGCGAGGGAAACATTTTGTCGACAGATATTGTTGGTCAATTCTTTTTTAAGGACTACATACCTTTTATTTTGTATAAAACTAGGATATGATCCGTGCCTTAACGGCACGGTATTGTTATTGCTCTTGCAAATTGTGATTTTAGTGGATGTTTCTATTTTGGTTCAAGATACTTCACCGTGTATTTGGTTCAAGAATCAAGATCATAAGACCTATAGTTTGGTCGTTGACACCACAAATTTATGTATCATGGGATTTTGCGTAATATTGTGATTTTAGTGGATGTTTCTATTATCACACCAATTTCACTTACAAAAGCAGTAGATCATCAAGAAACAATCACCCATGTTTTACACCCTAAAATATTGTTGGTACTCACATCTGATTACGGTGACGCTTTATTCTTGAATGAAAGTTAAGTTCCCGTTGTCTTGAATTTCTGTCGTCCTCAATTCTCATGTCCCTATTTGGGCTTGACTTGGTCGAGCAAGCTGTTGGACGAAAAGGGTACAGAAGTGTAAGCCATTTGCAAAAACGGCTTAACAAAATGCACAATAGTTTGTAGTTATTTCAGCAATATTTCGAATACTTTTAGTTGTTAGTTTGAAATGTAAATTACTCGATCGATGGATATCTTGAACAGCTAGAGGTGTGATTTTGACCAAGGTTTCCCAAGTTGCCAAAACCCAAAAAAAAAGAGATCCATCAGCAAAAAAAAGCTATGCACATTGTTTGGCCCATAAATTTGGCACAAAGTAAATTTCAGCTACATTTCAGCTAAAGAGCTATGCATATAATTTTTATTTTCGAGTATCCGAGTCCACTTTTTTTACCACTTTTTCTTGGTTTCTTCACATACATAGTTATAGGAAGAAATTTTAATGACATCAATTCAATCATGGTCGTTGAAATACAAATAAAAGAAAGTGGAATCCTTTTGCTAGAGCAAGTAATAATAATCTAAGGATCCGATTACAAAAATAAACAAATGATAACACTATCAGCTAAAGCTAAGAACCAAAAACCACAGAAGATACCGAGAACATGAAAAACAAAATGCTATATATAGATTGTCTATGCAAAAGAATGACACTTGAATTCCCTGTAATTTGTGTACATGATGCTACCTTGCTCTCCATATTGCAAATGAATTGATTCAGACGCCAAAAACTTTGTTACAATAAGACAATCACAATAATAAAGAATGGCACACGAATATAAATAACTCATTCAGGTGGTCTTTTAACATCCTGCAACTTTCAAGAGTAACCTAAAGGACAGTACGCATTCAGCGAACATACAGGTTTCATGGATACACTTACATTCTATTTGATTGACCTTGATCATGAATGAGTTCAATCAAAAGATTGGTAAAAATACTCAATTTGGCGATCTCTGCATGTGGTGGGGAAAACTCGTTCATTGTATCAATATTCCAGTGATTCCAACCACCTCAAGTAGCTCAAATAGTAGGTAAGCATAAAGCTTAGCCCAACAAAATATCTAGAACAGAACAAAACGAATTATAAAAAATAACTTAAATTCATCTCTTTCTTTTCCTTAAAAACGATTGACTGTAGTCTCATCAACTGATCATAGTTTTTCCCATCAAATACAAAAATGAATATCATGTGACCTGCAACACTAACACATGGCTCTATCCCGCTAAATTGACACACAAACTCGTTGTTTGTCCAGTTTCTGTTGCCCATGTTCATTTTATCTGTGTCCTTTGTTATTGCCAGTTGATCACCTAAGAAATCACCGTTGCCTAAGAATACAAAAAACTTTAATTCTGTAAAATAATAGTAGGATTATGACGACAATTCCTGCATTCCTTAATAAATAAGACAATTGAGGTACAGTGGTACGCCAATTGGGCAAAGTAAAATGAGAATGCAAAGAGTTGTAATAAGAAACTTTAATCATGAGTGATATCGAACCACAATTTTTTTTACCTCAATAGAATATGTAATAAAACATACTTTTATTAGAGAGCTCCAACTGTGACCATTTTAACATTCGTACCAAGGTTAGGGGTCCTTCATATTCTCTCGTGAGAAGGATGGAATGAGGTAAGAGACCAATGGATTGCCATGGACCTCCAGAGGTCTCATGCAGTTTTACTGCAAAAAGGGATTGAAAAAAAGAATGCGAGTACTAATTGCCAAAAAGAGCATCAAGTAATGTGAGAGAGAGAGACAAAGAGTGGATATCTAATACCGCAACAAGTGTACTATACTCTCTATAGATTACAAAATGATCCATACACTCTATCTCTATGTTATACTTGTTGTTCGCCAAATGCAGAGCCTGAAACCATGACAAAAGTTCGTATGAGGGGCATGTTTCTTGAGCTGACTGCTTGAGAAAAGTTCCCCAGCACAGAAATGGAACACTCTAGATTTAAACTTAGGCGAGATGAGATACTGTGGATTTAGATTTAATCTCATCAACTATTCACAAACTTTGGTCCTTGAAAAACGTTTAGCACAAAATATATGCAACCAAACATTGAAACTGTGAAAGACATAATTATAGAAATAAACAATGAGTAAAATAGAGAATACAAATATACAAATTTAACTGTAAATTAAATAAAGCATTTCACACCAAGTATTGTTCGTAAAACCCTTCGCAAGGACAAAACTTCATCAGATTTTATTAAGAACGTACTGTTTTCTTACATCAAACTATCAAAGGTTAATAGGACAAAATGAGGATTCAATTAATTGGCTACTCGAGAAAGTGGAGATTCTGGGGTTATGCCAAATGATTTATAAGAGTTAGTGGGAAGATACCGGTTAAGCATAAAATTGAATATGAACATTTTATTTCTTTATCCAACACTAAATTTCTCCATACCATTGTCTTTTTAACACAAACACACTCACATATCTGCGTAGTTATGTCGGTATAAAAATCAGTTCTCATAAAAAAACTCACCCATAACAAGAAATTTTGCCTAAATGAGTTCCTTTCAAAAGTAAGTGTACTAACAAAACAATCCTCTAGCAAGCAAATTCCCACAAACTTAAAAGAACAATTAAAAATCCGATTGAAATGTTTGATCACTGGCTGAATTTATGATATTACGAAGAGGACAAATTTGAAGGAACTTTCCGAATAGAAAAGTCATCACATGTTACAAAAAACTCAAGGATTCAAAAGTTTGAATTGCTTCAATTAATATGAAAATGATGATTGTTGTAGTAATAATTCCACCCAAATTTAGCTATGAGTATATGACCCGTGTGGGTTCATCGATCTTTACAGTGGGTGATGTTTCTTCTCATTTTACTAATAGAGTATCCTTTACGAACTCTTGTGCAAACATGCACGAAAGGTTAGATGTTTTTGCAATGCATTTCTGCGACTGCTAGCAAAGCATAAACAGTTATCACCAACTTTAAAAGACAAAATCCCATTTTTGTAGAAAAAAATTCAAGATCCCCTTTATGTAAAACAATCCATCACTAATTAAACCATTAACGTTAATCATTAGTTAGTCTACACAAAATATGAAAATAGTGGATCTTAGGTTACCTTGGAAGCTTTTGTGTTGCTGGAAATTATGTTGAATAAAGCAAATCCTCCACTTCTCCAGTCCTTGCTGCTTAATGATCGGATGCGATGGAATGGGAGGCAGTCATAAGACCTTCAATGTATCTGCCAATGATAATCTTGGGAAAAGAAGGGAGGCAGTTTGTGGTGCAATTGGCATTAGACACAATTGCAATGTCTGATTTGTATTCCTTCCATTGACTCCCACAGAAAACATTGGTATTCGGTATTACCTATCATATGGAAAATATTGATCATTTCATGTGAAAACTACAGTTAAAATGAGAAAAGCAGAAAGAGAGTAAGGGTAACTTCCTGCATTTGTAAGGACAAAGAGAGTAATAGTACACAGGGAAGAGACATAATATTACGGTTGAAAACCGAAAAAAAAACCATTTGGGATGAAAAAACTTGGAATTACAATGAACAAAAATAATACTGAGACATTATCTTTTAGAGATGTAAGGACAAAAAGTTGATTCAACCAACAAAGACCAAAACATTACCAAGATTATAGAAATAAAAACGTGGATCAGGACTATCGAAAACAAATCAAATTAGTAAACAACAACAATTTAATCGACTGACTAACCTGGGATAATGGAGTTGCAATGGACTGACGACGTCTGAAAGGGATTTTGGTTATGAAATTGATTTCTTATTTGGTTGCACCGAGTACCTTGAAACTGATAGATCTAAGCCTACGGTGAATGGAACGGAAAGTCAACACTGATTCAAAGTGAGAAACATAAATAACAATGACAGTGAATAGAAACCCGATCAACAAAAAAAATCAAATTCATCTTGGTAAATAGTTACTTAGTTACTTACAAACCTAAATCTTTTGAACTTTCTACCTGGAGTTGTCGATAATTAAGTAGAAAACCCTATGATAAACAAAAGAAAATCAAATTTAGAATCAGGGAAAGAAAAACCCTAACCTGAATCTACCAAAATTAGCGAGAAAAATACCTTTAAAAATGGCATGAATCATCCTTTTTTTGTTTTTTGATTCATAAAAGAGTTTTGATTAGACATTCACCACCTTAGCGTAACGCCTAGCACACTGAATGGAAGAAAAATTGAAATGAATGCCAAAAGTAACGGAAGAAGAGTAATATCAAAAGTAAGACATGAGGGCGAGTCTGAGAGGAGTGTGCAAATGATGATAGGGTATATGTTGTGGGTGAATCGGGACCATCGTTTATGTGTCTAAATTAGGCCCGTAAGTATATGTCCGATATCCGAAATCCGTTTCCAAACATTCGGGATCATATAGGATTTTATCCGTTTTATCGGATATCGGATATCGGATACGTATATTTATCGGATATTTCTTCTTAACTTATCGGAATCGAATTAGGCTCTATCCGTTTGGTTAATATCCGATATCCGATAGAACATGGATTTATTTATGATTTACACTAACCATATTTATGATTTATTTGTGATTTACCCTAATATCCGATATCCGATACAAATATCCGATATCCGATATGAAATGTTTGAACAATTGAACTTAAATTTCAATTATGAACATGTTTTAAAGGGATTTTAACATTTTTTTTCATAACTGAATATTATCGGATAAATATCCGATATCCGATAGCTTAGTCTATCGGAATCGATATCTGATTTTGATATCCTATAGGATATTATCGGATATCGAATATCCGATAGTGCTTAACCTGTCGGATATCGGATTTCTGAATATCCGACGGATATTCTTCCATTGACAGCCCTAGTCTAAATTGTCGATATCCGTCCAACATGAAAAATCGTAGAGCAGATTAAGAACACATAATATTGATTTGATCTCGGCCGTTCTTTATATATCCGAACTATAGATGACCGTTGATGCAGGAAAACACCACTGTCCCTTATAATATAGATTATGGATAGATAAACAAAATGGAAAAAGTTGCATTCTCGTATGAGTTTTTTGAATCCTTGTGCACATTCTTTGACGAGTGAGTGACCCTTCCTGACATTTTCATCTCGTCTTTTTACATGTGATAAGGGATCATACTATCAGATGTGTGACAGCAGGACCATTTGCCAAAATTAACAGATCAAATTAACAATCTTTAGAGGAGTGTGTATAAAAATGGATCCCAATTTCTCTATGGGAAAACCTTTTTCCGATCACGCGTCAGTTTTTGTTGGCTACTGTTAGTATCGACATCTTCCGATTACACATCATTTTTTGTTGGTTATGGTTAGTGTTGATATTCCAAATGCTTTACAAGTAGATTTTAAGAAACTAACTTTTTAGAATATGCCTCTCGTCGGACATGGGCATAAGAGCGTCATCTTTGTAAATGTAATCGTGCTACGAGAATAAGAGCGTCATCTTTCTGAATGTAATTGTGTTATGGTAGAGAAAAAAGAGGCTTAAAACACGCATCAAACACACCTTAAGCCAGGTAAGATCGGGATTGTAGAAGGGCTGCTCATCTTATCTACCAAAAGGAAATTTATTAGGAATGTGGTCTTATAGTTTGCTTTGATCCGTAGGTGAATTTAGGGGAAAAAAATAACCCACTTTTTTTATTTTGAATTGAAAACTCATCAAGGTTTCCTATACCGAAAACTCACAAATCAGTTATATTATTTCAATGGAAAAGATCAAATCGATAATCCATTGTCAAATTGATTTTTTCTTCTAGTGGATTATGAAAAATTAACTTCATAGTAGGTGAATTTATTTTTTTTATATTTCCTGACAAGATAAGTGAAAAGTTGAATTTTAACTGATAATATCGCCAGATAATATTGGTAAATTTTTTTTTTTTTTGAAGGAACAAAGGGCTTCGAAAAGCCCCTAAATTCTATTTATTGACTACCTCATTCAAATTGAGATTTGAAGGATTACTGTTGGAGCATTGCTCGGTCGAACTCGCATGCGTTGCTATCTCAAGCATGTTTGTCAATGTTAGTGATCAAAACTATAAGTCTTGATTTCTAGTCTATTATAGCTAAGTCTCGGACTAGGATAGAAAATGTAGTTGAGCTCAAGGACTTCATGGCGATTCATTATACAAGTACAAGAACTACTCAAGGAACCGGTGGAACTTCTCGACAAAAAGGTATGTGAAGACTTGAACTTATCTATCACTCAAAAGTCTATCTACTCTATCTCCTACTCTTTGAGACAAGAAGTCGTATGCTATATATATAGACTTGGATTACACACATTTGGTATTTCGAGCCGAGTATACCTCGCCTATCTATATCTCGAAATATGTGTTGGTAAGCTTTTCGCTTCGATCAAGTTTACCATATGACGAAAGTCATGATCTGTTTCAATCATCTTGAAAATTGCTTTGACGAGAAATGGTGTAACAACTGTATAACGTCCTCTAAGAATGTTTCAATGATTGAAATGAGATTTTAGATTACATAACCAATGGTGGACATAAGCATTGTTGTGGAAACACATTTATGTATAAGTCCTATTCCTTGAACCAAAATTTGTGAACTTTGTTGATCAAGAGAACCGGAAGAATGGCGTGAGCCAAGTCCGCGAACTGTCGAAGTTCTCAAACCCGGGAATATCTGCTGGAGTTGACAAACTACTTGCGTGAAGCTAAGTCCGCGAACCCAGTCCGCGAACCGGCGAAGTTCTCATACCCGAGAATTTCTGTTGGAGTTTGTAAACTCTGCCCGGTAACTTAAGTCCGCGAACCTAGTCTGCGAACTTGAGAAGGTTATATATCTGAAGATGATTTCTGAACTTAAACTTAAAAAGACTAGGGAATGCAGTTTGCAAACCGTGGCTGTAAAATTTCATGAACCAACTCAAGTGAATCAAATCATCTTTGCTTCAATTGTGTCTTGTGTAGTACATAAGATTTCCTTGCAATTGAACAACTCTCTAACTAGGTCATTTGAAGTCATTGAACTAGTTATGGTGAAGAAGAACATGGTTGATATGAAATGCTCATACGGCTAACCTTTTGGTTAACTATTGTTGAACCAACAAGTGCATAGTTTGGGTACGGTTAACAAACCTAGAAGCGTGCACTGTCAAGTGTGTGTAACAAGCTAAGTTTTCGATCTAACGGTTGATAAATATTAGCTTGAATCTAAATCAGGTTTTCATCTGACGGTGAATAGTGAATGCTTTGTTACTAAGCTAACATTGATTGAAAACCATGATTTGAAAGACTATATAAAGAATACATCTAGTATTGTGCAAAACTAATCCCCACACCTTACGTGTGATACTAGTTTGCGTGCTAGAGTCGATTCTCCTTTAACCTTTGGTTTTCTTCTTCTAAAACCAGGTTAACGACTTAAATACTTCATTGGGATTGTGAATCCAGACCGATACTACTTTTATCGTAGTTGTGTGATCTGATCTTGCATATTATATCGTACGAGTACAATCAGATTGATTGGCTTGATATTGATATCTCTGATAGGAAAGATATAAAAAGTAATCACAAACATCTTCGTCTCATTTTTTGTGATTCAGCAACATCTTGTTTCGCTACCATACGATTAAGATTGTTGTGAGGTGATTGATAACTCTAGGTTGTCCTTCGGGAATATAAGACCGGATTATCAATTGGTTCCTGTTCACCTTGATTATTATCAAAAGATGGAACAAAACCTTTAGGGTTTATCTGTGGGAGACAGACTGATCCTTTGATAGACTTGTTTGTGTGAGACAGGTTTGTTTATTGTCAAAGCCTGTGATTTTGGGCCGTAGCAACTCTTAGTTGTGGGTGAGATCAGCTAAGGGAATCAAGTGCGCAGTATCCTGCTGGGATCAGAGGTGTAGGATCATAAATGTACCTTGGATTAGTGGGAGATTGATTGGGGTTCAACTACATTCCAGTCCGTAGTTAGCTTGCAGTGGGCTAGTGTCTGTAGCAGCTTGAGTGTGTGTTCAATCTAGACTAGGTCCCGGGGTTTTTCTGCATTTGCGGTTTCCTCGTTAACAAAATTTCTGGTGTCTGTGTTATTTCAATTTTCGCATTATATTGTTTTATCTTTATAATTAAAATAATACAGGTTGTGCGTTAGATCATCAATTAAGTAATCCAACCTTTGGTTGTTGATTTTCATTGATTGATCCTTGGATATTGGTCTTTGGTACCATCCAAGTTATTCCTTGAATTTGATTAGAACTCGCAGTTCCTGCTTGAGTAAATCAAATCAAGATAGAGATATAAACTCGTTGATATACTTTTAATTGATTGAGTCTTGTTGATTTTCTTAATGGTATATTCGAGTTTGTCCATACAGATTGCTAAGAGAAATATTGGGTGGTGTTGTTAGACCCCCGCTTTTTCTATTGGTATCAGAGCAGGCAAACACGTTCAAGACCTTACAAGTCTGTGTTTGTAAGCAATCTGAGTCTGAGGACAGAATCTCTTACGCATACCAAGATGCTTCCTAAAGCTTTCAACTATGTCAGTTGTCTCGGGAATACCTCAAAGGATTTCTCCTTAGTTGATTCTTCCGAATCCCGAGGTAGGAAGATTGTCTCATCTTGTGTTGATCACTCTTCCTACAATGAGACATTGGACACAATGGCAAAAGCTGAAATGGAGCTCACCAGAATCGCAAAAATTCTACTGAGTTTGTTGATCTTCATCATCATGATCAACTCATCGATGAATTTGAAAAGTTTATTGATCGAGAACGTGTACTCTATAACATTATTGAGTCCTTATCTAAGTATATTGAGAAACTTCTTCAAGAAAATAATCTACAGCGTGAAAAGATTTGTGATCTTGAAAAGATTGTCAAAGAAGGGTCAATTAGAGAAAAACGTTTGATCAAGACGTGTTCATCTGATCTTGACAGACTTCGTGTTGAAAAAAAGAAACTAGAAGCATCCCTTTCATTATCCCATGAACAGTGCAAGTCCTTGGAAAAGGATAAATCTATCTTAAGGAAAAATTCTTCTATTCCTGACGTACAGTACATGAAGAAATATCCTCCAAGAGAAGATTGTGTCAAGAAAAGTTTACATAACTTACCATCTTCTCACAGGGCTGTGAAGTTAAAACATATGTCGTTTTTTGCTTCTCCTCCACGAATCTGTACTTTCTGTGGAAAACGGAACCACTATGCTATCCATTGTTTTGACAAGAGGAAAAAAATTGCCAGACTTCTCCATTTGCTTCGCTTCGCTGTCAAGGGAACAAATAGTCAGTCGACTACAGCAGTGAACCTTATGTCCACAGGAAACCAGACAACTTATAAGAATGATATCTTCCCTAGAAATCATTACAGGACCTTTGTGCATTCTAGTGGTACAAATTCTTGCGCTGTTAATGAAAGCATGTCCTATGCTTATAAGAACAATTCTAGTAAATCTAAGTCTAGAGTATGGAGACCTATTTCGGAAAATCCTTTAGAACCGATCTCTAGAGGTCCTAGACTCGGTAATCAGAAAGCTTCTTCTCTTGAGCTTTCAGGTAGGGCTGTGAGAAAATTCTCTAAATTTGAAAAAAGCCAAGGGAAGACAAGAAATACTGAGGTCAGACATCCAGGTGAAAATCACAACTATCCTCTCAATACCTGTGGTGATAATATGTCTCCCTCTGCTACCTAATAGTAGAAAGTTCCATTCTCGTATCTAACTTGAGAGATACAAGGATGACGAATGAGAGATGCTCAAGTATTTAGTTGATTTTCATCTGTCTGTATGATTGACAGCTTACTTTGTGAGTTTTTAGTATTTCTTCATTGTGACTCTTCTAACCTGTTCATAAGCATTGAAAATGTCACAATATGCAGTTTTCCCTGTTTGGTTCATCCTTTTTGTTCATATCTCCTCAAGCAACTCTAGGTTTTATATTTAGGGTGTACTACTTAACACACACATATATATATATATATATATATCTCATATATGTGTTCTTAATCTTCAAAAATGATGTCTATGGAAACTGTTCCTAAAGAAGAAGTTAACCCTACAATGGAGGAAGACCTAAAAGGATATGATCCAGCTCAAGATTTTGTTCTGAAAAAGATGCTCGAAAGAAAAGAGTATAACTCTTGGATTGGAGAATCTGTCAAGGATTTAATTCTCGTTCAAAGTGAGGTTAAGAACGAACTTGCTAACCTTCATTTGCAGATAAACCAGCTTATTGATGAACGGGCAAAAATCCTTGATATTCAGAATATCTTAATCAGGAATCAGAAGAAAGTTATCCTTGATTGCGCCAAAGCTAGACATCTTGCTCGCATTGTTGACCGAAAAACTAATGTTTTAACTCTTGAACATGGTGTTTCGACTGTCAAGAAGATAAAGGATATCAACGATACTTACTTTGATGGTTCGTTTCAAAAGTATGAAGTGGTCAAAGAAACCTGATTCAATTGTTGTCTAGTATGTCTTCGTTTTAGTTTAGTTGGAAGAATAACTAGTGCTTTGGATAGCAATGATTGTGAGTACACGTAGCTATTACTTTTCATCTTCTTGTTCTTTTTTTTAGGTTTATTGGTTCAAATTCTAAAAAATATTTGGAGGATGATGTTTTGCAGTATTAATCTTTATGATTTGATATATTGCAATTTGTTATGGGATATTGGTGTTTACGACCGTGAACTATGTTTGTCCCATACTTTGTCAAAAGTAAAGTCGTTTGTGATCGGTATTCACGTACTGGTAAAAGAATGAATAGACTTTTGACAAATACAAAAGTTAAGCCTATATTCTCAAACATTTGATGGAAGATAGGTTAAAATCTTTTGTTTTCAAGGATTATGTCTATTAATTGTCGTTATGCAAATAGTGATTGAAGATAGAATGAATCCTTGTGTATTCCGCAGTATTGATCATCCCTGATCCATATTTTATGTATTACTGTGAGGCTCCGTAATGCATCTTATGTTGAGCACTATACAACCAAGTTGATTTATTAGCTTAGTTGGTGTTCCATGAGATATGCTATGTCGAGCATATTGAACTAAATTAATCATCTTGTTTGGTTATTTAGTTATTGCTCCGTAAGTTTTCTTATGTCGAGCAAAACAAATGACAATTAAATTGATTACTTTTGTGTTCAATTTGATTGTATATTCTGATTAAATTAATCATGGGTTTACTTGTGATTAATTTTATTGAATTTTTTTTATATAGAAAATCGTTCTCATGGTTTTTGGTGTCCAATAAAATCCTTCTTTTCTTTTGAAATTAAGGTCGCTCTTGTTGTTCTTCGGGAATGACATCAAATGGGGGAGAGTTCTTTTGAACTTGTGATTAATGGTCGTATCTTGAGGGGTGTGCGGCTGTGAAATTTTAGAGGGGTTATCTTGTATCTTTAAACTCCTTGATGAATGCATTTAGCTTCGGCTTTATGATTGCATCCAAATTAGTTGGTATGTATTTTTTTCCTTTTGTCATGAAATGTCTCTCTCGGAAATTTCATTATGATCCCGTTCTTGTACCTTTGCCACTTTTATTGACAAAAAGGGGGAGAATTAATATGTAGTTCATACTACAAATACATATGGTTTTCGGATCATTATGTAAGGGGAGTGGTTTCCATGCGAGATGGAGCATTGACTAAGGGGGAGTGATACATATCACCATAGTATTATTGTTGAAGTTGTGATACAATTGAACTTTGACGTTGTGTAATAATACTATGACATTGTATAACAATGATCGAGAACTATGTTTTCTCATTCTTATAGCTACGGATCTTCAACAGCGGTGATGCTAAACTTACAACCTTTGGGATCATTGGAGTACTTGGAAGTGACGAAAATTTCGAGGAATGTTGAAGATTAGGCATGTGGAATGGGATCTACTAAAGTTTCTTTATCTTTTTTGTATTCCATATGTATTGATAGTTTTGTCACTAAAATTGACAAAGGGGGAGATTGTTAGAGCATTGCTCGGTCGAAATCGCATGCGTTGCTATCTCAAGCATGTTTGTCAATGTTAGTGATCAAAACTATAAAGTCTTGATTTCTAGTCTATTATAGCTAAGTCTCGGACTAGGATAGAAAATGTAGTTGAGCTCAAGGACTTCATGGTGATTCATCATAAAAGTAGAAGAACTACTCAAGGAACCGGTGGAACTTCTCGACAAAAAGGTATGTGAAGACTTGAACTTATCTATCACTCAAAAGTCTATCTACTCTATCTCCTACTCTTTGAGACAAGAAGTCGTATGCTATATATATATATACTTGGATTACACACATTTGGTATTACGAGCCGAGTATACCTCGCCTATCTATATCTCGAAATATGTGTTGGTAAGCTTTTCGCTTCGATCAAGTTTACCATATGACGAAAGTCATGATCTGTTTCAATCATCTTGAAAATTGCTTTGACGAGAAATGGTGTAACAACTGTATAACGTCCTCTAAGAATGTTTCAATGATTGAAATGAGATTTTAGATTACATAACCAATGGTGGACATAAGCATTGTTGTGGAAACACATTTATGTATAATTCCTATTCCTTGAACCAAAGTTTGCGAACTTTGTTGATCAAGAGAACCGGAAGAATGGCGTGAGCCAAGTCCGCGAACTGCCGAAGTTCTCAAACCCGAGAATTTCTGCTGGAGTTGACAAACTAGTTGCGTGAAGCTAAGTCCGCGAACTCAGTGCGCAAACCCAGTCCGCGAACCGGCGAAGTTCTCCTACCCGAGAATTTCTGTTGGAGTTTGTAAACTCTGCCCGGTAACTTAAGTCCGCGAACCTAGTCTGCGAACTTGAGAAGGTTATATATCTGAAGATGATTTCTGAACTTAAACTTAAAAATACTAAGGAATGCAGTTTGCAAACCGTGGCTATAAAAGTTCATGAACCGATTCAAGTGAATCAAATCATCTTTGCTTCAATTGTGTCTTGTGTAGTACATAAGATTTCCTTGCAATTGAACAACTCTCTAACTAGTTCATTCGAAGTCATTTGAACTATTTATGGTGAAGAATAACATGGTTGATATGAAATTCTCATATGGCTAACCTTTTGGTTAAGTATTGTTGAACCAACAAGTGCATACGTTTGGGTGCGATTAACAAACCTAGAAGCGTGCATTTTTAAGTGTGTGTAACAAGCTAAGTTTTCGATCTAACGGTTGAGAAATATTAGCTTGAATCTAAATCAGGTTTTCATCTAACGGTGAACATCGAATACGTTGTTACTAAGATAACATTGATTGCAAACCCTGATTTGAAAGACTATATAAAGGAGACATCTAGTATTGTACAACACTAATCCCCACTCCTTACGTGTGATACTAGTTTTCGTGCTAGAGTCGATTCTCCTTTAACCTTTGGTTTTCTTCTTCTAAAACCAGGTTAACTACTTAAAGACTTCATTGGGATTGTGAAACCAGACCGATGCTACTTTTATCGTAGTTGTGTGATTTGATCTTTCATCTTCTATCGTACGAGTACAATCAGATTAATTGGCTTGAGATTGATATCTCCGATAGTCAAGATATAAAAAGTAATCACAAACACCTTCGTTTCATTGTTTGTGATTCCGCAACATCTTGTTTCGCTACCATACGATTAATATTGTTGTGAGGTGATTGATAACTCTAGGTTGTTCATCGGGAATATAAAATCGGATTATCAATTGGTTCCTGTTCTCATTGATTATTGTCAAAAGATGGAACAAAACCTTTAGGGTTTATCTGTGGGAGACAGATTGATCCTTTGATAGACTTGTCTGTGTGAGACAGATTTGTTTATTGTCAAAGCCTGCGATTTTGGGTCGTAGCAACTCTTAGTTGTGGGTGAGATCAGCTAAGGGAATCAAGTGCGCAGTATCCTGCTGGGATCAGAGGCGTAGGATCATAATTGTACCTTGGATCAGTGGGAGATTGATTGGGGTTCAACTACAGTCAAGTCCGTAGTTAGCTTGGAGTAGGCTACTGTCTGTAGCAGCTTAATATAGTGTGTGTTCAATCTAGACTAGGTCCGGGGGTTTTCTGCATTTGCGGTTTCCTCGTTAACAAAATTTCTGGTGTCTGTGTTATTTCAATTTCCGCATTATGTTGTCTTATCTTTATAATTGAAATAATACAGGTTGTGTGTTAGATCATCAATTAGAGCAATCCAATCTTTGGTTATTGATTGTCATTGATTCATCCTTGGATATTGGTCTTTGTGACCATCTAAGTTATTCCTTGCATTTGATTAGAACTCGCAGTTCCTTCTTGAGTAAATAAAATCAAGAGAGAGATAAACTCGTTGATATAATTTTAATTGATTGAGTCTTTTTGATTTTCTTAAAGGTATATTCGAGTTTGTCTATACAGATTGCTAAGCGATATATTGGGTGGTGTTGTTAGACCCCCGCTTTTTCAATTACATAGAAGAGGTGTAAGATAGACACACCCTCCTTGTTTATCATGATCAATTACACCAAGAAACAGGACAACACAGATAGTACATTATTTACATTTGAAACTTAAATAAACAAGATGTAAAAATCGAACTAAACTTCTGCAGCCCATTGAAGGATTTGATTTCCTTATAATGGTTTCAAACCATTTGGTTTCCTGATCATCATGGATATTAGATGCTTCCATAAAAGGGAAGTAATACTCCCAAATTAATTTCTTCACAAACGATCTCCATATCTGACAAAGTACATCATTTTCCTCCATAACATGCTTGATGATGATGCAAATCCACAAGAAAACCTAGTAATTTTTGCAGTGGATTATAGAGAAGAAGATAAAGAGACGGAGAAGGAGAAAGATTTCTTATTGATATTAGTAACACCTCAGGGAAGAAGAAGTATCCTTGTATAGTATCCTTTATATACATCCTTTATAGTATCCTTTATATACATAGAAGAGGTGGATTATAGTATCCTTTATATACATCCTCAGGGAAACCCTATATATCAACATGGGCCGCACATCTATGGGTCGTAGGCCTACCACACTCCCCCTTGTGTGGTCCAATAGAACTTTCAATGCAGTGCTTCACATATAGTGCTTTAAATGTAGTTCTTCAAATGTCATTCTCCCCTTGATGACTTGTGCCGAAATCAATTGCCTTACTAAAACTTTGACAAGGAAAAACCCAGTGGGATAAAACCTTGGTACAACTCTTCACATGTAGTACTTCACATGTTTTCTCATACTTTACATGTAGTTCATCACATGCAATACGATCTTCAAATATCGACGAGTCTAACTTAATTACCTCATTAAAACTTCATCAGGAAAACCCAGTGGGACCAAACCTGAACTAAAGAAAAACAGTACAAATATTAAGCAAACTTAGAACATGGTTGGATGCATATACGTTGCCTCATTAAAACCTTGAAAAGGAAAACCCAGTGGGAAAAAAAACTTGACGAAGACAAAAGAGTACAACGTGACAGATGCAAGTAAAGGTGATCCGTTGCATATGATCACTTTGCTCCGTTTAAGTTGACTAGTTGCTTCACAACTCTTAAGGCAGAAAATCCTCGTGGGAAAGATAATAGCCTTAGCTAGGAAATTACATTCTCGGTGCTTGTTTTTATCTCATTAAAAACCTTGTCGGGTAACAAAACCTTGTAGGAAAAATCAACCTCGGTGAAGGAAAATAGTTCAACACACTATTAGATGCTCCCCCTGATGTTAGACAATTTTCATTAGTCTAATGCAGTCAAAAGGAGTTTATCACACTTTACTTTGGTGACTTGAATGTTTATAAGCCCATGTTTTTGATTCTAGAAGTTACGTTGTTTAACAGACCATCGCGTTTCATTTCTTCGATTCATATATTTTCAATGACATCAACGCGATCTTTATGTCTTCAACGTTCAACATACTTGATGTTGTCTCGCTAAAAACCTTGTCGAGTAACAAAACTCTTTGGTAAAAACTATTCTCGATCGAAGGGAAAAAGAGTACAACACATGTTCAATTTTGAAGTAGAATATGTCGACATCATATCCTTGGATCCTCCCCCTGATTACTTTCAGAGTTATTCCAGACAGTTCTTTTAATCATGTACTTTTCGAAACTGAATATCGGCAATGACCTAGAAAATAGTCTACCATATCTCCCCATGATTACTTTCGTTGGAGAAGAGATTATTGTCCCTTCATAATCAACAACTTTTGGATTACACTTTCATTAGCATTCCTTTTAATGTCTTTGAAGGGATAAAACAAATTTATGTCAATGGTTACTTTTAAGTACATGATTACATTCACTATACCATTCCAATGACGCTGCGTTGGCGTTGAGCTATATCTAGCTAACAAGTTCCATGAGAATGTAAAATTTAATTGAGTACATTATTATACTAAGTACAACAATACGTCTATTGTACTTATATATGGGAATTTCATCTCCGAACACATTTTCGTCATCTTCCTTTAGACGAAATGGTCATGTACTTACATTTGAACCTCGATTAATCATGGGAGTGCTATCAGGATGCATGTCTTTGTTAAATTTCCTGAAAACTTTAGACATATGCAAACGGGTGGAATAATATACCACAATCTCAGTATTCAGTCGAGCTTTTCCAAGATTTTTCATCTCAAATTCAGATTTCAAATATCTTTTAAGGTTTCTTATTAAATCAAGAGTACCCATCATGTCTGTACCATCTACATATATAACTACAATTCCAAATCATTAACTTTCTTGTGAACATGCAAGAAAAATACCTTACTTGTCTATCCCCTCCAAATCAAATAGTCATTTAGACGGGTATACCACATCTGCCTGATTGCTTCAATCTATAAGTGAGCGTTATATCTAACTGTAAACGCACTCCGTGGTTTAGAGTCACTTGATTTGGGAAACAAAAGTCTATCAAGTACTTTTGTAAATATCTGATATCTCTTGATTCTTTCAGGGATACGTAACAACCACATACATATATGATTGACGCATTTATGTGTCTAATATATCTTAATTGTATATATTGTTGGTGCTCGAATTTGTACTTATTTGGTTATTTTATTTATTTGTAGGTGTTTTTGGAAAAATAAGGCTTTGCGGCGAAATTGGCTAAAAATACGGCATTTGGACCTCCGTAGATAACATCCCGGAAGCGCCCCATAAGTGTACCGGAAGCACCCCAGAAATACCCCGGAGGAACCCCCAAAAAGTGATAAAAACATCCCTGAGAAAGCGATTTTAGCACCCGCGTTTTGGATAAGGGCCACCCCAGGGCACCCAAGTCAGATGCTAAAGGCACTCCTACTCTGGATAGGGGTGCCCCCTTTCTTCTTCACATTTCAAACTTAGAATTTTGGCGGGAAAAAAATGAAGTTTCACTGGCAGATTTAGAGTTCGATTCTTTGGGAATTTTAGGGAGATTAAAACGCTGGAAACCATTGGGCTGGATTTCTCATGACTAAACAGGCCTAGTACAATCTATTGGACGCAAACAATTGGGCTGGAATGCCGGAAAAATTGAATCGAAGTTCAATAGGACACGTGTGCTACTGATTGAGTTCAAAGATTTTGTGAGGAATTTCTGGGAAATTTTCACGCTAACTATACTTGCACTTGGTCTTCTTCAAGTCATTGGAGAGTTTTGTGGCAAGGGAATAGCTTAGTAGACGCGTAAAAAGAAGAAAGAGAGGAAATATATGTAACTTGCTGTGGAGAGAAAAGGAGAATTTTGGGGAAGATTTAGTGGACTTGTTTAAGTATATATAGATTGTTTCGAGTCATATAGGGGTTATCAAGAGTTTGGGGAAGGTTTGGGACGCAGAGGAGCGAAAAAGAAGGATTAACAGCAATTCACACCTGCTGCTGCTGCTGCTTCCATTAGAGGACCTTGAAGAACACGAAGAACAGATTGCACAGAGCAGTCTTATTTTCTGCAGCGAGAGTGTCGTTGTTTTACTGCAGCTCCCTGGTATCGTTTCTTTCTGGACGTATTTGTGGGTCATAGAACCACTGTTTTATAACTTTTGACTCTTTTAATCACACTTTGATCTTTGAATTAATATTTTGAGTGTATGATTAATATGAATAGCTAAACCCCAATACTGGGATGATGGAAGAAACCATTCTTTATGCATGAGTAATTTTTATTTAATTCTTTTATGACTATTTGCACTATTATGAATGAAATTATGATTTTTATTGATTATTTGTGATTTTGTCTGATGATGTATGCTTAATCCATGAGATTCTTGATGCATCATGCTTATGATTTACATATAATACTTACAAAATCTATTTTTGGCAAAGTAAGAGTCGATATTTGTTATCAATATAAGCTTTAATTGTCTAGAATTAATAATTGAATCGCATGAGTATAAGAACTGGTGAAATCCTGAGTCCCAGTATCTCTTGATCCTGTGACAAATATTGTGTATATATTTTTGTTTTAAAAATCTTTTCAAGTCCGAGCATCGAACTCTTATTTACCGCAATCGAAATACTCTAACAAAATGGCGCCGCCGACGCGGACTTGTATATAGATTTGTTTTTAGGTTTAATTTTTTTTTATTATTATTTGTTCCTTTTTACGTTTCTTTTTGTGTCTTTGATTTACAGGTTCGAAGTGGAATACTAAGGACTTGGGAACAAAAAGGTTAAAGCTAAAAGCTAAAAGAGAAGAAAAAAAAAAGACATAATTTTTTTTTTAGGATTTAATTTTTATTATTATTTTTTTTTTGTATATAGCTTTTATTTTTATTTTTTTTTAGAATTTGTAAATAGGCTTTATTTGTCATAATTTTTGTAATTTTTGGACTTTTTATTTGGACTTTATTCTGGACTTTTGGACATTTTTTTAAAACCCTACGGAAGGGTTATATTAATAATAAAAAAAAATATATTAAATTGTGTGCAGAGAAGGACGGTGATTAAAATATCACCTCGGCCCCTCGGGTTCGCACACGGCATAGGAGTCGTGTCCCGATTCGACGACAACGGTTCATTCCCCGTCTGGTACGGGAGGTAAGTCCAATCGAAACACTCGCGAATCCCCTGCAAGCGAGTTACTGTACTCCTTAAGGTGCTAATTGTTTGAGGACGAACCGGACTGTATTTATTTTCCTAGTAAAGGGCAAGGCCTGGCCTAAACAAGATAAGGGTTCGGATTTCATCACCGTTCCCTTCTTGCCCGTTTTAGGAAAGCAAAACCTAACGCGAACCCAAGCTTAAAAATCTGATTAGAAAGAGACTTATAGGGTATCGAGCTTATTAGGAAACTTTTTCGAAGGATATTGGTTACCTTTTAAGCAATTTCAAAGTTCATGATGACTTCTGGGAGTTGAAACAAGCCGCCTTGTAATGCCGGTGAGGCCTTGGGTATCAAATCTCCATTGAGCTTCCCTCGCCTCAGTTTCATCTCACATTAGCTCGGATTGATCTAGAGGGGTTGCTCAAACTGTAACGAATTCCCCTTCGAGAGATAGAAGCTAGTCTAGAAACAATCTAAGGGAGCCATCATGCTTTTTGTTTGCTAGATAAAATAGGCTTGTCGTGGTCGAGTCAGCCTTCTTTGTGCTTGTTTAGAATTCCCTTGCAGTTAAAATGTCAAACTGGTATTATAATAGCCATCAGAATGAATATAATTATCCAACTGAACAATATGGACATTATTATGACCATAGTGTGAATAGTGGTTGGGAACGCCAACCTTTTGAAGGTTATGGGTCATACCATGGTGAGCCAAATTACTATCCACACGTGCATCAGTCATACGAGCAAGAAGATTATAGTACTAGTTCTTCGTCTCTAGAGGATACAATCAAACTATTGAAAAGTAGTCCTTATTATGATCCTTCAGTTCCTATTCCTTCTCTAGAATAGACTCTCAGGAATTTAGCTGAGTCATCACGTCAGTTAGCTAAATCAACGTATAAATTAGATGAGGTGAATAACGTAGTTATGGACGAAAGAACTGCAACAACAACTGAATCTATAGAAGATATCCTCAATAGATTAACTCAAAACTTAGATCTACACTAAGGGAACTTTCTTTGGAAGAGATCCTTGAGAGGATAGCTGAGTCGACACGTAGACTTGTGTTAGAGACGAACGAAAGTATTGCTCAAAATAACTTGAATTGCCAATATAGTGTATCCAATAATACCCTTGAGAAAGAAGATAGTTTTTCACATAATCAAGATATCGAGGTTATAATTGGTAACACTACTTATTTAGATAAGGTTCAATCATCTTCGTACTATTATGATGATGAGGATAGTAGTGATGAAGAATCTGAAATATGTAGGCATAGTGATCAGGAATCTAGTAATACAATTGAGCTTTATAGTGATTATATTATTTCTACTTCAAATCCAAATAATTTTTTATGATTATTCACCTATTCAAGAGGACGAGGATTTGATTAGGAATACCACCGTTTTAGACGATGTAGTATTTCCCTTTGATTACGAAGCCGATAGTGGTTTAGAGGAACGGGTTTATTCTGAAAATGTTGTTTTAGAGTCTAGCGACTTAGAAACAATAATCTTAGATGAAGAAGATATACCCGTAGAGATGAGTAAAGATGCACTACCTGATAATAAATTAGAAGAATCAATTGACCATTTTCAAGAATCTAATGATCCAGAAATTAGGGAGATTGTAACTAGTCTATCTAGAGACACTGAAAACTCTAAGTTTGGGGGTGATTATCACCTTCCTAGTGCCTTACCTTTAACTCTCAGAAAGTCCCTTCACTTAGGACTTGATATCTCTGCCTCGACAATTTTACAAGATTACCTTCATACTCGTTTTCTCGAACCTAATGATGTCCAGGAAGAAGTTCAGTCGTTAGAAACCCATCCTCTGGTTGATGTGGTTTGCCCAGGCTATGATCCCCAGATTGACTTTGTTTTCCCACCAAATAGTTTTCTTCCAACTGTAGGAACGTTTATATTTCAAATGTGTCGAATTTTAAGTTGTGAGACTAAACCTAAATGCTTTAGGAAATTAGAATCGACACATTTGCTTAAGAATGACCACTACTCTCATTTTGGTCAATTATGTAAGTCAAACCTGATTGACTTAGAGGATCCTCAATTATTTAGGTTATTATTATGTGCTTCTAAGTTCTTATTTGAGTATTTACAGACTCTAGGACCTAATAATTCGGATCTCAATTTTGAGGAGTTGCAGCCTAAAGAAATATATTTAGACCCTTTTATAGAACCTGAACCTGAACCACAATTAGATATAGATATCTTAATCAGGAAACTAGGTAAGGGGTTTCTAGTCTTGTTCATTTTCTTGGTTTATTGCAGTTTCCTTTGGTCATCTCTATTTGGTTTTGAAGACCCACAGTTATTTCGACTGTTACTATATGATTCGAGGTGACTAATCTTTCATAAGTCTGGCTGAAGACATTAAACTTAGCACTTCTTGGGAGGTAACCCAATCTCATGCAACACGGTAATATCCTTCCTTAACTCTTTTGCTTCAAATAGTAACCGTTTCTCCTTGTTCGTGCTTTTAATTTTATCTTTAGAACATTGAGGACAATGTTAGATTTAAGTTTGGGGGTATGGGAGAAACTTTTTAGTTGCAGTATGAATAAATAAACTCCAGAACCTAGAAATTTATGCCTATTGAGGATTGCAATAACTAATCTAAGTGGATGGAAGCATTTTGGTTGTAGGAGTTGAGGAACCAATCTGATTAGATGGCAACATCTAAAGAGTCTATTCATAAAAGCACTGAGCTCAGTTGTTAGGAATAACATGATAGTTTCACCATATCTCGTTGAGCCCTTTTCACTTCTTTTTTGTTGTTGTTTTCTTTTTAAATATGTTTCTAAGTGATTTGGTGGGGCTCACGATTCAAGTTGTTACCAATGATAGGGTGAATTAGAGTGATTGAGATACCATTAAAAAAAAAAAGTTGAAAAAAAAGTTGAAAAAAAAAGTTGAAAAAAGAAAAGAAAAAAAAAATAAAAAAATAAATTGAGACCAGACCATTTGACCAAAAGGAATAAATTCAATAAAGTCGACCACTGGTACCCTTGTATATGTCAGTTGTGTTGACCTAGAGTTAGGTTATCGACCACTGGTACCCTTGTATATGCCAGTGTCTTGATATTAGTCAGACTAGTATCTCAATCCATTAGGATAGGTTCATTTTGGCGGAGGCCTTCAGACAGATATGGGAAACGCCGTTCACTTAGTAAACATCAAAACCGTATATGTTTTTCTATATCCATCTTCTTGATCTATCCATGTGATTAGTTTTGACTCCGAATATGATGTCCATAGTGCAACTATCTGAGTAGAGCTCTGTCACTTTATATGAATTTTAGTATGCTTGAGTGCAAACTCGTGTACAACAATTGGAATTTCACATCAGGGTACTTCTTCCTGTAGTCAATAAGTATGCCAACCAAGGAGATTCTTTAGTGCCTTCCAAGGTTCTGCGTAGATAGCTAAGGTCTGGAGTACAGGTTTTGTGGGTATATCTCTTGTAAGCCCTCCCGAGACTATAACTCGGCCACTAGGGACACCTAGGGGTTTAAAGGCTTATTGCATACGCTAAATGCAATCGACGATGCCTGCGACAGTGAGTTAGGATTTTATTTTGTAGTTTTGATTTGCTCGGGACTAGCAAATAATAAGTTTGGGGGTATTTGATTGACGCATTTATATGTCTAATATATCTTAACTGTATATATTGTTAGTGCTCGAATTTGTACTTATTTGGTTATTTTATTTATTTGTAGGTGTTTTTGAAAAAATAAGGCTTTGCGGAGAAATTGGCTAAAAATACGACATTTGGACCTCCGTAGATAACATCCCGGAAGCGCCCCAGAAATGTACCGGAAGCACCCCAGAAATACCTCATAGGAACCCCGAAAAAGTATTGAAAACATCCCTGAGAAAGCGATTTTAGCACCTGCGTTTTGGATAAGGGCCACCCCAGGGCACCCAAGTCAGATGCTAAAGGCACCCCTACCCTGGATAGGGGCGCCCCCTTTCTTCTTCACATTTCAAACTTAGAATTTTGGGGGAAAAAAAATGAAGTTTCACTGGCAGATTTAGAGTTCGATTCTTTGGGAATTTTAGGGAGATTAAAACGCTGGAAACCATTGGGCTGGATTTCTCATGACTAAACAGGCCTAGTACAATCTATTGGACGCAAACAATTGGGCTGGAATGCCGGAAAAATTGAATCGAAGTTCAACAGGACACGTGCGCTGCTGATTGAGTTCAAAGATTTTGTGAGGAATTTCTGGGAGATTTTCACGCTAACTATACTTGCACTTGGTCTTCTTCAAGTCATTGGAGAGTTTTGTAGCAAGGGAATAGCTTAGTAGACGCGTAAAAAGAAGAAAGAGAGGAAATATACGTAACTTGCTGTGGAGAGAAAAGGAGAATTTTAGGGAAGATTTAGTGGACCTGTTTAAGTATATTTAGATTGTTTCAAGTCATATAGGGGTTATCAAGAGTTTGGGGAAGGTTTGGGACGCAGAGGAGCGAAGAAGAAGGATTAACAACAATTCACACCTGTTGCTGCTGCTGCCATTAGAGGACCTTGGAGAACACGAAGAACGGAATGCACAGAGCAGTCTTATTTTCTGCAGCGTCAACAGCAGCAGCGGAGTGTCGTTGTTTTACTGCAGCTCCCTGGTATCGTTTCTTTCTGGACGTATTTGTGGGTCATAGAACCACTGTTTTATAACTTTTGACTCTTTTAATCACACTTTGATCTTTGAATTAATATTTTGAGTGTATGATTAATATGAATAGCTAAACCCCAACACTGGGATGATGGAAGAAACCATTCTTTATGCATGAGTAATTTTTATTTAATTCTTTTATTTACACTATTATGAATGGAATTATGATTTTTATTGATTATTTGTGATTTTGTCTGATGATGTATGCTTAGTCCATGAGATTCTTGATGCATCATGCTTATGATTTACATATAATACTTACAAAATCTATTTTTGGCAAAGTAAGAGTCGATATTTGTTATCAATATAAGCTTTAATTGTCTAGAATTAATAATTGAATCGCATGAGTATAAGAATTGGTGAAATCCTGAGTCCCAGTATCTCTTGATCCTGTGACAAATATTGTGTATATATTTTTGTTTTAAAAATCTTTTCAAGTCCGAGCATCGAACTCTTATTTACCGCAATCGAAATACCCCAACAATATGCTGCATTTCAAGTATTTTTAAAATTACCAAGCTAACTAAGTAGCAGAACGCTATAAAATTCATTACAAGATAATAATTCCAGGGCTTTGTGAGAAACCTCGCGCCACAAGACGAGTCTTTGTACTTTACGACTGCTTTCTTCTCATTATGCTTTGTGACAAATTAATCATGTATGTCCAATAGGCTTTACACTTGGTTGGTTAGCACTACCACACCAAATACCTGTATATTTGTCAAAGAACCAAGTTCTACCTGGATTGTATAAGCCAAATATGCTCTTCGTTGACATTAAGCAACAAGGAGCTTGGTTCGATCTCATTTTGCTCTATTTCCTTAAGCAAGTGTCTATGAAATTAATCATCAATATGCTCGCATGATCTTTCCATTGAATCATGCGCATTCTCATAATCCACTTGGGATGTCGTTGTTCTATGGAATCATTAAACTTCAGAGCGTTCTCCAGTATTGATTCATGGACATAGTTAGAGACAATCAAATGAGACGATTTCAGATGATATAAATAAGTTGTGCCTTCCTCATCTACTTCCTTTCTAGCTGAGGATTGATCGAACCAAGTGGTCTCTCCAACTTCCTTTATGGATCCACGGCCTCAACCACACTTCCACTAAGTGTAGTTACAACACCTTAGTCTATGGTGTATATCCCTTATTGAGGATTTGTAACCTTGCAGGTAGGTTTGCATCTGGTATGTGTGATCTCATCACTTTAGCGACATCAATGTACATTCTGAAAAATCGATTATTCTTTCACTTCACTTTTACATTTGTGGAGTACAAGAATAATTATGAGACACCGTGGGAACACACCACGACAATTCCTGTCGTTCCCTAAGAAAATGCTTTTTCTTATCTCCCCCGAACAACGGGAAGACTGTATCATTAAAGTGATAACCGCAAATCTAGCGGTAAGAGATCTCCTGCCAAAGGTTTTAAAATGCGGATAATTGTTGAGAGTAAATATCCAACAAAATTACTTAATTATTTTTGTGACCCATCATAGTACGGTGTGGACTCGTAATGGCACATATATAGTGCAACCATAAATGCGTAAGAACACAAATGTCAGGCTTAAATTCAGTTACCAACTGGTACACAGAAAAGGTTGACTAATATTGGGTTCTAAAACGAATTAAGTAAAGATGTGCGTAATATTGCATATCCCCAAAGCAATAAAAGGTAGGTTGGTACGCATAACCTATTCCTTAGACACCATCTGTAAACTTTGATGGTAGTCTCTGCAAGACCATTGGGTATATAATGCTCTACATTGATCTTATTAAACATGCAATATTTATCAAGTCCTTTTGATGTAAATTCTCTAGCATTAACAAGGGTGGTGAGCCTTTGCACTTTGCATTGTGTAATATGTGCTAGGAATTCTATAAAAATTAAATGCATCATTTGTTGTGAGAAATAACGGAATCAATGCGTCGAATCATCCACTGGAGTCATAAATCACTTGAATTGTCCGCATTATGCATGGATATATGTTCACTAACAACACTTTATTTCTTTGAAGAATGAGTTATTCACCATTTACATCTAAGTAAAACATGATGGTCTCAATCATGTTTTACTGAAGAAAGACTTTGTAAGATGGGTGACGTGTTTCATTACTCTAAAGCATATATAATGGGGAGAGGCAGTGCAAATCTAGTAACTTTAGAAATCACTGATTGTGATAGATGCCGGAACTTCGCATTCTATTAGTTCATTATCTTTTACACTCAAATAAAGTGATGCTTGTGTTAGTACTTTCAAAACGGAACATCGTCTTACAACCAACGTTCCTTATGGTTATGTCAGAGTCTTTATGAATCAATCCCAATCAGTTCATTGTTGGGGTTAATATGGATTCAGTAATTCAAGTTCCAGTGATTTACAATTCACTAGATTGACACATTAAATTTTCTAAGAATATGCTTCCTTCCACATTCATTGGAAATAATTTATAGATGCAATCAACTCCATTCTCACTGTAAGTTTCCGAAAAGGTAGGTAATAGTTCACGCGTGAACACCCTTTGCACTTAATAAGATGCGATTATCCCTTAGCACATACAGAACTTATGCGACTTTTGGTCTTTATTTCATCTTGGCAACAAATTTTTGAGCAGCGCTTCGCTCGATGATCCAATCATCATGGTTACATTATAAGGAGTTAGTTCAATAACTAGTGTATATTCCTTATCAGTTAGACATTTGGGTCTTGAGGGTTTTAATAAGTGGTGTGGCCTTATTACGCAACAAAAGTGGGGTTCAACTCAAGTACTTTAGAGTGAATATATATTACATTTCACCCAATATATCTCAAGTGCTTTAGAGAATTTATGTTTCGTGTTTTCACTCCATAAATGCAGACGTTGGATCTAGTTCAACTGAATAAGATAGTCAATTGGCTAGGCAAAATTCTTGTTGCCATTAAAGTTGATGTGAAAATTGGTTGCTATTATGATACACACATTGCATTGTATATACCAGCATCTATGACCAGGTGCATTTCCAACTCTTCATTTATGATGGGAGCTAGAGTTACATTTTAGCTTCATCCCATATTTAGTTGATACATGTACTTTGGTGTCATTACTACCGGGAAAAAATACATCTTTGTCTCATGATATATATGTGTCCCTTTTCACATGCTTATAAAGTCTGTACATCTAACCCTCATTACTTCGGGGTTCTTTCCATTTTCAATTTTGCTACATTTAGCTTAATTTAAGAATATTAATTATCTCAACAGGCCAAGAGAATCTCACTACACATGTCAACCACGTACTTTAGGTTGAATATATTACTTAAAGATAATTATCTTGTTGTTATACTTCAATATATATTGGTCCGTTAGTATCATGGATGAAGTAGAGAAATGAAATTTTTCTGATTCATATCACCTTTTGTGAGTTCTTCCACAAAAATTGGAATACATGTGATTTTAGTTCCAACGTATTTTTTGAAAATACCGACTCTTTAATAATCGAGCAAATGAATTACATTCCAAGGAACATTCAAATTTGGGGAGACAATATCAAGTACCCAATAATGGTCCAAGTACTTCTAAACCCAAAAAAAAAACGTTGGAATCGAGTTGGTACAACCAATTGAACAAAAAAAAAATTATTCAATTATAGCCAACATCATATTCAAGAGAACAAAATAGCATTAAGACCAAAATTCTTAATAACCGAGATCATCAATCATAATTAAACTGACCGTTTATATGATGTGGAATTATCTTTAAAAAAATAAATAAACAAAACTAGGCATGTTCTAAAAACAAATAAATAGGCCTAGCAAGTACTCAACGTAAAAACCCACATTATAATTGCATACCTCAAACTTTGATTCCTGTTATATATAGATAGAACCACAATATCCTTGGTCGCGCACATCCATCCCGGAACAGAGAACACAAACACAGCTGAAACGGGTCGAAACATGATATGATCGGATTGGGTCGGACCGAAACAGGATATGTCGAGTTGGACCGGACCGGTATGGATCAGGCCGGAACATGTTGGACCGAGTGGACCGGACCGGTGAATACGAAAGGTAAAAATGTAGAGATAAAAAGAAATTAAAAATAAAATAAAATATTTAGAAAATGTGTAACGGTACAAAGCAAAGAAGGATAATAATTACGGCATTTATGCTCACATAAAATTTACATATCAATTAACATAATTAAGAAAAACATAATTAGTAATTAAGACCACCATTATTAGTAATTAAGATAAATGTTACAATTAACATAATTACAAACGTTACAATCAACAAAGTTCTAACGAATATAGGCGAGCAAATGTAACGGCATACAAAATGAGCTGAAAAGGATAGTACGATTTTATTTTATTTGGCATAATTGTCATAATAACAATCATAATAACAGACAAAGGCAACAAAAACGGACATGACATTCAATTATAAAGCGTAGACATGGCACACATCATTAGGCACATAAACGGACAAACATGGATTTTTTCATTTTTTTTTTCTTTCATTTTACTAAAATATGGGTAGATCAAACAATCAGTCCTTATAATATTTACATGTATGTATTTAAACTTAACGATCAAATATTCATAATGGAATATAGCAGACTCAGTAGGCATTAGGAATTAGGCAAGTAAGTACATGGATTAGATAAAAGAAAAAAGAATTATCAATGGAGCAAAACACATATAAGAGACAAAATGGGACACAAAGAAGATGTAACATCAAATGATACACAAATACATATTTACAATGGATAGATCAAGAGAAACAAATAAATATTATAAGGAAAAAAATTATGTCACAATCAATCAATGAAAATGAATGAACCTGACAAAATAGCATTTGAAGTTGTGAACTAACAACCACTGTGACATGTTCATGGGGATGAACACTGATTTAGGTGTTAATATGATGCACATGGTTCCAAATCCATCATGGGAAACAACTAATCCTATACAGTATAAACAGATGTTCCAGACAAAAAAAAAACATATGTACCATCATGGAATCGCATAGCATACATAAAAGGGTTCAGGCACATAGACATAGGAAACATAACATGATCATCATAACAGACAACTTCTCTTCAATCAATCACATGTCTGAAATAAAATACATAATAAAATAAAATAACATGGACAAGTTTAGGTATACCGATCGAGGCCTGTTGACTCTATTCAATTACTCTGTGCGGTCCACTAAAGTATCCGATTGAAATGAAAAAAAAAAATTGAAGTACAGACCCGATAGATATCACATCTGATTTCGCACTATAGATTGATATTAACCAAACGTAGACGGTGGTTAGAGCTCGTGCTTGATAACGTTTTGCGGAGAAGAAGATAAAGAGACGGGGAATGAGACGGGGAATGAGACGGATTTCATATTGATATTAGTAACACCTATTACATAGCTATAGTATCCTTTATAAACATCCTCAGCGAAACCCTATATATCAACATGGGCCGCACATCTATGGTCCATAAGCCTACAACAGTAATACAATAAGAAGACAAGTCCTGATAGTATTGTGAAACCATCAAACCGATAAAAAATCATAAAAATTGTTTAGAAACAATTTTTTTTATTGGAAGATAAATCAATAAAGTAAACAAACTCGATCTTCCCGATAGATCTGAAAAATCAAACCAAAACCGGGTAGATCAAGGATCTAAAACTTGAAGAAAGTAGTTTTTTTTTTCTGTGTTTCCGAGAGAAAAGGGAAGAGAAAGATGGGAATTCAGGATCACTACGTATTGGTAATTAATAATGCTAAAAGCTACAAGTTTCACATATAATAATGTTACGTGAAATTGGTGAAAACTGCATTTTTAGAAAATTATAGTTTCCACCAGTAATAATATTATGCTTGAAAATGCGGGGGTCTAACAACCACACCCAACAATTCGTTTGGAAATCTGAGAGGACTTACTCCAATATACTTTCTAGAGAATCAACTAGACAGTCAGACTCAATCTAGAGAAAAGTATATCAAAGATTTTAATATCTCTAACTCTTAATTCAATCCGGAATCAGCAAATAGAAATTTGTGAGCCCGATTGAATATAAGAGGAGTAAACTTGAACGGTACCAAAGACCAGTGTTCAAAGATCAATCAATCTCAATCAACAACCAAAGGTTGGATTTCCTAATTGATCGATACAACGCACAACCTGTAATATTTCAATTATATAACAAAATATAATGCGGAAAAGAAATAACACAGACACCAGAATTTTGTTAACGAGGAAACCGCAAATGTATAAAAACCCCGGGACCTAGTCCAGTTTGAACACCATACTGTATTAAGCCGCTACAGACACTAGCTTACTACCAATGAACTTCGGACTGGACTGTAGTTGAACCCTAATCAATCTCACGCTGATTCAAGGTACATTTTTGCTCCTTACGTCTCTGATCCCAGCAGGATACTACGCACTTGATTCCCTTAGTTGATCTCACCCACAACCAAGAGTTGCTACGACCCAAAGTCGAAGACTTGATAAACAAATCTGTCTCACGCAGAAAAGTCTATAGGTTTGAAAAGATCTGTCTCCCACAGAAATACCTAAGAGTTTTTGTTCCGTCTTTTGATAAATCAAAGTGAACATGAACCAATTGATAAACCTGACTTATATTCACGAAGAACAACCTAGTATTATCAATCACCTCACAATAATCTAAATCGTATGATGGAGAAACTAGATATTTTGCAATCACAAACGATGAGACGAAGATGTTTGTGATCATGTTTTATCTTTCCTATCGGAGAAATTAATCTCGAGACAATTATTTCAATTGTACTCAATACGATAGAATCGAGCAAGATCAAAACACGCAACTACAAGAGAAATAGTTGGGTCTGGATTCACAATCCCAACGAAGTCTTTCAAGTTGTTAACCAACAAGGTTTAGGAAAACCTAAGGTTAAAGGAGAATCGACTCTAGCTTATGCAACTAGTAACACACAGAAGTGTGGGGATTAAGGTTTCTCAGTTGCTAGAGCTCTCCTTTATATAGTTTTCAAATCAGGGTTTGCAATCTAAGTTACCTTGGTGACAAAGCATTCAATATTCACCGTTAGATGAAAAACCCGATTCAACCAAGCTAATATCTTTCAACCGTTGGATCGAACTTAGCTTGTTATACACAAATGAAAGGTACCCTCATTTAGGTTTATGAACCGTACCCAAACATGTACACCCATGTTGGCTTAACAATGGTCAACCGAAGTTAGCCATATGATAATTCTCATATCAACCATATTCATCTTATCCATAACTAGTTCAAATGACTCAAATGAAACTAGTTAAAGAGTTTTTCAATTGCTATATTCTCATACAAGTATACAAGAACACAATTGAAACAAAATCGGTTTGATTCACTTGAATCAATCATGAACATTATAGCCACAGTTTGTAAAGATTGCATTCCTTATGATTTAAATGTTTAAGTTCATGAACTGACCGATTTGATAAAGTAACTAGCTTAAGTATGTGTAAGGGTATGCGTACTTAAGAAACCGAATTTGAGTTTGTTTTAGTTTCCAAACTCAGCAGAAATTTTCGGTTCGAAAACTTCCGCCAGTATGTGTACGGGTACACATACTTAAGGTGGCTACTTAAGAGTTTGTCAAAACCAAACTCAACAGAAATTTTCAGTTGGAAAACTTCCGCCAGTATGCGTACGGGTACGCATACTTAACCTGTCTCCCTCACCAATTTTGTATACACACATATGCATACACTTGGCTCCAATTTTATGGATTTATACACTAATGCGCGAACACACCATATATGTGTGACTACTAATTTTCTCATAGTCTACATAATGTAAACAACTCAGAGAATCAAGAACTATGTAGTAATGACACCTCTGTTGAACTGATGATACTAAGTAATAAATGATATCTAAGATCACGATAATAACGAAGAACACCAATATAATTTAAATGCTTTTAAGTTATCATGAGACACAAGATATTACATGGTTCGACTTTCTTCTACGTCCACGGGGTAATGAGTAATTTGTTTGTATTAAGTTGTGGTGGTTACAAAGATCTTAAATGCTTCCCAAAGTAATAGAGAGAACTCAAGTTGAAGTAATGCTTAAGTTCTAAACATTAAAGAGGTATAAGCTTAAGAATAGATCTCCTTCTCCTAGGTATTGAATGCCTCTAATTTGTTGGTGATTCTTGGTATTTATAACCCCCTCTGCTCTAGGTATATCTTTGTTGTCTTTGGATCCATCATTTCCTGATATGCCTTCCGTACAAATGGTACCTTCGTTCGCCGCGTGCTTTCTCCAGTCGAATTATGCCACCTCAGCTGGCCCACATTCCTTCTCGAACTTCCCAGCCTCAGTACAGATTGTACCTTCGTTCACCGCTAACATTTGCCGGTCAGATTCTGCCACGACATTGCTCTCCATGTGCTTTGGTTATGCGTGTAGATAAGATATTTCTGCATTTAATGATGATTAGATGCGTCATCTAACTCTGTCCCTTCGCCAACTGCCTCTCTCTAGACTAGGCTTTACTTTATCCATCTTGGCCGTCGAGCTATCCCTTCTTGGGATAAGATAAAGTAGATCTGTGAAGGTATCCTCTGCGCCTTAGGTTTCTCTGTATAGAGAGGGAT
This sequence comes from Papaver somniferum, assembly GCF_003573695.1. NCBI lineage: Eukaryota > Viridiplantae > Streptophyta > Magnoliopsida > Ranunculales > Papaveraceae > Papaver > Papaver somniferum. The sequence goes on from NC_039368.1 coordinate 38,183,406, forward strand.
ACACAGTTATTCTTGTATGCGACCACTAAGATCGTGACACGTGCTCCGTAGGATATTGGTATTCACAGTTTGCCCCTTTTCTTTCATATTCTACCATTTGGTAGGATTGGAAGAAAAACTCCCGTAACACCGCTTTTTTGCACGTACCGGTTGGGTGGTCCCCACATGTCCATTCATGCAATAACTTCCCCTTGAATTTCGGGACGTCCAAATTTTTGGATTCTTCAGGCGCCTATAAGAAGAGAATAAAGAGGAGGAATTTTCATTAACTCCTTTTCTCTCCCTCGAACTGTCGCTCTCTGTCTCTTTCATAGATATTCTTCTTCCAATGTTGATTGTTGATATTCCTTTTGATTCGCCAAGGCTTCTGTTCAACATTCGATCATCATATTCAAGTAAGTGATACCCTGCTTCTTTTCTGTCTGTCTGTACTTTTGTCTTGGATTCTCCTTGCTTCAGATTTGATTAATTTGTCAATGATCGTCATTGATACACTTGAATGTATGCATGCGTTATTTGAAGCTTTTGTTGTGTTCTTCATGTTGTATGAGAGTTTGGGTCTGTTTCCATTTCGTATTTTGATGTTGATTCCGCCATGATTGTTCTTCGTCTGCAATTTTATTCATGGTGATGAATATCTTTCGATTTCTCCTAATGACGGGTTTAAACCGCTTCCTTTGGTTGGTTTAGTTAAACCCATGCCCAAAGTATGCCTGTTTTTGCCCCCAATTTGCTTTTGAGTTGACTGTGATTTTCAGTATGCCATTGTTGATGGGATGTTCTTCCTGCTGGTATTAGGAATCATGAGAATTCCGAAGAAGCCTACGCGAAAGGGACAAAGAACCTCTTCGTCTACTGATCCACCTCCGCGGATGGATCATCCTGATGCCACGCCGTCTCCTCCTCCTGAGGATACTAAGATACCTACTGGTACTCAGATGGTTGTGGTACCTGAGGTCGCTGCGGAACCTGAGGTAGAAGAAGTTGTTGTTGAGGATCTTCCACCTCATCCCCCTCCTCACTATGAGCTTCACATTCTTCAGTTGCATGACAAGTATAGCTATGCCCACTTATCTTTACATGAGATCACCAAATCTTTTCGCCTCCATAAGTTTGAGATTTTCTTTGTCGATGGCCCTGATGTTCTTACTGAGTCCCTGATCTGGAGCTTTCCTTATGATGAGAACAACCTTATGATTAGTGTTGGTCAGCTGGCCGCAGGTATGCTTCTCCCTTTGTTTAGTAGAAAGGATCCCTTCTACTATGATGTTTTTTCTACCAGGGACGACCCTGTGAAAAAAACTCAGGTCCGAGGAGTTATGCAGTATACCGGTAATTACTGGTGTGCCCTTTATGAGAGCTGGTACCGTAGTAAAGGAAAGACTACTTTGAAGTCTTATGACCCCTTTGCTGATGGGAGGTCTAAGCAAGAGGATTATACCCCTGCCAACTTCAATGCTACGTATGTTGATACTATTCAGAAGAGTAATCTTCTTCCTTGGAGTGTTGTCCCTCGTCGTGTCCATGTTACTGCTAGGAAAATTAGGGAAGGTAACAGCCTTCGTCTGCTGGAGGAGATTGGTAAGACTGGTTTGACTGTTATCCCTTATTCTGCTAGGCTACCTTTGCCGAAGTCTGACCGCATTCGTCTTGATCATGATGATTGTTGGGCTCATACTCCCCTTCGTGTGGTGGGTCCTTGGGCCTACGGTTTTACTACCGCAGATCCCAACGTCCCTTATACAAATCTTTCCTTTCCTGAAAAGTATGATGGATATCATCCTTGGGTTTTCAACCCTGATGCTTCTCATGAGGTAACTTTCATTTTCCTTAGAGGTTTTTGACTTTGTGCCTTTTTTGTAGCCTGTGTTTAGTATTTTGATGACTTTTTTCTGTAGCCTGCCCCTGCTTCTTCTGCTGGAACTTTTCCAGGTTCTGCTGCTAGGACTGCCCCGGTTCTGCTGGTAATTCCGTAGCCACCAGGACTAGGAAGAGAAAGGCTTCGGTTGAAACAGCTACGCCAACACCTGTGGAGGTAAGGATCATTGTCATACCTTTGTGTTTGTAGGTTCCTTAGTATCTTTCCCCTGATCCTTAGCTGGCGCATGTGTTTTTCCACAATCCTCCAAGAAAAAGGGCAAGTTGAAGGCTGTTATTGATCTTGAGGAATCTGATGAGGACCCCAAAGTTGATGAGGAGGTGCCAGATGACGAAGATATGGATTACATTGATGATACTGGACTCAGCCTTCATTTGGACGATATTGAGGAAGATTTTTCCAAGGGTGACCCCAGTCCCATCCGTGCTGGTTCTGTGGAGGGTGAGAACCTCGCAGTTGGTGGTGATGCTCCATTGGTGAGCCATGTTAGTGTTCAAGGTCCAACTCCTACTTCACTTCCAAAGGTACCCTCGTTTTCTGCCCCCAGCGGTGCATTGCATGCTGTCTCGGCTACTACTGAGGCTGCTGTTGTAGCTTCCAAGAGTCTTCCTTCATCTCCTGCTACTTCGTTTCAATCGGGTGGTTCGTTTGCCAAGGGTGTTTCCCCCGTAGTGAAGGTTAGTAGCTCGGGCTCTCAGTCGAAGAAAAGGGTTGTGCTTTCACTGTCCAGTTTCTCCTTCAATGTTACACCCACCTCATTGGGGAGCGCTCAGTCTGTTTCTACTGATACTGTTAGTAAGGTTGTTGGACCTCCGTCTTCGTCACCAGATTGGGCCGTACTGGGTAATCTTCCTTCTGCTGGTGATCTGTATTTAGGTGGTGTTCAAGCTCTTTCTTCGGTTCCTAGCTCATCTACCATGACGTATCTCTATCGTGGTGAGGGCTCAGTACTCGTGCCCCCTGCTTGCTCTCAAGTGATTGGTGGAGCCGTTGCTGAATCTGAGAAGGGTAAGTTACCTGAGAGTTTGAGCCTTGGGAGTTCTGACGATGCTATTTTTGAAGCCATCTTGCGGGATTCAAAGGGTCCCTTTTCTGCTGAGGTTGATCGTCACCATTTGGATGGTTCTTTGGAGATATCTTTGCAGCTGGACGTCCTCTCTGCTCAGTATCGTGTGGCTAAGGATCTTTTCTTTGACCCAGACTGCCTCCGCTCTAGTCAGAGCTTTGGTGAAATCCACAGGGGTAGCATCTAAGAGATGGAGGCCTTCATGGACACCTATGCTGATTTTTTTTCCCGTCTTTCGGTGTTCTCAGTAAGTGATTTCTTACTTTACTGTTTCATGCTTTGCTTTGAACCTTCTTTTGTTTTTATGCTTCGTTGTTTGCAGCTTTGCAAACAAATAGATGTGGGATGCACCTTGTTCAATTTTATAGGGCTAAGTGTACTCACTTGAATGCCATGTTGGATCGTGCTTGTCAAGAAGATACCTTTGCTAGTGCACAGCAACCTTCGTCCAGTAATGTTGCTTCTGCTGCTAGGATATCTTCGTTGGAGGACGATTTGAAAAAGACTCAAAGATACTTGGAGGCTTGTTTGCTGGCACTTGAGAGAGCTAACAATGCTGCTAGAGTTGCTGAGGATGGGCGCAAAGCTGTTGATCATGCTTTGGCTGTTGAGTCCTCCAGAACCATAGGTTCGTTTCCTTTCTCCCTTAGCTTCGTTTTGGTTTCTGTTTGATTGCATAGTCCTGAGACATCCTGGGCCTGTCAGTTGGTATCCCTAGTGAGCTTAGACATCTCCGGGATCGGGTATCCAAGTTAAGCTCTAATGTTTGGTATTATCAGAAGAAATCTGATAAGATGATGAACGTGAATGTTCATACCGAGGCCCAACTTTCTCTCGAGTCTGCTCATAACGCAGATCTTGTGAAGCAGATAGCTTTAGTCCGCAAGGAATGTGACGAAGCCCTTAAGTGGAAAGAGGGTCTCATTTTAAAGCAAAAGGAGGATATTGCCTTAGTTGAGAGGCGCCTCTCAGCCCAAGAAATCATCTGCAAGAAATATCATGCAGATTTTTAAGATGTTTGTGCTTCGTTGGATAAGGTTACTGCAGAGCATAACGTTTTGTCTTCTGAGGTATGCTCTCTTAAGAGGAGACTTATTGAGGCTGGATCCACATCATCCTCCATGTACCATGCATCCTTGGTTAGGATATTGAAAAAATTAGAGAATATTTACCAAGTTTCATCCTATGATAATGCTTCGCTCCAGATCGATGTTGATGATCTCCGGAATGAACGAGATACCCTTGTAGAAGATCTCGAAGCCGCTGAGGTGGACCTTGCTGAGGCCCAACATAGTTTAGAAGAATTCATTAGCCATGAAGGAGGTAGCTTAGGTTCCTTTATATTTCTGGCAGCATCATTTGTTTCCTTTGTTTATTACTTACTCTTTTTGTATCCGCAGGTCTTCAGGAGAAGCTGGTGGGTGCAAACGCCAAGATCAGTCGTCTTGAAGGCCAAATATCTTCAATGGAGATATCTCGTCAGTTTGTAGATGCTGCTCAGTTCAAGGTTGAGGATCTCCAGGAAGCTAACGATCAGCTTAGTGCTCAGGTGATGGAACTTCGTCAGAAATCGGCTTCGGATCTGGAGGGTCAGTCCTCTAAGATGAAGGTGCAATTTGAGCATTCGTTCATTGACTATATCAATGCTTCCTTTGCTGAAGCCGAGCTCCAAGCTGAACAGTTGTCTTTCCTCGTCTTCCTTACCCTTGATCCAGTCGTATTCAGCTGAACTCTTTGTTGTATTATGCCCTCAACTGAGGTGCCCTTGTGTTGTCTTCTTTTCTTAAAACACTGCTTCGTGATGGTTTGAACTTTATTTATCTGCAACTTTTTAAGACATGTCAGTCGTATTTTGGTAACATTATTATTTTACCTATGTTATTGCATGAATGTTTTATTTGTAGACGTATTGTGTCTAGTTGATCACACATTCAAGTTATCACAAGGTGCTAAGGTATTTTTAACCTTGGGTGGAAAATTCATCGTCCTACCTAAGTATCCTTTGGCCAGAAGGTACCGTGGTGGCGAAGGCTCCTACGTGGGTAATAGTTTTCTTGTAACCCTACGCGTCCAGCGCGAAGACTTCTTTACTTCGACAAGTTATCTCTATAGGGGATATCTTACTTTTTCTTATTTCCTCACTAAGGGAACTATCATCCAGAGGATCCGAATATTGACATATGCGCAGTTATGTCTTACCTTGTCTCATCGTCAATCCTGACGGAGGGTGTCTATTCTAACCCAATTGTATTAACCGAAACTAATTCTTTTAGAAAAAATTCTTTGATTGATTAATAAGGTTCATAATACCTTTGATCAGGGATAGAACATGGTGGGATAAGGCACGTTCCTTTCTTCTCCTGGGTAATCACCATTCTCTTACGGGTAGTACTTTTTTAAGTACATTTCATTCCAAGGGTGTTGTAATACTTCACATTTTAGGGTTCTTAGATAGTAAGAACCTTTTCCGGCGATGTCATGTATGATGTAGGGCCCGTCCCATGTTGGAGCCAGCTTGCCCCACTCCTTCTTTCTTTGATACGGTGGAATCTGTTGTAGCACATATTACTCGACCACAAAGTTTCTAGGGATGAATCGTTTGTTGTATTCCCGAGCTAGCCTTTATTGATAATTCACCATCATTTGTAAGGCCACTTCTCTTTTTTCTTCGAGATCATCCAGCTTTTCTAGAATTAGGTCTGTTGTTAGATTCTTCTCCCATGCCTCCTTTTTCTTTGTTGGAAGTATTATCTTCGTTGGGATGACTGCTTCGGCTTCGTAGGTCAGCAAGAATTGAGTTTCTCCCATAGACGCCCTTATTGTAGTTCGGTAGGCCCATAGGACGTCGTGTAGTTATTCGCACCATCTTTTATTATATGCTCCTAGATTTTTCTTCAATTTCATTGTTATTGTTTTGTTGGTATCCTCCGCTTGTCCGTTGCTCTTAGGATATATAGGAGTGGACTTGTTTTTCTGGATGTTGAAAGTATTGAACAATATGTCGATGTTCTTTTCTTGAAGTTGTTTGCCATTGTCAGAGACTATGGCAGCTGGTATTCCGAACCTGCATATGATTTGCTCAAACAAGAACTTAAAGACATTTGTGTCCCTTATTCTTGCCAAATCCTTTGCTTCTATCCATTTGGTGAAATAATCAGTAGCCACAATAAGATATCTTCTCTTCGAGGTTCCCTCTATCAAGGGTCCGACAATATCCACCCCTCATTTGACAAATGGCCAAGGCCTGATGACCGAGTTTAGCTCTGTTGCTGGTGATTTGATTTTCCTGGCAAAGCGTTGGCATCTTTCACACCTCTTAGCCACGTTCTTTGAGTCTTCGTCCATGCTTAGCCAGTAGTATCCTTTCATTTTGGCTTTGACCGCCAAGGATATTATTCCGCTATGGTTGTCAGCATATCCCTTGTGTATATCATGGAGTATTTTCCTTCCTTCGGTTCATGAGAGACATCGCATTAAAGGTCCAAGAAATGACCTTCTATACAGTATCCCATCGCGAAGGCTGTACATTGTTGCTTTTGATTCAAGTTTTCGAGCCTCTTTGATATCTGCTGGTAAGGTACCTTTGTCGAGGTATTGGTTAATTGGAATCCTCCAATCATCCTTTGTTTCATCTTCGTTGTGTTCGTCTGACATGGATTGGTCTTTGCCAGACTCTTCGGCTTCGTTATCTGGTTCTCTTACTCCTTCCTCTTCTTTTTCTTTCTCAGCTTCTCCCATGGCTCGAGTTTGAACGTCCAAAGCCTCCTCAGTGTCCGTGATGGGTCTTTCTATTGAAGGTTCATATATTCTTCCAATTTATACGGCGGTGGTGTTTCTGTCCCTTAGCATTGATGATATGAATGCTAAGGTATCTACGTGTCTGTTATCCTTTCGACAGACGTGCCTGAATGTTACGTTGCTGATCTTTGTCGTGTGCTCCTGAGCTAGATTTAGATACAAAGATAGTACCGGATCCAAAGTTTGGTATTTGAGCTTGATTTGTCTAATGACCAACTGTGAGTCACTAGTCAAACGAACATCTGACAGGCCTAGCTCCCGTGCCAAGCGTAGACCATGTATGACCGCCTCGTATTCTGTGATGTTATTGGTGTATTGTTCGAATTATAACCTGAGTGTGTAGATGAGTCAGTCTCCAATCGGGGTTGTTATTACAATCCCAATGCCTGCGCCTTCTCCATTGGAGGAGCCATCTACGAATATTTCCCATCTTCGTGAGTTCCGAGGTTCTAACAGGTCTTCTGGATCTTGCTTGTTTTCCTCCTTTCCTGGGATATCGTCTATCTCTGCTTCGTCGCTGAGAGGTAGGTCCGCCAAAAAAGTCTGCCAAGATTTGTGATTTTTCATCCTTCTTGGTTTCAAAGATGATGTGGAACTGTTTGATCATGGCATTCCACTCCACCCTTCCAATCTTTTCCGTGCTGTCGAGGATTTGACCTATCTGAGCCTTCGTGAAAACTCGGATAGTATGTGCGTCAAAATATATCCTTAGTTTTTGTGTTGCCACTACTAAGGAATATATAAGCTGCTCCACCTTGGTGTAGTTACGCTCCGCTGAAATGAGTGTCTTGCTGATGTAGTATATGGGCTTTTCTCCTTGTCCTTGGTCTCGTACCAATACTGCGCTCACAGTGTAGCTTGTTACTACTAAGTATAAGGTGAGAATTTCATCTGGCTACGGCTTGTTTAGGATGCGCACTGAAGCCAAGTATTCCTTGATATTCTGGAAGGCTTGCTCACACTCCGTGGTCCACATGAACCTGCTTTCTTTCCTTAGTGTATCGAAAAATACTTTGCATTCATCCAATGATCTTGCTATGAATCTTCCCATGGAGGCTAAGATTCCATTTAGCTTTTGTACTCCTTTTAATGATTGTGGAGATGGCATTTCCATTATTGCTCTGACCCTTTCGGGGTCCACTTTTATTCCTCGCTTAGTTACTAAGTATCCTAGGAATTTTCCTGAGGTTACTCTGAACGTGCATTTCTCTGGGTTCACCTTCATGTGAAAGCTTCTCATGGCTTATAATTATCTCAATATGAAAACCACTCCACCTTGCATAATGATCTGTAAACCATATGTATTTGTAGTATGAATAAAACTACGCATTGATTCTCCCACTTTTTGTCAATAAAATTGGCAAAGGTACGAAAACTAGTGGGATCCTCATGAAATTTCCATAGAGATTCTTCATGACCAAAAGAGAACAATATACCAACAAATTTAGATGCAATCATAAAGCCGAAGCTAAATGCATTCATCAATGAGTTTATAAAGATATAAGATAACACCTAAAATATTCCACAGTCGCACTCCCCACAAAGATATGGAAATTAAGCACAAGTTCAAAAAGAACTCTCCCCCATAAAATGTCATTCCCGAGAGAACAACAAACGCGACCTTGCTTTTACAAGAAAAGAAGGATTTCTTTGGACATAACCAAATCACATGAAAACATGAATTTGTATCCAAAGGATTCAATAGAATTAACCACACAATATGATCAATTCAATTGCACATGCTCGACATAAGAGAACTTACGGAGCAACACAGTAAAAACACAAAGATGTGGATCCGGGAAGATCAATACTGCGGAATAAACAAGAATTTACTCTATTTTCCATCACTATTTGCACAATGACATATAATAGACAATTCTTGTAAACAAAATTTCATCCTTTCTTCCATCAATATTTGCATAATGACATAAAAGTCTTAACTTTTGTATAGTCAAAAGTTCATTATATCTTTTATCAATACTTTCATACCGACATATAATAGAGATAACTTTTGAACAAGTATGGGACAATCAAGGTTCACGGAGGTAAACAACATATCCCATAAAAATTTGCAATATATAAAACCATAAAGATTAAAACTGCAAACATCATCTTCTAAATAACTTATAATTTAAATAAATAAATCTAAAAACATTGAAGATGAAAAAAAACGTTTGGAATTAGTTATGTGTAATCACAATAATGGCTATTCCAAACCCTAGTTATTCTTCTAAAAAAAAAATTTTACTAGACAACCAAATCAAAACAAAACAAATTAAAATCAATATAAGGAGGCAAGAGAAACTACTCGTCATCTTCATCATTGGAGACCATGAAGGTGGAACGAACTTTGTCCATGTCTTCCTTAATATCGGGAAACTTGGTAGCAACCACAATTAATTGTTCTTGTACACAACTTACTTTGGTATTCAAATTACAAACACCTTTGTAAATTTGGCGAAGGAGATTCAAACAAGGATCACTCAAGCCATCACTTGTATCACACTTTTGTCTCTTGCAAGCATTCTCCTTCATCCGATTGAAGGTGCACGGCCGAACAAGCTTGGGAGTTCCAATGGAGTTCCCAATAGACTCAATGGAGAAGTTGCGACAAATTCGCTCAATCAAGCAAGGGTAGCTTAACTTCTTGTTGGAAGATGTCATAGCTAACATTTGATAAATATTAAATCCACAAATGTCAAGACTTTGGTTTCCATTACAAGGAAATAGACCAATTCCGCGGACTCACCACTCCAATGAGAATTCTCAACCGTGGAGGGACAAAGATTAGATATACAAAGTTTTCCAAAGGATATCAAAGGAAAATCTAGATGATTAGTAGGAAATTTTCCTTCATTCCACACAACACTTTTACCACAAAGGCCTTTAGGGATGGGTTCATATGATGGTCTTTCATCACTTGGCCTAGGAAGGCGAAAATTACCCAAAGAAATATTGGTAATATTTGAAATTAATTCTCTATTGACCATGGTCTTGAATTCCATGTCTTCAAGATCAACATAATAAATGTTGGCATAGAAGATTCTAGTAAGAGTATCAAATCCTTCACCAAGACCATCAAAGATGTTTCCAAGCTTAAACTTTTCAAAACAAATTAAATCCTCCTTATAACCACTAGAAAAATCCAATTTCTTTTCTAGGATAAATCCATTAGATAAAATCCTTTCAAAAATTCTAGCACAAGAATCATTGACAAATCTAATCCTAAGAGAATCTTGATCTATAGGAGGATTCATGCTAGAAGGTGAAGAACCCAAATTTTTTGAAATCCTTTTTGAAACTTTGAAATTCATCATGAGATCAAGAAATTGGAAAAGAAAACTAGAGGAAATCACTTACTTGTAATGAACCTTGAACATCCCTTTTTCTTATTTTTCTCCAAAGGTGTTTTAATGGAGGAAATACATGAACCCTAGAAGTTCATGTACGCGGACTGGTTGGGAGGAAGAAGAAGGTATGCATACTCCTTCTTTATATTCCAACTAGTGGGCTTGGACCCGTTTATGAACCGCGACCTACAAAAGGAATGTAGGATTTTCTTTGATGTTCACACACCAAGGTTGAGCAACCCGTGAAAACACAATTTGCGTGATGAGACGGATGCAGTAGAAAGCTTACTTAATTATTCTAGAATGACAGAATAACTTTTTAACCCAACTATACACAGATCAAAGCATTTCTTGCCCCATCTCAAGATATATACAAATGGGGTAATGCCAGGCTTGTTACCAAGTGGCTCGATATGCAGAGAGATTCTCATGCACTATTTATGGTTGATATTTGTGAGCAGTACCGGTGATATAATCATAGTAATGATGATAATCAGGGTTACTAGAGCTTTCTAACTTCCTCTTCATTTGACCAGCCAGAAGATTTTTCTGATATCTTGAAATTTTGGCAACAACATGAGAACCCGCTTTATTGGATCTACTTGTGTTGACAGCGTGTTTAGTTCGTACATCATGATTGCATGATTTTACATGTACCGAACCATTATCGGATCGATTCTTAGACTTAACGGAATTAAGTTTTTCCAAGAATCTAAAAATGCTTTCAAAAGATTTAAATAGATCTTTGTTAATTGATCCATCACGAAAGTATTCCTCAAAAAGATTAAGAGTTAACCTAGTGAGATTCCATATCTTTGAGCTTAAAGAACGTTTTCTCAACCTTCTTTTCTTTTTAACTTTTCCTTTAGATTTTTTTTCAACATCTAAGTTTTCCAAGGTCTTAGATGAAAAGGGATTATTATGAGAAACCAAATGTTCTGTCCATGACAATCTTCTAACAATCTTTAAGGAGTTCTGGCATGCGTTACAGATGCCGAGAGCAAGTTTTCCAAAGAAATTTCCCATAGGGAAAATTTTTAAGGATCACTCAAACACAAACTTATTAGGTTTATAATGTTTGTCTGCTCTGATACCAATTGAAAATGCGGGGGTCTAACAACCACACCTAACAATTCGTTTGGCAATCTGAGAGGACTTACTCCAATATACTTTCTAGAGAATCAACTAGAAAGTCAGACTCAATCTAGAGAAAAGTATATCAAAGAGTTTAATATCTCTAACTCTTAATTCAATCCGCAATCAAAAAATGGAAATCTGCGAGCCCGATTGAATATAAATGGAGTAAACTTGAACGGTACCAAAGACCAGTGTTCAAGGATAGATCAATCTCGATCAACAACCAGAGGTTGGATTTCCTAATTGATCGATACAACGAACAACCTGTGATATTTCAATTATATAACAAAATATAATGCGGAAAAGAAATAACACAGACACCAGAATTTTTTTAACGAGGAAACCGCAAATGCAGAAAAACTCCGGGACCTAGTCCAGTTTGAACACCACACTGTATTAAGCCGCTACAGACACTATCCTACTACCAATGAACTTCGAACTAGACTGTAGTTGAACCCTAATCAATCTCACACTGATTCAAGGTACAGTTGCGCTCCTTACGTCTCTGATCCCAGCAGGATACTACGCACTTGATTCCCTTAGTTGATCTCACCCACAACTAAGAGTTGCTATGACCCAAAGTCAAAGACTTGATAAACAAATCTGTCTCATACAGACAAGTGATAGACACATTTTTGTGTCTAATTTGTCTCGATTCTATATATTGATAGTTCTCATTTTTGTACTTATTATGGTGTTTTATGTGTGTGTAGGTATTGTTGGCCAACAAATATTTTTGGAAAAATCGGCTCGAAAAGTTGGTTAAAAGCGCCCGGAGGACACTTGTTATTCGGACTCTCAACATGGATAAGGGGCACCCTCAGGACACCCCAAGGCAGCTGCTAAAGGCACCCTTACTCTGGATAGGGGGCGCCTCTTCTTCTTCACAATTCGAATCGGAATTCGGCGGGAAAAACGGCAGCAGTCGTGAAGGTTTGGAATTGGATTTCGCAAGGGATTCGATCATATTCGATTGCAGATATTTGTTGGGCTGGACTTTCTGGATCACAACAGGGCTGGTAGATTGATTGGACTCAACCAATTGAGGCTGGATAAGCCGCGAGAAGAAAACAAAGGAGGAAGAAGTTTTCGAGGTCTGTTGAGATTATATTTGGCAGTTACGGGTGATTTGAGGGAAGATAACCGTTCCTGAGATTCGTATCAATCTAATAGAGGAACTGGAATGACCTGTACAGCTCAGAAACGCGTAAAGAAGAGTTTGAAAAGTGGAGAAGTCCGAGACTTTCTGCCGAAGAAAAGAGAGAATTAAATCGAGTATTAGGGTTCATGTTGGCTATAAAAAGGTTGCTTCAAGTCACAGAGAGGATCGAGAGTTCGGGGGTGAAGCAGAGGAGACGTCGGAGCTGCAGGAGAAGTTGCAGAGTATCTTCTCTGCTGGTGAAGAAGAAGACGAGCTGAAGAACATAGGACCCAGTTGGACAGTCGCAGAAACCGTGACCTATACTTTCAAACTCAATAGCTTTGTAACAATTTTTTTCAACAATTATTCTGAGTTCGCAACAGTGTTGTTAGGGTTCTCTGTAACAGTGGGTTCTGTAACAATTATAAATGTTACAAACACACTTCTTTATACCTCTTCTTCAATAAAAACACCTTTTTGAGCTATGGATTATTATTTTGAGCGTGTTTTTGACATGAGGATCTAAACCCCAACACTGAGATGATGGAGGAAGCCCTATTTCACAATCACTTGGTAACTATAATTAATTCTTTATGAATTTTGCACTTGTTTTAATCGATTTATGATTTTTCTTGATTAGTTGTGATTTTGTTTGATGCCGCATGCTGGGTTTTAGGAACTTTTGATGCGTCATGCTTGTGATTTACATCTAATGCTTTATAAAATCTACTTTTGGCAAAGAAAAGAGTCAACAAAAGAGCTAGAATTGTTATGAGTCATCATATGAACCAATTGAATGTGATTAGTGGTGAAATCCTAAGTCTCAGTACCTCTCGATATTCGTGACAACCTTGTGAATATATTTTTAGTATTTTTATTCTTAGTTCTTAAATCAAACCTTTACACAATCCGAGTTGAACGAACTTTACTACCATTTTCAATACTACATCAATTTTTGGCGCCGCCGACGCGGAATTGTATTAGGTTTTAGGTTTTACATTTATTTTATTTCTTTTAGAATTTTTGTTCTCTTTTACGCCTTTGGTATTTTTCGATTCTTTTCAGATTGGAGAGAAGCTACAAGGAAAGAAAAAAGTACTATAAAAGGAAAGCATCGCCAAAGAAGAAAAGAAAAGAGGAATCCAAAAGGAGTGAAGAAGAATATTTTGTATATAGTTATTTTGTTTTATTTTTAGAAACTGTAAATAGGGTTTTAGTTTTTGTAATTTTTCTTTTTATTTTTGGACACTTTTTGGACTTTATTTTTGGACTGGATATTATTTTTAAACCCTACGGAAGGGTTGGTTTAAATAAAAATTGTGTGCAGGGAAGGACGGTGATTACGATATCGCCTCGGCCCCTCGGGTTCGTACATGACATAGGATTCGTGGCACGAGTCGACTACAGCGGTTCTTCGCCCGTCTGGTACGGGAGGTAAGTTTTTCGAAACACCCGCGAATCCCCTGTCAGCGGGTTTACTATATTCCTTCGTTTGCATATATGCTGAGGACTTGAAAACGGCTGCTTTAATTTCCTAGTAAAGGGAAGGACTGGCCATACAAGATAAGGGTTCGGATTTCATCACCGTTCTCTTCTTTCCCGCCTTAGGAAAACGAAACCAAACGCGAACCTAAGCAAATTTTTTTGACTAGAACGAGACCGATAGGGTAACGAGCTTAATAGGAAAGTCGTTCGAAAAATATTGGTTACTCTTTTGAGCATACTTCGAAGTTCATGATGGTTTCTGTGAGTTGAATGCGTGACTGCGCCGCCTTGTAACCGGTGAGGCCTTGGGTATCAAAGCTCCACTGAGCTTCCCTCACCTCGATTCAACTTACTTTGACTCAGATTGATTCCAGAGGGGTTTTCTCAGATTGTAACGAGTTCCTTTTCGAAAGAATAGAAGCTGGTCTAGAAACAATCTAAGTGGAACCATCATGCTTTTTGTTTGCTAGAAAATTAGGTTTGATTTGGTTGAGTCAGCCTTGTTTTGTGATTGCATAGAATCCCAAATATCCTGATAGTGCCAACAATGGCAACTTTGAAAGCTTTGTTGAACCCAACTAGGACTACCCGTCTTTCTTGTATCAGGTTAGCCGAAACTGAAGCAAATTATGAACTTAGGCCTGAGACCCTACAGATGCTCCCAATCTTTTTAGGGAAAGAAAATGAAAACCCATACTTCCATGTTAGGGATTTTGAGGAAATTTGTAGTACCCTAAAGATTAGAGACCTTGATGATGATGCTTTGAAACTTAGGTTATTTCCTTTTTCCCTGAAAGATAAAGCCAAATCGTGGCTATATAGTTTGGCTTCCGGTTCAATAGAAACATATGAACAACTTACATCTGCCTTTTTGAACAAGTTTTTCCCTAGGCACAAAACATCGTCTATTAGGACGCAAATCTGCACATTTTCTCAACAGGAGGGAGAATCCTTATATAGGTATTTGGAAAGGTTCAATGACTTATTAGCCCAATGTCCTCATCATGGTTTATAAAAGGTAAAGCTAGTTCAAATCCTTTATGAGGGTTTAGATTTTTCAACAACAACCATGGTTGAGTCTCTATGCACTGGTGGTTTTGAAAACCAAACTGTTGATGCGGCGATGGAATTTTTGAATGAAATCGCCGAAAGACCCAGCAACGGGAATATTGTAGGGAACCCAAGAGAACAATTCTTCTAGGTAGAGGAAACGTTAATAGGGTAGAAGGAGGCTATGAATCAGATGCCAAAATTGCTGTTATAGCAAAAAGGTTAGAAGCTTTAGAATTGGGTCACACTAGTGGTAGAGTAGAGCCTTTTTGGGAATGCCAGAATAATAAAGAGCAAGCCAATGCTCTCTATAATAACAGTAGGTTTGATAACCGTCAGAAGTTTGACCCATATTCAGAAACCTATAATCCTGGTTGGAGAAACCATCCGAACCTTTCATGGTCTAAGGACCAAGGTCAGTTTAGTAATTCTAATGTTCCCCCAGGTTTTGGCTATACTAAGAATACTTCAGGATCAACTCAGTTTCAGAATCAGTCTGATAAGAAAATCTTAAGTCTAGAGGAAACTCTCACCTCGTTTATTCAAAATACTGAAAATATGCGTCAATTGCTTTCACAAAGCATAAGCTAGTAATAGGATAGGACAAGAACATAGTCAGGCCATTTCTGAATTGAAAGACCAGGTTAGTTGATCAATGAGTCTCTAAGAGAAAAAGGTAAGTTCCCTAGTCAACCGATACCCAACCCTAGAGGAGTTAATGAAGTAGGTAAAACCATTTAATCAAGTGAATTCTGTCACAACCCTTAGGAGTGGTAAAACGGTAGACAATAAGGTAGCCATGCCTAATAGTGGACATACTGTAGATCCACCTTCTAGTTCCCAAGATGACCCCAGAAGGAGCCACTAACTGAAGAAACCGATAAAATTTCTAGTGATGCCAATGTGGTTCCCGACAGGTCTCATTTTGTACCCAAAGCCCCATATCCACAGTTGTTAGCTCCAACAAAGAGAGAGTCGACTTTCAACGAAATACTAGAGATATTTAAGCAGGTAAACATTAACATCCCTTTATTAGAAGCAATTAGGCAAATGCCTGCTTATGCCAAGTTCCTTAAGGACCTTTGTACACGAAAGCGTAAGCTTAATGTCCATAAGAAAGCCTTTTTAGCTGGTCAGGTAAGTTCAATCCTTCTGAACCAAACAGCCCCTAAGTATAAAGACCCTGGATGCCCCACCATATCTTGTGTGATCGGTAATTATTCAGTAGATAAGGCATTGCTTGACTTAGGAGCTAGTGTGAACTTACTCCCTTATCATGTATACAACCAGCTAGGTCTTGGTAAGTTGAAACCGACTAAAATGACATTGCAATTAGCTGATAGGTCTGTCAAAATACCTCGTGGTGTCATAGAGGATGTTCTGATTGAGGTTGATAAATTTATTTATCCAGTGGATTTCGTTGTTCTAGATACTCAGCCTGTTCAGGATCCTAGTGCTCAAATACCGGTGATTTTAGGTCGCCCATTTTTAGCCACAGCTAACGCTGTCATCAACTGTAGGACCGGACTTATGAACATATCCTTTGGTAATATGACCACTGAACTAAATGTCTTTAATGTTAATAGACAACCTTCCGATGATTTAGAAGAAGTGAATATGATTAACACTTTAGTTCAGGATCTAACTTAGGATAATTGGGACGACACTTTATTTGGTTATTCCTTAGATGAACTTGATGAGGAAATTCTCTTAAGTCGGTTAGGTGACCAAACTTTTGAACTAGAAGAAGCTCTTGAGTACTTTAAAGACTCTACGGACCCTGAGATTCAAGCCATAGTGCTAGGCCTTACGGAGAGTAGTGTTGACCCTAAGTTTGGGGGTAATGAACTAGAAGAAGCTCTTGAGTATTTTAAAGACTCTGAGGATCCAGAAATTCAAGCAATAGTTAGAGGTTTGTCCGAGAATACTGATTACCCTAAGTTTGGGGGTAGTAATGGTCAATTATCTCCATTAGAAGTCCCTAACTTGGGATTCGAGCCTAGTGTACATGAGGTTTTACTTGAGTCACTTCCGAATCCGCAACCGGATCCTCCTGATATTGTCCAGGAGGAAATTCTAAAGACTTGTTGTTCGAATGAGTCAATTTGTCAAGACACTCATATGAAGCCCAAATGGGCACAACAGAAAAACCCAGTTGTCTTGCAAGAAACCTTGGATGAGGATGTGCTATGTCTGTTCATTTTTCTGATTTGGTGCAGTTGTCTGATAATTGTGGCAATTTTATTTGCTTTTGTTGACCCACAGTTGTTTCGACTATTGATATATGATTTCAAAGGTAATTAGCCATTTTGTGGTATTTGACGTCTGGCTGGAGACTTTAAATTTAGCACTTTTTGGGAGGTAACCCAATCTCATGCAACATGGTAATATCTTTCCTTATCTCTTTTGCTTCAAATGGTAACAGTTTCTCCTTGTTCATGCTTTTAATTTTATCTTTAGAACATTGAGGACAATGTTAGATTTAAGTTTGGGGGTATGGGAGAAACTTTTTAGTTGCAGTATGAATAAATGAACTCCAGAACCTAGAAATTTATGCCTATTGAGGATTGCACTAACTAATCTAAGTGGATGGAAGCATTTTGATCGTAGGAGTTGGATAACCAATCTGATTAGATGGAAACATCTAGAAGAGTCTATTCATAAAAGCACAGAGCTCAGGTGTTAGAAATAACATGATAGTTTCACCATATCTCGTTGAGTCCTTTTCACTTCTATTTTTATTTTATTTTGTTTTTAAACAATGTTTCTCTAAGTGATAGGTGGGGCCCACGATTCAAGTTGTTACCAATGCTAGGGTGAATTAAAGTGATTGAGTTACAAAGAAAAAAAAGAAAAAAAAAAGAAAAGAAAAGACCAGACCAATTAGACCAAACGGATCAAAAAAAAGGTTAAAAAAAAGGTTAAAAAAAAAAGAGAAAAAAAAGAAAGTCAGTAAAGTTGACCACTGGTACCCTTGTATATGCCAGTTGTGTTGAACTATAATTAGGATTATCGATCACTGGTTCCCTTGTATATGCCAGTTGTGTTGATATTAGTCAGACTAGTATCCCAATCCATTAGGATAGGTTCATTTTGGCGGAGGCCTTCAGACAGATATTGGAAACGCCGGTCACTTAGTAAACATCAAAACCATCTATGTTTTTCTCTATATCCATCTTCTTGATCTATCCATGTGATTAGTTTTGACTCCGGATATTGATGTCCATAGTGCGACTATCTGAGTAGAGCTCTGTCACTTTATATGAATTTTAGTATGCTTGAATGCAAACTCGTGTACAACAATTGGAATTTCGCATCAGGGTACTTCTTCCTGTAGTCAATAAGTATGCCAACCAAGGAGATTCTTTAGTGCCTTCCAAGGTTCTACGTAGATATCTAAGGTCTGGAGTAAAGGTTTTGTGGGTATACCTCTTGTAAGCCCTCCCGAGACTACAACTCGGCCACTAGGGACAATTAGGGGTTTAAAGGCTTATTGCATACGCTAAATGCAATCGACGATGCCTGCAACAGTGAGTTAGGATTTTATTTTCTATTTCAGTTTTGCTCGAGGACTAGCAAATAATAAGTTTGGGGGTATTTGATAGACACATTTTTGTGTCTAATTTGTCTCGATTCTATATATTGATAGTTCTCATTTTTGTACTTATTATGGTGTTTTATGTGTGTGTAGGTATTTTTGGCCAATAAATATTTTTGGAAAATCGGCTCGAAAAGTTGTCTAAAAGCGCCCGGAGGACACTTGTTATTCGGACTCTCAGCATGGATAAGGGGCACCCTCAGGACACCCCAAAGAAGCTGCTAAAGGCACCCCTACTCTGGATAGAGGGCGCATCTTCTTCTTCACAATTCGAATCGGAATTCGGCGGGAAAAACAGCAGCAGTCGTGAAGGTTTGGAATTGGATTTCGCAAGGGATTCGACCATATTCGATTGCAGATATTTGTTGGGCTGGACTTTCTGGATCACAACAGGCTTGGTAGATTGATTGGACTCAACCAATTGAGGATGGATAAGCCGCGAGAAGAAAACAGAGGAGGAAGAAGTTTTCGGGGTCTGTTGAGATTATATTTGGCAGTTGCGGGTGATTTGAGGGAAGATAACCCTTCCTGAGATTCGTATCAATCTAATAGAGGAACTGGAATGACCTGTACAGCTCAGAAACGCGTAGAGAAGAGTTTGGAAAGTGGAGAAGTCCGAGACTTTCTGCCGAAGAAAAGAGAGAATTAAATCGAGTATTAGGGTTCCTGTTGGCTATAAAAAGGTTGCTTCAAGTCACAGAGAGGATCGAGAGTTCGGGGGTGAAGCAGAGGAGACGTCGGAGCTGCAGGAGAAGTTGCAGAGTATCTTCTCTGCTGGTGAAGAAGAAGACGAGATGAAGAACATATGACCCAGTTGGACAGTCGCAGAAACCGTGACCTATACTTTCAAACTCAATAGCTTTGTAACAATTTTTTTCAAAAATTATTCTGAGTTCGCAACAGTTTTGTTAGGGTTCTCTGTAACTGTGGGTTCTGTAACAATTATAACTTTTACAAACACACTGCTTTATACCTCTTCTTCAATAAAACACCTTTTTGATCTATGGATTATTATTTTGAGCGTGTTTTTGACATGAGGAGCTAAACCCCAACACTGGGATGATGGAGGAAGCACTATTTCACAATCACTTGGTAATTATAATTGATTCTTTATGACTTTTGCACTTGTTTTAATCGATTTATGATTTTTCTTGATTAGTTGTGATTTTGTTTGATGTCGCATGCTTGGTTTTAGGAACTTTTGATGCGTCATGCTTGTGATTTACATCTAATGCTTTATAAAATCTACTTTTGGCAAAGAAAAGAGTCAACAAAAGAGTTAGAATTGTTATGAGTCATCATATGAACCAATTGAATGTGATTAGTGGTGAAATCCTAAGTCTCAGTACCTCTCGATATTCGTGACAAACTTGTGAATATATTTTTAATATTTTTATTCTTAGTTCTTAAATCAAACCTTTACACAATCCGAGTTGAACGAACTTTACTACCACTTTCAAAACTACATCAACAAGTCTATAGGTTTGAATAAATTTTTCTCCCACAAAAATACCCAAGATTTTTTGTTCCGTCTTTTGATAAATCAAGGTGAACAGGAACCAATTGATAAACCGGACTTATATTCCCGAAGAACAGCCTAGAATTATCAATCACCTCACAATAATCTAAATCGTATGATGGCGAAACTAGATATTGTGGAATCAGAAATGATGAGACGAAGATGTTTGTGATCACGTTTTATCTTGCCTATCGAAGAAATTAATCTCGATTCAATTATTTCAATTGTACTTAATACGATAGAGTCGGGCAAGATCAGAACATGTAATTACAAGAGAAATAGTTGGGTCTGGATTCACAATCCCAATGAAGTATTTCAAGTCGTTAACCAACAAGGTTTAGGAAAACCTAAGGTTAAAATAAGAATCGACTCTAGCTTATGCAACTAGTAACACACAAAAGTGTGGGGATTAGGTTTCCCAGTTGCAAGAGTTCTCCTTTATATAGTTTTCAAATCAGGGTTGGCAATCCAAGTTACCTTGGTAACAAAGCATTCAATATTCACCGTTAGATGAAAAACCTGATTCAACCAAGCTAATATCTTTCAACCGTTAGATCGAACTTAGCTTGTTATACACAAATGAAATGTACCCTCATTTAGACTTATGAACCGTACCCAAACATGTACACTCATGTTGGCTCAACAATGGTCAATGAAGTTAGCCATATGATAACTCTCATATCAACCATATTCATCTTATCCATAACTAGTTCGAATGACTCAGGTGAAACTAGTTAAAGAGTTGTTCAATTGTTATATTCTCATAGAAGTATACAAGAACATAATCGAAACAAAATCGGTTTGATTCACTTGAATCAATCATGAATATTATAGCCACGGTTTGCAGAGATTGCATTCCTTATGATTTAAATGTTTAAGTTCATGAACTGACCGATTTGATAAAGTAACTAGCTTAAGTATGCGTATGGGTATGCGTACTTAAGCAACCGGATTTGAGTTTGTTTTAGTTTGCAAACTCAACAGAATTTTTCGGTTCGAAAACTTTCGCCAGTATGCATACAGGTACGCATACTTAAGATGACTAGTTAAGAGTTTGTCAAAACCAAACTCAGCAGAAATTTTCTGTTGGAAAACTTCAGCCAGTATGCGTACAGGTACGCTTGCTTAACCTGTCTCCTTCACCAATTTCTTATACACACATATGCATACACTTGGCTCCCGGTTTATGGATTTATACACGAATGCGCGAACACGCTATATATGCTTATATCCAAAGATGGTTACATAATCAACTCTTCATTTCAATCATTGAAACTTTCTTAGAGGACGTTATATAGTTGTTGTTCACAAACTATTTTTCGTCAAAGCAATTTTCAAGTTATTTAAATTATCATAATGAAACATTCCAAGACAACACCAAATGATTGTATCACACAAACCATGTAAGATGTAACTCGGCAATTTTTATATGATCTTATTCGGACTTTTGTCACGAATGTAAGATGAATTCGGCCGAAGCGAAAGCTTGCCAACACATATTCCTAGAAATATATAAGCGAGATAAACTCAACTCAAAATCTCAAATTTGTATAATAGAAAACTATATCGTAACACGACTTATTTATCAATATAGGGGATAGAGTAGAAATATACTTTCCAAGTGATGGATAAGTTCAAGTCTCCACATACCTTTTGCCGATGAAGTTCCACAAGCTTCCCTTAGTATTTCTTCGTCTTCAATAGATGGACACCTTGAAGTATAAAGATAAACTACACAATCTATGTCCTAGTCCGAGACATCTAAATAGACATCTAAATAGGCTACACAGTGTTTTGATCACTAACATTGACAAACATGCTTGAGATAGCAACGCATGCGAGTTCGACCGAGCAATGCTCTAACAATGCTATATAAGGAGTCGTTGGAGGCATCATTAAATTCATTGGAATAAAAACATAAAAGCAGAATCAAATTATAAAAGATAACAGTTTTATAAACATTAATGGAGCAATATTGAATTATTACATATTATGTAACATAAGTATGGTAATGAATATTGATGGTGAATTTTGGACGAAGAGTAAATTGCCAGTTTAGGGTTCGGTCCAAAATTTATGACAAAGTCAAGTCCATGAATGCCCATATCTCAAGACGTAAGTAAGATTCCCTCATATGGGCAAAGCCCAATTCATACGTCCAAACTTACAATGCCCGTCCAAGTTTTTGTTTGGCGCCCTAGCCCAGATCTCAGCCTTCTATAAGCAAGACTTCGTTTGCCCCCTCATGAGAAAGTCTTCGCTCAGCCACATATGTGCGGGGCTCCACTCGCCTTTTCATGAGCAAGACCCTAATTAGCAATTCGGAATTCGTCATATGTACGGAACTGTGTACGTACGAGTATTATACGGATTCGCAAATGTCAAGTTCGGTCAAAAATCCGGTCAACAGTACGTGATTCGGGAATAATTCGGAACGGTATATGCACGTGTATAATTCGTTTTGAGATACTGATTCGGCACTCGGAATTCGGCTATGTTAAATTATATTAAAAAAGCTTTTAAATGTGGTGCTGCTAGAAAATATGATAGAAATGGTATATGTATACAATATGTGAAAACGATACCAGCACTTTGGGCACAGCCCAGTGGTTGGATCCTGCTAAACGAACCTAGGGGTGCTAGGTTTCAATTCCTACCACGCTTAAAGATTTTTAAAATTTAAAACCTTACACAAATTCTTATTAAAGATGATGCCATGTGTCAGTCCCGTAGCAGCGAATCATTCGCGCACGCGAATTATCCGTGAATAATGTGGGAAGCTCATATTGGACGCGTACTGCATTCAGTGTTCCAGTAGTTCTCCATACATACGCGGTTTAGTGCGGGAACGAATAATTCGCGATTTATACGCGAATTATTCGCTGGATTACTAACTAGGAGCAAGACTCGGCTCTCGTCCTATCAAGATGCAATCCTTTTCAGGGCCTATAGATACGGTTCATACTACAACTTCCCCACAAGATATAACGGTCATGGATACTCATATATTATAGCTTTTTCATTGACTCGATTCTTTGCGAAATATAGATTTATAAAATATTAGTTAGTTGTATATCATAAGCATGGAGTATCTGAAAAAGTGGGGGTCTAACAACCACACCTAATATTTCGTTTGACAATCTGAATAGACAAACTCCAATATACTTTCAAGAGTATCAACTAAACAGTCAGATTCAATCTATAGAAAAGTATATCAAAGAGTTATATCTCTGTTTTACAATGTAATCAGCAAATCAAACAGATAGAAATCCGCGAGCCTTATTATTATGTAAAACAACTTGAACGGTACCAAAGACCAATGTTCAAGTGTCAATCAATATAATCAACAACCAAAGGTTGGATTCACAATTGATTAAAATTACGCACAACTTGTGATATTTCTATTATATACTCCCTCTGTTCCTTTTTAATAGGCTGGTTTCTATAAATAAATATTTCAAAAAAATAGGCTGGTTTCTTAATTGGGAAAGTCAAATGTTACTTTAATTTTTTGGGACCACTTTTCTCTTAACTTCTTTTGATGACAAGTGTCATGTGGAATTTCACTTTATTTCTTTTGCTGACAAGTGTCATGGGGACCATTTCACTTCACTTCTTTTATTGACAAGTGTCATGAGGACCACTTTCAATGATTAGCTCTCTTTATTTCCTTAAATTTCTCTAAAAACAAAACCAGCCTATTGAAAAGGAACGGAGGGAGTAATAAAATATAATGCGGAAAAGAAATAACATAGACACCAGAATTTTGTTAATCAGGAAAACTATAAATGCAGAAAAGCCCCGGGACCGAGTCCAGCTTTGAAAACCACACTGTATTAATCCGCTACATACACTAGCCTACTATCAATGAACTTCAGACTGGAATGTAGTTGAGCCCTAATCAATCTCACACTGATCAAGTTACAGTTGCGCTCCTTACGTCTCTGAACCCCAGTAAAATTCTACGCACTTGATTCCCTTAGCTGATCACACCCACAACCAAGAGTTGCTAAGACTTAACATCGAAGACTTTATAAACAAATCTGTCTCACACATAAAAGTCTATTGGAATAGATATATCTGTCTCCCACAGAAATACATACGAGTTTTGTTCCGTCTTTTGATAAATAAAGGTGCACATGAACCAATTGATAAATCAGACTTATATTCCCGAAGAACAACCTAGTATTATCAATCACTTCACAATAATCTTAATCGTATGGAAGCGAAAAAAGATATTGTGGAATCACAAACGATGAGACGGAGATGTTTGTGACTACTTTTAATCTTACCTATCGGAGATAAATCTCAAGCAAATCTTAGCAAAGATAATACTCAATCACGATAGTAGAAGTAAGATCAGAACATGCAAATACAGAGAAAATAGTTGAGTCTGGCTTCACAATACCAATGAAGTCTTAAGTCGTTAACCTACAGGGTTTCGTGAAAAACCTAAGGTTAAAGGAGAATCGACTCTAGTCGCAACTAGCATCACACATGAGGTGTGGGGATTAGGTTTCCCAGTTGCTAGAGTTCTCCCTTATATAATTTTCAAATCAGGGTTTGCAATATAAGTTAACTTGGTAACAAAGCATTCAACATTCAGCGTTAGATGAAAAACTGATTAGATTCAAGCTAATATCTTTCAATCGTTGGATCGAACTTAGCTTGTTATACACAAATGAAATGTACCTTCATTTAGGCTTGAGTAACCGTACCTAAACGTATACACTTGGCTCAAAAGTAGTTAACCGAAGTTAGTTATATGAACACTCTCGTATCAACCTTATTCATCTTAACTACAACTAGTTCAAATGACTCAAATGAAACTAGTTATAGAGTTATTCAATTTTTATATTCTCATAAAATTATACAAGAACACAATTGAAGAAAAATCGTTTTGATTCACTCGAATAAATTCACGAACATTATAGCCACGGTTTGCAAAGAATGCATTCCTTATTATATAAATGTACTAGTTCATGAATAAACCGATTTTATAACTTTAACCATTCAAGTATACAAATGGGTACGCATACTTAAAGTAGCCGGTCTGAGTTTGGGTTCGCCAGTATGCAAATGATACGCATACTTCCAAACACATTAGAAATTCTCGGACCCAAACCCTTCGCCAGTACGCGTGCAGGTATGTGTACTTAGGCGCTCGGAATTTCATACCTAAAAAATACGCATACGGGTATGCATAATATAGTTCTGGTCATGGATCACATACATGCAAGAATGCATACTATGTTTATAATCCAATGATGGTTAAGTGTTCTAAACTTTATTTAAATCATTGAAACTTTCTTAGATGATGACAATAGCTGTTTTCACGAACTATTAGCATCAACGTAATTTTCAAGTTATTGAAATAATCATAACGAAACATTCCAAGTCTACACCAAATGATTGTATCACACAAACCATGTAAGATGTTACTCGGCGATTTTCACATGATCATCTTTTGACTTTCGTCAAGAAAATAAGATGACCTTGGTTGAAGCGAAAGCTTACCAACACATATTTCGAGAACTATGTAAGCGAGTTAAACTCATCTCAAAATCGCAAATGTGCATAATCGAATACTATATAGTAATACCACTTTTGTCTCAATATAGGAGGTATAATAGAAATAGACTTTCCAAGTGATACATGAGTTTTAGTCTCCACATACTTTTTGTTGATGAAGTTCCACAAGCTCTCCTTAGTAGTTCTTCGTCTTCAATTGATGAAGGCCGTGAAGTCTAATGCTCAACTACACAATCTATCCTAGTATGAGACATCACTATAAGTAGACTAGAAACCAAAACTTATAGTTTTGGTCACTAACATTGACAAACAAGCTTGAGATAGCAACGCTTGCGAGTTCGACCGAGCAGTGCTCTAACAGTATCAAATTCTCTAAGTCTAAGCATACACCATCAAATAAAATCACAACTAATAATAAAAATCATAAATCAATTAAAATCAATGCAAAAAGTCATAAGTAAGTAAATATAATTACCATTCAATCGTGGAATTTGGCTTCCTCCATTGTCCCAGTGATTGAGTGATACATGAATATCATAGAGAGTTACTTGAAGGATATCTCACGACAAGTTACATGAAGGTTATCTTCACGAAAGTTGAACCATATTGAGGTTATAAAGTTACTTGAAGATCATCTTTCACAACAAAAGAGTTGTACTTAAGCTAGAAGAGTGTCTAGAAAGGCACTAGAAGTTGGTCGACAATTTTCTTGATCAACAAGTCTTTGAGGTTTCCTTACTTAGATAGGATTCCTAGTTTAGATGGGTTCTAAAAACTCATAGTTTATTTAATTTCAAGTAAGTTTAAACTCCTATAAAAGAAGGAGAATTCTAGATAAGAGAGACAGAGAAAAACGATAGAGAGGCAGCCATATTTTTGGTTTGTAATAGAGTTTTTCTTTCAAAGCAATAGAATAAGAAGAAGTTAGAAGAATCAATCGTGTTCTTTTATTTTTATTTTGTTATTCTTTTCTTTGTGTTCTCCCCAACTACCTATTCAGAAGTACTGACTCTAGGTACCCTTGATCGAATACGTATCAAGTGGTATCAGAGCCATGTTCTGACTTCTAGGCTTAGTTGTGGTGCATGGTCTTAACACGTGAAAAATATACACGATCAGGGGAACCAACTGTTGTTCTACCAGACACCAGAAAACCTAGAGGAAGTACTAAAACCAAGATGGGAAGTGAAGATGATCAGAGTACTAAGCTAACAGACGGGGACAAGTTTGCTAAACTTGAACTTAAGATACAAGGTTTAGCAGATACCTTAGCGGCATTTATGAAAGCAGGTACTGTCAAAACAAAATCTAAACATGAAAAATAAGGTACAAAGGGAGAAAAAGAAGAAGATGATGAAGAAAGTTCATAATCATAAGAAGAAGAAGACGAAGTAGTAAACAAAATTCCATATGGAGGTCTGAAAGTTGAGTTTAAACTTGAGATTTCTGATTATGATGGAAGCTGAAAAACTTGATGGTTGGTTAGATAAGTTGGAGACATATTTCACATTACATCAACTAGTGGAGTCTCAGAAGATCAGTTTTGCAAGTTTGAAATTGTCGAGTCATGCTTCAACTTGGTGGAAGGCTTACAAGAAGAGGTATGACACAGAACATACGACATGGCTACAATTTAAGGAACTCATGAAGAAACACTTTTATCCTGTGGGGTACTTGGACGAGAGATGATATAAGTGGCAACACCTTCGACAACGGTACCAGCAAAGTGTCCAATATTATACTACAGAATTCTACAATCAAGCTTTATCTTTGGATGTAGATATTAATAGTGATGATACTTTCTGAAAGTATAAGGGTGGACTTGTAGATTATATACGAAGGGATTTGAAACTTTTTGGTATACAAGACATTGAAGATACTATAACCAAAGTTGTAGCTATTAAACAGAAGTCTAAAGGTGTTACAGGATCAGATAACAAGAGAGTTGTTGCTAGAGGAGAAGACAAGACTCAGAGAAGGATTGAGATAGTTAAAAACAAGTCTCTATCAACTGAAAGGGAAGAAAAGGTGTATGGACATTGCAAGGAGAAAGGTCACATAAAAGACACCTGCTGAGTTCTATATCCACATCTTAAACCAAAGAAACTACGTGAGTCTGAAGGGCAAAGGAGTTTTAAGAAAAACACCATGCTAGCAGAAGCTGTTGATGCTGAAACAATTTTTGAAATAGATCAACCTGATCCAAAGCTTATGTTGATGACAAGGCTAACAGACACAGAACCAAGGAATCTTCATGAAGAATTATTTCATGTCAAGATACAAGTAAAAAAAAGCATCGTTGAGGCTATCATCGACTCAGATAGTCAAAATAATTTAATCTCATAAAAGCTCATGGAACAAATGGGATTGTCAACCACTGCACATCTAAAACGTTACCCATTGGGTTGGATACAGAAGGATACTGAAATTCAGGTAACAACACAGTGTAGATTCAAATTTGCTATCACTAATAAGTTTATTGATGAAGTTGTCTGTGATGTTGTGCTATTGGACGTAACACAAGTGATATTTGGAGATCCATATTTATGGGAACGGGATGATGTTATCTATCATAGAGAACATGTTTATTTGTTCAAAAAATATGGGAAAGAATTTCGAATTCAGGCTAGCAAAAAGCATCTACCCATGAAAATGGTTACCACCAACCAAGTTAAGAGGTTGATCAATGCTTGTGGTATGTTTACCTTATTACTAGTCATACATGTGAATACAAAAGAAAGGAAAGTAACGTTACATACTACACTTTCCACCAGACAAGAAAGTGAAGTAAGTTCACTAAAGAAGAAGTTTGTGGAGCATGAGATTACACTTATTGGAGACGCTTCTTTACCAAACTTGGGAATATACAGAACCTCTATGACTGAGTTGGGGTAAATTAAGAGACAAGTACAAGAATTACTTGAACAAAGGGTGATAGTACCAAGTTGCTCTCTATGTGTGGAGATTACCGAGCTTTAAATAAGATTACTATCAAGAATAGATATACATTACCAAGGACTGACGATCTTCTTGATCGATTGGGAGGTGTTGTATTCTTCACCAAACTTGATCTCAAATCTGGATATCATCAAGTACGAATTAAAGAAGAATACACTTGGAAGACAGCGTTTAAGACTCGACAAGGATTGTTCGAGTGGCTCGTTATGCCCTTCGGGTTATGTAATGCGCCAGATACTTTCATTCGACTTATGAATGAGGTATTACGAACTTTCATTGACGATTTCGTCATCATATACCTAGACGATATTTTGATATTTAGTAAGTCATGGGAAGAGCATTTGGTACATGTGTCCAAGGTGATGTCTGTATTAAGAGAGAATTCGTCACGATTGAATGAGAAGAAATGTGAGTTTGGTAGACAAGAATTAATTTTTCTTGGATTTGTAATTGGGAGAGGAAAGATTAAGGTCGACCCAGGAAAGGTTGTTGTTATTTCTGCATGGCCAGCACCTACAAATATTACTGAAGTTCGAAGTTTCTTAGGATCTTGTCAATACTTACGTAAGTTTATAAGACATTTTTCTCAAATTGCAGCTCCTTTACACGGTTTAACCAAGGTTAATACTGTGTTCAAATGGGAGCCTAGACATGAAGCTGCTTTTCAATTACTGGAGAAGAAGATCTCAGAAGCACTAGTTCTGACATTGCCTAATTTACAGAGACCTTTCGAAGTGGAGACAGATGCATCTAATTATTCTTTAGGGGCAGTGCTACTACAAGATGGAAAGCCAGTGGCATATCATTCAGAAATGTTCACAGGACCAGTTCAGAATTATCCTACATATGAAAAAGAGTTGTATGTCATGCATCAAGCTATGAAACATTGGAGACCATATCTGTTAGGAAAGCAAGTTATGGTTCACACTGACCATAAACCTTTACAGTATCTTCAGACTCAATCGAAGTTGCAACAGGCTCGACATATGAAATGGGCGTCTTACCTGGAGCAGTTTGGTATTCACATCAAATACAAACAAGGAGTAACAAATAATCTAGCTGACATGTTATTTAGACCACCTTCAAATAAAGCTTTGGTTGTAGCAATGCAGACTCAACCATTATTGTGAAGTGATTATTCTCAAAAGTATGAGGGGGATGAAGATTTTGGTGAAGAATACAAGAAATTAAACCAAGGACATACAAGTGAGTGCCTCTTGGTGGATGGGTTAACATACAAGGAAACTTCTCTGGCATACCACGTTGTGAAGATAGAATGCACTGGATTAGAGAAGCGCATACTTCTCGAGTGGCTCGTCATTTTGGTGTGGAGAAGACATTGCTTAATTTGAAGCGATATATGTATTGGACAAAGATGCATATCGATGTCTCTAAGTATATTCGAGGGTGTCTTCTTTGCAATACTTCAAAACCATCTAATGGGAAGAGAGGGTTGTATATGCCATTGCTGGTTCCTACCAGACCAAGGGAAAGCATTTCAATGGATTTTGTGGGAGGATCACCAATGACTAAAGCATGGAATGATTATTGTAGATGGTGGATTTTCGGCAAAGGCTAAAATCGTAAAACCATAATTATACATACTCCCGATCCAGCAATCAGATGAGTATTGAGGCTCATGTCTCTCATCGAAGCATGGAAGCTCATGACATGAGAATCTCTGACTGAGAATACTGTCTCTCAGAGTATATATAAATGTGTAGTCTCTCAGCTGAGGCAACGACATATCTCATGAGTACTGAGCAATTTCAGTAATTACTTCTATATATAATGGAACGATTGGACGGCTCCTAGACATCTTGCCTGCTAGTATAGAGCGATAACGTCTTCAAGATGTAACAATGTTTTCCCTGACTATATAAAAGACATGTGTATAGAATCTTAATGATTGGACGGCTCCTAGACAGCTTGCCTGCTAGTATAGAGCGATAACGTCTTCAGGATGCAACAACGTTTTCCCTGACTATACGTAATAAATATGATGCTTCAACTAGCTCATATCGCTCAGTTCTCGAATAATTAATGCTCCTAGACGAAGTGCTAGTATAGAGCCATCAATTAATTATTCATAGTCATTAGATTCATTAACTTAATCTCTAGAAAATATTCTACGTTCTTCACAAATTTCATTACTTCAATTCATGGCTCTTCCCAGCAGAATTCCATGGGTTAGTAATAAATACTCAGCGTACGGGTATCTAAGCCGCTATCGAGTAAGACCCGACCAAAATGGTGCAAGTGTATTCAACAATAATGCATTAACGAGCATCTGAATGCACGACGAGCATTCTGAAATACGAAAGAACGATGAACCTATGCAAAATAAGAAGAAAAACAATAATAATAAAATATTAGCTAAGGCGCTAGGGGACTGGGCCCACCGGCCGGCCAGTCACGCCGTGGTCAGTCCCACGCCCAATTCTATATTTTATCATATTTTTATTATTTTCATTGATCTCATGAAAATCCCTTCATTTGAACAAATATCCTTCATTTTAAGGAAACTCCTCAGTTTCATGGTGTTTCTTCCGTATCAAATAAATAATAAAAAATTAGGAAAGGTGTCGCGGGACTAGGGCTGCACAAAACCGACTCAACCCACCAACCAAACCCACACCCGCCTGAAATTACCCGCACCTGACCCAACCCACTTAGGAGCGGGTCGACTATGGGTCACAACATCAAAACCCATCGTATGGTGGGTCGACTGTGGGTGACAACTTCCCTCACCCGACCCAACCCACCCACCCACCTAAATATTTCTAAATTAATGCTAACCCTTAGATTACCTATCCTAGATGAACCACATCCATTGAAGTGATAATATATAATGCCTAAACCTAATCATCGGTAGCTTCTCTTCACTGAAGAGTCTTCAATCAGTTCCCTTCAACGGCAGTCTCAGAGGTTCAGTTTGTTTTTTCATTTTCTCTTCGCTTTGTAAATCAAATCACAGCATCACCAGCAGCAATCAATCAACATCGTCACCAGTAAACCAACAACCAAAGGTGAAACTATGAATCATTGTAATTTGTAAATACTAATTAGGGTTTTGTTTCCTAAGATTGATTTTGGGTTGGCTTATTTCAATTGGGTTCTTAATGTAATGTTCATTGTATTTTATGGTGGGTAACCCACCACCCACCCGATCCAACCCACCGTAATGTGGGTCGGGTGAAAATCGACCCATTGTAATGTTGGGTTGGTTGCGGGTGACAACTTCTGTTACCCACCATCAGTGGGTTGGGTGACGGGTGAGGCCAAACCCGACCCAACCCGACCCATGTGCAGCCCTACGCGGGACCAAACCTATTAGTCGGCCGGTCATGCCCTAGTTGTGGCCGGTCCCACACCTTGCATTCCTTATTATTTTATTATTATTTCCTTCATCCCATGAAATTCCTTGATTTCATGATATTTCCTTCACATCAAGGAAAAGATATAAAATTAGGGAAGACTCGCGGGACCGGGCCCTAGCCGGCCGACCATGCCCTAGTCGTGGCCGGTCCCACACGTCCTTATTTTATTATTATTATTATTATTATTATTATTATTATTTTTTATTATTATTATTATTATTTTTTTATTATTTTTTTTTATTATAAAAACCACTCAGGGTGTTTTATTAGCAAGACGAAAGTGTGTATATTACAAGTCGGTAGAAGGCAACCTAGCAACAAGCTGGGCGCCGACACCTTTTTGAATAATAATACCTAACCTATGGAACAAAGAACTACTTATTTTGTAGTTAATATCGTGACTAACTAGGCAGTTGCTCAATCTCTTAAGAAATATAAATAAGTCATCTCCCAATTCTCTCAGGGTAGAAAAATCTAGGGCCTTGAAACCGTAACCATGTGCAGTACACTTATCCAAGTATTTCGTACGCTTTCGACTCACAGCTACAGCGATGGCTTGGCCCGGAGGAGTGTTACGTGTTCTGGAGGTAGTGAAAGGTGAAATACCAGTGATGTCAAAACACACATCTTTACCATCCTCCCAATTATAGACGATGATATCGGCTGGTTTAAGTTCTTTGTTAGAGTTTGAAAGAAACCCTAAAGAGACTTCTTTACGAGCCACAACACCTGACCTGTAACATATGTCAAGAAGAGCGTCACGAGCCATGTCATGTCTGAATTTTAAACCAACTTCACCTGCGCAGTGGACTGCGTGGTCTGCATAAACATCCATCGGTTTGTTACAGACTGAACACCTGCTACCTTCCTCAAAGAAAGGGAAGGCAAGCCTGTATTTAAGAATGGATTGGAATTGTCTCGGTACGACAGTTTGGTTCAGTCCACTGATAGGAACTGCTTTAAGAAAATCCATTGCATGTGCACGTCTGTTGCATTGCCAGACTAAGGATTCGCGTTCATTTAGGTTGAAGCTGGCAGGTATATGTTCCTTAACAGCGCCAAAGTATAATGCTGCCAATGATTTCATGGGATGAGGGGCGGCATCAATGACGCTGGAAATGGAAGCAAGAGATCCACAAGCTTGAGTGAATGATTGAAGAGCTAGTACATAACTTGGACTGAGGTCAACAGGTGTTCAGAGTTGAAGAATGGTTTCCTGCAGATGTTTGGTCTGAACATGAGAAGCCAAATAACAATACTTCGAAGTGTCTGTCATAGTATAGACGCCGAACCCTCCATCCTTAATAGGAAAGGTTGCTAAACGTTGTTTGACTAAGCCAAACCCGGCACCATCCCCTACAGTTAGCTGCTGCAAATATTGGAGTAGATGCCTGTCATAAACTGTGGAGGAAGCTTGTAAATGAGCAGGGCAGGTGGTGCGCATTGCGAAGTACAGTCTAGAAACCCCAATACAGTTTCTCAGAAGTAGCAACTCACACTGTGGGTCGTGCAATTGTTGAACTTTCTGCATCAACTGGATTGTTTTATCCACCCTGTGAAGAACAATATCACTGCAG
Source organism: Papaver somniferum (assembly GCF_003573695.1). Taxonomy (NCBI): domain Eukaryota; kingdom Viridiplantae; phylum Streptophyta; class Magnoliopsida; order Ranunculales; family Papaveraceae; genus Papaver; species Papaver somniferum. The sequence goes on from NC_039368.1 coordinate 38,216,876, forward strand.
TATTGAGGTTCTAGGCTAACAGGGCCTCCTAAGAGTTTTACACCATTTAATGGCCTGCCAATATCTCTTGGGAAGACACCCTGTTGACTGCATCTTGGATCTGGTGATGGCCAGTAAATTTCAGTCTTCTTGATGTTCAGTTGTAGTCCTCTCTTAGGCCCTTCCATCTGTATGATGTTCAAAGCCTTATCAACCTCCATTGTATCACCTGCAATAGTCCCATCATCTAGGTACCATGCATGAAGATCTAGCTTGCACTGATTAGTAATCATATTGACAAGAGGTTGTAAAGTTAGAGCAAATAATAAGGGACCAAGGGGGTCTCCCTGTTGCACGCCTTGAGCAGATGAAAGTATAGAGTTATTATAATAGAGCCTGGCAGGCTTTGAGTAGCAAAACTCCACCCAGCGAGATATGCATGGGCAATGGGTTCTAACTTCTCTTATCAATGTGGATCTGTCTACAAGGTTGAAGGAATTGCTGAAATCTATGAGCATCATAGTGTTAGTATTGCACTTACCTTTCATTTCTAGCAGCCTATTTGCAGCGTGCAATATGGCTTCACTACCACATGGCACACCCACTCCAAATTGATATGTTCCAAAATAAGGAGCCAAGTCTTTACAGACTATAGTTGCAACAATCTTGGAGCAAAGTCTCCTCCATATTGTGCCAACAGCAATGGGGCGTATGCCGCCACCAGGTTTGAGTAGTGGAGTTAATGGAGAGCTTGCAATGTATTCTCCTAGTATAGAAGGACATTTCCCATCTAACCACAAATTGATTGCACCTGCAATTGAGGATAAGAGCTCTTCACCAACAGCTGCAGCAGGACCACTCAGGGCATCTAATAGATGTTGAGCTCTAAGGCCATCTCTGCCACATGAGGTGCCCTTGGGGAAACTTTTGATAGAAGTCAGCACTTGTGCAGCGTCTACTGATAAAGCAGGAGCATTGATGTCCTCTGCAGGAATTGAAGGTGGTGGAGCGTGTGGGTGTTTCAGTTGGAGGTCACGTAATGTGTCAGGTGTAGGAGGGGCTAGTCCATCTGAGGAGAGTATGCGGATGGCTGCAGTATAATGGCCATATGTTAATTTCTTCCTGCAGGCGTCCACGTTAGAATTCTTTTTCTTTTTCTTCTTGCCACTGAGTTGTCTTTGTTTGTCATTCTGGCTAGAAGATGTCATCAACTGGTGAGCCATAATGCTGCATCCATTGGGCTCCCTCCACTGAACCAATGATTGGTTGATTGCAGCAATTTAAAGCTTCTTTCTGTTGCCAGATCGTGCTTCAGTCGAACTCTTAGGCCTGTAGAGATTTAAAGTGCACTCAGGCAGTAACAACAATTGCAACCAGCACTCTACATTAGAAGGACTAGCAATGACTTTGTCCAATGCTGCTTTTAGGGTTCGAGAAAAGTTCAGTCTGCATGATGGAGGTATACTTACAGTGGTGATTATACGTTTCTGAAAAATACAATTGAGTAATTCCACTGTAAGGCCACCATCCTGAACAATCTGTGGATCATTAACTGGAGGGTTATTAGACACTTGAGGTTTCTCAACCCCATGAATTAGGAAATCAATCCTGCCCTCATTGTATGGACCAGGGATAATGCCTTCAGGTTGATGATTACAACAGGATTTCTTTCAAGCATTGTATGCAGGCATCTGATGCAAAGCCACATCTGCATGGCATGCAGACTTTTTTCCCAAGCAAAGTAGCAGTTAATGTTGTTGCGTATTCTATCCCTGCATTTCTCTTTGTCATTGTCAGTGGGAAAGTGTTTATCATGAAGATGTTTGTAGATCGCACTTTTAGCGTACCCTCTGCCTGCAACTCCGCCCACGCATCCATCATAGTTCTTGAACGGGCAAGGAATTTTTTTACTATGAGTTGAAGTAGATGGGTGTTGGGAATTTATGAGTACGGTGTTCGGAGGTGTGTTTTGGGGATTTGACAGAGAGCAGGTGTTGTGATAGGGCAAAGGAGATGCAGGTGAGGATGAAGCATGGTCGTGTGGTGTTGGAGATGAAGATTTCCTGGATCTTGTTGTGCGCATAATGGATGAAAATAACTGTCGTAACTTCCCTAGATTGAGAGAAAGTTCTGATCTGTATTGAGCGTCATATGCAAGGAGATAACAGGACGAGATGAATGAGGAAGAAGGAGTAGGATTCGATGGAGGAATCCTGTAGAAACCGAGCCTGAATCCTCAGACTTTCAATCGCCTGGAAATCGCCCAGAGCCTCTCTCTGGAAACTCCTTCACTTCAAGGAAACTCCTTCACTTCAAGTAAACTCCTTGGTTTCAACAAACTCCTTAATTTCATGATATTTCCTTCAACTCATGAAAATAATATAAAATTAGGGAAGACTCGCGGGACCGGGCCTTAGCCGGCCGACCATGCCCAAATCGGTCCTACACACTCTTATTTTATTATTTGTTTCCCTCATCTCATGGAAACTCCTTCACTTCAAGGAAACTCCTTGATTTCAACAAAATTCCTTGATTTCATGATATTTCCCTAAAATCATGAAAATAATATAAAATTAGGAAAAGTGCCATGGGACGGGCTCAATGGCCGGCCGGCCATGCCTTGGCCATAAGCCGGTCCCACACTTCATGATTCCTTCATTTTATTATTATTTCCTTCATCTTATGAAGTTTTCTCAGTTTCAACAAAATCCTTGATTTCTTCATATTTTCTCAAAATGTTGCTCAAACGCACATCAGAAAATACCAAAAATCTCAGGACTGAGACGCGGACACTTTGGAAACGTGAGCATGTTACCTTGACCGACCAAGGTTGGCTCTTTGGCTTGCAAGGAGACGGTCCCATGCATTTTCACAATTTGACCTAATTTACGCAATTCCACGTTTTAGGTCCAAAACTCTTCCAAACGACTTGGAATTTCATCAAATGATCGTCAGTCGATCCCGTGACCAACCAGGGCCGGTTTCATGACCCCTTGGTCGGTCCTTCATCTCTTCATAATTAATTAGGTTTTATCACCTAAGGCTCAGACGAGCATTATTTTAATAAATGATTAAATCAACATTTAATCATCTTTCACCAACTGGTCTTCAAGAGACTTTGGCATTTGCTCACATGAGAATCTGAGCGCTTCATGGTCGATTCATCATCCCATAAATCCGGTCCCTTCTTCACTCCGTGGTTGATTTTCAATGAATCATCAACCGATCAGATTAGGGTTTTGAATCCAAGGTTCATGACTCCAGATTCAAACGCTAATAATTTTATGTTGATCCTGTGATAAACATATTAATTATTATACTCGGTTAAATTACCAGTATTAATATTTTATTTTGGTCCTGATACCAACAATTCATTAAACGAGCAATATTTGCTCAGACTAAGGAATATTGATTCAACTATCAATATTCAACAAATCAACAACACTTTCCCACCTTAACTATCAACATTTACTCGAGAATTATACCTCTGTCTCAACAGACACGTTCGGTTCATGAGTCTTGGAACATTTGCAAATAACATTCGACTCAGCAATACAAGGACTCGTCGTCCCATAAAGTCAGCAACTGACTAACTAAACACACGTCTGCCTTGCAGATTCCACAATCACGAGACATCAATCGTGTCACATGGGGGGATATTAACTAAGGTTTTGGTCTGGCGGTCTACGGCACGTGTGTTCATACACACGATGAGAATGTGAGCAAGTCGTGCAATCAGTTGGAGGAGTTAGCAAAGTAGTGGATGGAAAATCAACCAAGTCTCCGCACGATGAGCAACTGGTTTTAACACGATTTCCACTTCCCAAACTCTTTGACTCCAGCAACTGTCACACTTCATGGGATCAAGGTGTTTACAATTCTAGCAATATAAATAAGTCTCTGAATCATGATTGAACAGACAACGTCTACAAGACAATCTCTCGTCAAACATACAACAAGAGATTAAGAACTCAACGTCTGAGCAACTACTCTCAACAGAGCAAAATTCAATCAATCGACACTTATTTTATTTCTTCACGTAGAATACACAACACACCTACAATCTTCGATCACTATTGATCTCACACATTTCTCAGCTTCCCTCCTACAAATCGACCCATCCTCTCTTGTGACCTAATTGACTTTGAAATGGTCATTGTCTTGGTTTAGGCCGGAGTCCTACAGTTTGATCTCTCGAACTTAAAGCACCTCCTTCTTGCAGTGCATCTGTGTGAGGTTAAGCATTTCGCTTGGTTCAAGGAGTCTCCCCCGCACGGTCGTCTCCTTAATTCCTTAAAAACCAGCAAATCATTTTTCTCCATCTAAAAATTGGCGACCACAGTGGGAGATCATTCTCTCGGTTTCAATCTCAGTTCTCACAAAGATGGTCGATTTTATGTATGGTTCAGTTACCAACCCGGGTTCAACACCTAACCCTAACATTGCAAGCTCTAGTGGTATCGCTAATACCAATCCTCCGGTGCAACCTGCCAATGCTACTCCTCTGAATACTGGTGCTCCGGTGATCACCCCTGCAAACGACGGTACTGGCGCCATCAACAATCCTCTCTTCGGCCGGTCTCTTGAAAAAGTCAGAGAAAATCCGCCTACCATAGTTGATCTCATGAAGGTTCAGACTGAAATGGTTGCAACGCAAAAAGAGTTGTGTGCCTATCTCAAAACTCTCACGGACAAGCCTGCATCTGAACAAACTCAGCCTCAACACGAGAAAGGAAAAGCTAAAGAAACATCTTTAACCGCTGATCCTGAAATCTCGCCAATCCATGTTGTAGATGATGAAGAAGTCTGCAAAGCTGCAAACGATCCAGCAGCAAAGGAACCTGCAAGTTTCATCACTCGAGAGGACCTAAAGCGCTTTTAGAAGATCGAGGAAAAGACAAGACATCATATGTCCACTGTCACCAACCTCCGTACCCTGCTGCTACACAAAGGATTCCTCTGCCAAAAGGTTATACCTCTCCAACGTTCATTCTTTATGATGGAACAGGCAATGCTCGAGAACATGTTTCTCGGTTTCTGGAATCACTGGGTGAACATGAGCACAACCATGTCGTACGTTTGAAGGAATTCTCGAAGTCTCTGACAGGAAGAGCATACACATGGCACAACAACATTGCACCAGGAAGTATCACCAGTTGGGGAGAAATGATTAATGCTTTATATAGAAAATACTTCTTCGTCTCATAGCAGATCACTCTCTCTGATTTAGGAAAAATGTCTCAGAAGAACAATGAACATCCGAACAATTATGTGAAGAGGTTCAGAGTGCAAGTTTTGGATTGTCATGACCCGAATGTCACAGAACAACAATTGATGGACTTGTGCATCAACAGAATGATCCTAGTCTATAGAGCCTTGCTGGTCTGCGGTTCCAAACTTTCTCAGAGCTTCATGAAGCAGCCAAATGATCACCGACTACTGCACTACCTGCTTTACTGTAAAGAGCAAAGTCTGCAAGGTCGAGGAACCTCGAAGCAGCTGACGCCTAGTCAACAATCAGTACAATCTCCATCCTTCAACAAACATTTTTGCAGAAAGGAAAACCGAGACACAACATCAGAACGCTTCTCCAACATCCCAGGCTCCTCTAAAGGCACAAAGAAAAGATAACCAATCCTGAAATGCACAAACCTCGACCCAGCATCAACGAACGGGGAAATGATCGGATAGACTCAAACTTCTCTCTTCTCATGAAGGAGTGATCGAGTTACTGGAAGTCTGGGTTCAAGATGGTGCAATCAAATTGTCGTTCATCAGGAGAGAGCCAACTGAAGAAGAAATGGAGAATCCCAGGTACTGACACCTTTATAGATTCATCAATCATCCAACAAGAAAATGCAATATTTTGAAGAACATTTTCATAGAGAAGGTTGATCCACAATAGCTTCAACTAGGGACTGAATGAGTACACAAGAATCATCTCCCAATCAGAACAGTTCCACTCTCTGAAAAACCTATAAAAGAGGCGGTTCAATCGTTGGTCGAACATGAATTGCTCTATCTGTCGAAGGCACAAAAGAGAGACATGTTCACATTACTGAACCACATCGTGTCAAGAAGTCCATTCCGGAAATACTTCTTGATCCTCCAGCCACATACCAAAAGATGTACGACTGGGGACTGCGTACCACAGTTAATCTCAGAAGAAACGAATTTGGAAGAACGTTGATCGATGATGGCACCGCCATCAACAACATTCCACTGAAAACCATCGGATCCACAGGCATCACTCGACAAGAAGCTACTCATGCTCCCATCTCAATTAGAGACCTTGATGGAACGCTCGGAAATACTTATGGCTACATCACTCTCAAAGCGAACATAAGTTCAACCTGGACAGAAACCAAGTTTCACATAATCAGGAAGATCCAGGGTATGACATGTCCTTCAGACGAGCGTGGATCCACGCTGAAAAGATGGGTACTTACAAAGCGCCTTTGATTACACATCTCTCCAACGAAGAAAGTTCTGATCCAAAAGATTTGGCGGACGTTCCATCATCAGAGCACTTGGAGTAATTTCGAACTTTGAAGAGGTTGAAACAAAAACCCGAAAAAGATGCATAGACGTTCATCAAAAGGTCCTGCACTCAGGAAAGTCTCGTTCCTCCCATGTCTATGTCATTTATTTCCTCACATGTTATTCTAGCATGGGGACTCAATTCTGCTAGCATCTCTTCTATAGCGTCTTAAGTGGTTAATCTCACTTCAGCAATATTTTACCAAGTGGTTGAATCTGACATTTCTCTGAATCGAGCATCTCACTGAGACATTCATTACTGAGATGATGTTCAAACACGACAAAGAATAATTTGGGAATTTCTCCATAGCCTTGCAGGAGTGTTCATGTATGCCACAAAATCAGAAAGCTCTGATATCTGCACAAGTGTTGAATCCCACTACCGCGACTAAAGGAATGCTGAATCAACATAAGATAGTTGGGACCCGAACGATCAAACCTAAGACATGCTCAAGGGATATGACGCTTCAACGCTCAAGAAGCCTTCAAATTGTACTCCCAATCAAACAATACACCTCCTATAACAGCGCATCTAGCTTCAACACAAATATCTCGACAATGACACACTGATTCAACACCAGCGCAATCAAAGTGTAACTAAATTACAATCGCTAATTCTTCAGTATCTCATGATAATACTTCTGAAGAAGATGCAACATCATTCATCCATGGATGGCGCAAACTCCTTCAACATACATTGGGGACTTGATCTTATTGGAATTTGCAATCTGATGTGATTCCATGAAACTTCATCGACGGAACCTCTCTAGATCACAAGCCTTTCACGACCAAGGAACTTTTTCTCCTCACATCCAGAATGGAGACTGCCGTTGTTATCTGCCACAACAACATCGATTCCCTGACGAAGCCACTTCACAGTAAAGTCATATTCAGGATAATTTGGGTTGAAATCCTAGAACATCTTTATCTTAAGAATGCTCAACTCACCAACTAGTTCGTGAATGTAACAGGCTCACTGGATGAATGAGTAAAGGCTATATCGATAATCATGGTTTTAGCCTTTTTCGGTCTCTTGAGCAACTCCAACCATAGTATCAGCATCAACAAGGATATGTGGAGGAAATCCGTTCATGGTCTCAGCATCAACAAGAATTTTTGGAGAAATTTCAATCGTGATCTAGCATCAACAAGAGCAACATCCTCATGACAGGGCTTCACCAATTAACCATTCTCTGAAGTATTGCTCGACGAAGCGAACTTCTACAAGCACTAATGATTCATATCAAGGTGTTTAGACATGAAAGTCTTTCCGAAGCTTGCACAATGGGCGGGTACAATCCCAAGTCTTTTACAAGATGTTCTCATCACCTCTACAAATGAGATACAACACACTTCAGGCCATGGGTTTAGAAAAAGTACCAATGGGTGAGGAATGGGACAAGTTTTCATGAACAAAATATGTTTTTCTATGTTTCTTCTACAACATACCAAAAGGGTGCATCAGTCGGACATACGAGCTGAAAGATATGGCCTTTACCGTCAGGTCTACGAAATCTGAAAAATTTATACGGGATTACAAATTACAAATGTGCACGCTTAGTTGGATGACCTCTACAACTCCAAATTGAGTGATTATTATCTCATTAGATAACTCAGTCTCTTAGATTCAAAGGTTGGGGTCAAGCATCAAATTCTGACGTCGTATGAGTTTCCTGCAGCTTCCAGAGCATACAATATGCAAACAGCAATTCTTAGACGAGATTCATAACTTCCACAGTCGATCGGTGTCCACCAGGTCTTTCCACTAATTCCTTAATCAAGGTACCTTCAACTTCGACCACCTAGGTCTTTACATCAATTTTTCTACCTGAGTCCTTTATCCAAGTCTTGCCAGAAGAACAGAAAACGAAAAATGAGAGATTTAACAAAATACTGGGGACTGACGGTCCACTGATCATGGCGTTCAGTTTCAAAGTCCAAGACCCTTGGCACCAGACTCTCATGTGCTAATCAACCATCATGAAAGGAATTCTACCACCGGGACATGCAACCACGGTCATTACATCACCCCCTCTTGAGAGCAACCTCAGTTATGGTCATGTGACCAGGGTTTCAGAAGTAATGTTTCTACGACTGACAGAAGCAAGATGGCACTGCAAGCACCATGCTCATTATCAATCAAGGGTTCCTGATCTCAAATGACTCAATAACATTAAAATCCTTCACCAACCGTTCAAGACACAAGAGAATGGTCTAAAGACACAACAAGATGTTTTACAACAAGCTTGTCTAAAATGATTTTACACTGTCCCGCACAAAGCAGCAAGCTGGGAGAAATTGGTGAAGAATCTAGGGATGGGTCATATATCATTCTCTTCGTATGGATGTCCTCTACAACATATCCAAAATTTACAGAAATTGGAGAAACGAGCCAAAAAGATGTGGCCAAAACTTTGGACTACATGACAGCTGAAAATTTTCTGAAAACCTCCTGGAAGTTTAATGTTTCGTCAATTTCGGCCCTTAAACGTGCTCAAAAGCCGAAAATATTATTTAGTAAAGCTTGGAAATTTTCCGAGGATGAAGAAACATGGGTAGATCACGAAAATCCGACATCAGACGAAGATTCTATAGCATTTTCAGTGAAGACCTGACTTCTAAATTTTCTGATGACGAATTATGACGAAATTCTTCATTCATCTACATCTGAATCAGAAGCAACGCCTTTCACGCGAGATCAGACTTCATCTTCAACCGCTAGTCTCATTTGCTGAAGCCGGCGGCGTTTTGCTGATAAGCTACAAGCCTTTCATCTTGAGCTTTCATTTTCAGTAATAACTCATCTCGTCCCTACATCTCTTATGCATCTGCTAAGGCTAAGAAAGCATTGATTCCACCACGGACGACTCCCAGATGATCGAGAGACATACAATGCATCAGCTTTCCAGCGTCTCTGAAAGGTTGATTCACCTCGGCATGAACATCTGCAAAAGTCTTCATCTTTGACTTGATATTTCTGGAGCGTTCCTCGGAAGGGCCAGAAGAGTGGTTTTAACCAGAAGTCACTACTATCTGTGGCGTAAGACATGGAGTCATGGATATACCAATAACAAATGCGTAAAAAAATGGTAACAATCCAACCCTTACCTATTTACAATTTCACTAGCTTTAGTGATTATAATGTCAGAATTCGAAAACTTGCTCGTTCCCTCAAACCTGCAAAGACGAGCAAAATTCATTATTCAAAATCATGACTTGATTTTCATCAAACAGTGAACAACCTACGTGAATTTTAACATCCACTGGTTTTTCAAAAACTAGATAGACGTTTATTCTACAATTGTGAAAACTCACATACAAACATTATTTCACCATGTATAATGGTCTTTTTCAACAGTTGTTCAAAATCAAAACATGATTTTACAAAATATATAAATATTTAACGTGAAACTCACGTAAATTTGAAAAATATATCTATATATTTTTTCTCCCTCACACGAGCATCTGTCTTTGAAGCGAGAGTATATTTTCATAGATTTCTGAAAGCTCGAAGATAAAAAAAATTCATGAAAGCTCATAAACAAAATTTTATTACTAACAGACACACGTCTATTAAAAAAAAAAACTTTTCTCTCGTACGAGCATCCACCTTTGAAACGAGAGTTTATTCCACTTTGTGAAATCTCACATATTTAAAAAAATTAATATTTGGTTTTCGTGAAAGATCATAGACAAAATTTTATATCATCAGACTGAGGTCTATTTTGTTTGTTCCTTAAACTAACAAACGAACGAGCGTTTGTTCTCAAAACAAGGATTTCTTTTCTTGGGCCCGGAACCATGAATCCTAAATCAACCAAGGTTCGATCACCAAATCACCGGTACTATATCAATTTGCGCTCGATGCTCTATCATGCTACTGGGATCTTCGCTCAAGCCATGGTTCGTTCGTTCAATCGAAAATACGGTAACATTCTATCTTACGACTAAGTTCAATTACTTATTTCGTCCGTAAATAGAAAATCACCATCTAGTGTTGACTGAGGAACATGACTGTCCCTCACTAAGCAGGGGACTTAATGTAGATGGTGGATTTTTAACAAAGGCTAAAATCGTAAAACCATAATTATACATACTCCTGATCCAGCAATAAGATAAGTATTGAGGCTCATGTCTCTCATCGAAGCATGAAAGCTCATGCCACGAGAATCCATGACCGAGAATACTATCTCTCATAGTATATATAAATGTGTAGTCTCTCAGCTGAGGCAACGACATATCTCATGAGTACTGAGCAATTTCAGTAATTACTTCTATATAGAATCGAACGATTGGACGGCTCTAGACAGCTTGCCTTCTAGTATAGAGCGATAACGTCTTCAGGATGTAACAATGTTTTCCCTGACTATATAAAAGACATGTGTATAGAATCTTAATGATTGGACGGCTCCTAGACAGCTTTCCTTCTAGTATAGAGCGATAACGTCTTCAGGATGCAACAACGTTTTCCCTGACTATACGTAATAAATATGATGCTTCAAATAGCTCATATCGCTTAATTTCATGATATTTCCTTCAAATAATGAAAATAATATAAAACTAGGGAAGACTCGCGGGACCGGGCCCTAGCCGGCCGACCATGCCCAAGCCAGTCCCACATGCCCTTATTTTATTATTAATATTATTTGTTTCCCTCATCTCATGGAAACTCCTTCACTTCAAGGAAACTCCTTGATTTCATGATATTTCCCTAAAATCATGAATATAATATAAAATTAGGAAAAGTGCCATGTGACGGGGTCATTGGCCGGACGGCCATGTCTTGGCCATAATCCGGTCCCACATTTCATGATTCCTTCATTTTATTATTATTTTCTTCATCTTATGAAGTTTTGTCAGTTTCAGCAAAATCCTTGATTTCTTCATATTTTCTCAAAATGTTGCTCAAACACACATCAGAAAATACCAAAATTCTCAGGACTGAGACGCGGACACTTTGGCGACATGAGCATGTTACCTTGACCGACCAAGGTTGGATCTTTAGCTTGCAAGGATCCGGTCCCACGCATTTTCACAATTTGACCTAATTTGCGCAATTGCACGTATTATGTCCAGAACTCTTCCAAACGACTTGGAATTTCATCAAATGATCGTCAGTCGATCCCGTGACCAACCAGGGCCGGTTTCATGACCCCTTGGTCGGTCCTTCACATAATTAATTAGGTTTTATCACCTAAGACTCAGACGAGCATTATTTTAATAAATGATTAAATCAGCATTTGATCATCTTTCACCAACTGGTTTTCAAGAGACTTTGGCATTTTCTCACACGAGCATCTGAACGCTTCATGGTCGATTCATCATCCCATAAAGCTGGTCCATCCTTCACTTCGTGGTTGATTTTCAATAAATCATCAATCGATCAGATTAGGGTTTTGAATCCAAGGTTCATGACTCCATATTCAAACGCTAATAATTTTATGTTGATCCCGTGATAAACATCTTAATTATTATACTCGGTTCAATTACCAGTATTAATATTTTATTTTGGTCCTGCTACCAACAATTCATCAAACGAGCAATATTTGATCAGATGAGCAATATTTGCTCAGACTAAGGAATATTGATTCAACTATCAATATCAACAAATCAACAATATTTGCTCACCTTAACTATGAACATTTGCTCGAGAATTATACCTCTGTCTCAACAGACACGTTCGATTCATGAGTCTTAGAACATTTACAAATCATGTTCGACTCAGCAATACAAGGACTCATCGTCCCACAAAGTCAGCAACTGACTAACTAAACACACGTCTGCCTTGCAGATTCCACAATCACGAGACATCAATCGTGTCACAGAAGGGGATATTAACTTGGGTTTTGGTCTGGCGGTCCACGGCACGCGTATTCATACACACGATGGGAATGTGAGCAAGTCGTGCAATCAGTTGGAGGAGTTAGCAAAGTAGTGGATGGAAAATCAACCAAGTCTCCGCACGATGAGAAACTGGTTTTAAAACGATATTTCCACTTTCCCAACTCTTTGACTCCAGCAACTGTCACACTTCATGGGATCAAGGTGTTTACAATTCTAACAATATAAATAAGTCTCTGAATCATGATTGAACAGACAACGTCTACAAGACAATCTCTCGTCAAACATGCAACAAGAGATTAAGAACTCAACGTCTGGGCAATTACTCTCAACAGAGCAAAATTCAATCAATCAGAACTTATCTTATTTCTTCACGCAGAATACACAACACACCTATAATCTTCGATCACCATTGATATCACACATTTCTCATATTCCCTCCTACAGATCGACCCATCCTCTCTTGTCACCGAATTGACTCTGGAACAGCCATTGTCTTGGTTTAGGCTGGAGTCCTGCGGATTGATCTCTCGAACTTAAAGCACTCCCTTCTTGCAGCGCATCTGTGTGAGGTTAAGCATTTCGCTCGGTTCAAGGAGTCTCCTCCGCACGGTCGTCTCCTCAATTCCGTAAAAACCAGCAAATTGTTTTTCCCCATCTACAATTACATTTTTGTTATTGTTGATAGATTCAGCAAGATGATCAATCTGATTCCTTGTAAAAAGACAGTGACGGGAGAAGGTGCAGCCAAACTATTGTTCCACCATGTTTGGAAGCATTTTGGGTTACCAATCTCCATTATCTCTGATAGAGATAGTCGCTTTCTAGGTCAGTTTTGGACCAAGTTATGGAGTCTAATGGACACAAGACTCAAGCAGAACACTGCATTTCATCCTCAAACGGACGGACAAACAGAAGTGGTGAATAAAACTTTAGTTCATCATTTAAGAGGGTATAACTCTAAACACCCTAAGACTTGGGATGACAGTTTACCTTTCATCTAATTCTATTTTAATAGATATTTTTATGGAAGTACTCTGAAATCTCCATTTGAAGTTTGCTTGGGTTATCTACCTCAGAGTCCATTTGATATGGGATTTTCTATCCCACAAGGTATAGAATCGACAGAAGAAGAAGACAATAGAGCTCAAAAGTTTATTGAAAGAATACACAAGATACATACTTTAGTGGAAGATCAGTTACAAAAATCGCAAGCTAAGTACAAGGCTAAACATGACAAACACCATGTTCCTTGTAATTTTTCTAAAGGGGATTTGATATGGCTACGTATAGGAAAAGAGCGGCTCAAGGGTGAAGGAAATAAGATTAAACCCATACGTTATGGACCATTCAGAATATTGAAGCAATTTGGAGATAATTCTTTCCAGTTAGATCTACCGTATTATATGCATATGTATTATGTCATTAACGCAGAATATCTGAAGTTATTTGAACCTCCATTAGTCAATGAAGAGGAAGATCAAGAACTGAAGTTACCACCTATGGAAGATTTGTGGGTAGAGCGAGAGGAAGTTCTCAAACAAGATCGCATTGTTGAGATGAAAGTGACACCTACCAGAAGAGGAGATCGCGTAATGTTTCGCGTGGGACGTGCAGGTCAAGTACCAAGTAAAGCAAGGTGGTTCAACAAGGAACAAGGAGAGACTGAATTTCCCCACCTTCAGTTCAAAGCTTACACAGGATTCCAGCTTCCTAAAATGGGGGAGCCATGATACAGGTGTATCGTAGAGAGTTACGTGAAGGTTATCTTCACGACAGCTGAACCATATTAAGGTTAGAAAGTTATGTGAAGATTATCTTCACAACAAAAAAGATGTACTTAAGCTATAAGAGTGTCTAAAAAGGCACTAGAAGTTGGTCGAAAATTTGCTTGATCAACAAGTATCTGAGGTTTCCTTACTTATATAGGATTCCTAGTTTAGATGGGTTCTAAAAACTCATAGTTTATTTAATTCAAGTAAGTTTAAACTCCTATAAAAGGAGGAGTATTCTAGATAAGAGAGGCAGCCATATTTTTAGTTTGTAATAGAGTTTTTCTTTCAAAGAAATATAAGAAGAATAAGTTAGAAGAATCAATCGTGTTCTTTTCTTTTTATTCTATTATTCTTTTCTTTGTGTTCTCCCCGACTACCTATTTAGCAGTACTGACTCTAGGTACCCTTGATCGATTACGTATCATTGAGTTTAGATCATCGTGTTTAAAACACTCTCAAAAGATTGAAACATAACTCAAACTGCTGCGGCGACGATGTGGTCGGGACTTATGACACATACTCTAAGTATGTGGCCCCTCTTTAAATGCTGACATGTCGTATAAAATAGGTAAAAACTTCCAAAACAGTTTTATTACCTAACTGTTAATATTTTTTCATTTTTTAACTTCCTACTTTTTCTCAAAAAGTAAAACAGTTAGGGGTATTTGGAGGGGGAAAGTTTTTTAGTTAAATAGGTGTCAAAAAATAAAGAGGGGCCACATACAAAGTGCATGTGGCCCGACCACATCTTAGATGGAGGAAGTGTTTACAAAGGAAAAAGACAGAATAACACAGAAAACTGAAAGGTTTATAATTACTGCAGAAAAGATTCGCACAAGCATAGATATAAGTGTTGTTTTTCTATCGCTGAAAGTAAAAGATCATTGTTTCCTTAACGACTGTCTCCTACAACCCTTTGTTCTTCGTGTTTTTTCCTTCATGTTGGTACTGAAACCATGTAACTCAGATTTCTTTACCATGTAACCTCCCCCAATTACTCTATAACCCCTCCATTGGTCCTCTAACCTTATGTTTATACACTGCAGCTAAAATCTCGAAGTAAATCTTAGTTCGTATTTTTTTTCCCAAAAGTTACGGAAGTATCTTTGTCAATTCTTTAATTATGCATCTTCTGTTTATTTCCAAACTTCATAAACTTGATATGAATAAATCCTAGGAGAATACTGTAATGACCCGTCCCTCCACCGATATTGTTCTTGCTAATTAGTTATTGCGGTTGCGTTCATCTAGCAGCAGCTTCCCAGGAGGTCACCCATCTGGGGATTACGCCCGCCTGAGCACGCTTAACTACAGGGTTTTTTTCCAACTCTGGAGACAATTGTGTTTAAAAAGCCTCGATATAACGTAGACGTTCCTTGCCTCTTATGAGACCAGTATATGGCATAACCGCCCAACATACTCTCCCACCCGAGCACAAGCGACCCGTCCCTAATTGTGTCCCAACTAACACCAATATTTTTCCCACTTACCCACTGCGGTTATCCAGCAGTGTGGGATTTTTATTGGCACTATTGCGGTTATCAAGCCACTTACCCACTACGGTTATCCAGCAGTGTGGGATTTTTATTGTCACTACTGCGGTTATCAAGCAGTTCCCGAGAGGTCACCCATCCTGTGACAACTCCCGGCCGGGCACTCCAACTGAGAATATTTTTTCCCACAACTCATCCAAATGATCCCATCATGCCTCGGTGTTAGGAAAGGACAAACCATTACGTATATTCCTTCGGCGAACCCTACCTGCCGAATCGGGGTATTACAAATACTATATCACATTTCTCACTTATCTCCCAAAGAGAAACCGGATCCCGTAAACCTATTATCTTCCCTATGTAATCTAAATTAAATAGAAAACTTCTTTTTCTTCGACTCAAAAGCAATTACCAACACTATTTTGATGTAACAGGCCCAAACCAATCAATATCCGTGAGAAATTCCGAGGATATCTCGTCCAATTCTTATCCAGAAAACTTCGCTGGTGATTCAAATTTTCCCGCCAAAATTATAAGAAGAAAGAGTGTCCTTATCCAAAATGTGGGTGCCTTTATCGACTGGAGTGCCCTTATCCAATATGGTGGTGCCTTTAACACTTTTGAGTCAATTTTTCCACACATGTTTATTTCTCGAAACACATACATGCACACAAAATTACACAATAAGTACTAACAATATAGAGAAATGAGAACCAGTTAGACACAAAAATGGGTCTATCAGGGGGCCGCTTCCAAAACACATTTATAACTTATAAATCAAGGTAATAGGGATTCGAAGACCTAGAGAGTTAAATATCTTTGATCACAAACAACACTCTAAGGCCGTAAAATACATTGCATTCAAAGCCTTAAAGAATATTGAAGTACTTGATATAAGTGAAAGTCTCGCTGCCTTTGAGAAACGTCATATTGATGACTGCGAACTGACGGATGAAGATATTGATAATTCAGTTTCTCTTACCACATGAGAGTTTAGATATCTTATTATGAAGATAAATAAACGTTTGTCCATAGAACCACACTCATCATCAACGAAGCCATATAATCCTCACAAAACAGGGACTCTAACGGTAGTGATGAAGAGGATATGCATCAATGCTTTAAGTGTAAAAATACACTTACAACAAGGGTCTTGTTGCAACACTTGATAAGATGTATGACCATTATGACTGAGAAGGGGAAGAAATTTCCATTGTTACTCTCTTGGATGAATTTGTCGATTTTAATAAATGTATCAATACTCACATTAACATTGACAACTTCCTTGATGATTCTGCATCAAATTCCCTGGAGGATATGATGGATTTTTAATTTTCCACTTATTAATGAAAATCCCTTGTCAACGTATTAGGATTGCTACAATTATGTCTATCCGCAGAAGCAGGTGGTACTCCGGAATCTCTCTTTGATAGAACATGCTCTTATTGTACCACTGAAGGACATGAACTCAAACAGTGCTTTAAGTACAAACAGAAAGTAAGAAATGTCAATAAACTGCAATGGAGGGCTACTCATTTGACAAATGTGTTTCAGCTCTTCCTTAAGTCAAATATATCCAAGGTATGTAAGGTTGTATCCTCTTCTTATAAACGTTTGAATGATTTTAAGGGAAATGATAAACCTAAAGGAAAGAAGAGATCCAACTCTAAATGATCATGAGAAATGGATGTTGAAAAACCCATGTAGGAATCTAATGGTGAGCTTACTTTTGCTCACCCCAACACAACTTTATTGTGTTGAAAAGTGCATTCTTGTCTCGTGTGCCCATTAGAAAGTTGTGAATGAAACTAACATTTGTTTGTATCTTGAATATTATTACTTGAAATTCCATCTTCTTGATGTTTATTTTGTGTAATATATAACGTGGGAGACCTAGTTTTATGACCTTCCTTGTCAATTTTAGCCATTAATAAAAAAAATAACAATCATTCACTCTAATTGTCGACCCTTGCTCCATTAAGATGAATCCAATATATGAGGGTCACGTACCTTGTCTTGTTCTTGACCTAGTTGTAATAACTAGAGTGTCAAATTATTCTCTATGCACCATTTGTGTAAGTCACTCTATGACTTGGTGCTACCACATCTCTAGTAGTAAGTCCGAATAATAATGACTCGATGTAGGTATCAATGAATCTTATGATAGCAGTATGAAACTATGCTTGCCTATCTGACTCCTAAGCAAGAGACGAGAACAAGATTCATGGGAATCTCTACCTGACTAGCTAAGATAATAAGTATTCTCTTAGAAAAATCTTTTAATCATACAATTGATATTTTAACTTAAGAAACTATGACGTTAATGGCGTGGATTTCATATATACTCGGGACACATTTTACCTCAATTAACATCTTCATTATTCTCTATATTTCGAGTAATGTTATAAACTTCTCCTTGTACAAACTTGAAGAAACGCTAAAATTGGTATTTCACCTTTTAAGTTTGAGTTCTAGTAATTGGTATTTTAAATATTCTAAAATTTTTGAAACTCCATACGGTCAAGTCATCCTTCCTTATATTGTCTCAAGTTATTTTTAGAACTCTTCCAAAGATTGCATGTGGAGTGCTATATATGTGGTCTTTGTGAACACTAAAACACACATTCATAAGAATTATGGAGCCTCCAAGCACAATCTCGTCTTGTGAGACATGTATTCCTATGGTTGTTGATAACCTCACAACTATGAAGGAAGATAAGAAATCCTACCATAAGGAGAAGGATCATTCTTTAAGAGGAGGAAACGGAATATGAAAAAGCAAGAGCAAATTGCTCAAATTATCAAAAATTTGCAATCCTTCTTAAAGAACTTAAAAAGAGTAAGCAGGAAGTGCAGTCCCTTCAAAGTATACTACAAAAACCTCTCAAGATTCAGGAAACACTTGTCAAACAACAACCTAATAGGTTCAAAGGACCCAAAATCCCCATTAAAAACCCTATGTTCCAATGGTGTTTCCTGACAAAGAGTTCGGGAATGATGAAGAATTCAAGGGTATTTTTATCTAGACAACTCCTTGTAAGAATTTTATTCTTATTGTTTTAAGGAGGAACACTAGCTTTTCGAGTAGCCTATTTATGTGTTTCACATTAGCTAATTCAAATACCATCATTTTGCAAAAATTAGAGTTTATTTATTTGAAATTTATTTTGGAGATTATTGCAATACCTAATTTAATGATTATCATGTGCATTGGTGTTGATGGTGGATTTTTGATAAAGGCTAAAATCGTAAAATCATAATTTTGCATATTTTTGACCTAGTTTCAGACGAGTATGTGATATTTTAGAATTCGAACATGAAAGCTCATGTCACGATAATCTTTGACTGAGTGTATAGCCTCTTCAGAGCGCATAAATATGCAATTATTAAAGCCTTTCAGCTGAGCTTTCAACATTTTTCATAGTTCATCAACAATACTGAGCAATTCCAGTATTCACTTCTATATGGAATCGAGAATGATTGGACGGATCCTACATGGATTGACCACTAGTACAAAGCAATAACATCTTCAGGATGTCGCAAATGTCCCCTGACTAAACACTCAGAACGAGTATGATGCTTCTATTACCTCATACCACGATTCTCGAATAAATATAATGCTCCTAAACAGATTGCCTGCTAGTATAAAGTCATCAATTAATTAATATTAGTGCAGTATTCATAAATTGAATTACTAGAAAATATTCTATTTTTACTACAATATTTCATTTGTTCAACTCACGGCTTTTCCTAGCAGAATTCCATGGAAGTAATAAATATTCGCATCAGCCATATGGGCCACCACCGAGTAATCCCCGAGAAGATGGTGTGGGTGTATTTAGCAGTAATGCATGAACGAGCATACAAAAATATGGATGAATGAGGAAATATGGAGATTTATGCAAAAAAGGAAAATAAAATAATAATAATAATAAATAGCAAAGCACGCATGGGACCGTCCATGCGACGGCCGTGGCCGGTCCCACGCCTCCCCATTCCCTTATTTTATTATTATTTTCTCACATCTCTTGAACTCCCATATTCATGCAAACTCTTTTATTTCTCAAAATATTGCTCAACTCTCCAAAAAGCCTAATCCCACGATTATTAGATCTTTCTACCAATAATATTAAAATAACATATTTTAAAATTCTAAATATTGGACGTGCGAGCAAAAAACCCTAATTTCTAATCCAAGCAAAAGTTTAGAATTTCAGTCAAGATCAAACTCTTCTGAAAATAAAAAATATTGCATACAAGTGTCCAATAAAATGCCTAAGATTTTCCGGAATGGACGCGCGAGGAAAAGTGGTGGTCCATGCACCGCCATGACCGGACCTGTCCAGTCCCTTGGCTATCATGGTCGGCCGGTCCCACGCCTCTTTATTATTATTTTAAATAATTATCCATGTTTTTCATAATCCTCCAATAATTCTCCATATTTTAGTGAATCATTTTTCATGGACACTTCTCCGCACGCTCGGACGTCCATTCACCACCAATGGTCAGCTCTCACTCCCATTGGTTGGTCGATATTCTTGGACCCAAATTGGACAACTTCCATCTTTAGGATCCAGGGTTCTCCAAAATTATTATGGTTTCGAATTTACATAATTAGATAAACGTGGATAACTTTTATATTGATCTAGTAATCAATACTTTTAATTAACTTTAATGTTCGGTCATGCTACCAATATTTTAGTTATTCAATAAGCAACATGATTTGGACGTTGCACAACCCTTCATTTTTTCTCAAAAACCAAAAAATCGTTTTCACCCATCAACAATTGGTTATTTTTGAGATTTGTTCTTTGCTATCATATTTCTAGTGATTAGAACGGATATCTCATATATTCTCATAGGTTAAGCTCTTAACTCTTTATGCTCGTCACTGGCTAAAAGAGGAGTAAACTACTTTGAGAATTGCAATATTGATTCCCACGATTACACTTTGTGAACATATTGTCGGGACTCCGTAAGATGGTCTTAGTTGTCGCTTTTCCTCCCTAAGACCGTAACTGGCAGGGAATAACATCAAGAACTTTAATCTCTACGTCCGTACATGGCTAAAGAATATAAAATTCTTATGTTGAGTCATATCTACAGGTATAAAACGTGTCGTCCCGGTACAACCCAGCCTACGAAGTCACGCGCTTAGAGTGTTGTGTGCTAGGTTGGGATGTGCTAGAGATTCAGGCGTGCTACGTTGTGCCAGAAAAATAAACGTGTTGTGCCGTGATGTGTTGTGCTATCACACTTATTTTATGTTTTCCAAAGTAAATATATTTTTTAGATATTTTAGTTAGTATATGTATTATTATAAAAATAAATTAGCATAACAAAAATAAAATGTCAAACTGGCTAAAATGAAGATTCTTTTGTGAAATATGCATCAAATATGATGTGTATTGTAGTATTTTATGCATGATATGACGTGATTTCTTCGTGTGTTGTATTATGATGTGTCACATTCCATGCCATGCTAATGTGACTATTTTTATGGTCAACACAATACGCTAAGCTAATGTAATGTGCCCGTTATGTGCTAGGTCACGTGATGTGCTCGAATTTTAACGTGTTGTGTTTTGCCAAAAACGTGCTGGCCCGGCCCAATTTACGCCTCTAGCTTATATCGTTGAAATTACGCTCTTTGCTCGTAACTGGCCTAGATAATAATAGTTTTTATCGACATTATTTTTCTCATGAAAGTAATGTTTCTTAGTGCCTCTAACATTAAGACCATTGGTTTTAACTTCTTTGTTCGTAACTGGCGAGAAGAGAGAAAAATATTTGGGATAAAAATTTACTTGTAAATTTGTTAATGTACAAGAAAATCCTTCTCTTATAGTTAAAGAAAATTCGTTCATGTTGCTCTCTTGAGAATGACATCAAACGGGGAAGAGGTCAACTTTAACTTGTACTTAATTGATATATCTTGTAAAAGTTGTAGGAGAATGATCGTACCTTTATCTCTTCTTGATGAAGATGCTAAGTTCACTTAGCGGAATCATCTACATAAAAAGTTGGTATTATTAGTCTTGATTTTTTGTAGTTCATTACGATCCCTTATTTTTCACCTTTGCCAATTTTGTTGACAAAAAGGGAAAGAATTATTTAGTAGTATTCTACTATAACATATGAATTTTTGGAGCATTATGTAATGGGGAATGGATTACAAGTTGTAGATTTCACCTATTATGCAAGAGAGTTAAGTAAATACTAAGGGGGGTAACATATCACTGTAATATTTCTTCAAAGCTTTGGTACAATTAGACATTAAGGAAGATAACAATACTATGCACCAATCTAACAATCATTGAGTAGATTGACTTCGTCATTCTAGAAAATCTCCTAACGAGTATTCTCATAAGTTGTTATCGCTACATATCTTCAACAACAATAACGGTGCTGAAATGATCATTGCAGAAACATAGAAGAACTTGAAGAACGGAAAATTATTCAAGACAATGTTGAAGAGTTTATGGAAATCAAGTATGATGTATTTTGAGTTGATGGGTTCACTTAAGTTGAATACATATGTATTGATAGTTTTTCACTAAAATTGACAAAGGGGGGAGATTGTTAGGGCATTGCTCGGTCGAACTTGCAAGTTTTATTATCTCAAGCTTGTTGTCAATCTTAGATGCACAAACCTATATCTTGATTCCCAGTATACTAAAGACAATTCTTGGACTATTAGAGTATAATAATTGAGTATCATACATCACTGAATTATTCTCAAAGATTGAAGACTGTAGAACAAACGAAGACATTTAGAGAACTTCATAGACGAAGAGGTATGTGAATACTTAACCATCCTATTTAGTCGCGGCATTAATTTACAATTTAATCTTATGAGACTATGTTGTGTAATTTTAGTATATTTAATATTGCAAAGAAGATCTTTCAAGTCAAGCTTGTCTTGATAAATCTCTCGAAATATGATTCAAGTAATGGATGTTCTAGATCCTTAACAATCTTGTTTAAGAAAAATTTATATTTTTGTTTCAATTTGATCATTTGGAAATTTCCCAAGCATTAATGATATTTACTATCTATGACGATTATGTTTCGAATTGTTTAATTAAAGAGATTTTCAGAACTTACTGAAATTCTAGACACAGAGTAACGCATATCCAATTCGCGTACCCTTGTGATTTGAGTTCCGAAAGGGGATATGTACGCATACCCAGTATGCGTACCCTAAGGTTTTGAGTTCGTGAACGTGAGGGTGAGGTGGGGGGTACGCATATGCGTACCCATGGGATCTGAATTCGTGAATGATTAAGAGTACACATACCCGGTACGCGTACCCCGATAACTTGATTTCACATATTGATCCATAGGTATGCGTATATATACACATACCTACCCAGTCTACTAAGAAGATGCCATAAACTATTTTCAAAAATATGTTTGGCATTGCTACAACTCTTATAAACACTAGTAAGACAACTTTTCTCACCAAACCACTTTGTGTTTGTAGATTATGGTTTGAGCCCTAAAAGTTAAAAAGGCATATTTTCCAATACGAACCATCATTGTACACGGTTCCAGAACCACTAGACCATAATGTATATTATTTTGTGTAATTTCAAGGAGAACTTCTCACATTTTTACATACATCCCAAATAATAATTTCATCTAAATTGAGAAAGTGTTTGCTTGGATCTCAAGTTATCTTAGCTTGAATTTAAAGCTACCTAGATCCTTAAAAATCTATAAATAAAGAGATTCATGCAACATGATTTCTCAATATTTGAAACTTCCTTGTCCTAGTTGCTTGCTAGAGTTATCCTCTAAAAATCTAGGGATCTTATGAGAAACATAATTAAGTTAGGAATTAAAGACTTCTCTTAGGGATTCGTGAAGCCGGGTCCTACTATCTTTTACCTGATTGTTCGTATATCCCGATATTGTTTCTATTGATCTTCGAAGTTCTTGTTATCTCTAGATTAGGAATGACTTAGATAAAAATTACATATTTCTCTTTGTCTAAGACATTGTGATTCCTCAAGATAGATATCTAAACTCTTCTTTGATTTGTTTGTATTATTCTTGAGAGGTAGATGGTTAGTAATCCAAACTTCTCAGCTAATTGAGTATAAGTGTTCCGGATTCGTGAGGTTTGCTAGACTTTGTCTATTGCAAAAAGATTTCCAAACCTATATCAGAAGATTAAAAAGGAAATCAAATAGGCTTATCTGTTAGAGGTAGATTGGTACCAAAAGTCTTCACTTGCGTTGAAGCAACTTTTAGGATGTAAAGGACGTCAACAAAGGGAATCAATTGCGTAGAGCCTTGCGATGTTCAAGAGACGTGAAGAGCACAACTGCAGTTGAATTGCTTGGAGGATTCATCTGGTCTAACTATATCTTAGGTTGAAGTCTGATACTATGTTCGGCTTAATACAATTTGGTGTTCACAGCTGGACGAGGTCCATGGGTTTTTCTGCATGTGCAATTTTCCTCGCTAACAAACTTCTGGTGTATTGTGTTTTTCCTTTTCGTATTATATTATTCTACCTTTAGAATATATGAATAACACAAGCACTGAGTATTAAATGTAGATAGTTTAAGTCCTTAATTAATTGTGATCAAAAACAAGATTCACTCTTGTTGAATTTGTATCTTGAAATATAGATTGCAAGTTTCATACTTGTTAGAATTGAGATCCGCCTCTTGATTTGGATATGAGTAGATTGGTCTTGGGTTATTGATTTTTGATATGGTCCAAGAACACTTTTACATAATCACGTACATTGACTTCTTAGTCTAGACATATTTATTGTGGGAGAGATAAGAAAAAAACTGTATATAGATATGGTTCAAGGATCTTTAACTTAAATCTACTTGCAATTGTGTTAGGTTTCTTCCATACAGGTTGCCGAACGAAAAAATCTGGCGGTGTATTTGATACCCTCTCCTTTTCAATATCATCATCCCAATCAATCTAGTTGTGAGTAGTGGCTAATCATGAGACATCATTGACTTTTACATTATAGTTTCACATTCTTTTTATGTTGCAAATAATGTTTTTATCTAACTAACAATTTTACTTGAATTTCAATATTCACTCATGAAGAAAAAGTAAAAGACCTTTTTTCCATTCATAAATAAATTACATTACACTGAAATATAGTAACTAAGGTGCAAGGAGAATAAATGATGTGGTCGTTTACACGTGAATATTATTGATACTTTCTCACATCGTATAATTTATTATACAACAAGGGTAAGAAAGAATCATCCCCGCATAGAGGTTTAGGTTGTTACTTGCTTCCATATCTATCTTACGAAAACAAATGTGTTTTCATCAATCTGACGGTCTTGATTTGGTTTTTGTAGCTTGTCGATGGCTCACATTTCTCTTAAAATTCACGAAACTGAAGGAGATAAATCGTGGCTCATAATGCACCCTTCTCCCACGCCCTCATCCAACTGCCCGGACTTAACTTCGTCATTCGTTACCTACATCAAATTTACTGAGTAGTGTCAAATTCAATAGCTACCAAATTTTCCGTTGATTTATCTACCGTTACACGGTTTTTTTTTCCTTCTGTTACCCCAATTTTTTTTTCTCCAATTCATTGTATTAACACCTCCGTTGATCTTCCTTTACTCCACCAATTGAATTCTACTGCACAACTTTATCTGGTTCACTGTTAAGTATTTATATTTTCTTTCCCAAGTTGATCGATGATCTTTCTGATCGGGAATCAAAATTTGTGGTTAGCACTCTACCCATGTTTAGGTATTTTGATTTCTTTTAGCTCACTGTCTGTCGTGTTTAATACAAGTTGTTCTGATTTCAAACAATTACAAATGGGTAGACCTTATTTTGTACATAAGATTTTGTATAGTTAATTAGGTTTATGAATCTCTAAAGAGATTTTGAAGTGGATTATTTTTTAATTACGAAATGTTCTAACCATTTTGGGTTGGTTCTGCTTTTGATTAACACGGGGTTGCTCACGTTTCGGCGAGAAAGGTCAGTGAGCTAGAAAAAAACTCATCATCACTCCCACAGCAAGTATATAGATTCTCCTAATTTAGGTACTCGATATACAATCCCCTGATTACCCCATATTTGTTTCTCCTCGTCTCTATAATTGATTTATTTTTTGTAATCAGTTTTTTCATAGGAAGGTTGATTTGTCTTTCAATATTTTTGTTATTTAGATAATATAAAAAAGTCAAGCTCTTCATCACACTAGACGCAATTTTGTATTTTCAGGTATTTTTTGGTATGGAAGTTTTAGAAGTTATACATATCAGGAGATTTTGAACAAATATTGAAGCTTTAATTCTTTAGTGTCAACTTTTGAGATGGATTTGCTTATGAATGAGCAAAGGAAGCTAAACTGCGAATTTTGGGCTTTCACAGATGTTTACATATTATTCCTGGTTGATAATTTTGTATTAGAGAGCGAAGAAAATTGCGAAGCATTCTCAACCGAAAATTTCTGCCACCTGCTATACGAAATAAAGAATCGGCATACTATATTGATGCAATTATGTGCAACGAAAATGCAGGATAGTAACAAAAAATTGAAAGATTGAGTGAATAATAAAAAATTAGAAGTAAGCATTTTCTTCCGAACCTTATATGTGTTATAGGGAAGCATTTTGATGACTTCGTATCGATTGTTTTTTCTTTTTTGTTGTTATTGTTAATTTGTCATTTGTTATATAGCATTGTATATCTTGGCAGTTCGCACAACAAGTTTTGCTGATGTATTTGGTAAGCAAGTGGGCGTATATTATGTAAGTGTTAGAGGTAATTTTACACCATAGACCCCAAGAAAATTTGAAAAGACGAGCTCTCACCCCCTGTCCATATTATGAAGGTATTTTTATTTCGTTTTTTACTAACTGTGATGTTTCTCGAGTGATATTTTCTTAATTTTTCACATTAATGTCAAGAGTAGTTGTATGTACACCTTTCATCATCCACCACGTGTACAGAAAGAGACACGTGGAAGGCATGTGAAGCGAGACATCAAAACATGATAGCAAGCATCTCATCAGAAGATGCCATCGGTCAGCAGATCTGAAGGTCAGGGACAGAGGATCACAGAGGTATGATGGCTCAGAGGAGCACCAGATAATACCCCTTGGGTGTTATCACACCCAATCCCGAGGAAGATCCCAGATCAACGGCCGAGAGGAAGTTTGGCTGACACAGATGTGACCAGACAAAGAGACACTTGTCTGACACGAGCAGATATCCATCTACCCGCATTAAATACCAAAGAGATATACACGTGTCAATCAACTCGTGGAAGAGGCGAGGATAACCCTTCGTATTCAAGCTCAGGCCGCGGCATATGCCGAAGACCTCTGCGTAGTAGGCACAAAGCACAAGAAGATAAGATTACAACGGCACCTCAGAAATGGGACCCACGTTCCAACCCTATAAATACCCCTCTCCACTAAGAGAAAGGGGGTCGACCATTTTGGAGAGCAATTATAGGAGAATATAGGAGAGAGAAATAAGAAGAGTAAGTAATCCCCCTACTTCCGCAGACCTATGTATATTCTAAAGTCATTCGACTATCTTTGTAACCATTCAATACATAGTGAAACACCAACCCCGTGGATGTAGGCCTTAGTGCCGAACCACGTAAATCTGTCTCATTTACATTTCAGCACCTTACATTCAGCGTTAAACTTCATATGCTTTATATTTATACTTGATCCTTGGTTTATTCCTTTATACGAACATTATTTATGATAATAGTCGACTAGACAATGACAAGCGCGAAGGCTTCGAGTCGATGAATCGATAGAATCATCCCCGTTACGCATACGACGTACAATTCTAGAATTAGGATGTATGCGAATATTGTTTGTGAACCCGTGGATGGCTTCGTGATTTATGTGTTCACAATCTGGCGCTAGAAACAGGGACTTTGTCCCGGTAAAAGATTTATCTTATCCTGTGATTTCACCTTAAACGCGCATTATGGTTGTGCCCTATTCTGGGTTCAGCGTGCTTTCAAAACCTTTCTTATTCTGGGTTCAGCGTGTTTTCAAAACCTTTTTTATTCTGGGTTCATGGTCTTCATTTTCACAAACACCATTTCAAAGCAGACAAACCCACGGCTATCTATCACAGATTTGCACGTGAGGCATTTTCCTTTTAAAACTAAGACTTAATAATCCAGATTCATGAGCTCTCGCGACGGATCTGCCTTTTCAAGAGTTTTCTTTTTCAAAAGTAGTCTGAAAACAAGGTCCATGATTGTTTATTAGAGGATATGTATTGCAAAAACTAGACCGATGAAGTCTTTACATTTATCTTTTATTAAGTCCCTTGGGAAGCTCATTTCCTTGTATTCCGATAGTCTTGCGAATACGAATGGCGCTAACCCAATCCTCGTGGATATCTTTGGTTCTCTTTATTTATTCCACTATGCAGAAAAAGATTAAAAATGGAAAAGATACTAGAGGCAGGAAAAACCAAAGCCTCATCAAAGGAGACACCGAGGGTTACCTCGGCCATGACCCGAAGCAAGCAGAAAGGAGACAAAGCTAAAACAACTACTCAGATGCAGGATGCTGCGAAGATCACCTCACCTATGAACACTAACTCCATTGCAGCCGCGGCTCTCAAAACAGCAGCCACAAAGAACAACGCAACTGTTGCGGCTTTCCAGGCTACAGAAGCTAACAAGACTTTGGTTTCAAACCAAATCCATCAACAAAAAGAGGGGATGGCAAAATCTATGACATATCAGCCCGCACATCCACCAATCTTCGGAATGCCATCAACCAACGGTCAGAATCAAACCATACCAGTGGTTTTTGTACCGCGGGTGGAAGCTCAACCGAGGGGACCAAACTTGGAGATACCAACGATTGAAGCTGATCCTCGGCCACCCTTAATAAACACAGTAGACGAAGGGGGAACTATGGCCGCAGGGGTACAAGCCGGAACTCCCAATCAGGGATCAAACCAGTCCCACCGACTGATGGTAGAGCTCGAAGAATTGAAAAAGAGCCAGCAGGTCTACGCGGATGCCGTAGCTATTCTGGCCAGGGAGAACCAAGACTTGAAAGATAGGATTGCCCAAAGCACGAAGACTAGCCAACAACTGGACGAAGCAAATTCTAAAGCACCAGAGCCTAATCGAGACCGAAGAATCATCCTAGCAAACGCCGCCAGGGGAAGCAGTGCATCCGATCCAGAATATGTCGCCGAAGATTTAGACTATTATGACAGCGAAGTTCGAAGAAAGAAACGCTCAACTGAGCATGAGAACGTGGGATATTACCGCGCAATGGAGGAGCTGCGTGATGAGATGATGGCTGAGATGAGGCAGTTAAAAGCCAAACAAGGAGGAGGAAGGCTTGAAGAGGTGATTAAAGAATCTAACTCCACGCCCCTAACTCATCGCCTGACAAATACCCCCATTCCGTTAAAATTCCCTATCCCAACTTTTGAATGCTACGACGGATCCAGGGATCCCGCGGCACATATCTGGTATTATAATCGTATCTTAGACCGATGGAGTCAAAACGACGCCGTCCTCTGTAGATATTTCCCATCAAGTCTGAAGGGATCGGCTTTGTCTTGGTTTGACAACCTGCCACCTGATTCCATCAACTCCTACGATCAACTTGCAGAGAAATTCTTGAGGACATACATGTACAACAAAGCTGTCAACACTGGAATGGATAAACTTTTTTCTCTGGCAATTGGCTACAAGGAGAACACGAGGGAATACACCAACAGATGGCACAAGATCTGCCAAGCCATAGGGAGTGTGGATCCCGTAGTAAGTATCAACTGCTACAAGTGGGGATTAGACCGAATGAGTCAACTATTTGTTGAGATTCACGGAAGCGTACCTAAGACAGAAGGAGATCTTCGAATAATTATTGAGAAGTACGCTCGTCTTGAAAAAATCCAGCGTGAGAACCCGAGGGCACAAACGCAGAGGTCTCACCGTACCAATTCTTCATAACAAACCAGCGGGGCCGAAAGAAATAGCTCAGTGGAACGGCCTCACGAAGATAGGAAGGAACGAAGAGATGAACGACGAAAAGACGATCGAAAATTCGAAGATCAGGTTTACACGAGGCTCAATGCTATCTACGCTCAGATCTTGCGAGAGATCAAAGGAAGGAAAATTTGGAGTGGCCATGGTCTAAGGGAAAACATCCCCCAAGAACCGAGAAGTCTAAAGATTACTGTGAATATCATTGCTTAAATGGACACCAGACCGAGAAATGCAAAAACCTCAAAATAATGATCCAAAAATTGATTAATGCTGGCGAACTCAAGCAATACATACGAAAGGAGGTCACCAAGGACAGATCCGCAAGCAAGTCCAACTTCCAGAGGGAAACCGCACAATCAACACCATCTCGTGTTCCGAAGCCGCAGGGCCCTCACTTACAGCGCAGATAGGAAAGAGGCTACGGAAGCAATTCGAAGTCCACTGCGAATTATATAAGATTGATGGCGTAGAGGCGGACGAGCACGAAGAGTGGATGGACGCACCTATCATCTTCGACACTGAAGATATCGAAGAAGATATGGAAGACCATAACGATCCCTTGGTCCTCACACTACCAGTGGCCGGATGTAACCTCAAAAAGATCCTCGTCGACGGGGGAAGCTCAGTGAACGTTCTATTCTACGACGCCTTCAAACGGATGAAGCTCCATGATGAACAACTAATGACCTTTTATTACACCATCTACGGGTTCAATGGAGCGCCCACAAAGCCTTTGGGAGACATCGTGTTGCAGGTGAACGCCAGACCCATGAAAGTAGAAACACGATTCACCGTGGTTGACGCCCCATCCCCCTATAACGCCATTATTGGACGAAAGTGGGTACATAAACTCAAGGGAGTGGCAGCAACTTACTACCAATATCTCAGGTTCCCTACACCCGAGGGAGTGATGGAAATCAAGGGAGATCGGATCTCTGCACAAGAGTGCCAGACCACTCAGGATCGTATCAACAACGAACAAGAAGAGCAGCGAAAAACCCGAAGGATTACAAATAAAGAAGCTGCGAAATAAAAGGCCATAGACCTGTTCCTCAAGGAAACCGCAGGGAAGGGCTTGACAAAAGATGATAATGTCCTTAACACAGAGGCAAGTACTTCAGCAGCCAACGAAGGGCAGAAACATACCAAATAGCAATTAAAGAACGTCCCAGTCCTCGGGGACCCGAAGTCGGTGTTCAGTGGAGCCCGTAAAAGAAATCAACATAGGAACGGAAGAAAACCCGAAGATGATCAAAGTAGGGTCCATAATGGACGAAAGAAGAGAAGATTCCTTAACCAAATTACTTAAAGAATACGCGGATGTATTCGCCTGGAAGTTAGGAGACATGCCGGGGATTGATCCGAAAATAATCCAACACGAGCTGCGCATCAAACCAGGCACGCCACCTTTCAGGCAGAAAATAAGAAAAGTTGCACCAGAGTATCATAAGGCAGTAGAAAAAGAACTTCGGAAACTACTAGAAGCAGGCTTCATCAAGGAAGTCAAATACCCTACATGGATCTCCAACATGGTCGTCGTTCCTAAGAAAAATGGATGGGTTAGGATATGCATCGACTTTACTAACCTCAACAAGGCATGTCCAAAGGACAGCTATCCCCTGCCAAGCATAGATCAGCTGGTTGAAGCAGTGGAAGGATACGAAGAGCTGTCATTCATGGAAGGATATTCTGGTTACAACCAAGTAGCCCTGGCAGAAGAAGATCAACTACATATAGCATTCTACAACCCGCATGTCCTGTATTGCTATACTAGAATGCCCTTTGGACTTAGAAACGCAGGGGCAACGTACCAAAGAATGGTCGATGCTATCTTCAGGCCATGGATTGGTAGTACCCTAGAAGTCTACGTTGATGACATGCTCGTCAAAAGTAGGCTGCGCAAAGATCACCACCGGGACCTGAGAGATATTTTCGAAGCAATGAGGAAACATCACATGAAAGTAAATCCAGAAAAATGCACTTTCGGTGTCACCTCAGGGAAATTCCTCGGATATCTGGTAACAAAAAGGGGCATTGAGGTAGACCCCGCGAAGATTCAGGCCATAGTAGAAATGCCATCTCCGAAGAATTTAAAAGAAGTGCAGAAGCTCAATGGGTCCATAGCAGCCTTGGGCAGATTTATTGCCCGATCCTCGGACAAATGCAAACATTTTTTCAATATTCTCAAAAAAGGGAGTAAGTTTGAATGGACCGCAGAATGCGAAGAAGCTTTCCAAAGAATCAAGGAACACCTGGCTTCAATTCCAATCCTGCAGAAGCCTGATCCTGATGAGGTTTTGGCATTGCACATAGCAGCGACAGAAGACGCAGTTAGCGCAGTGTTGGTCAAAACCAATACGAAGATAGAACAACCTATATATTATGTCAGTAAGACCCTCAATTCTGCGGAAAGG
Organism: Papaver somniferum; assembly: GCF_003573695.1. Lineage (NCBI taxonomy): Eukaryota > Viridiplantae > Streptophyta > Magnoliopsida > Ranunculales > Papaveraceae > Papaver > Papaver somniferum. The sequence goes on from NC_039368.1 coordinate 38,248,926, forward strand.
AATTACACGAAGATCGAACAACTCATCCTGGCATTGGTATGGGCTACTCAAAAGCTGAGAACCTATTTCCTAACTCACTTCATCCGCGTCTCATGCAAAGCACCACTGGAAGCAGTCCTCAAAAGCGCGGGAAAAGTAGGTAGAATAGCTAAGTGGAACACCCACCTGGACCAATTCAACATCATTCATGAAATTCAACATTCCCAAAAATCCCAAGTTTTGGCGGATTTCTTAGCAGACCTCCCCCTGGACAACGATGGAGATATTAGGGGAATACCAGAAGCCGACGAAGAAAGCATGGATCCAGTTGATGTCCTCGAACCTGCGAGTCAAAGACAATGGGAAGTCTTCGTTGATGGTTCCAAAAATAATGAAGGGGCAGGAATAGGCATTGTCATCACCACCCCAACTGGAGAAAGGATCGTACATGCACTCAGGTTAGAATTCAAAGAGCATACTAATAATATCGTCGAATACGAGGCAGTCGTACATGCCCTCCGCTTAATAATAGAGATGGGGGTAACTGATGTAAGACTGACAAGTGATTCGCAGCTTGTCATACGGCAAATAGGGATCGAATACAATGTGTACGACGACACCCTCTCAGCTTACATGGCCTTGGTCCAAACATTGGCATCACAAATTCCGAACATCAAGTTCCGGCACTTATGCAGAAGGGATCTCAGGCACGCGGATGCCCTAGCATATATATCATCCATGCTGAAGGACAAGAGTATAGAAGCTATCAAAATAACAAGGGTATACGAGCCTTCGATTGCAACACAATTTTCCTTTGCTACAAATCAAGATACAATGGAAGAAAATATCGAAGATCAGGTGGGAGAAGACATCCGTGACAATTTTGACGAAGAAGATATCCTGTCAAGAGCAAATCAAGACGAATATTTCAACAACGAAGATGATTGGAGAATGATGATCCATGCGTTTCTCAAGGATGGAACCTTACCCGCGGATCACAAACAAACCAGGAAAATACTCTCCAAAGTAGGAAGATATGATCTTCGGGATGGGATCCTGTACAAGTAATCTTTCCTCAGACCGTTACTACGTTGCTTATCCAGGAAAGAGGGGCATCGAATTCTAAACGACATCCATTATGGTGACGCAGGAAATCATAGCGGCATGAGATCACTAGCCGACAAAGCAAAAATGCAAGGATATTACTGGCCCACAATGATACAAGATGCTGCAAGAATGTCCCGACGATGTGAAGAATGTCAGCGTTTCGCCAAAAAGATACACGCACCAGCAACAATGTTGAATTCTGTGGATAGTCCGTGGCCATTCGCAAAATGGGGCATAGATATCGTTAGGCCTTTCATCGAAGGATCAGGGAAAAGACAATTTTTGATAGTATCCACGGACTACTTCAGTAAATGGGTGGAAGCTAAAGCCTTATCCAGGATCAGAAACATGGATGTGTTTACTTTCATATTCCAAAACATTATTTGCAGGTTCGGCATACCAGCGGAAATCGTGTCCGATAATGGTAAACAATTACAGGGAAAAAATATAGACATGCTCTTCGACACTTTCAAAATAAGGAAAAACAAGTCCACCCCCATATACCCTCAAAGCAACGGACAAGCGGAAGCTACTAACAAGACCCTCGCCCTTATCCTCAAAAAGAAATTAGACGAACACAAGGGGCGATGGTGTGAACAACTACACAATGTATTATGGGCATACAGGACAACACGAAGATCTGCCACTGGGGACTCCCAATTTCTCCTCACTTATGGAGCTGAAGCAGTCATCCCAACAGAGATCCTCATGCCAACCACAAAGACCGAAGCATGGGAGAAAAATCTCACAACAGACATGATGTTAGAGAGACTGGACGACCTGGAAGGAAGGAGGCAAACAACATTACAGAAGATGGAAAATTATCAACGGAGACTAGCGAGAGAGTACAACAAAAAGGTTAAGCTTCGAAATTTTGTAGAAGGGCAGTATGTGCTAAGAACAATCCCGCAGTATCAACAAGAGAAGAAATGGGGAAAGTTAGCACCTACATGGGGAGGACCTTTTATAATACACGACATTGCGGGAAACGGTTCCTACTATCTTCGCAATCTGAAAGGCGAGGTCCTACGGCACCCTTGGAATGTTAAATGGCTCAAACCGTACTACCCATAGGAGCAGCGGAGCTTTGCATCTGCGTGAAGAATACCAGAAGAAGAATGCAGCGTAACCGCTTTACATGTTTCTATCTCTGGACGAGGAGTAGCAGGCCTCAACCTATCAATCAAACAAACTTTTTGGGAAATCTTCAAGAAAACGAAATGGTCAAAAGGCCCGCTGGATGAATGCATGTACATTACATTATAAATTAACAATATTGGGGAAAGTAGTTAATCTACAATCTCTCAGGGTTCCCCTATCAGTATCTATGAGTGTAAGACCAGGGGGAAGGCACCCAGCAGAAAGAGATACCCAACCAATTTTAAGGCAGCGGGTCGACAGAATGGGTGCATGTAAATATTTTCAAATAAGCATTCCATATCCTAGAACGCTGCCTCGGCCCCCACCGTTTGGGAATCCTCTGGCCCATGATTCGCCAGCGGGGTGACAGGTCTCAAGACGATCACGAAGGTATTTACCTTCGGTGTCGCACTCAAACACTCTCAACTTTTTACAAAACAAGTTATTTCTAGTTTAACACTTCACAATACTTTAAAATAAAAAGATGAATTAATAACGCAGGTATGCCAAAAGGATGATCCTTTTCATAAAGAGTTGATTACAAGATTCAGCAAATAAGATAAAGCAGGAAACACATCAAAAAATGATCAGAAATTATATAATCAACAAGGATCAACTTTTTATGACTAATAAAAGAAATCTACTTGGACGATACAGCTCCATCAACAGGGTTGTCTCTGCGAGATGAAGGTACGCTACCACCTGAAGAGGGCCCAGAAGAACCAGGAAAGGGTGCAGGAAGGGGACGGCGCGGATAATTCTTGACAAGACCATGTTCGACTTTAAGACCAAGTTCAATCTTATCCAGGACTTTGTTGGTCTCTTCAGCCAACTGACATCGAGCTTTATAAATAATAACAGCGGTCCGCTGGTTGGACTGAGACAACAATGCAGATAGGCGTTCCGCCTCTTTGGAGGCAATCTCCGCTGCTTCCTCACGAGACGCGGCCAACCCTTTGAAATAGTTGTCTTGTCCTTCCTGCTGCACTAAGGAAGATTGAGTCTTTTTAAGCTCATCATTTGCTGCGTGAAGCTGTCCCTCGAGTGCTGAAAATAAGAAATACCAAGGGGTTAAAACGAAGAAATAACAGAATCACACTCGATAAAACGAGGTTATACCTTCGACATTAGACGAAGCCTCTTCATACTCATTGACAACTGCGTCCCGAGCCTCATCAAGAAAGTCATATTCGGTGGATATTTTTTTATAATCCGTTTGAAGGTTCGTAAGAGCAAATTGACTCACGTCTAAATCTACCTGCTTCATCGAATCCAAGTGACGACGTCATTCACCTCCCCCATCCTTTTATGGAGTCGATACACATTCACTTCAAGATCTCTTTCAGACTTCACTTGGCGAGCAACATCCGCTCGAGACGGTGATAGGGATTTACTAAGAGCACCAACCTCGGCCCTAGCATTATCTCTTTCCTAGGAAAGGAGCAGCATACTATCCCTAACCCCGGGGCCTAAGAAAGAACGAGCCTGTTGTAACTCTCCTTCCAAAAAGCGCACTCTAGCCTCTAAGTCCGAAATATGTTCTCGAGCATCACGCAGGTTGTCACGCGTCCATAGCAGCGTACCATTAAACAAACAACGATCATGATTGTACTTATTTTGCATATCAACCATCAGTGTTCGCTTTTCACGCCACTCAGCTGTTAAGGCGTTGTGCTCATCAGCACGAGCATTCCACTTTACGGCTTCGCTCTTCAACTTACCCACCAACTCTGCAATACGGGATTTCTGTCGTTCCCTTTCTTTCCGAAGCCATATCAACTCGGGGACTCCACCCACTGAAGACAGGGTGGGGAGACTCATACAGAACACCAAAATACAGATAGGGAATCACAAGGAGTGAAAAATCCGTAAAATACGAACCTGTGAAGGACGAGACATTTCTACGAGTCTGCTCCAATTCGTTGCGGACTATAGCAAGTTCTGAACGAAGACTCTCCTCAGCGTTACCCAGCTGTTCTTTTTCCTTCAAACGGCCCCTCGGTTCATTTATTTCCACTTCAGCCACAGACAGTTCCTCTTCTCTATGAAGAATCTTGGTCTCCAACTTTAAAGACTTTGCTTTGAAGAATTGGTATAGAACATGGTTACAATGTTCGCTCCTCATCATCTACGTCACAAACAACAAACATTATTATACCAAAGGGATCAGATATCACGAAGAACACAATGCGCGGATATCATAAAAAGAGTACAAGGATTATTATACCAAAGAGTACAAGGATTTACCTCTAAAACACGCTGCTGGGGAAAACCGTATTGGTACCTATCAGCTATGGCCATCATATCAGCAACAGAGGAGGGAGGGTCAACCACTAGGTTAGCTTCCGAAGCTCTAAGATTCTTCTCCCACATCTCAGCAACGCGGGCTTCAGAAGACAATTGCATCATTCGACGAGTATAAGCGTCGAAATTCTTCTCACCAGTGACCACTGGGGCAGGGTTAGGGACGAACATCAGGTTCTTCTTCTTTAGCCAAGCCAAAATGGCATCTTCACCTTCAGGCATTAGCGAGTAAGGGAAATCCTCGGAAGGAGACTCAACCGCAGACTTCCCCTTGGCGGTTATCTCCTCACCCGCGCAAGTCTCGACATTACCACCCTCAGCATGACCACCTGCGTTCTCAGCTTGCTGATCAGTGGTACCTTCTTTTCCAAGATCCCCAAGCACATCCCAATCATCATTTTGGGAAAGCAATGAGAAGTCTTCGGCAAGACCCATGGCAGCATTCACATCAAAGGATTCCCCCGCGGAATATATCCTACCGAAAAAAATTCTGGGGAAATAACGGGCAGAGTACCCACACCAACAATGTCATCGCCAACAGGGGAAGATCCACTCCCGCCAGTACCACCAACGGTAATATTACCCTCAGCCTCACCATCACCACCCGCGACAACTTCTTCTTCACCATCACCACCCGCGGCAACTTCTTCTTCACCATCACCACTCGCGACAACTTCTTCTTCACCATTACCACCTTCGTCATCAGGGTGAGAAGTGTTGGTACGCTCTTCTCCATTGGACATTTCTTCATCCTCACCATACCCTTGGTTTACGGGACTCGTAACCTCCTCATAACCCTCATCCTCACCGGTAACCGCAGTAGAAGATTGTTTGGGTCCAAGTTTCTTCTTCTTCGGCACCTACAAACCAGTATACATCCCACAAAGGCTCATTTTTTCCCTCACTTCAAAAATGAAAATTATTTCAAGCAAGGAAAAAGGGGAAAAAAGATAGAGAATATAAGAAGAAACTATACCTTGGCAGCAGCAGCACTCTTCGATAGATGGGTAGCACCAGAACCCTCCTCCTCATCTCCATCAACGACATCAAGAGCATAAGGAAAATTCATGCCCGCGAAATTCGGACACCAAGGACAGAAATCTCCATAACGAGTAGGAGGAGTTTCACGAGGCTTGCTATTTTCAGAAGGACGCCAACCGCGTGGACCCGGAATCCATCCATAAGCGCAAGGACCAACTACCTCAATAACAGTAGCATGTCATTCATAATCATGGTCACGCTTAATCCTTTCACGAGTAGGAAAGAGTTTCCGTTTAGCAGATCCCTCAGTGTCAGGAACATACTTCATCTTGGCATCACTCACCTCACTCAAAAGAAAAATTTCACCACGGGGAGCAGCAATATTACGAAGACTAACACTCTACGGCTTACGGTTTCTGCTGTTGACATAATCCCCAAAAGAACTGTTAAAATTCTGAGGAGTGTACCACTCTCTCTCAGCAGGATTTGGAACATAGCAGGTCATCATAGTCTCTCCCTTGCTTCGCAGGTAACATTCCTTCAGTGAACGAAGATAATTCCCAGATAGTTGTGACACGGAACGATTATGAGTGTTAGTGGAAGAGCCTTCGTGACTAGCCAACACTTCATAATAAAAGGAGTCACCCGACTTATATAGGGGCAACATAAGACCCGCCTCGAAGGCTTCAACCGTAGTCAACAGATGAAACTCGTCAAACTGATAATTAGCAAGGAGCTCGTAGGTGATATCATCGTCAGGGGAATAGAAGCGAACCTCAAAAGCTTGAAGTTCATGTTTTTCCTTGAACACCTCAAGATCAATACGCTTGAAAGTGACCTTCTTCTTACCAACTGAAATGTTGCGTATCACGGTGACAGTTTCTTCTTCGTCTGCGGAATCAGAAGGAGGACCCAATTCCGAAGATTTCCTTTTAGAAAAAAGATTTGTAGACGGATCAGCTCTCGACATAGTACCCTTGGAGTACTTCCCTTTGAAAGAAACCGCGGGGGGAGGCGGCAAAGATTTCTACGGAGACACTGAAGGAGGAGCCATTGAACGAAGGGGCGGAGCATCCACTATTTCAGTACGAGGATGAGGAGCCTGCGTACTCCTAGATTCATCATGAGGAGGAGCATGCGTACTCCTAGAATCTTCACGAGGACGAGAAGGGGCGCGGTTAACAACATACCTAGATCCATAAGGACCCTTCGGCATATCCCCTTTCTTAGTAGGCACAACCTTCGCACCGGAGGAAGATGAAACCTTATGACCCCGAGGATCCGATTGTGAAGACTTGTAAGAACCTTCCCCAAGTGGAGATCTGTCAGAATCTCTAAGCGGAGGGGATCTTGGCGGACTAGACAGCGGGGTTTGGTAAGGATCCCGCGGACGATCAGACATATCTACAAGGAAACACAAAAACAGTTTAGAGAAGAGTACGAGGAGATCACTAAAGATCAAAAAACCCATAATTGATGGTTCATCCGGATAAACATTAAAAACCCTAAGAACTAAAAAAATACTCCATCCGACTCCAGGGATAATACTCAGATACAGACTCACAAACGCTGTAATAAAGAACAGGGGCAAGCATATATGCTTCGACATGTATGATCTTCATCGCAAAACCAAGAATACAGCAGCAGGAGACAAACGGGTAGATATATAGATAAATCAATGATGAACAACTAATGGAAAACCCCATACCTGTATAGAAGAGGACGATAAGCACCGACCGTAGTCGAAGAAAAGAGGATCGGAGATATCAAAAGATACAGTGGCAGCAACAATCAAGAACGAAAGAAACAGAAGAAAGAAACAGAAAATTGAATGCAGTTATCTTCCTCACAAGAACGGTGATAATAAATGACTAAAGAACAAGAATAGAAAACAAGAAGAGAATGAACACTGACAAGAAGAGGATAAAAGTTTTTTTCACATTCTCTTTCCTATTTATGAAGCTAGAGAAGACAATAACTGCTCCTCGTACCAAGGAGCAGTTACGGGGAAAGTTAATGCAAAGTGGGAAACGTGTAGGACTACCTTTCTTCTTCAAAATTACAAAATACGCCCAAGTTAGAAGAAGATGGGCAAATTGTATGTACACCTTTCATCATCCACCACGTGTACAGAAAGAGACACGTGGAAGGCATGCGAAGCGAGACATCAAAACATGATAGCAAGCATCTCATCAGAAGATGCCATCGGTCAGCAGATCTGACGGTCAGGGACAGAGGATCACAGAGGTATGATGGCTCAGGGGAGCACCAGATAATACCCCTTGGGTGTTATCACACCCAATCTCGAGGAACATCCCAGATCAACGGCCGAGAGGAAGTTTGGCTGACACAGATATGACCAGACAAAGAGACACTTGTCTGACACGAGCAGACATCCATCTACCCGCATTAAATACCAAAGATATATACACGTGTCAATCAGCTCGTGGAAGAGGCGAGGATAACCCTTCGTATTCAAGCTCAGGCCGCGGCATATGCCGAAGACCTCTGCGTAGTAGGCACAAAGCACAAGAAAATAAGATTACAATGGCACCTCAGAAATGGGACCCACGCTCCAACCCTATAAATGCCCCTCTCCACTAAGAGAAAGGGGGTCGACCATTTTGGAGAGAAATTGTAGGAGAATATAGGAGAGAGAAATAGGAAGAGTAAGTAATCCCCCTACTTCCGCAGACCTATGTATATTCTAAAGTCATTCGACTATCTTTGTAACCATTCAATACATAGTGAAACACCAACCCCGTGGATGTAGGCCTTAGTGCCGAACCACGTAAATCTGTCTTATTTACATTTCAGCACCTTACATTCAGCGTTAAACTTCATATTATTTATATTTATACTTGATCCTTAGTTTTTCCTTTATACGAACATTATTTATGATAATAGTCGACTAGAAAATGACAAGACCGAAGGCTTCGAGTCGATGAATCGATAGAATCATCCCGTTACGCATACGACGTACAATTCTAGAATTAGGATGTATGCGAATATTGTTTGTGAACACGTGGATGGCTTCGTGATTTATGTGTTCACAGCAGCCAAGTAAGGTTGCCTATGTTACCAGTTTTCTTAGTTTTGGACACTAAAAAGTGATTCATCTAATGAAAAAAATGCTTATCCCATTATCGACTATTAAGGTATACATCTTCCCCCATTTTCTATTTGTTCGGCTCTCTAATCTATTTTGTAGGTATGGACAGGTTAAGTAACGTCACGCCCCATTTTGAATTTTAGGTCGGCCGTCCTAAAATCCCAAATGTGGCGTACTCATAGATAGGGATGAACATGGTTTCGGTTTCCACCGGAATCAGACCGAACCAGACCGATTAGGAAGAGACCGAACCATTTACTAATGGATTGGTTATGGTAATTTTTTTGAAAACCGACATTACTGGTTCGGTTTTGGTTTTCCCCCAAAACTGAACCAAAAACCAACGGAAGACCGGTTATGTCCAACCGTTAGATTAAAACCTAAGATTTAATATACACCCTTCGTTTTTCTTAACCCTAGTACTAGATAACATCGACTAATTTCTTAATGTCACTTCATTTTGAACTGTGCTTCTAAACTTGAAATATGAACTATGCTTATGTTAATTACATTCTGCAGGTAGGTTAAGTTTTATTTTATTTTTAAGATTTGATTTGTCAGTTTCAGAATACTGACATACAATGGTTTTCCATTAACCCAATGGAACAAACTGAAACCGGCTAAAACCATTAAGAAACCGAACCAATGATTAATGGTTCGGTAATGGTAATATTTTTTAGGAATCGATAATATTGGTATTGGTTTGGTTTGGCTGGAAACCGAGTCGAAACCGACCATGAACAACCCTAATCATGGACCACTTTACACACTCAAACCTTCGAGCCAACAAATGGAGATTAGGCTATTGTATGGAGCACATTCACAGTAATCCATAAATAGATACATTTTATTTGATGAAACCGTTAAAATGTTGTAAAGTTTAATAAAATCTTTAGAACATAAATGATCTTCGACACGCAGGTCGGTCCCCAAAATAAATGTTAAGAATTTATTAGAAAGAAAATAAAAGTCTGATCTTAAAGGAAATAAATAAAATATTTAGCTAAGCAGCTTAAAAATAATAATAACAAAGTAGCTTTTCGGAAATAGAAATGATCTACAAGTTAAGCTGCTCCACGGTCACAATGTCCCCTGAAAAATAGTAAGTTGGGTCAGACCCTAACTAAAAATAGGTTTCCACACGCTTATAATATCGATAGATAAATATAATACGTTAATATTATATTCGAAAGAGTGAAAGAAGAAGAGGGAAGAAACTAGCCCATTTAAGTAAAATCTTTATGACAACAGTAAATGTGATCTAGTGAAAAATAAAACTTTTATTTTTAAAACTAGAGACTGTTCCAATATGAAAATAGAACCAGGTCCCAAAACCAATATGTGGACTAACAAAAACTAAAACGTCACATCCCACTCTCTTATTAGCCCAGACACCATCGTATACCCGTTTAAACATCGTAACCCAATTACAATATTCACTTCCACCATTTTACCAGTCCACTTAACTAACCAACCGTGTGTTAGATAAATAAGTGTTCCCATCGAATCCCTTATTCCAGTAATACCATGGAATATTATGAGTAATTCTAGATCATCACAATGTAACTAATGGGAGTCGAGCCAACCACGGCATCAAACTAGATATTCACCTTCACAAAGCATTCGCGTAATCACTATAGGACAACAAGACCAACTTTCCATTTGATCACGACAGTGTGACATACACGCAATTTATTCCCTTGGCTCCTCAAACGCTAGAACCATACTTGACAATAACATTTCCAAAGCACAAACCTCTATTATCTATAACAGTAACGTTCCCTACTTAAATATTACTAGAACAGTAAGGCTCCCTATCTAAACTTTGCTACCTCCCCTGTTTACAACACTCCGGTTGATATCAATGATTTCAAATCACAATTCAAACGCCACTTTGCTTGAGTACCAAAAGAGTTAACTGACCCCATAATATCATGTACACTGTACACTACCCTTAACCCCGTACACTTAATTTACGTTAAGGTTAGCCAACTCCATTTATTAATTTATCATTTGATACTCAAAAGAAATAGGATAGTGACGTTACAGATCAAAATGAACCTTGTTGGAACTAAAAAAAAATGCACATCGAGACAGATGCCTGTCCAGGTTCAATTGGAACTAATATATATATTATTAACTGTATAAAATCAGACTCATGGTTAAATCCATGAAAGGAAGGAAACAACGGAGTTAATCCTAAGTAGGAGAAAGTTCTGGATAAGAAAAAAATGTAAACCCAAATCTTATTTGCATTCGGGAAAATTAGGCTAAGGCCCAACCCATGGATAACCCATAATATGAAACCCTTAATTAAAAGAAGTTTAAATCTAGGTCCCGAATTATTAAAAGACATCCATGCCCTTTTATATATTGTCAAGCCCAAAGTTATTAAATCTAGGCCCAAAGTTATTAAAGTATAGTGTGAATGTGTAAACATAAATTACACATGCATATGGCATGTGTATCCAGAAGTTACACATCCTTATGACATGTGTAATGCAAAGTTACACATCAAAAAAATAGACATAAAAGAACGCATACAAAAAATACATGTATCACTTTAATATTCATTTACAATAATTTCTTAGCATGTGCAACTAGAAGTTACACACGCTTCTGTCTAGTGTAATTGAGAGTTACATATGCATCTATCTAGTATAATTGAGAGTTACACATGCATCTGATTTGTGTATTCAGCGTCAACTCCAATTCCAGCGAGACCATTACCACATTTAAGCAATTAGCTTTTATTAAGTTATCTAAAACCCGAAATATAACAACAAGCAATCAGTATTTATAAGATTAAAATGAACAGTACATACAACAATGTATATTCAGTTTCACCTACACGAAATCACATTCTATCATCTTAAAGAAGTTGTTGTTTCAAAGTGGTTCAATACAGATTAATAATCAAAAAATAATGTCATAGTGCACTGTATTAGATGAAGCTAATAACAAATAATATCATGAAATAAATGTAAACGAATATTTTGAATGCTAAAGCAGTTAAAAGAAGTAAAAATATCTAAAAAAAATACTGGAAAAAGTTCGTAGACAAGCAAACTGTACTACATGTAATCGGAAGTTAAATATGATATATCGCAGTTACATATGTCATACGCATGTGTAATACGAAGTTGCACATGCATATGAAATATGTCATCCGCAGTTACACATGCATATAACATGTGTAAGCCGCAGTTATACATCAGCATTATAACTTGTATACTTGACACATATCCAGATAGATGTGTAAGCCGCAGTTACACATGCAGTTCTCATGTGTATTCAGAAGTTACACATTTATATGGCATGTGTACCCAAAAATTTCACATAAAAAAGAAACCAAAATCTGCTGAGACACGTATAAAATGTATGTTTAATCTGCTGGTACGCATATAATATGCATATGTATTCAGCACTTACACATGCACATAATATGTGTAACTAGAAGTTACGCATGCATTTTACTTGTGTAACTCCTATTTACTCATACATATTATTTGTATTTCTGGAACTGCCGACAAGCATATGCATATAGATTGTTATATTCGATACAGATATACATGAGAAAAGGTATCAGTTGTTGCACTTACTTTGCTGTTTTGAGCATAGATCAGCAACACACCAACTTGGCCATCTTGAGGTGGCTTGCAGTGACATACCATTATCTGTCGGAAATTAATAGATTCGGTATTAGGTATAACATATGAAAGACTGAAACTCAACAACTTGTTAGAAATTCTACTAACACTCTCACATAAAAGCATGGGAAAGCTGTCATTATTTGTGTTTCTAGAGTTATGCATATGACTTATGTACACATTTTCTACTGTAAAGAGCTAAGGATCATCGTTGCTCACCTTGACAATAGCCAACATCCTTATCTATCCAGGTATAAACTTCCAAAATATCCCAAAGCGTTGATAAATATTTTAGCTTCCCATAGTAAGCCGGTTCCTTTCAGTACGCGCGGACCTAAGTTCATTCAAGCAATAAATAGCAGCTGTTAGATTAAAAGAAAGTACCGAAAAACATAAACTGAACACCCGGATGTAATTGTGGACTTCTTAATGTACATAGATGCAAGCCATGAAATATGTATCATTAAATAAAATCCATGCAAATAATCTACAACTGGCGATTGGTTGACCGTTACGGTTTTACACTGGAATACATGAACTTATATCTTTGTATCCCAAACCATCTAACAATTGCCAGTCATTTCTACTTTTAGCATACCTGGAATGAGTCGAAAGAATCGATACCATTCAAGCAAAGTCAATCGTGCTAATGATCACAAAACAGTAAACAAAGGTATATGCAAACTTAAGTGGGAAGTATTATAGTAGAACGTTTCAGTTAGCAACTAGTTCAGGCTATATGAAAACTAGCATACTGATCTTACTTCATTTCGGGTGCACTCAAACTTTTACACATCCAATTAGCATGTGTAACTGGCATGTGTAATTTTTTGGTCGCAAGATTTTTTCATTTTAGTATGTGTAATTAGAAGTTACACGTGCATCTGTCTAGTGTAATGCAGAGTTATACATGCATCCTACTTGCGTAATTAGGAGTTACACAAGCATACAACATGTGTAACTAGATGTTACACATGTAAATAACTTGCGTATATCACAAGGTCTACTAGGAAATTTCTAAATCGTATACGAGCTATAAAAATAAGATCGACCAAAGCAAAAGATGTTGGGCCACAAGAGCTATACATAACAATGGCAATTCAGCTTCTGTGCAAGCAAAACTAATTATTTATTTAACAAAGCCCTTATTTCAGAGTGGCCGAGAATTACTCAGGGGATGTTATGCATAACCAAGGATGCAAGTTTTATTTATTCACGCATGTAAACACTGACTAGCATTCAATTATCATACTAAAACATATAAAAATGAATGCCTGAGTTGAGAAGATTAAGCAATACCACTATCAATAAGGCGCACGATTTTGGCAGCTCCAAATAGTCCATGATTTATATACAACATTTATATGAACAAAATATTCCAGGCCTGGTGTAACTTCTATTGGTAACGAAATATGTCTTGTCTAGAAAGGTGGTTAACTACATGTAAATTTTTGGCCCTACGTACACATACAATTAATCAAACGCACAAAGGCTGAACATAAGCATTACTAACTTCACCAGTGAAAACACTTCCTTTCCTCACCCAGCAGTTTTGTGCACATACAACAAAAGAGCATTTCATGGAGCAGATACAGTACCTAGAACATGCCACTATACATGTTGGTTGCTACTGAAAAATGAAATATATCTTGTTACAAGACATACCTAATGTTATCGACAAATCTCCACTAGTAAAAATGGTGGGGCATTTAAGTTTGATATTACTGAACGATTATTATTCCCTCCATTTTTCACCATGGTGCTGTGACATCCGTCCATCCGCACAGTCTCCAGCATCAAATGCTCCAACTAATGTGTGTATTTTCCTGAAATGCAAATGCAAATAGTCATAACTTAATTAGGAAATACTAACTAATTAAAAACAAAATATCTTCTCTAATAATTCATAAACAGTAATTTTACATAAATAAAAAAGAAACAAGAAATGACTACAATCTAGAAGGGTACTTTAGTATCAGATATGCGAGACTAATTCTCTTCAACAACACATTCAGTAATATGCTTACGCAAATTATCCACCTGTTTAGTTAATAAAAAAGATAAAATACATCTGAAGATTATCCAAAATTATACTAAGAACCGTATATATTACAACCCTCGAGTCATTTCGGCATAAACACTTTATATAACACGGGATACTAGGATCAGGTAGTATCGAACAAGAAAGATACTAAACAGTTCTTAGTTATATGTAATAATATACCAATGAAATGAGACAAGGCTCCATTTAACGATAACCAATAGGTTCAATTTAAAAAAATCCACATCCACATACAAATTACGATAACAAATTAATTAATGAATGAAATTTCACTCAATGATCACAAAGACAACTATGGATCATTAGTGACAGATTTATTTCACTCAATGACAAAATCTAACATACATATAGGAAACAAGATGAGACGAAATCAAACTACAAAACAACTTTCTAATCATCACATGGAGAGAATGAACGAGGCAACTAAACTATTTCCAGTCTAAGTTGACTAAAAAATTCATCAATCTAGTAACAAATTAAATCGATCTAATGAACCACCGATCTTCAAAAATGACACTTCTTCTTTGAAAAAACACGAAAAATATATCTAAAAAATAATTTAAATGAAAATAAAATAAAATCTTACTCCGAAACCAGAAATATCACCGATAGATATAGAAGCAAATATCGATTGATCTAATCGTTTTCTTCTTCTTCGTAATACATCGACAGCTATGGACGACATATCTCTTGATAAGAAAACCCCTAAGTTCTTCTAGCAGAAGAGAGAGTATAACAAAAATCTCCATATATAATTGATTCTCTCTAATCGCGGATCTAGTTTTCTTTCTAATCAATATGAAACCACATCAGAAGAATTAGATCTTGGGAAACCGAATCAAGAAAACCATACAAAACGAATCTAAAAATGAGAGTAGCTCTGGTTTTAGATGGAGAGAGAAAATGAAATAGAAAATGAAACTGAATATACACCGACGACTCATTTCATTACATTTAAATGGGTACTCTAGGTATTATAAAAATACGGTTTTATTGATAAGACCCAAAAATAAAAGATCTGGGCCTAGGGATAACAAAAACTGGAAAATATGGAGTTGAGAGAGAATGATCCATTTTGTGGGGCTTTAGAATGTGCAACCCATATAGTAGGGGGTTTACAATAGTTTTCACTTTGCATTACTGGTTTCTGAAGACAAAATTCAAACCAACAAAAAAAAGAAACAGAGAATACCCATTAGCTTAATCTATAAACATTATAAGAGATAGAAAACCTACATGTTTCGCAATTACGATGGTCCTTTTATCGTGATGGAATTTTAACTCTTAATCGCCCTTCTTCTTCCATCTCTCTCTCTCTCACACGGCTAGGGTTTCTCAAAAATTCTCGTGCGGCCACTTTTTTTTCCCTTTTCTTTCTTTTAAGCATAAAAGAGTCAACCACTGAAAATCTCTTACAATGCTCTTTACAAACTGTCTAGAAAAAAACATGCTACCATTAAAGAGTGTATTTCAGAGGATGCAGCTTGGAGCTTGAACTTTAAAAGAAATCTGAATGTTGCAGAATTAGGTGATATTGTTCATTTGCTGCAAGATCTTGGTGATTCTGTAATCTTTTCAACCAACTCAGGGGAGGAGGATCAAAGGAAATGGATTGCTGAGGGAGGTGAATTCTCAGTCAGCAACTGTTATAAATCTTTGGATTTGGATGGATTTCTCTTATTTCCTCGTAAGCAACTTTGGAATCCTAGAGTACATATGAAAGTATCTTTCTTGGTTTGGACTCTCTGCTATGGAGGTGCACTTACTCTGGATTTTCTTTTCAGTGCTGGCAGAGTAAATACCAATGAGTGCCTTTTCTGCAATTTAGCTCAGGAAATAAACAATCATTTTTTTATGCGGTGTACTGAGACATTGAAGTTGTGGAATTATTTTTTGAACAGTTTCAACACTAGTTGGGTTTTCTCTGACTCAGTCAAAGCTACTTTGTGGGAATGGCCTGCTAGGAGAGGAAATGCTATGCACAAAAAATTATGGGGCTTGTTACCTTTTGCAATTTGGTGGAATATTTGGACAGAACGCAATAACAGGCTATATGGGAACAGAAGAAGGGATGTAAATCAATTAATTATCGCAGTAAAATGCACAATCTATAACTGGTGTAGATGTACTAAGGTTTTTGAGAATTTTACTTTAAGTACAATCATCTGTAATTGGGATGCAGTGTTAGCTTAAGCTTTATGCTGCTTTCTCTCTTTTAATTTGTCATGCCTCTACGATTGATTACTCTTTTTAATGAAATTTATCTTTTTCAAGAAAAAAAGCATAAAAGAGTCAAAATGAAAACCCTAAATACTATTAGTATTTTTCTTGTTTTTGTATCCATAAACATATGCGAACGTTTCCAAATCTAAGTGTACCAAATCAGTTACATCCACTAACTTAAGGATCCAGTTGTTAGAGAAATGAGATGACAACGCCCAAAAGAAACTTATTAACACCAATTTAGGATAAGGGGTTTTACAATCTCCCCTCCTACAAAAAAGGATTACGTCCTCGTAATCGGTCTAGTTTACCAATTTAAGATTCACATGATGCTCATTATGGTCCAAGTGGTTAGCTAGTCGAGTGTTAGTGCACCAAATGTTCGCATCGACATTTCCAAAATTTTAACTTGCTAAGCAATACAAATGCGACCCCTTGATCATCACAAGTCCCCATGCATAGCAACATATATGCGACCCGTCATGTCATCATATTAATAACTTATAGAATTCGAGCCAACCACGTAGAAACATAAATAAATCTCGTGAGTTATTAATGCACAGGCCCTCAAGTAGTCAACTTAATCCTCCTAACGTGCGTCGGAGGACTAAATGTGTCGACCCCATTCCAAGATAATAGAACCATATTTTTTAGGAGACCCCGCGGTCATCGCCACAATAACTTATGGAAGTCGAGCCAACTATAGGCAAGCAAAAATAATCTAACATTCAAATGACACTATACACTTTCACATAGCGTTTCCATATCAGTCGGCCTTTGTGCAGTCCATAAAACTCTCGTGTCGTGGCCGGAGAGCTAAGTATTGTCGATCCCATCCAAGATAATAAATCCATATCTTTTACTAGGCGACTTCCGGTCATCACCATAATAATTTATGGAAATCGAGTCAACTACAAGTGACAGAGCGAACAAGCAACTCTTAGCATACAATTCAACATCAACTATACCATATAACCACTCATGTTATCACCCCATGTACGGGAAGTCAAAGAAAGTGTGCAAAACAATCGTTGCCTAAATGACTTCTTAAACCACTGCATAATTCTTGTCCTTCAAAAGACTATCCATTTCCATCCACTAACTTCATCTACTAATAATCAATATTAATTAACTAATACATAACAATAGTCTAATTAACGTTAACCACAATAGTGGTGTTTGTTCATCATAGTCAAAACTAGATTGTCCCAACTTTTCCTAACGGAGATGATGGTCATAAATATCATGTAGTATAAAAGACTGAATCGAGTTTGCACTTGTTTTTTTGAGGAAGATGATGAATCGAGTTCGTACTTTTTTTATGGTTGTGGGAGAATTCGCAGTATATGGGATTACTTTGTTGAAGGGTGTCACTTTGGATGGTCATACAACCCCAATGTCATTACATCTTTGAAGGATTGGAAGTTTAATTGGGGAGATGAAAGACTTAGTCGAATATGGAATAACATCCCGATTGCTATATGGTGGTGTATATCGAAAGAGCGAAATGCAAGAACCTTCGATAACAAAAAGAAAAATGTAGCAAGCCTCGTTAGAGATATCAAATTACAAGCGTTCTTTTGGGCTGAATCGAACACAAGAATGTTAGGGCTTACGGTTAATATGGTGATTTCTCAATGGGATTCATTATACCGGCCTCCGTAATTTTTTGTGGTTTTTTCTTGGGTAGCCAAATCCCCTTTCGGCTCCCCTTTTTTGTTCGTTGTAATCGTCAGGTGAAGGTACCCTCTTAAGTGCCTTTTTTTCAATGAAATTTCTACTTGATCGATCAAAAAAAAAAAAGTATAAAAGACTGAAATAACACTTGGCTTGTTGTTAAAAGGAGTGCATGTCACCAGAATGATTAAACTACTTGAAATGTTCAACCATTTATTAACAACTCAGCATACATAACATATACAACAAAAGATTATGAGACTTAAGGTATCAAATATTTAATTTAGTCATGGATAGACCTTTCACAGATGATTTGGTGGGTCAAATCTCACCAGACGTTTAAAAGGATTAACCTTTTCTACCCTACACGTTCAAAAGAAGCCAAATCTCACTCAACACAGTACTTACCCTGAGGGATGCTATGCATGCCCTTATGCCTACGAAGAAATTACATAAATACGAGAACGACCTTTTTTTTTCAATTAGCTACCCAGCTACTTCATGGAGTGATTAGCCTTAGGATAAAAATCTTCAACTATAAGTATATAATCAAGTCATATTAACCCCTATCGACCACGGCAAGTTTATATATATACCAATTAACATCAATTTGAAACTAATATCATAAATAGCGCATTTAAATACTCCATTGTTAGAACTGTTTAGATTTATCAAACTAACGATAAGTAGTATAAGAGTTAGAAACCTATATTATTTACAATTAGGATAATTTTCCTAACAATATTAAAGTTTAGGAAAAAAAAGAATAACAACAACCAATTAGCACAGAGTTCCAAACAAAGCAAAACAATCAAGGTGTTTCTAAATTTGTGCCTACGTGATCACAACAAGACCCTACACCCGCTTCCAAGGATTATGTTACCAGGGCTCTGATACCACTTTGTCACGCTCCACTTTGAATTCTAGGTCGGGCGCCCTAAAATTCCAAGTGTGGCGTACTCATGGACCGCTTTACACACTCAAACCTTCAAGCCAACAAATGGAGATCAGGCTATTATATGGAGCACATTCACATCAATCCATAAATACATACATTTTATTTGATGAAACCGTTAAAATGTTGTAAAGTTTAATAAAATCTTCAGAACAGAAATGATCTTCGACACGCAGGTCGGTTCCCAAAATAAATGTTAAGAATTTATTAGAAAGAAAATAAAAGCCTGATCTTAAAGGAAATAAATAAAATATTTTGCTAAGCACCTTAAAAATAATAATAACGAAGTAGCGTTTCGGAAATAGAAATGATCTACAAGTTAAGCTGCTCCACGGTCACGATTTCCCCTGAAAAATAGTAATTTGGTTCAGACCCCAACTAAAAGTAGGTTTTCGCACGCTTATAATATCGATAGATTAATCTAAAATGCTAATATCATATTCGAAAGGGTGAAAGAAGAAGAGGGAAGAAAACTAGCCCATTTAAGTAAAATCTTTATGACAACAATAAAAGTGGTCTAGTGAAAAATAAATTTTTTATTTGTAAAACTAGAGACTGTTCCAAAATGAAAATAGAACCAGGTCCCAAAACCAATATGTGGACTAACAAAAACTAAAACGTCCCATCCCACTCTCTTATTGGCCCAGACACCATCGTATACTCGTTTAAACACCGTAACCCAACTACAATATTCACTTCCACCGTTTTACTAGTATACTTAACTAACCAACCGTGTGTTAGATAAATAAGTGTTCGCATCGAATCCCCTATTCCAGTAATATCATGGAATATTATGAGTATTCCTGGGTCATCACAATGTAACTCATGGGAGTCGAGCCAACCACGGCATCAAACTAGATATTCACCTTCACAAAGCATTCGCGTAATCACTATACGACAACAAGACCAACTTTCCATTTGATCAGACCGTGTGACATACACGCAATCTATTCCCTTGGCTCCTCAAACGCTAGAACCATACTTGACAATAACATTTGCAAAGCACAAACCTCTATTAGCTATAACAATAACACTCCCTACTTAAATATTACTAGAACAGTAAGGCTTTAATATTAGTTACAAGTAACGGCGGAGGGACTGGTCATTACAAGTAACGAGTATTGTAATTTATCTCTTTATCAATATTAGTTATATGAAATTATGTTTCATTTCGTGCTTCTGTATCATGTACAAAAAGAGATTGGATTTTGGATGAACTTCTCTCGGATTATAAGTTTGAAATGATATGAATTTACTCAAGGCGTCATCTAATGAATATTATGAACATCAAGGATGTCTTACAACTCTTTTTTTTTTTTTTTTTTTTGTTTGTGTCTTATAAACTTGTTTCAACTGCGTGATGTAGGATCCTGCTTGGTAAAGCATACCAAAAAGGTAAGCTTTTTAGTGGTTTTTTTTTAATATATGATCGATGTTTTGATATATGTTTTAAGAAGACAGTGAGAAAGTTAGTATTTATTTATGTAATACGGTGATAATCAACCAATAAAGACAACAATGGTACTATCACTGCATTTGTGGTACTTTTGAGTTTAAAAAAGGAAAGTTTCTTGTTTGGTCCTAAGCCCATAAGGTTATTTATAGTACGGTCCAACCGGATTCTACCCTTATTCTAGGGTCCAAAGTTCTTTGAAAACATGGAAATGATTAATATACCCTACTGTTTAGAAACGTATGGAATAACATATTTCTACCAAATAGGGATTTTATTTTATCTGGAGGTCCAAATTTAATTAAAACATATAAAGGACCACAAATTTGAGTACATATCTGCTATACTGTTTACAAATTTGAGTACATATATGCCACACTGCCTACAAATTTGAGTACATATCTGCCACACTGCTTACAAATCTGAATACGTATACACTGCTTACAAATCTGAGTATATATCTGCCACACTTCTTACATATAGAGTATGTAGCCGTTGGAGATATTGAACCTGTAAATGTGACCAAGATATAACAATATTAAAACACAACAACAAAACTAGCATCTATTTTAGTATTTCGCATACGTACTCATAATCAAACCAAAATAAAGTGGCAAAACTATGAATCAAACAAAATCAAAAGAAGTTTTTATCAGTACGATATACGTACTGCGGATTTTAAACTAAAAACTCAATTGCATGTCAAGAAGTGATGAATCCATGAATATAACCGAATCAAAGCACATACTTCATTATTCCATATATGTACTCCTGGATCAAACCAAAAAAATAAGAGAAAACTTATAGATTCATAGTAAACACAAAAAGAAAACAGTACGTCATATATGTACTGATGGTTAATACACAAAAGAAAACTGAAAAACGAACCAAAAATCATAAAAATATCAGATCTACTAATGAAATAAACATAAAACATGATTTTTTTATTTAAATCTGAAGTTGTTTCATTAAAATCCACCAGTATATCATATACTTACCGATGATTAATACACAAAAGCAACTCAAAAAAGCATATAAAAAACAACCAAAATGAAACTAAAATCAGCTGCATGTGAAAACCAAGTAATGAATCTACAAAAAAACAGAATCGAAACATTTTTTTCAGTATTCCATATATATACTTCTAGATCGAAGAAGAAAAATATCCAAAACTACAAAAATAAGAAAAATTAAAGCATAATTTTTCAGTACACCATATATGTACTGCTGATTCATAATCTAAAATTCAGCTGCATGTGAAAAACAAGTAACGAATCTATTAAAAAATAGAATCGAAACACTTTTATTTGAGTATTCCATATATGTACTTATGGATCAAACAAGAAAAATCTCCAAAACTATAAAAAACAACAAAATTAGAGCAGTATAGTAGAACCTCCATATAAGAATACTCTATGAAGGAATAAACTCCGTATATAAGAATAAAAAATAATGGTCCCAACTTGGCTTAATCAGTGTAAAAATTACCTCTATATAAGAATATTTTTTTATGGTCCCAAGAGTATTCTTATATAGAGGTTCTACTGTATATTTCAGTATACCAAATATGTATTGTTGATTCATAGTCTAAAAATCAGCAGCACGTGAAAAACAAGAGAACATCATGAAATCGAACTACCAAAACCGGAAAAAGAAAGTGAAAACATCATGAAATCAATCAGATCTTCATGATTCAGTTGAGAAACAAAACAAAAACAAAGAAGAAATGGAGAGAAGATTACATGACATACCTGTAAACTACGAAACATCTTCGGAAACCCTAGGTATAACATTCATAAACGACGGCAACAGAGAAGAGGAGAGGGAGAAAGAGAGAGAGAGAGTCTGAGAAGAAAAATAATATGGAGAAAAGCTAGCTTATATTATTCGGTTATATACAGTGAAGGCTATTTTGGGAATTTTTGAAATGCACGTAATAGGTTACACACGTGTATAGGACCCGGGCTTAAAAAATTGGGCCACTTTTCTTTTGTCATGAGCCTTTTTATTTCCACTTTTTTAGGGAAGAGATAATCAAATTCCCTCAATTGTACAGGGGAGGAACATTACGGCCACAGTTTGTGTCCAGTTCATTGTTATCTAACACTGCGCACCATATTGTCATTATGCTGAGAAACACAACATTCGCCTGATACAAGAATGGCTTATCCATCTACTTACTCGATGAAATAAGTTGATCTTCTCGCATATCTAACGATTTTCTATCATGGTTTTTTTTCGTTGTTGTAATCTTGCTAAACACAATCATCATGACTGTCTTCAATGCAGTGAAACAATTCAATGTTATATTGATGGACTTGGACAAGGATGTATTGGAAAAAATCTCAGGAATAAGTTGGTGTATATGTTGGTTCCCTACTCAATGTTGCTTCACTGAGAAATTTTCCCTTTTCTGACCTTTTCATGCCGATTACCAAGGCTGGTGAGGTTCGAGCTTCTAATATGCCTCATAATGTGAATCGTATATATTACGAAAATAGTGAGGGTTATCTTGGATTGGCTAATGATAGACTCTCAATTGAACACAAAATTGCCTATTTCAAGCTGGCATGTAATAGGAATTTTGATTTTCTTCGGATGGTCCATTGATCCCTTTGATATTTGGATAGCTTTTAAAATGATTCCAAGTAGTGGTCTCATAAGAGTCGCTAACATTTTGAACATTTTGCTTATATTTCATATATAGTTTTATGATACCGTCTCTGTTTTATTTTGTCGTCAATTATTTTTTGTCATCACATCCTATTTTGTGTCACCTCAGTGATTCAACTATTCCGAGGAATTTATATGGGTGTTGCATTAGGCTTTTCGCTTTTTGCTTTGAATATTGCCCTTCAGAGGATTTGAAAATTTCATGGAAGTGAGGCAAGTAACTCCCTACATTTAAAGCATCGACACGAAGTAGATTCAAGCATTAGCAGGAAATAAATGGTGACTCTAGGTCACTCAACAAACTAATCACGTCTTGCTCCATTTTATTTTAGGGAATATTTTGTAAATGACGAATAAACAGATAAATTACATTTTAGAGTGATTTTTTTCTAAGATGTAATATAACTTTGAAAGATGCATCCATCCGCTGTTGATTTTTTTTATATATATAAATTTTTATTTTTTTTGGTCTGAAAGTTAGTTACTAGGCTGTTTACTAAATTCGAATCTCTTTGGTACAATATCTCTATGCTGACGCAAAATAAATCTTGGGATAATTGTATGGGCGTAAGCCGCATAATATGAGATTGTGTGTACATATTTCATCATCAAACACGTGTATACAGGAAGACACGTGGAGAGCATGCGGACAAAGTCATCAAAACATGATGACACACGCCCACAGCCAAGAAGTCCGTCCCGTCGACGTCGGATCTTTGCCCGAACAAATCTAAGGGCAGAAGTTAAAAGATGTATCGAAAACACGATGTACTGCGGAGCACCAAATAACTCCCGAAGAGTTACTTTATCCCATCCCCAAAAGAAGCTAAGATCAACGGTGAAGAGAAGGTTAACTGACATGGATGTGACAGGGGCAGAAGACACTTGTCTGACACGAGCATGCGTCTCAACTACCCGCATTAAACACTCTGAGCAGTATACGTGTCGATCAACCCGTGGAACGAACGAGGATGACTCTGCGTGATCAAGTAACGAGCGAAGATCTCCGCGTGATGGACACAAAACATAAGAAGATAAGGTTCCAACGGCCCTCAGAAATGGGTCCCACACTCTAACCCTATAAATACCCCCTCTCCACCAAGAGTGAGGGGATCGGAAAAACGAGGGAGAGAAGGAGAGAGAGAAGGATTGTGAGTGTAAGTTTGTCCTTTACAATACACAGACCTATGTAAACTCCAAAGTCATTCGACTATCTCTGTAATCATCAAGTATATAGTGAAACACCAACCCCGTGGATGTAGGCCTTAGTGCTGAACCACGTAAATCCCAGTCTTATTTACATTTCAGCACTTTATATTCGTCTAACGCTCCATGAGTTTTACTTTTATACTTCGTTTTCTTTATCTTCACCTGGGTAAACGTCTCTCGCGATATTATTGGATGAGGCTATGATAAACCCGAAGGTTTTGAGCCAAGGAATCAATGAAATTGTATCATCAGTGCGAGTATGTACCTAGAGTGCGAACATTGTTTGTGAACATATAGATGCCTACGTGATTTACGTGTTCACAATTTGGCGCTAGAAACAGGGACTTTGTCCCGGTAAAAGATTTATCTTATCCTGTGATTTCATCTTAAACTAGCATATGATTGCTCTGCTTCATTAGCTCTGACAGTATTTATTTTACCATATTCAAGAACAACGCACCCGTTATCTTCGTTAGCTCCGGAAGTATCTTCGTTTATTGGTTAAAAGATTTACTACCTAGATCCATGAATTTACATTTTTTTTAGATCTCGTACGGACGTGTCTTCCCGGTGGGTTTTCGTAAATTTTCAAAGGATCTACAGGCATTTTTTTTTTTAAAAAAGGGATCTTCTCGCGTTTCTACGTACTTTCAATGAATCCACACTTTTAGTAAGACTTTACCCCGTGTATTTTAACTCATGTGTTTTAATCGAATGAGCCTCCCTAAGAGTTCTCTCTGTGGCCATCGGGCAGTTTTTCCCTGTCTTGGAGTAAGGTATTTCACAAACTAACCCGATCCGCGCGGACATTTCTGTTTCTCGCTGTTTAAAATTCCCTTGTGCAGAAAGAAAGCGACAAAAGGACCCACTATGGAAAAGATGCAGGAAGCAGGAAAGTCCAAAGCCTCGTCAAAGGAAGCACCAAGAACAACCCCGGTCATCACCCGAAGCAAGCAAAAAGGAGACAAAGCCAAAATGACTAGTCCGAGGCAGGATACCGCGGAAATCACTTCGCCGATGAATGCTAACTCCGTTGCAGCCGCGGGTCTCAGAGCAGCGGTGAGAAAGTACAGTACTGCGGCGGCAACCCTGAGGGTTGCAGAAGCCAGCAAAACTTTTGCTATGAATCAATTTCATCAGCCAAAAGAAAAGGTGGATGAATCCAGAACACATCAACCTGCGCACCCGCCAACCTTCGGAATGCCATCAACAAACGATCAGAATCAAACTGTGCCGGCGGCTCTAACACCGCGGATGGGCACTCAGCCCGATTTGGAAATGCCAACAATCGAAGCTGAACCTCTACCACCTTTAGTACAGACCGTAGAAGAAGGCGGCACCATGGCCGTAGTAGCACGAGCTGGGACTCCCAGTCAGGGGTCAAACCAATCACATCGATTGATGGCTGAGCTTGAAGAGTTGAAGAAGAGCCAACAGGTTTACGCAGATGTTGTAGCTCTGCTGGCCAGAGAAAACCAAGATTTAAAAGACCGGATTGCCCTAAGTACGAAGACCAGCCAACAACTTGATGAAGCCAATTCAAAGGCACCAGAACCTAATCGAGACCGAAGAGTCATCGTAGCAGCTAAGGGAGACGCGGCTAGGGGAAGTAGCGCGTCCGACCCGGATTCTAATGATGCAGAGTCAGAATATCACGAGCAGAAGAGCGTAGGGAACCACCGTGCGATGGAAGAGATTCGTGATGAAATGATGGCCGAGATCAGGCAGTTAAAAGCTAGACAAGGCGGGGGAAGGTTAGAGGAGGTCATGAGAGAGGCTAATTCCACGCCCCTAACTCATCACCTGGCCAACACCCCTATTCCGCTGAAGTGCCCTGTCCCGACCTTCGAATTCTATGACGGATCCAGTGATCCCGCTGCACATATTCGGTATTATAACCGTGTTTTAGCCAGATGGAGTCAGAACGACGCCGTACTCTGTAGATACTTCCCATCAAGCCTGAAGGGATCGACATTGTCTTGGTTTGATAATTTGCCGCCGGACTCCATCCACTCCTACGACCAACTCGCAGAAAAGTTCTTGAGAACTTACATGTACAACAAAGCCGTTAACACCGGAATGGATAAGCTATTTTCGCTGGCAATTGGCTACAAGGAAACACGAGGGAATACACTAACAGATGGCACAAGATCTGCCAAGCCATAGGAAGTGTGGACCCAGTGGTAAGTATCAACTGCTACAAGTGGGGATTAGACCGAATGAGTCCACTATTTGTTGAGATTCATGGAAGCGTGCCTAAGACAGGGAGATCTTCGAATAATTATTGAAAAGCACGCTCGTCTTGAAGAAATCCAGCGTGAAAACCCGAGGGCGTCCGCAGAGGTCTCACCGTACCAATTCCGCAGAACAAACCAATGGGGTCAAAAGGAATAGCTCAGTGGAACGGCCTCACGAAGATAGGAAGGAACGAAGGGATGAACGACGAAAAGACGATCGAAAATTCGAAGATCAAGTTTACACGAAGCTCAATGCTAGCTATGCCGGATCTGCGAGAGATCAAAGGAAGGGAAAATTTGGAGTGGCCATGGTCTAAGGGAAAACACCCCAAGACCGAGAAGTCTAAAGATTACTGTGAATATCACTGCTTCAACGGACACCAGACCGAGAAATGTAAAAACCTCAAAATAATGATCCAAAACTGATTGATGCTGGCGAACTCCAATACATACGAAAGGAGGTCACCGAGGATAGATCCAAACGACCAAGCCAGTCCAACTTCCGAGGGGAACCGCACAATCAACACCATCTCGTGTTCTGAAGCCGGGGCCCTCACTTACAGCACAAATAGGAAAGAGGCTACGGAAACAGTTCGAGGACCACTGCGAATTGTATAAGATTGATGGTGTAGAAGTGGACGAGCACGAAGAGTGGATGGACTCACCTATTATCTTCGACGTGAAGATATCGAAGAAGATATGGAAGACCATAACGACCCCCTGGTCCTAACACTACCAGTGGCTGGATGTAACCTCAAAAAGATCCTCATAGACGGGGGAAGCTCAGTAAACGTTCTATTCTACGACGCATTCAAACGAATGAAACTCCATGAAGAACAGCTGATGACCTCTTATTACACCATCTACGGATTCAATGGGCACCCACGAAGCCATTGGGAGACATCGTGTTGCAGGTTAACGCCGGACCCATGAAAGTAGAAACACGATTCAGCGTGGTTGACGCCCCATCCCCCTACAACGCCATTATGGACGAAAGTGGTTACATAAACTCAAGGGAGTGGCGGCAACTTACTACCAATATCTCAGATTCCCTACACCTGAGGGAGTGATGGAAATCAAGGGAGATCGGGTCTCTGCAAGAGAGTGCCAAGCCACTCAGGATCGTATCAACAACGAACAAGAGCAGCAAAAAACCCGAAGAATTAAAAATAAAGAAGCCGCGAAAGAAAAGGCCATAGACCTGTTCCTCAAGGAAACCACGGAGGGGTTTGACAAAGGATGATAATGTCCTAAACACAGAAACAGGTACTTCAGCAGCCAACAAAGGACAGAACATACCAAATAGCAATCAAAGAACGTCCCAGTCCTCG
Organism: Papaver somniferum; assembly: GCF_003573695.1. NCBI lineage: Eukaryota > Viridiplantae > Streptophyta > Magnoliopsida > Ranunculales > Papaveraceae > Papaver > Papaver somniferum. The sequence goes on from NC_039368.1 coordinate 38,277,019, forward strand.
GGGATCCGAAGCCGGTGTTCACACCAGTAGAGCCCGTGAAAGAAATCAACATAGGAACGGAAGAAAACCCGAAGATGATCAAAGTAGGGACCATAATGGACGAAAGAAGAGAAGATTCCTTAACCAAATTACTTAAAGAATACGCGGATGTATTCGCCTGGAAGCTAGGAGATATGCCGGGGATTGACCCGAAAATAATCCAACACGAGCTGCGCATCAAACCAGGCACGCCACCTTTCAGGCAGAAAATAAGAAAAGTTGCACCGGAGTACCATAAGGCAGTGGAAAAAGAACTTCGGAAACTACTAGAAGCGGGGTTCATCAAAGAAGTCAAGTACCCTACATGGATCTCCAACATGGTCGTCGTTCCTAAGAAAAATGGAGGGGTTAGGATATGCATCGATTTTACTAACCTCAACAAGGCATGTCCAAAGGACAGCTATCCCCTGCCAAGCATAGATCAGCTGGTTGAAGCAGTAGAAGGATACGAAGAGCTGTCTTTCATGGATGGATATTCTGGTTACAACCAAGTAGCCCTGGCAGAAGAAGATCAACTACACACAGCATTCTACACCCCACATGGCCTTTATTGCTACACTAGAATGCCCTTTGGACTTCGAAACGCAGGGGCAACATACCAAAGAATGGTCGATGCTATCTTCAGGCCATGGATTGGTAGTACCTTAGAAGTCTACGTTGATGACATGCTCGTCAAAAGTAAGCTGCGCAAAGATCACCATCAGGATCTGAGAGATATCTTCGAAGCAATGAGGAACATCACATGAAAGTAAACCCAGAGAAATGCACCTTCGGTGTCACTTCAGGGAAATTCCTCGGATATCTGGTAACAAAAAGGGGCATTGAGGTAGACCCAGCGAAGATTCAAGCCATAGTAGAAATGCCATCCCCGAAGAATTTAAAAGAAGTGCAGAAGCTCAATGGGTCCATAGCAGCCTTGGGCAGATTTATTGCCCGATCCTCGGACAAATGCAAACATTTTTTCAATATTCTCAAAAAAGGGAGTAAGTTTGAATGGACCGCAGAATGCGAAGAAGCCTTCCAGAAAATCAAAGAACACCTGGCTTCAATTCCAATCCTGCAGAAGCCTGATCCTGATGAGGTTTTGGCATTGTACATAGCAGCGACGGAAGACGCAGTTAGCGCAGTTTGGTCAAAACCAATACGAAGATAGAAACACCTATCTATTATGTCAGTAAGACCCTCAATTCGGAAAGGAACTACACGAAGATCGAACAACTTATCCTAGCATTGGTATGGGCTACTCAAAAGCTGAGAACCTACTTCCTAACTCACTTCATCCGGGTCCCATGCAAAGCACCACTGGAAGCAGTCCTTAAAAGCGCAGGAAAAGTGGGCAGAATAGCCAAGTGGAACACCCACCTGGACCAATTCAACATCATTCATGAAATTCAACATTCCCGAAAATCCCAAGTTTTGGCGGATTTCTTAGCAGACCTCCCCCTGGACAACGACGAGAGATTAAGGGAATACCAGAAGCCGAGGAAGAAAGCAAGGATCCAATGGATATCCTCGAACCCGCGAGTCAAAGACAATGGGAAGTCTTCGTCGATGGTTCCAAAAATAAGGAAGGAGCAGGAATAGGCATCGTCATCACCACCCCAACCGGAGAAAGGATCGTACAGGCACTCAGGTTAGAATTCAAAGAGCATACTAACAACATCGTCGAATACGAGGCAGTCGTACATGCCCTCCGTTTAATAATAGAATGGGGGTAACCGATGTAAGACTGACAAGTGATTCGCAGCTTGTCATACGGCAAATAGGGCTCGAGTACAATGTGTACGACGACACCCTCTCAGCTTACATGGCCTTGGTCCAAACATTGGCATCACAAATTCCGAACATCAAGTTCCGGCACTTATGCAGAAGGGATCTCAGGCACGCGGATGCCCTAGCATATATATCATCCATGCTGAAGGACAAAAGCGTCGAAGCTATTAAATAACAAGGGTATACGAGCCTTCGATTGCATCACAATTCTCCTTCGCTACCAATCAAGATACAGTGGAAGAAAATATCGAAGACCAGGTAGGAGAAGACATCCATAACGATTTTGACGAAGAAGATATCCTGTCAAGAGCAAATCAAGACGAAGATTTCAGCAACGAAGATGATTGGAGAATGGTGATCCATGCGTTTCTCAAGAAGGAACCTTACCCGCGGATCATAAACAAGCCAGGAAAATACTCTCCAAAGTAGGAAGATATGACCTTCGGGATGGAATCCTGTACAAGAAATCCTTCCTCGGACCGTTACTACGCTGCTTGTCCAGGAAAGAGGGGCATCGAATTCTAAACGACATCCATTATGGTGACGCAGGGAATCATAGCGGCATGAGATCACTAGCCGACAAAGCAAAAATGCAAGGATATTACTGGCCCACAATGATACAGGATGCCGCAAGAATGTCCCGACGATGTGAAGAATGTCAGCGTTTCGCCAAAAAGATACACGCGCCAGCAACAACGTTAAATTCTGTAGTATCCCGTGGCCATTTGCAAAATGGGGCATAGATATCGTCGGGCCTTTCATCGAAGGATCAGGGAAAAGACGATTTTTGATAGTAGCCACGGACTACTTCAGTAAATGGGTGGAAGCTAAAGCCTTACCTTGCCAGGATCAGAGACGTGGATGTGTTTACTTTCATATTCCAAAACATCATTTGCAGGTTCGGCATACCAGCAGAAATCGTGTCCGATAATGGTAAGCATACAGGGAAAAATATAGACATGCTCTTCGATACTTTCAAAATAAGGAAGAACAAATCCACCCCCATATACCCTCAAAGCAACGGACAAGCGGAAGCCACTAACAAGACCCTCGCCCTTATCCTCAAAAAGCAATTAGACGAACATAAGGGGCGATGGTGTGAACAGTTGCACAATGTGTTATGGGCATACAGGACAACACGAAGATCTGCCACTGGGGAATCCCCGTTTCTCCTCACTTATGGAGCTGAAGCAGTCATCCCAACAGAGATCCTCATGCCAACCACAAAGACCGAAGCATGGGAGAAAAATCTCACAACAGACATGATGTTAGAGAGATTGGACGACCTGGAAGGAAGAAGGGAAGCAGCATTGCAGAAGATGGAAAATTATCAACGAAGACTAGCAAGGGAGTACAACAAAAAGGTAAACTTCGAAATTTTGTAGAGGGGCAGTATGTGCTAAGAACAATCCCACAGTATCAACGAGAAAAGAAATGGGGAAAGCTAGCACCTACGGAGGACCTTTTATAATACACGACATTGCGGGAAACGGTTCCTACATCTTCGCAATCTGAAAGGCGAGGTCTCCGCATCCTTGGAATGCTAAGTGGCTCAAACCATACTACCCATAGGAGCAACGCAGCTTTGCATCTGCGTGAAGAATACCAGAAGAAGAAGGCAGCGTAACCGCTCTACATGTTTCTATCTCTGGACGAGGAGTAGCAGGCCTCAACCTATCAATCAAACAAGCTTTCTGAAATTCAAGTAAACAAAACTATCAACAATATTGGGGAAAGTAGTTAATCTACAATCTCTCAGGGCTCCCCATCAGTGTCCATAAGTGTAAGACCGGGGGAAGGCACCCAGCAGAAAGAGATACCCAACCAATCTTAAGGCAACGGGTCGACGGAATGGGTGTATGTAAATATTTTAACCCCATATCCTAGAACGTTGCCTCGGCCCCCACCGTCTGGGAATCCTCTGGCCAAGGGTTCGCCAGGGGTGACAGGTCTCAAGACGATCACGAAGGTACCTCCCTTCGGTATCGCACCCAAACACTTAAAACACTCTTCTTTTGTTTTTATGTCCTTCCTCACAATGCTTAAAATAAAAACAAACTGATATTGCAGGTATATCAAAAGAATGATCCATTTCATAAAGGTTGGTTACAAAAAGCGGCAAGGCCAATACAAGGAAAACACATCAAAAATATTCTTTTTACAAAATACTAGCAAAATCTAACGGAAGGCTAATGATGCCGCGGTCTCTACTTAGATGATGCCGCCCCATCAGCAGGGTTGTTCCGAAGAGTTGAAGGGACGCTCCCACCAGATGGGTCCCGAGGAGCCAGGCAAGGAGGCAGGTACAGGACGACGCGGATAGCTCTTCACGAGGCCATGCTCGGTCTTAAGGCCAAGCTCAATCTTCTCCAGCATCTTGTTTGTCTCCTCAGCCAATTGACACCGAGCCTTATGCATAATAACTGTCGTCCGCTGGTGGGCTTGAGATAACAACGAAGATAGACGATTCACTTCTTTAGAAGCAGCACCAACGGCCTCCTCGCGGGATGCCGCCAAACTCTTAAAATGATTAGTCTGTTCTTCCTGCTGCGCTAAGGAAGATTGAGCCTTTTCAAATTTTTCATTTGCAACGCGGAGTTGTCCCTCGAGCTCTGAAAAAGACAACACAAGGGAGTTAGCACAGAAAAGACACAATCACACTCGACGAAATAGGTTATACCTTCGACACAAGCCGAAGCCTCTTCATACTCATTAACAACCGCATCTCGCGCTTCATCAAGATAGTCATATTCCTCGGATAATTTCTTATAATCTAGTTGAAGGTTGGTGAGAGTAAATTGACTGGCATCTAATTCTACCTGCTTCATCGAATCCATGTGACGAAGGTGGTTGACTTCGTTGTTTATCTCTGTTACCCCTTTGCTAAGTCTGTACATACATACTTCAAGATTCCTCTCAGACTCAGCCTGGGGGCTATTTCAGCGCGAGACGCAGCAAGGGCTTTGCTGAGAGCCCCAACTTCGGCTCTGGCATCGTCCCTTTCTCTAGTAAGCACAGCATACTCTCCTTAATTCCCGGAAAAGGAAGGGAGCGAGCCTTTTGTAATTCCTCTTCCAGAAGATGTATTCTAGACTCCAACAACGAAGTACGCTCAGGGATTCCCGCAGATTCTCACGTGTCCACAGCAGCGTACCATTGAACAAAGTACGGTCATGATTATACAGATTCTGCATATCAACCATCTGAACATGCCTTGCGCGCCATCCCTCAGCTCGAGCGTCCCACTTTTTGGCTTCGCTCTTAATTTTTTCGACCAGCTCTTTGATACGAGATTTTTGCCGGCCCTTTCGTTTCGAAGCCATATCAGCTCGGGGACGCCACCCACTGAAGATAGGGTGGGGAGCTCAGACAGAACAACTAAGTAGTAGAAGGAATTACGAGGGAAAGATGAAGAACCAAACCTGTGAAAGCTGAAACTTGGCCGCGAGTTTGCTCTAACTCAGCACGAACGGCGGCAAGCTCTGAACGAAGACCAGCCTCCGCTTCACCCACCTTTCTTTCTCTTTAAGGCTTTTCTTCAGTTCTTCTATCTCCACCTCAGCCGCAGATAATGCCTTTTCTCTGTGACGAAGCTTAGCCTCCAGCTTCAAAGATTTCGCTTTAAAGAATTGATACACACATGGTTACAATGCTCACTCCTCATCATCTACATCAAACGGAAAACATTATTACCGAAGGATTCAATTGTCACGAGAGATGTACGAGGACTTACCTCCAAGACACGCTGCTGGGGAAAACCATATTGGTACCCATCGGCTATGGCCATCATGTCAGCAACAGAAGAGGGAGGGTCCGATACGAGGGTAGCCTCTGGAACACTCAAGCTTTTCCCCCACATCTCAGCAACACGCGCCTGGGAGATAGTTCCATCATCCGACGGGTATAAGCATCGGAATCTTTCTCACCAGCAACCACCGGGGCAGGGTGGGAACAAACAGCAGACTCTTTTTCTTGAGCCAATCCATTATGGCATCCTCACCCTCAAACATCAGCGAATGAGGGAAATCCTCGGGAAAGTCAACCACAGACTTCCCCTTGCTGACATTTGCCCCATCGGCACAAGTTTCGGCATCACGCGCATGATCATCCGCGCCCTCATTCTGAACAGCCATCTTCCTTACCAGAACCCCCGAGCACATCCCAATCATCATTGGGGGAAAGCAAAAAGTCTTCGGGAAAATCGAGGGCATCGTCAAAGAGTTCCCCGCGGAATATATCCTGTCAAACGAGAACTCTTGAGAAATGGTGGGGAGAGTTTCCGCAGCCTCACCAGCAGGAGCAGACATGTCCGCGATAACCTTCGTCAGCCACCGCGGCGTTATTCTCCCTACAACACCATCACACCCGCACCAACCTCTTCCTCGACATCAGGAGGGGAAGTATCAGTGCGTTCTTCCCCATCAAAATTTCTTCATCCTCGGCAAACTCTTCGTTCACCGGACTGGTAACTTCTTCATGAACCTCAGCCTCACCCGTTACAATGGTAGAAGACTGCTTGGGCCCAATCTTTTTCTTCTTCGACACCTGCACACGTTCCACAAAAAGAGTTATTTCTTCATACAAAGTTTGATTTTCAAAAAAGGAGGGGCGCGGCCAGAATCTACAATAACCATACCTTGGCAGTAGTGGCACTCTTCGATGGAAGTATAGCACCAGAACCTTCCTCTTCGTCTCCTTCAACGACGTCGAGAGCATAAGGAAAGTTCATGCCTTCGAAATTTAAACGCCAAGGACAGAAATCTCCATAACGAGCAGGAGGAGATTCACGAGGCCTGCTGCTCTCAGAAGGACGCCAACCGCGCGGACCGGGAATCCAACCATACGCCCAAGGACCAACAATTTCAATAACAGTGGCGTGCCACTCATAATCATGGTCACGCTTGATCCTTTCGCGCGCGGGAAAAAGTTTCCGCTGACTCGACCCCTCGGTGCCTGGAACATATTTCAGTTTGGCATCGGTCACCTCACTTAACAGACGAATTTCGCCCCGAGGAGCAGCGAGGTTCCGAAGGCTAACACTCCACGGTTTACGGTTCCTACTATTGACATAATCCCCAAAGGAGTTGTTGAAGCTTTCAGGAGTATACCATTCCCTCTCAGCGGGATTTGGAACGTAACATGTCATCGTCGTCTCCCCCTTACTCCGCAGATAACATTCCCTCAGTGTACGGAGATAATTCCCCGATAATTGCGACACGGAACGACTGTGAGTATTGGTGGAAGAGCCTTCACGACCAGACAGCACATCGTAATAAAAGGAATCACCAGACTTGTACAACGGCAGCATAAGACCCGCCTCGAAGTCTCCAACCGTAGTCAACAGGTGAAACTCATCAAACTGATACTTCGAGATGAGCTCGTAAGTAATATCATCCTCAGGGGCATAGAAACGAACCTCGAAGGCTTGAAGCTCATGCTTTTCCTTGAAAACTTCAAGGTCAATGTGCTTGAACGTGACTTTTTTCTTGCTGACCGAAACGCTGTGTATCACCGGGGCAGCATCATCCTCTTCCGCGGGATCGGACGAACCAACAAAAGCTTCGGAAGCTCTTCTTTTCAAAGAAGGATTCTTAAACGATTCAGTTCTCGGCACACCACCTTTGGAGTTCTTCCCTTTGAAAGAAAGTACTGGAGGCGGCGGCAGAGGATGCTGCACGGGCGCTACAGAACAAAGAGGAGGAATATCGAAGGCGCCACCACGAGGAGGTGTCTGCGTACATCTAGAGTCATCACGAGAACGGGAAGTAACACGACCAGCAGCATATCGAGACCCGGAAGGACTCTTCGATGGATCCCCTTTCCTAGGAGGAGAGGCCTTCGTCCCAGAAGAAGACGAAACTTTACTTCCGCGGGGATCCATTTGTGACAATTTAGAGAGATCTCCCCCCAGGTGGATATGTATCAGACTCTCTACGAGGAGGGGATCTCGGTAGACTGGATGCCAGAGTTGGATAAGGAAGCCGCGGACGGTCAGACATGGCTGCGAAGATGTACAACATAAACAAGTTAGAACCAAACACGAGGACATCGCCAAAGATCAAAAAACCACAAAATTAGCAGTTCATCTCAATATAACCCAGAAACCCTAAAACTAGCATACATGCTTGAATTCCCCAAAACCCTAAAACCTTAAACTTAAAAATCCAATCAAAACACAACAATGGCCTCCTCGACTTGAGAAGAAGAACAGGGGAAAACTAGCATACATGTATCAAAAGATGTTCTTCATCACAAACAAGGGACGACAGCAGCTGAAAATTTACAATCAACACAACTTAAAACAACAGAAACGAAGAAAAGAAACCTTACCACCATAAACAAAATCCCGAAAGAAGACAACAAACCAGAAACAAAGAAGAAACGAGCGTGATTAATGCTAGGGCAGAGAGAATTTAATGGTTGAAGAACAAAGAATGAAGACTGACAGGGAGAATGAAATTAATTTTGTGGAACGTTGAATGAAATTAATTTTTCTCCTCTCCTTAATATACTCGAAAGAAAGAGAAGGAAGTTAAAGGGGGAATGGGAAACGTGCCCATTAAATGAGCAGTTAATGCACAAGTAAGAAACATGCCCAAGTATCTAGGAGAAGTTATTAGGAGAGAGGAAGAATATGTAACATCTGTTTTCTTCAATGCTCCCACTAAACACTCAATCCCGAAGAAAAGGGGCAAATTGTGTGTACATATTTCATCATCAAACACGTGTATACAGGAAGACACGTGGAGAGCATGCAGACAAAGTCATCAAAACATGATGACACACGCCCACAGCCAAGAAGCCCGTCCCGTCGACGTCGGATCTTTGCCCGAACAAATCTAAGGGCAGAAGTTAAAAGATGTATCGAAAACACGATGTACTGCGGAGCACCAAATAACTCCCGAAGAGTTACTTTATCCCGTCCCCAAAAGAATCTAAGATCAACGGTGAAGAGAAGGTTAACTGACATGGATGTGACAGGGGCAGAAGACACTTGTCTGACACGAGCATGCGTCTCAACTACCCGCATTAAACACTCTGAGCAGTATACGTGTCGATCAACCCGTAGAATGAACGAGGATGACTATGCGTGATCAAGTAATGAGCGAAGATCTCCGCGTGATGGACACAAAACACAAGAAGATAAGGTTCCAACGGCCCTCAGAAATGGGTCCCACACTCTAACCCTATAAATACCCCCTCTCCACCAAGAGTGAGAGGATCGGAAAAACGAGGGAGAGAAGGAGAGAGAGAAGGATTGTGAGTGTAAGTTTGTCCTTTACAATACACAGACCTATGTAAACTCCAAAGTCATTCGACTATCTCTGTAATCATCAAGTACATAGTGAAACAACAACCCCGTGGATGTAGGCCTTAGTGCTGAACCACGTAAATCCCAGTCTTATTTACATTTCAGCACTTTATATTCGTCTAACGCTCCATGAGTTTTAATTTTATACTTCGTTTTCTTTATCTTCACCTGCGTAAACGTCTCTCGCAATATTATTAGATGAGGCTATGATAAACCCGAAGGTTTTGATCCAAGGAATCAATGCAATTGTATCATCAGTGCGAGTATGTACCTAGAGTTTGAACATTGTTTGTGAACATATAGATGCCTTCGTGATTTACGTGTTCACAGAGATAGTTCCAAAACAAGGATGGAAGCCTATAAACTAGCCGCCCTTTTCTAAACAGCCAAAAATTACATTACACACCACCTGTAATAGGTGGTAAAGACACTGCAGCGCCAACTTCATTCTGTCATTTCCGGAATGACCAATGATGGATATTGTACTTTCTTTAGTCATCTAGCAGATATTACCGGCTATAAATTAGTTTGTCAGGCAATATTTAGGGCTCAAAAAAGGATAATTAGGACAAGATAGCCCCATATTGACTTTATTTGTGAATGGTTATTTGTTATGATTCTTTCGACTTTATAATGTCTTGCTCCGATGTCAGGCTCGGCGTAACCGGAATGAAGTCTTTCCGATCTCGAATTCTTGTTCAAGCAAGAGCAGCCAAGTGGATGTTATCACACAACCCTAGTTTGAATCTTGAGAGCCCTGGTAGAAAAATGAATGTCCAAATAATAACGTAGATATGCGGAAGTGCCCAAGTATGTATTGCATCGAACCTCCCTACATAGTTGTGATCCAACTAAAGATTTTTATTCCAGTAGGGACAACAATGATCATGGTAATTGCCGTGAAGTAGGAGCTGGTCCCTCTACATTTGTTGGCTACCTTGAAATGTCTGCTGAAACTTAGTTTAGGTTTGAGCTAGTTGGGCTTGGTTGGACAAATCCAACCGGTCATTTCTTATAAGTCTTTTTTAAAAGAGCAAGAAGTGGGCTTTTCCTATCTGATTGACTTTGCCACGGCATCACTAACAACTTCACATTCCCCACCAACAGATTCAAGATCACCAATATTTATAGTAGTTTCTGGCGTAGGAAGCCTGAGTTTTTGATAGTTCGTTCTTAAATAACACGTGGTTAGAGTTCTTCTTTGGGACAGGGATTCCAGGTATACATGAGTTCTCTGTCTTCAACAAAAGGTCGAATCCCGGGCCATTACAGCACGGGTTTTTGCTAGTCCTATATATAAAACAAAGGAGGTATTTTCTGATTTCTTTAAGTTAAACTAAATTAAACTAAAAGTGAACAAGGAAAACTGAACAAGCAAATCAAATATGTAAAAATATTGGTTAAGGATTTCGTTTTCATCCACAAGTATGTCCTTGTCTTAATAACTATATTTGATATTTAATCTCTCATTATCAAAAGCCATATGATACCTTGATCGTCAAAATATCCCTCAAATTTCCTCAAGTCATCAATAAACACATTAAAATATGCGAATATGAATTCTACCAAGAAAAAAACCTAACGTATAAAAGCACTAATCAAGATTAATTCCGGCGGAGCTTTAAAATTCATAAAATTAGGCTAATCAATGCAATTGACGTGGAAAGCGCACTAATCAATTTAATGAAGGTCACGAATTAATTCTAATTACTAGGATATATCACTACAAACAATAACCACAATTATGCAACTTGTATTCAAGGAATATCACTTTTGCATATAATAAACCTTAAACTAGCTTTAATATGATTACGAGTTCGACCAATTTGCAACTTGACAAAACAAACAACCAAATCATACATGGCGATATTTTTAGTGAATCATGAACGATAAATATGCGACAAAAATAATTCGTTAAACCAAAAATCATATTATGTGAAATCAAACTAATCTTTAACCAATAATGAATTAACTTCTCACATTTAAGACAAGAAGAAAAAGTAGAACTTTCATGTCTAAACCCTAGAAAATAAGTAGGATAGATATGATAAGATAGATGAAAGACCCAGAAATCTTTTATGTGAACAAGGGTTTCCTTTTATAGAATTTTTATTTCTCCCACTTCCAAAACTAGGTCAAGACTTTAGAAGTCCATGTCCAACTACTAATCCACCAATGCCTTTTCTACAGCAGCAACAACCACTTGTTCATACTAATCATCACCAACAATAAATTCTTCTTCTTAACCACCAACAACTGCAACTCATACCTTCTGTAGCAACAACATCACCACACAAATCCCTCAATTCTTGAACATCGAATACCTTTTTTAACTGTCATTTCTTATACCATTACAATCACAAGCTCCATCTTCTTCATTGGTAAATTTCCAATGTGGGAAACATCCACCACCATTCAAAAACCCCAATTCACCATTTCTTCAAATTCTTCTCCACCACTTGTCAAATCAACGACACAAACACTCACCATATTTCATGCAATCATTCACGGCAATGAACATGTCTTTCTATCATCCGTACCACAATCATTAACTAACCCAAAACAACCACCATCGGACTTCATTTCTTCCCCACCGCATAATCAATATCAGATCCCCTTTTCTCAATTCAATCTTCTTCTCTATGACCATTATCAATTCGAAGAAAACCCAACTTCTAATTCTTATCACTGTTGACACCAACAATAATACCAGAATCAAACCCCTATACTCACCAGCAGAACTCTAATTTCAGATCCCTCAATTGCATTTCCTCATTTAATCCAAAATATCTAATATCTCTTGCTTTCACGGTGACCACCATGATCATCTCTTACACCTCAATCAACAAAATCTTCATTCAGCAGCGATATCTTGTTGCATCTTCTTACAACGTCAATTAAGAGAAATGAACCATAACTTCTTTGATTAAGGAAGTTATTGAGCTTCTTCTTTCGATCAAAATTGGGTCATAATAATTAGGACGGTTGTTGGCACCCGTCAATTGGATAGGGGAAACTAAGTGGCAGGCCCTAATACTGATACTTTCCTTACATATGGGTGCTCTGAGAAGATTACATGGATTCCTTCAATGACTCATAATAGCACTTGTTTGTGAAATGACCATTATGCCCTTTACACATATTTCTTCTTCTTTTGCTCCGATGACTCCAAAACACTTGCAAAACTCAAAACAAACGTAAAATATATAATTCACAAGAAAACTAGCAAAGAGAGCATACTTATTAGATAATAACTGAGGTGTTTATAACATTTGTCAAGAAATAAAAACGCACATAATCTGTTTTAGGATTTCATACCAAAAAAATTACCCCGAAGACTTCATAATATTTATCTAGATTGAAGGTTGACCGTTAGCTTCAAAATACTGGATTCGAATGAGTGTTCTCTAAAAATCAAATGTATAATAAGTTATGATGACTAGATTAATGAATTTAATAATCATATAAATAATATGTACAAATTTATTGAAATATTCGTCCAGTCTTTAGTGGACAACTAAATGAGCTTGGTTAACCACATGCATTTTCCCAATAAAGGTTTTCATTTTTAAGTTGGATGTGTGTTATTTTATTTTATACGCCATGCACATTTCTTGCATTATAATTTCTCATTTAATGTCATAAAGAAATCAAACACACGGCTCTAATACGTGTCGTTCCTTCAATTTTGAGCACTCATATATTTATCACAAAAAACCAGTTTGTAAGCTCGAACATGACAATGATCTTATGCGAGTACATTACACCAGTTTTATGCTACAAATGGAAGACAAAAGAAATGAAACTATACTAGTAGATGAACATAAAGAAGAAATGAAAAGAAAATTGGTTGGGAAATTAGAGTTGGAAATGGATTGTCTTATATAAAAACCCGAAGCCTAATTTATTGAATGGTAACCGTATAGATTAAACGCCTAAATAAGTAGAGCCGCTATAGAAAAATGGATGACCAAAAAATAGAGCCGCTAAAGGAAAATGGACGACCAAAATCGATTGGGAGGTAAAAAAATGTCAAACAAATAAATACATTTAATCTAGATACTCAACCTCTAACCAACTCGATTAGAGCAAGCACTATAAATCCTTTTCCTATTTGAATTCACAACTCCGTGGAACCTTGTTTGGAAATTTTCCCTCGTGGCGAATATTCAATATCTGGCTAGGATGTCTCCGGCACATCTCAATGCTTGACTAGTGTAATCAATTTTGGCTGATGGCTGAGATATTGTCAAGATTTTGTTCCATAGGTCCAAACCAGTTTCTTAATCTCGGCGAGACGAGATTGGCTGAGAAACTCGCCGAGACGACCGGTATTTCACAAAGACATGACCGAGGTCTCGCCGAGACAAACTTAACAAATGGAAATATATTAATAAAAATCAAATCCCATTTTAAAAAACTCGATTATGTTTTGCTTTTCTTAAATATTTGTGTTATTTTTATATATTTATATACAAGCTTAACATATGTAAAGTTTGCAAAATATTTTGCATATATATTACGGGTACAAATATTTGTATTGTTTTTATATATTTATATACAAGCTTAACATATGTAAAGTATGCGAAATGCTTTGCATATGTATTGCACATGTCAAGCTTAACATATGTAAGCTTAATATATGTAAAGTGTGTGAAATGCTTTGCATATGTATTACGGGTACAAAACTTGAAAATAAAGACTCGAAATTTTACCAAAAATCTTTAGAAAAGAAGTTGTTTAAGTATGTCGGGCCCAGACGAGACAAAATTGAGGCCCACTACTTTGCGCCCGACTAATTAAGTCTAACTCCCATAATTAAAGTCAATAGGTTAAAAATTTATACTCTATAACTGGGTTGCAAGGACGCATGTGAATCGAGCTTTAATGAATTCTAATATGCAACAGCAAGTAGAGCTGCATAGGAACCGGCGCGAAATCGCGGAACTGGACCAGAACCAATAAACCCGGACGGGAACCGAACTAGGGGGTACAAGAAATGGGAACAAATCTTAGAACCTGTGTAGAGAGGTTACATGTACTCGGTTCTTAAGGAATCCAGGTTGGTATCAGACCGAAAAAACTGGGTAATAATAGTCGTTGAGTATAAGTGAATCCTAGCCATCGATGCTATGTATTCATGGCCATCTTATCTATTACTCATCATTATTTGCTCGTTCTTTTATGTCCCCCCCCATGAATTGAAGAATCGCGGCATCATTGTTCACTTCTTCTTCTTCACCATTCCTGAATCTCTATCACTACCACCACCTGTAATGTCCCGACACTCCACCGACTGATATCGTCCCCACTTAGCCACTTTGGTTATCCGACAGTGTGGGGTTTTAAATGGTCACCACCGCGGTAATCCAGCGACAACTTCCCGAGAAGTCACTCATCCCTGGATTACTCCGCCCGAGCACGCTTAATTGCAGATTTTTTTGCTAACTCCGGAGCCAATTGTACTGAAAAAGCCTCGATAAGAGAGGAAAAACCATTTCCTATATTCCAATCGGTGAACACTACCTGCCGAATCGGGGTATTACAATACCACCACCTTAAATTGGAGCCGTCCTCGGCTCTTGAAATATATTCAATCCCAGATCTTCGACGTTCCCTGCCCCACATGAGACTAGTACCCGACCTATCATGTTAAGCGTACTCTCTTACCCTGGGCGGGTGACCCATCATCAGTTGTGGTACTATTTTTTAATGACCCGACACTCCATCGACCGATATTGTCCCCCACTTAGCCATTGTGGTTATCCGACGGCGTGGGGTTTTAAATAGGCACCGCTGCAGTAATCCAGCGACAACTTCCCCAGAGGTCACCTATCCCTGGATTACTCCCGCCCGAGTACGCTTAACCGCGAAGTTTTTTTCCAACTCCGGATCCAATTGTGCTAAAAACGCCTCGGTAGGAAAGGAAAAACCATTACTTATATTCCAATCGGTGAATGCTACCTACCGAATCGGGGTATTACACCACCATCACCTTCAGTGAAACGAAATCATATTTACTTAATATTTTTAAGTTACTTCTTCTTCTTCAATTATCAACAATAATAGGTAATTCATTCATCTGATTTGGGTAATTTGTTTGATCAACTTAGGGTTCTTAATTATTTATTGCATGTTTGGTTAATTTGTTTAATTGCATGTTTGAATCTGATTTAGGGTTTTAATTGAGATCGATTTGGATTGATTCTGTGAAAATCAAACAACACCAACAAGTATTTCGATTTTCTTTCATTGTTTCATTTCTCTATGGATTGATAGATTGATTCTATGGGTTGATGGTTTTGTTTTCATTTCTCTTTATATGATTTTGACTTCTTATTAATGGGTTTTTAGTAAACCCTTATTTAAGAATTGTGCTTTTGGTACATTTGATTGATTTATCTATAATTCAATATTTGGTTATTAATTTCAAAAATTCTTGTATAACACAATGGTTTCATTGTTAAACAAAAGTTGTACATACGATGGTCATAGAGAATCCCTAGACTTCATTTTGATTATGTATATATAATGGCGCAACATGTGGTTTTTTTGATTTTCTATTTTCCTTCTGTCGTGTATATAATGTAATTGTCATTTGTTTAGATGCCCTACTGTTATTAATTTTATTGTCAACTGTTATTTCGAAGGCTTCATCTTCAAGGACAGTTCACGATGTATTGTGCGGGGCGTACTTATTTGAAGATTGTTTATGTTGTTTATTATAGTTGTTTTGGATTGGTATATTTGGGTTTGGGGATTGGAGATTTAGCCTAATGAATTAAGTAAACTAGTTCAGCATGAATCTTATAGTCTTGTTCATTAAGATCATTAATTTCTGATTGTTTGTGGTATTTCAATGATGCTCCTGATTACAGTTTGCAGAATATCCTTGTTCATTAATTTTTGATTGTTTGTGGTATTTCAATGTTTGTTGATTGAATGTTCAATATTTGGAGACTGTTGTTAGATGGATATGTCAAATGTTGCAGACATATTGGGTGCTTTGCAAATGTTAGATGTCTTTGATCCTTGATGCTTGAAGCTCATTTCTTGTGGCAGTCTCGCAAACTTACGGAATAAAATTAGAAGTATGAATATTATGGAGACTTTTTTTTTAATATTGAACACTAGAAATGACCCGTGGAAGAATGGTTTGATCGTGTTTTTTTCTTGTTAAAGAAAAAAAATTTCGTGCCACCTAATTATGAGATAATTACATTTTGTATCATGCAAATCTAATGTCCATATATACACACTAAATCAACCCCTTTACATGACTGAAAAGCGACAACCCGGTTCTTAACATACACATAAGATTGTATGAAGTTATACAAATTATAAATGACCAAAGAGACTTAGGTGGAAAATCCTCGACAACACCAACAACTATCTAAAACTGTTCATGATTGAAATACCAAATCTTTTCACGATCGGATTACTCCCAAATCAACCGGGAACTCACTTAAAATACCGATAGCCGTAAAGTATCGTAATATCTTCATAGCCATTATAATTATACCAATATATTCCACAAACAATAGACAAAGTTAAGGCAATGCAATTGTTACAGACCCTAAGACGTATAATGACACAAAGAGAGCAAAACCTTTGATATTTTTGACCAAAAATCTAAACTTGTAATCTAGTGGATAATTTTCATCACATCAAATAAAATTAACCTGTAGGTTGGTAGGGTCTGACGCATAATCTAAATACACATAATTCATTTTTCAAAATGATAGGAGACTATTGTCTAAAACTTTGTATCTTCATCTATTTTTTTATGTTGTATAAAATCCACACAGTTGAAAATGATATTCAAATCATATGAAATCAAATCTTGGTATCATCAATTGAGAAAATAAAAAATTGAAGTTTGTCTTATTTCTTTTTAATTAAGAACACACTTTCAGTAATAATACATTTGAGAAAATGACTACCTAGAAGCTACAAACAACATTAATATGCTTAAAAAATAAAAATAAAAACTTCATTTTAAAGTTCTTCTAATAGTTTATTGCAAAGAGACTGGTAAAGAAAACTTTCACCATTTTGGATCGTTCCACAAAAAGACCTTAGTGGCTTGGAACTTGCAAAAACCGAAGCAATCCAATCAAACTTAGCTAATTATACATACAGGGAAAAAATAACAGAATAATAACATATATACAATGTGAAAAACAAAATAGGTACATGAAAATGATTTCTCTCTTAATCAGGGTAAAGTCTTGCATTACCCTTAAACACAATTAGGTAATACTTTAAAAAAAAAAAAAACCTTACTCCATAACATAGCCTAAACAAAATATCCTTACACAGCTTATGAGAAACGAATTATAAACAAAATACAATCCGTCAAATATTAGAGAAATTTACCTACCCGGATAAAAAATTCGTTAAAGAAACATAAAAAAATAACCCATTAATAAAAAAACTGTATTGCGATCTTGATAAAGTTTAGATCAGTCTGAAGAGGATTCTATCGTTAATAACCTTTTATGTGCTTATTAAATCTTTTGGAAGAATGCATTCGGAGAAGATAAATATCGTGAACCAGTGAACTTGGATCTCCTGCTAGGACTCCCTCTATTGGTAATTCATAAATTTTGGATAGAGTTCTGAATGAAGATGCTTAACTATAGCATCTGGATAAATTTTAGGCATGTCTGAAGAGGAGAACTCTATCAATTCTATCGTTAATAACCTTTTGTATGTTATTATATCTTTTGTGCAAGGTGCATTCGAAGTTGAACATCATTTTGTTGTCCCTGAACCAGTGATTGAACCAGATCATCTGGTGAACTTGGAGCTCCAGCTAGGACTCCCTCTATTGGTAATCCAGATAGAGTCATGGATAATTAATGCTTAACTACAACAACTGATAAGTTCTAGACCAGTCTGAAGAGGAGATAATAACCTTTTGTATGTTTATGAAATATTTTGTGCAGTATGCATTTGGAGAAGCTGAACATCACGTCGTTCTAAACGAAGCAGTGATCATACAACTTCAGCTTGGGCCTCGGCCAAATTTTGTATGGTTATGCACTCTTACTATTATTAAATCATTTTGCATATTCGATGTGTTGGATGTAGTATAATCATTTTACGTGTATAGGATATAGAACTAGAATTGGCAGTTCCAGCTGTTAATCATGGACTTGGGCAACCAAGCCCACTAAATCTGGTACATTTATAGGTTACATCTATTGTACTCCCTATTTAGTTGGACATTTCCTGCACGTAATTGTCTGAAACATTGTTGGTTATCTTTGCTTTGTTTGCTACCAAAGCACCAGAAGAAAATTACCTACCCGGATAAAAAATTCGTTAAAGATAATTGTATTGTGATCATAACATACAATCATTGAGAACAAAAAAAAAGTCACATATATGCGAATCCCTCAAGTACAAAGTTAGTCACCTTTAGAATAACGATCGACTTCTATAAAACTTCAAATTGTCAAAAGCTTCCCGATTTGATACATATGAGTGGAAAATGTTCTCATAAAATTTCGATGAAAGAGGTGTGTCTTGGATATTTATGGTACATTTTCTCAATTTATATTCGAAGACTCTTCATGTTTTGCACCCAACAAGTACGTTTTCTTGAAGAAATAGAGCAAACACAATATCTAATTTGAGAGTAATTCATTTAAATCCCTTGTTTCAGATAATCCTTATGATATCATATTTTTATAGTGTTTGTACGAATGCTGCTAATGGTTCCAAAACCATGAAGGAGGCCTTAACACGCACCAAATATCTCCATATGACTAAGTTAATTTCATTACACTTTCTTATTTTTTGTTGTTTACAGATAATATTCCGGAGAAATTTCTGATTTTTAGGGTGTAGTTGGTTTTGTGATGATCTTTTAAAAAAATAATGGGCATGTTATCATTTTTCTTTTTTGTTTGGTTCACGTTTAAGCTAGAGTAAGCGATCATTTTTGCTGTTTTTTTTTTTTAAATTTCAGTTTACTTGTCTTGTTGATGAAGCTTTTAAAAAGATAATTGTTTTTTATGCACAATTCTTTGATTGGTTAGAGATTAATATTATGAATATCATTTATTACATCATTTTTGGAGTTAAATAATAAGATCTCTAAGATTGATTTTCTTTTTTTTTTGCAGAATTAAAAGTTCTTTTTTCACTTGATTGTTGAAGAAAATTCTTGACAGATATATATATATATATATATCATATTTGTAACTACGAATTTCAAAGAACAAAGAATAGTCTTAAATTTTTTGTGTCACTTTGTATGTTTTCACTTAAATACCACGCGTCAGTTTAATTCCATATGTGACTCACTAAGAAATCGTTCTCAGTTCTCTGATCGACTCAGTAAAATCACAAACTAAAAACCTTAGTTTAGGCTTTAGTCAAAGAACTGAATAATGGCGAAACCTAAGGCTATAAATGATATTGCAGTACAAAAAATGCACTTTAAAGAAAAAGGTAAATATCATTAATTTTGAACTGATTTTTTTTTTTGGTTCTTTGGATCTTGATTTTATGGGATTTATTTTATGATGAAATAGAAATGTAGATTTATCCATATATCTCTAGATTTACTTAATAATTGTGATATTGTAGATTTATTTAATGATTGTGATATTATAGATCTGGTTATTGTTTACTACAAAATATGATCTCTTACCAATTTTTCTTTTTTGAAATCTCGAAATTGATCAATTTCTTTCTCATGCTCTGCGAATTTGTGAACAAAGAAATTTGCCGAAGGGGAGGCAAAAATAGTCGAGGGTAGACAAAAGGAACAAAGAGGAAATGGGTCTTATGAGTAATTTTCCTCTCGCATGCTCTGCAATCGATGTCTGTAACTCAGTGATCCTTTCTCTCTTTTCTTGTTAATATTTTGTTTCCCTATCGCTTATTCCATGATTTTTTGATCTTTACTTATCAAAAATCAATGTTTCTCTTATAAAATTGTTTTACACTTATTATATCTCTTTTTAATAATAAACATACGTGTTATTCATACTTTCAAATTATCCTGATTATGTTTTCTAACTAATCTTTATTCTCCCAAATGTGTTTACAGGTTGCTTCCTCCTTAATGGTGTTTGCCTTTTTTTGTTGTTGTGATTATAGCGTTTTCTCTGCTAGCTAAGATGCTTTTTGAAGCCAAAGGTTTCCATTGATTCATCATGATGAGAGTTATCAACTCAGCAAGTACCGATCCATTGACTATCACAGGAAAATTCAAACAAAGAAGAGGCGGAAAAAAAGTTTTTTCAAATTTCAAAAAAGTCGTGGCATAATTGGTAACGGTTTCCTTTTATTACTCGGCGGATTAATAGTTTTTCTATGTATTTCTGTTATTAGATTATCCGGCCATAACCTTCAGAGATATCCTTCCCATAATTTTATTATAGAAAATCTTTTACCAGGAAAGGGAAACCATAAATCCTATATTCCATATCCATGTATCAACCAAACCCAGAGAACCATATAACACAAACAAAACTTTCAATCTCTCAATATCATCATGTCTACAGAAGCAAACAAACAAGTAGTGGATCTTGCTGAAAAATTTAAGCAGTCAGCACTGGAGTTGGATGTAGGCTCAGACACTAAAAGTCAAATAGCAGGGAATGAAGCAATTAAATATGAAGAAGAATGGAAGTTCTGCTTGGTGGGAATGATTATTATGGAAGAAAGAAATATGGGTTTTAAAGCTGTCAAAAAGTATATCAAATTTACATGGTCTTTTATTCCTGAAGATGAAGTGCGGGTGGCAGAGATCGATGATAGTATCATGGTTTTCAAGTTCAAAAATGAAGAAAATAAAAACAATGTGTATATAAGTCGACCTTGGAGCATCAATGGATATATGGTTATTCTGCATGGTTACGACTTTGAGGTAATATACAAAGATCTCGATTGGGTTCACCAATGTTTTTGGATCCAACTCAAAAAAAATTCCTACTTGAGCATGTGAATCCTATTTCAGTCAAAAAAATTGGGAAACTAATGGGAGAAGTCGTAACAATTGAACCAGAACATGTTATTCCAGTGGACAAAAAAGGGGTTAAGGTTTGTGTGGTAATTGATATCAACAATCCACTAAGAAGAGGTGTACTTGCAAAAACTAATGCAGGTTATACAAGATGGATTAATTTTTTTATGAGAGGCAACCACATAATATTTGCCCTACCTGCTTCATTATCAAACACACAAATGATGCTTGTAAGGAAATAACAGATTATCTTGAAAAAGCTCACAACAAACCGTATTTCTTCGGTGCTAAAAATACTGCTGGAAAAAAGAAGATATGAGAAGAAAATGTGGTAGGCACTGTACCACACTTTTAGACGAAAAAAGAATCAAAACATGTTTCTTTTGTTCCTCCAAAAGATGGTATCCTTATTTGTCCTGCTACTGATCAAACTCAAATGGGAGAAGATGAAAACTTATTTGCAAGATTGGGTAAGGGAGCTAGGACAATAGTGAACAAGGGGAATGAAGCATCCACTGAAACCAGCCATCATAATCTTGCTCAAAACAACTCTTGTGATGATAATCAATTGGAAACACAAGCTGCACATAGAATCACACACAAGGAAAAGCAACTTGGAAACACTAATGGGGAGACAAAGGTAACTTCAAAAGAACTTTTCTTGTTTTTTAAAAACTTGCTTTTCTATATTTGCAATTCAGAAAATTCTAGATTTTTATATACTCGTAATTACTTTCTTGATAAAATCTTGCTAAACAAAATGAAAATCATTTCATGGAATGTCTGTGGTACTGGAAACAAAGATACAAGAAATCATTTATACATGCTCATTAAATCTCAAAACCTACATTTTTTTATTGAAACAAAGAGTAAGCAAAAAAGGATGCAATATTTACTAGCTAGATACAAATACCCAAATGTTTCTTTCTTGAACCCAATTGGTTTGTCTGGTGGTATATGCATTATGTGGAAGGAAAAAATTGATTTGAAAATTGTTGATATGCATATGAATATGATTAATTGTCTTGTTAAATTTGACAGTCAAAATAACTACTCTCTGCTTACTTGTTTTTATGGTGCTCTCGAAGATCATGATAAAGAGGCTCAATGGAATCATCTTAGAGATCTTATGACTGTCCATAATAATCCTTGGATAGTAATAGGTGACTTAAACTTCATTCTTAATAGGAATGAAAAGGAGGGAGGTAATGCTCCAAACCAAAATACTATAGATGACAACAAGCAGCTTATCCTGAACAATAATCTTTTTAGTATGTTTTATATAGGAAACCCCTTCACCTGGACAAATAGAAGGAGTGAAACTGAATTGGTACTAGAAAGATTAGATAGAGTACTTTACTCCATTGATTAGTCTCATAATTATCAAAATGCTGCTATATACCACTTGACTGTAGTTGGTAGTGACCACTGCCCAATTATGCTGCTAACTTGTAAGAATGAAAGCAATACAAAAAACCTTTTAGAGTTAACAAGTCTTGGTTTAGAGATTCTAGTTGTTCTGCTCTTATTAAGTCTGAATGGAATGTCAAACTAATGGTTCTTTTGCCTTTCAATTTTCTAGTTGTCTCAAAAATACTAAGATTAGTCTCAGAAATTGGAACTATCATCACTTTGGTAATATTCAAAACCAGATTTTTAATTTGGAATCTCAGTTATCTACAATTACTAGTGCTGGAAACTCTCACAATGATACCAGAATTGAAGAACTAACTCAAAAACTGAAATATTGGTACGACATTGAAGCTGATTTTTGGAGACAAAAAGGTAAGGATGATGCTCTCTTGTTAGATGATAGAAACACTGCTTATTTTCATCATAAAGCAAATTTTAGGAGGCAAAAAACTCAAATTGATTATCTGCAATCTAATATAGGTATTTGGCTTGATGATAGAAAGGACATAGAGTGTGAACTTCTAAGACACATTGGCAGAATGAGTAGGATCTCTAATCCTCCTAGTTCAAGGGACTATCTTAGTAATATACAGGCTAAAATTGATGATGCTGACAATGCTATGTTAATTGCAATCCCTAATGCTGATGAAATTAGAAAAAAATGTTTTTGAGATGAAGCCTTGGACATCTCCCGGTCCAGATGGCTTTCCTCCTGGTTTCTATCAGTTTATGTGGGAAACTGTTGGAAATGATGTAGTGAAAATAATTCAATTTTTTTTCACTCACACCATCTCTTAAAACAGTTAAATCATGATTTCACATCTCTCATTCCTAAAACTTCTTGTCCCAAGAGTGCTATAGACTTTAGACCCATAAGTTTGTGCAATGTTTATTACAAAATAATCTCTAAGTTACTCGCCTTTAGGCTTAAAGGTGTGCTTCATAAAATTATTTCTCCTGCTCAAACTGCTTTTTTTTTTCTGGCAGATGTATCCATCATAATATCATTATTTCTCATGAGTTAATTCATTTTATGAAAAGAACCAAAGCTAGTGATGGTTGTGTAGATATAAAATTGGATATGTCAAAGGCATTTGACAGAGTGTAATGGTGTTTTCTTATTCATTGCCTTAGAAAATTGGGTTTCTCTAATGATTGGTGCAGCATGGTAGAACAGTGCATTACAATTGTATTTACATCCATTTTGCTTAATGGATATCCAGGTAATGTTTATCTTCCTCAAAGGGGGTTAAGACAAGGTGACCCCATGTCACCTTATCTGTTTATCCTTTGTATGGAGTGCCTTTCTAGAAGCTTGATTAAAGTTGAACACATAATGGACTGATTCATGGTTATAAAGCAAATAACATGTGCCATTTTATATCTCACTTATTTTTTTGTTGATGATTGTCTTATTTTTATTAAGGTTAAAAATAAGGATGCTAGGAATCTGTGCTGCTTGATAGATCAATTTAGCAAATATGATAAATCTGCTTTAGCTTTCAGTAGCAAGGTTCCAACTGTTGTGAAGAATGACATAGCAAGTATACTTAGAATTAAGAGATTGTCACTAAATGAGAAGTATCTAGGAGTTCCTCTTCTTCTTCAGAAAAGGAAATATGATTCTTTTGTGCATCTTCTTGATAGATATAGTGGTAGGCTAGATATATGGCAGTCTATCTTTTTAGCTGATCCTGGTAAAACTGTGATGACTCAACTTGTACTAGGTAGTTTAGCTAGCCACCACCTAGATGTTTTCCCAATGTCTAAAGATCTTAAAAATAAAATGGAAAACATTCAAATGAAATTCTGGTGAGGGAAAAAAGAAAATTAAAAGGGTTACTATCCTAAAGGTTGGAGGGATATTGCTTTACCTAAAGATTTAGGAGGTCTTAATATTAGAAGAACAGATTTGCTAAATTTGTCTCTTCTTACTAAGTTAGCTTGGAGGATGATTACAAGTCCTGATGAGCCTTGGGCCATTATTATGAAAGAAAAATATTTTCATGATGCTAATCCTTTTACTGATGCAATGAACAAACAAGGGTCTTGGATATGGCAAGGCATATGTACAAGTTTGAACATAATTATAAAAAAAACTACATATGGGAAACAAGTGATGGTACCTCAGTGAATATATGGAAGGATACTTGGATTCCAAATATGCATAAACCTCCATCTAGTCAATTTTACTCTTCTAATATGACAACTGTGAGCCAACTTATTGACCATGATTCTAAGGCCTGGAAAACTGATATATTGAATGTCTTGTTTGATGAAGATACTGTTAAATAGATTACGAAAATTAGAATCCCTATTGTAGAAAAGGATAAGCTAAGAGCAGTTCCTATGGAATGAACAAACTTGAAGTTTGTTCATTTTTCTCCCACTATGGACTCAACAAACATGAAAAATGGATGTTTAAACCAACAAATATGTACACTTGTTCATTGAGTTGTGTTAGATCACTGCTCGGTCGAACTCACAAGCGTTGCTATCTCAAGCTTGTTGTCAAGTTTAGTTTCCATAACTATAAGTCTTGATTTCTAGTATACTCATAGCTAAGTCTCAGACTAGGATAGAAAGTGTAGTTGAGCTCTAGACTCCACGACGTTCATCATGCAAAGACGAAGAACTACTCAAGGAACTGGTGGAACTTCATCGACAAAAAGGTATGTGGAGACTTGAACTTATCTATCACTTAAAAGTCTACTCTATCTCCTATCTTGAGACAAAAGTCGTATTGCTATATAGACTATGATTATACACATGTACTATTTCGAGCTGAGTTTATCTCGTTTATCTATTTCTCGAAATATGTGTTAGTAAGCTTTCGCTTTGGCCAAGTTCATCTTTACTAGTGACCAAAGTCATGTTTGTTTCAATTACTTGAAAATCGCTTTGACGAAAAATAGTTTGTGAACAACAACTATATAACGTCCTCTAAGAATGTTTCAATGGTTCAAATGAGAGTTTAGAATATATAACCATGATTGGATATAAGCATTGTGTGATAACTCATACTTGTATAAGTCCAAAATCCTTGAACCAAAGTATGCGTACTTTACTGCTCAGGATAACCGGAACTAAATTTCGCGTACCAGTACGTGCACTGTCGGAAGTTCACATCCCGTGAATATCTGCTGGAGTTCGTGAACTGAAAACAAACTTATTCCGGGTACTTAAGTATGCGTACCAGTATGCATACTTAAGTGGGTTATTTTCTAAAAACAGTTTAATTCGTGAACTAAGACATTTATATATTAAGAAATGCAATCTTTACAAACCGTGGCTATAATGTTCATGAATCGATTCGAGTGAATCAAAACTGTTTTTGTTTCGATTGCATCTTGTATACTTCTATGAGATCTAAGCAATTGAACAACTCTCTAACTAGATCATTAAAGTCATTTGAACTAGTTGTGGTAAAGAAAAATAAGGTTGATATGAAAGTGGTCATATGGCTAACCTATGGTTAACTACTGTTGAACCAACGACTTGTACATGTTTAGATACAGTTACACAAACCTAAGTGAACGTGCATTTCATGTGTGTATAACAAGCTAAGTTCGATCTAACGGTTGAAATATATTAGCTTGAATCTAATCAGGGTTTCATCTAATGATGAATATTGAATTCTTTGTTACCAAGGTAACTTAGATTGCAAATCCTGATTTAAAGATTATATAAAGGAGAACTCTAACAACTGGGAAACCTAATCCCGATACCTCGTATGTGATACTAGTTGTATGCTAGAGTCGATTCTCCTTTAACCTTAGGTTTCTATCAAGACCCTGTAGATTAACGACTTGAAGACTTCATTGGGATTGTGAAGCCAGACCCAACTATATTCTATATAGTTGCGCGATCTAATCTTGCTGTTTCTATCGTATTTGAGTACAATCGTAAGGATTGGCTTGAGATTAATTTTTCCGATAGGCAAGATAGAAAAGTAGTCATAAACATCTTCGTCTCATCGTTTGTGATTCCACAATATCTTGTTTCGCTAGTCGATTAAGATTATTGTGAGGTGATTGATATTTCTAGGTTGTTCTTCGATAATATAAGTCCAGTATATCAATTGGTTCCTGTTCACCTTGATTTATCAAAAGACGGAACAAAATTCGTAGGTATTTCTGTGGGAGGCAGATTTATCTATTCATGTAGACTTTTCTGTGTGATACAAATTTGTTTATTAAAGTCTTCGACTTTGGGTCGTATAAACTCTTAGTTGTGGGTGAGATCGGCTAAGGGAATCAAGTGCGTAGTATCCTGCTGGGATCAGAGACGTAGGGAGCACAACTGTACCTTGGATCAGTGTGAGATTGATTGGGGTTCAACTACAGTCCAGACCGAAGTTAGTTTGTAGTAGGCTAGTGTCTGTAGCGGTTTAATACAATGTGTGTTCAATCTGGACTAGGTCCCGGGGTTTTTCTGCGTTTGCGGTTTCCTCGTTAACAAAACTTCTGGTGCATGTGTTATTTCTTTTCCGCATTATATTTTGTTATATAATTGAAATATCACAGGTTGTGCATTGAATTGATCAATTAGGAAATCCAACCTTTGGTTGTTGATTGAAATTTATTGATCCTTTAATATTGGTCTTTGGTACCATTCAAGTGATTTCTCTTGTATTCAATTAAACTCGCAGATTTCTATTTGCTTGAGTAAGTATTGAATCGAGAAATTAAGATATAACTCCTTGATATACTTTGTATTAAGATCGAGTTTGACTGTCTAGTTGATTCTCTTAAAAGTATGTCGCAGTTAGTCCATACAGATTGCTAAGCAAAATATTGAGTGTGGTTGTTAGACCCCGCTTTTTCAAGTTGGAACATGTAGCGCGCGCTTGATGATAGGCCGAGCGATCGTGCCACAATCACCGGAGTTGGAAGACATATATGGGACACTGTTAGTCATAGTTTATCTAGAATTCTCCAGAGCACAGATTTACATAAATGGATATGTAATTTCTTTTTGAAAGCAAACATTTCTGTGCCTAAGGATTTTAGTATGTATGAAGTAGCGATTTTTATCTTATGGCTAGTCTGGAAAGTCAGATATGATAAAATCTCTGATAATAAGGATTTCCATAGTAATATTGTTGCTAAAAACATTATCATGCAGATGGGAGAATTGACCAGAGCTAAAAGTTTACAAATAAGTAACAATAGTTCTATGAGAATAGTTGACAAGCTCTGGAAGGCTCTAGCTAATGGAACTCTCGAAATAAACTTTGATGCTTCACATATTGATAAAACAATACTCTCAGGATGGGGACTAATATGCAGAGATTTTGCAGGGAACAACTGTGGATTGCAAGAAGGTGCATCTCTAGGCATTGATCCAGAGAAAGCTGAGGCACAATCCCTTTTAGAAGCAGTACAATGGGCATTCAAGAATGGATTGAGAAAGATTCACCTGGCGGGAGATTACCAGAATGTGATAGCTCCAGTAAATGGAAAGCCTACATCAGTAAAATGAACAACTTATAATTTAGTCCATGATATTCTAGTTATATTAAGTTCATTTGGATCCTGGGTTTGCACTTATGCCCATAGAGAGGAAAATCACATTGCAGACTCTTTAACTAAGCATGCAAGAACTCAATTAGTTTGTTTTTGCTGGTTAAATAATATGCCTGATTGGATCAATCATCAATCCAACAGGATAAAAACAATTTGTAAGCTTTGCTTATCAATAGATATTTTCTTTCCTACTCCCTCCGTCCCTAGTTAGTTGAGCTATTTGGTTTTAAATTTTGTCCCACAAATAGATGAGCCATTTCACTAATCAAGGGGATATTTCTAAAACTACCCTTTTAATTGATTATTGTTACTATAAGAAATATGTATAATTTGATAGTCATGTTTATATTCGTTACGTAGGTGTTTTAAAATGCTTTTCAGCGGTATAAAGTTTACGAAAAACCGTGGTATAGTTTAAGAGATAAATCATTTCGAAGTTTTACAAGTTATTATCCATAAGGGCATACTTGTAAAAAATACTTAAACATACTCCTCTTCTTTCCTTGCCTTAATAAGTTACTATAAGAAATATATATAATTTTATACTCATGTTTATATTCGTTACGTAAGTGTTTTAAAATGCTTTTCAACGGTATAAAGTTTACGAAAAACCGTGGTGTAGTTTAAGAGATAAATCATTTCGAAGTTTTACAAGTTATTATCCATAAGGGCATACTTGTAAAAAAATACTTTAACATACTCCCCTTCTTTCCTTGCTTTAATAATTGTGCAAAATACAAATGTCTCAACTAATTAGGAACGGAGTGAGTATTGAAGAAAAAACAGACAAAAGAAAAAAAAAAGTTTGGGCTGTCCAAAAAATGACTTAGGACAAGCAATATTGGGCTTGGGAGCCAGCCCGACAGGGGTTGGCTCCGCCACTGAGCCTTAGTGACAAGCGGTTCCGCTTTCTCGGTAGAACGGGCCGTGCCCGTATCCGTGTTTGCGTCCTGGAGTCTAGAATATATCCTCTCCCACCTTCCGGAGTAAAAAAATAAATAAAAATCGTAGCATTCACAATCGCGATAGGGAACGACTGGAGAGAGAGAAGGGGCTCTTAAAAGAAAAAAAGTGAGACGGAAACACTGCCATTCTTCTTCTCATATCTTTCTTTCCCAGTTCGATTATAACTTTGCGTTCTGCGGCGATTTAAAAGAAAATGACGTAAAACAAGACAGGGAAACACTTGCATAGTTTCAGCGAGAGGCAGACAGAGAAAATTCATAAACCTCTCTGTATCTTTTCCTGTATTTATTACTACTTAAATCCAGTTTAGGGTTTTGTTTTTTTTTGGTTCAGAACAAGATTACCCAGAAACCAAAATTGAATCTAGGGTTTTTCTAGTTCTGTGTGTTTATCATATTATTGTAATCGATTTCTCATCTTAATTTGTTTCAATGGCGGAAGTGATGAATATGCCAGCAGAATCACTGGATCGACGTCGCGACCGTCAATCAGAAAAGAAAGAGAAATCCGATGATGAAACTCCATCAACTCTTTCATCACAACAACCTCCATCAGCAATACCACCTGCTTCTAGAAGAAGGGATAGAGATTCAAGAGAGAGAAGAGTAGATGATACTGATCGGCCTGGTCCCGGTGCTCCTGGTGGTGGAAACCGAAATAACAGAGATTATCACCATGATAATAATAACCGTAATCTTCCTCGGGATAGGGAAAGAGATAGAGAAAGGGATAATAATAATAGGGATAGAGAGAGGGACTACAAACGGCGAGGTAGCCCTAGCCCTCCTCCTCCATACCGAGACAGACGAGGTCATTCACCACCACCTTTTAAGCGTTCACGTAGAGATGATGGTCCTAACTTTGATGGTCGCAGAGGTAGCCCTAGGGGTGGTGGTGGTGGAGGAAGAGGAGGCGGCTTTGGACCTCCTGATGATAGAAGGCAAGTTCTCTTTGTTTCTTAATAGTTTGAGCAAGCAATTTTTTATTTATTATATCTATTATATTGTTTATCAGCATCACTATTTACTAGTTGAATTTCCAACATTCCTTATCCAGTATGCCAATGCTCTTGATTAGCAAGTCATGGTAAGTAGTGGAATTATAACTAGTCAATCCCAGGGTAGCAATTGCAATTAGGAGCAGAGGGTCTTGCATTGGTTGCTTTATTATGGAATCACCTTTTTCTTCTTATGTACAATTGCCTGTATACTCATCTATCTCCAACTAGTCCACAACAAGGGAACCTTTTCATTTAGTTCCATTTGGCTGGGTGAGCGAAGTTAGCGTATCTAGTTAGCTGAGGAACCATGGTACCTCTTGTGCATTTTGAAGAATCCAAGAGTAATGATCAGGACTTGGTTGATGTGTTGAAAGAAAACTCAAGGACATATGAGCATGACATGTTACAACTCGTTCCCGAAGGCGGTAAAATATTTAGATGGGAACAGTTCTAGCAGGAAGCTATATATGATATGACACGGTAGCTGTTCAGCAAAAGTGGTGGGATACTTATTACAACCAATCATAGATAGAAACTGATGCAGGAGAGTAAATAAGATTTCAGTTGTTT
This sequence comes from Papaver somniferum, assembly GCF_003573695.1. NCBI lineage: Eukaryota > Viridiplantae > Streptophyta > Magnoliopsida > Ranunculales > Papaveraceae > Papaver > Papaver somniferum. The sequence goes on from NC_039368.1 coordinate 38,307,606, forward strand.
ATGATGTTCTAACTTGGTAGGTCATCAAGAACTAGAATAGACTATGTTGGTTTTGTTGACTTTATTTAGATCATAGGTTAGGCCTCAATAGGGTTCCTTGAGAATCAGCTTTAAGCTGTCTATTTGAATGACATTAAGTTGAGATTCTGCGAGTCCTACTCACGTTTGCATGTCTTCTGGATAATGATCTCATGTTTTTTCCATCTCCTACTTGCTGTTTACATAAGTAAATGATGCAGTTGTAGCAAGAGTTAACCCTGATAGTTCAATGGGTCTTGTGTTCTAGAATCCTCAAGGACGTAGTTTGATGATCAGGAATTTTTGTTGATAGTAGGATAATACCTCAACTACGTGTTTGAATTCACAGCAGGAAAATTATAGTAATTTGGTTGCTGAGGTTGATGCTTCGTTTGAATTTATTTACTCAAAAAATTTCTGCAAAATTATTACTTTCTCACTATTCTAAAATATCGTTAATTTGGTGTAGGTTTGGCTATGATTATGCTGGGGGATATGAACGTGGTGGACCAGGGGGTAGAGGTTATGGTGATGAAAGGCCTTACGGTCGGCATATGAATCGGCCACCTGGGGGATATCATAATGGACCTTCTGGTAAATCCCTTTCTACTATTTGCCAAACTGGTAACTGGTAGTAAGTTTTAATTTTTTTTACTCTTCTTTTCGTTTTTTTTTTTTTTTTTGTCTTCTTATAACTAAATCCCTTTCTACTATTTGCCAGACTGGGACTCTGGACGTGGTGGTTTCAATGATGCCTTAAACGGCGGCAGTATGCAAAGGTTAGGAATTAAGAACAATGATTATGCACTTATTCTTTTAAAGAGCATGTTTTCCTCTGTAGAATGTTAACTAAGATTTTCGATCCATTGTTTTTTTGGATACATATCTTTCAAAGTTAAACTTGACCATCTCTTCTGTTTCTCAAAGTTCCTGTCATTGTTGCTATCAATCATTATGATTAGATTAATAATTTCAGTTTCGATGCTAATATGACTAAACACTCCAATTGATTAAGATATGTAAACATGTAATGTCTTTATCTTCTGTCCTCGCCTGATAAGCATCTATTGCCACTTTGGTATTATTGAGCCGCTATCTTTTCATGTCATTGAGGCTTGCACACTGAGTTGCACAGATGAGCAATCATCATTTCTGAGTTAGTTCCACTTTCTTCAACTTAATGATGTCAACAATTCAATGTTGTGAAGAAAGCAATAGAAGCACAATAAACTGACATATAAGTTGCTGTTGACTCTGAGTCTCTGTTGCCTAGATCAATTGGAAGTTCTGATTGCCTTGTTTTCATGTGTGAGTTTCACCCACATTTTTGAATTACAAAGCTGGTCACGGGCTTCGTTTAGTTCCTTATCGTCCTATATTAGAAACTTTTGCAAAACACACATACCACCTTCTCAATTTTCGAGTTACTTTCCTTCTTCTCTTCACCGAATAGTTCTTTGAGAATCTGTCATCGTATATGTTTATGAAGATGTACTCTTCAGTTAGAAGGAATAGTTGCAAATCAGGGATAGATCCAGTTAGAATGCACATTTTTAGTTATGAAATTAATGGTAATCATTACTGTTCTGGCCAAATAGATATTGTGGAAACTATGAGTTCAAACTATACCACTGCAGTTAATGGTAATCGCATCTGTCTTTGGTAATAAACCATCTTCAGCTTAGCATAACAATTTGCAACCTATAGCACTCTTGTTTGGATGGTTATCCTTTAGGCATATCAACTGAGGGGGAGCAACGAAATATTGGGTCCTTCGCAGGACTACTTTGCATTTGGTATGTTTTTATGCATCACTGTTTCCTAATGTGAGGATGTTTAGATGTCTAGCTAATTGATATACAGTACCTTGATCCATTGACTTGCACCATGGCACTTTAAAAAATTCTATACATAGCTTGCTTTGGTTCCTTTCTTACTTCATGGTTTTGTCTTGTATTTATCTTTCTTTGCTTTCCATTTGGCTTCTCAAATATGTTTTTATTAGGTAAGTGATCTATTTGTAAATTGTTACAGGGAAGGCTTAATGTCGTATAAGCAATTTATTCAAGAGCTTGAAGATGACATACTGCCGGCTGAAGCTGAGCGCAGGTATATTAGGGGCAGTCTCAGATTGAAACAGAAATTGATTTGCTTTCTTTATGCATTTATTTACAATGGAGTAATATCTGCGTTTGATTGTTTAGGTATCAGGAATACAGATCAGAGTACATTACTACTCAGAAACGTACTTTCTTTGACGCACACAAGGATGACGAGTGGTAAACGCATTTTGTTCTTTCTGACCGCAGCTGTTTGTGCTTATTTCATCTTTTGTATATTCTGACTGAATTTGGTTTTGGATATAGGCTTAAAGACAAATATCACCCAACAAATTTAGTATCAGTTATTGAAAGGTGAGTTTTGCTTTCTTATATGCAGTCATTTGAGAAACCAAGAAAAGATTGAAATTGACCAGTGACTGAATTAATTATATTAATGGTTTTTTTTATAACTCTTTTGACATTATGTCCGATTTTTCAACTGCTTCAAATTTTAAGTTCACCGCTGATTTCTTGAGATAAATATATGAACTAAGGTCAAAATAATTGAATAATTCTATAACTCATTTCAGCCTTATTAATTTTTATCTCGTTCGGTTGTCATTCTTAGGAGGAATGACGCTGCTCGCAAAGTTGCAAAAGACTTTATGTTAGATTTGCAGAGTGGAACGCTGGACATGTAAGATCTATTCTCTTTTATGACATTTTCTTTCATATTTCGACTTCTCTTACCCTCGCTCTTGGGTGCAGTGGCCCAGGTGTAAGTCCTACATTAGCAAGCAAATCAGGAAACGCAAGTGATCCCAACTCTGAGGATGAAGCAGAAACTGGCAGCAAAAGAAGAAGACACGGCAGAGGACCTGCGAGAGAGAATGGCCTTCTTTCAGCGGCTCCAAAAGCTCATCCAGTAAGTTCTGAACCCAGAAGAATTGAAGCTGACATTGGACAGGCACAGTCTCTTGTACGTAAACTTGACAAAGAAAAAGGTATAGAAGAAAATATATTATGCACTGCAGATAATGACAAAGACGGTGCCAAATCTCATACTGGATCCATGGGCCCGATTATAATAATTCGAGGATTGACATCTGTTAAGGGTCTCGAGGGGATGGAACTATTAGATACATTACTTACTTATCTTTGGCGCGTCCATGGTTTAGATTACTATGGCGTGATTGAAACCAATGAGGCTAAGGGTCTTCGTCATGTGAGAGTGGAGGGCAAGAGTTACGATGAAACAGCTGCAGCTGAGTGGGAAAAGAAAGTCGACTCATCTTGGCAAGCAAGGTTACTTGGAGAAGATCCATTGGAAGTTATGACAGGGAAGGAAAAGATAGAGGAGGCTACTGTTGAGGGTTTGGATCCTTTTGTCCGGAAAATTAGAGATGAGAAGTACGGGTGGAAGTATGGTTGTGGAGCTAAAGGATGCACAAAGCTCTTTCATGCTGCTGAGTTTGTCCATAAGCATTTGAGATTGAAACACCTTGACCTCGTGATGGATCTGACTTCTAAAGTGCGTGAAGAGTTATATTTTTACAACTACATGAAGTAAGTTGAGGTTTTTGCATTGTTTTGTGAAGAGTTATATTTTTGCACCACCTTGAGTCGTTTTGGTGTTTCTTTTTAACTTGTATGTTAACTATTAGTAATGGCTGCCTTGTTTTTACAGTGATACGGATGCTCCCGGTGGACAGCCTGTCATGCAGCAACCACTTCCGGTATGATCCACAAAGACACTTTACTGTAAAAGGCCCTGCGTTTAAATGTGTCTTTGAATGCATGTTTATACTTTATATATAACCTGTTTGCCGTAAGTTATAGTTTTGGTGCTTGTTATTGGGGTTGAGGAAGCGGTGCTATCTCCAGTACAGGACTTGTGTTCCATCAGTAAAGGCGATGGTGATGTGTTCCTATGGATAATCAGTCTAGACATCACCTTTATACTAACTCATACTATTTGATGAGATTCGAAAAGCCAATATCTGCGTACTAGAATACCTCTGAGCAAGAACTTAAAGGTGATATCTGGACTGATCATACATAGGAACTTCACCAATTTGTTCTCGTACACAGTTTAAGCAGTAGATGCAAGTTAACAAAAACTTTATAAGCGGAAGTTTCTACAGAACTGATATACTTTTCTCGTATGCATAAAATTTCAGTTCAGTTTTTTACAAGACATTGTAAAAGTTATATTTGCTCGTAGCAACCGTTATAATATGACATAATAACTATCTGGTAACTGTGCTGATGTCACCCTTGGTTGTTACGCACATAGCGGTACCCTCTTTTAAATATAATTTCACAGTTTCCTCTAAGCAGAATCTTCATTTTTTTACGGCTGTTTCTTGATATGCTACTTCCCTACTTGTGCCCTTGACAGAGAGATATGCCACAACGGCGTAGGCAAAATCTGGATAACCAACGGCTAAGAGATGATCGTGGGAACCATCATCGCAGAGATCATGAGAGGATTGATAGAAATGGTGGTGGTGATGAAAGGTTTGACAAGACTGAGCATTCGCCTTCTCGAGATGTCCAGTCGAACACAACAGGTGGTGGTGGTGCTATGGATGGTCGTGGTGGAGATCCTGACGAACCTATGTATGATACTTATGGTGGAGCTGGAGGACCTGGCTTGCATGGTGCTCAATTCCCATCTGATCTAGCTCCACCTCCCCCAGTATTGATGCCTGTTCCTGGTGCTGGGTGGGTTCACCTTCTTTGATCATACAGCTGTCTTAGTCTGGCATATTATTTTGGATCATCTATTATTTAACTTGTATGCATGGATTTTGATACTGATTTTGCAGGCCACTAGGACCTTTTGTCCCTGCTCCGCCTGAAGTTGCAATGCGGATGCTGAGGGAGCAGGGTGGTGCTCCTTTCGAAGGAACTGGTGCTAGGAATGGACGAGTTGGTCCCCAGGTGATCGGTGGTGGACCCACTCCAATAATTGCTGTATCTCCAGCCTTTCGGCCGGATCCCCGACGTCTTCGTAGGTGAGCATAGTGTTCTCAAGAAAGATATATATGTGACTGATCAACAGCTGATGTTTTTGTCTCGCAAATGGGTAGTACGTTCATTAAATTATTTGGAATTAACCGTTTTCTTTGTTGGGAGTGCAGTTATCAGGATCTTGATGCCCCAGAAGATGAAGTCACCGTTATAGATTACCGGAGTTTATAGATCTTGTTGTCATGAATTCAAAGATCCGTGGATTGTGCAGCTGCTTACAGGTCATAGAGGATGAGTTGGCTTCTCTCGGGTGGAGGTTTCGAGTGGAAGTTAAGATCCTTGTGAAGGAAGTGCACAGTTTACCATATGCAGATGTCATTTTTGCTTTTCTTATGCTGTATTAGACGACTAAAGTCTCGTGTTATTTCTTCATAATGGTAGTATGCTGAATAAAGTTTTTTGCTATGATTTGAGCAACTCATGCAACTTGTCCCTCTTAAAGTGTCAAAATGTTGGGTTTTTATTTTTTTGCTACTAGTTGCCTTTCCTTGTCTACTCTGGCTATTTTATCAAATTTTAGAAGAGTGGGTTACTGGTTTTGAATTTGCAATCAAGGTTGTTTTGTACCCTGCTAAAGAAGCTGTGGCATAAGCATGTGGATACCTCCTCCCATTAACTGCTCGAAGATGGTACTTTTTTTTTTTTGAAGCATAAAACCCATAATGCTTAAATTGCTCCAATAAGAAGAAACTCTCCAGGTACTACAAGATGGTACTTGGATAATGTGTGAAACCCTTAACGCTGAAATTGCTCTAAGGCAAACCCCTATGGGTTAGATTGAGCTGCTAGATTGGTCAAAAAATGTTCCAAATCAAAAAATAAGTGTGGGAAAAAAGTTTAACACATATACTTGTTGCTTCTCTCTCCTAGCATTTGCTCGCAGTTCAACTAGCAGCTAGTTTCAAAAGTTGAATCGTTCAGCGCTCAAAAAGTAACCCAAACGCTGAACCATTCATCGTTAAGCGAATATTCTAGAGTATCAACGTTGAACCATTCAGCGTTCTGGTGGGCGTTGTTCCGTTCAGCGTCAACAGGTAACGCTGAATAGTTCAGCGCTTGACCTTTTTTTTTTACACCTCCTTCACACCTCCAACGGCTATTTTTTTCAAATTTGATCAAAAAAATTGGTTTTTGAAATGTTTGGCAAATTGTTCCAATGATTATTTATTTGTTTCAAAATTTGAGAATTTTTACATTACAAAACAAGGTTTACATTGTTTCTCGAAGAAATTAAAAAAATACATTAAAAATAAAATAACTTAAATAACTTGAAACATAAAAAAGTACATTGAAATTGAAATCATACTTCCAGATAACTTAAATAACTTAAAACATAAAAAAGTACATTGAAATTGAAATTCATTCTCTTCTTGTTCTCTAGCCATTTACTATTGCCGTTCTTGTGAGGAATATAACATTCAATTTTCTGTTTCTTTCTTCTGCCTCTTTCGTTTTTGGATTGTTGCTGCTCCTGTATTTGTTGATATCTCCGATCCTCCTTTCTTCGACTGCGGTTGGTGCTTGTCGTCCTCTTCTATACAGGTATGGATTTTTCATCAGTTGTTCGACATTGATTTATCTGTGTATCTATTCGTTTGTCTCCTGCTGTTGTGTTCTTGGTTTTACGATGAAGATCATACGTGTCGAAGCATATATGCTTGCCCCTGTTCTTTGTTACAGCGTCTGTGAGTCGGTATATGAGTATTTTTCAGTTTCTTAGGGTTTTTCATGTTTATCCGGATGAACCATCAATTACGGTTTTTTTTTATCTTTAGTGATCTCCTCGTATTCTTCTCTAATCTGTTTTTGTGTTTCCTTGTAGATATGTCTTATCGTCAGCGGGCTTCTTACCAAACTCCGCCATCTAGTCCGCCAAGATCCCCTCCGCGTAGAGATCCTGACAGATCTCCACTTGGGGAAGGCCCTTACAAGTCTTCGCAATCGGATCCTCGGGACCATAGGGTTTTATCTTCCTCCGGTGCGAAGATTAAGCCTTCTAAGAAAGGGGACATGCCGAAGGGTCCTTATGGGTCTAGGTATGTTGTGAACCGCGCCCCTTCTCGTCCTCGTGAAGATTCCAGGAGTGCGCAGGTTCATCCTCGTGATGACTCTAGGAGCACGCGGGCTCCTCCTCCTCGTACATAGTGGATGCTCCCCCCCTTCGTTCAATGACTCCTCCTTTAGTGCCTCCGCAGAAATCTTTGCCGCCTCCTCCCGCGGTTTCTTTCAAAGGGAAGTACTCCAAGGGTTCTATGCCGAAGGCTGATCCGTCTACAAATCTTCCTTCTAAAAGGAAAGCTTCGGAGTTGGGTCCTTCTCCTGATTCCGCAGACGAAGAAGAAATTGTCCCCGTGATACGCAACATTTCAGTTGGTAAGAAGAAGGTCACTTTCAAGCATATTGATCTTGAGGTGTTCAAGGAAAAACACGAACTCCAAGCTTTTGAGGTTCGCTTCTATGCTCCTGACGATGATATCACCTACGAGCTCCTTGCTAATTATCAGTTTGAAGAGTTTCATCTGTTGACTACAGTTGGAGCCTTCGAGGCGGGTCTTATGTTTCTCTTATATAAGTCGGGTGACTCCTTTTATTATGAAGTGTTGGCTAGTCGCGAAGGCTCTTCCATGAACACTCATAATCGCTCCGTGTCACAATTATCTGGGAATTATCTTCGTTCACCGAAGGAATGTTATCTACGGAGCAAGGGAGAGACTACGATGACCTGCTATGTTCCGAACCCTGCTGAGAGAGAGTGGTACACTCCTCAGAACTTTAACAGTTCTTTTGGGGATTATGTCAACAGCAGAAACCGTAAGCCGTGGAGTGTTAGCTTCGTAATATTGCTGCTCCCGTGGTGAAATTCGTCCTTTTGAGTGAGGTGAGTGATGCCAAGCTGAAGTATGTTCCTGGTACTGAGGGATCTGCTAACCAACTCTTTCCTGCTCGTGAAAGGATTAAGCGTGACCATGATTATGAATGGCATGCTACTGTTATTGAGGTAGTTGGTCCTTGGGCTTACGGATGGATTCCGGGTCCACGTGGTTGGCGTCCTTCTGAAAATAGCAAGCCTCGTGAAACTCCTCCTGCTCGTTATGGAGATTTCTGTCCTTGGCGTCCTAATTTCGCGGGCATGAATTTCCTTATGCTCTTGATGTCGTTGATGGAGATGAGGAGGAGGGTTCTGGTGCTATCCATCCATCAAAGAGTGTGCTGCTGCCAAGGTATAGTTTTTTCTTATATTCTCTATCTTTTTGCCCCTTTTTCCTTGCTTGAATAATTTTCATTTTTGAAGTGAGGGAAAAAATGAGCCTTTGTGGGATGTATAATGGTTTGTAGGTGTCGAAGAAGAAAAACTTGGACCCAAACAATCTTCTACTCTTTGCGGTTATTGAGGCTGAGGGTTATGAGGAGGTTACGAGTCCCGTAAACCAAGGGTATGGTGAGGATGAAGAAATCCAACGGAGAGAGCGTACCGACACTTCTCACCCTGATGACGAAGGTGGTAATGAAGAAGAAGTTGCCGCTGGTGGTGATGGTGAGGCTGAAGTTGCCGCGGGTGGTGATCTTGAAGAAGAAGTTGCCGCGGGTAGTGATGGTGAGGGTAATGTTACCGTCGGTGGTACTGGTGGGATGGATCTGCCCCTGTTGGTGACGGGTACTTTGCCCGTAATTTCCCCAGAATTCTCTTTCGGTAGGATATATTCCGCGGGGGAATCCTTCGATGTGACTGCTGCCATGGGTCTTGCCGAGGACTTCTCATTGCTTTCCCCACATGATGATTGGGATGTGCTTGGGGACCTTGGAAAGAAGGTACCACTGATCAGCAAGCTGAGAACGCAGGTGGTCATGCTGAGGGTGGTAATGTCGAGACTTGCGGGTGAGGAGATACCGCCAAGGGGAAGTCTGCGGTTGAGTCTTCTTCCGAGGATTTCCTTTCTCGCTAATGCCTGAAGGTGAAGATGCCATTTTGGCTTGGCTAAAGAAGAACCTGATGTTCGTCCCTAACCCTGCCCCCGTGTCTGGTGAGAAGAATTCCGACGCTTATACTCGTCGAATGATGCAACTGTCTTCGAAGCCCGCGTTGCTGAGATGTGGGAGAAGGATCTTAGAGCTCGGAAGCTAATTTAGTGGTTGACCCTCCCTCCGTTGCTGATATGATGGCCATAGCTGATGGGTACCAGTACGGTTTTCCCCAGCGTGTTTTAGAGGTAAATCCTTGTACTCTTTTTATGTTATCCGCGCATTGTGTTCTTCGTGATATCTGATCCCTTTGGTATAATAATGTTTGTTGTTTGTGACGTAGATGATGAGGAGCGAACATTGTAACCATGTTCTATACCAATTCTTTAAAGCAATCTAAAGTTGGAGGCCAAGCTTCGTCATAGGGAAGAGGAACTGTCTGCGGCTGAAGCGGAAATAAATGAACTGAGGGGCCGTCTGAAAGAAAAAGAAAGTGGGTAAGCTGAGGAGGTCTTCGTTCAGAACTTGCTATAGTCCGCAACGAATTGGAGCAGACTCGTAGAAGTGTCTCGTCCTTCACAGGTTTGTATTTTATGGATTTTTCACTCCTTGTGATTCCCTATCTGTATTTTGGTGTTCTGTCTGAGTCTCCCCACCCTATCTTCAGTGGGTGGAGTCCCCGAGTTGATATGGCTTCGGAAAGAAAGGGAACGACAGAAATCCCGTATTGCAGAGTTGGTGGGTAAGTTGAAAGCGAAGCCGTAAAGTGGAATGCTCGTGATGAGCACAACGCCTTAACAGCTGAGTGGCGTGAAAAGCGAACACTGATGGTTGATATGCAAAAGTACAATCATGACCGTTGTTTGTTTAATGGTACGCTGCTATGGACGCGTGACAACCTGCGTGATGCTCGAGAACATGCTTCAGACTTAGAGGCTAGAGTGCGCTTTTTAGAAGGAGAATTGCAACAGGCTCGTTCTTTCTTAGCCCCGGGGTTAGGAATATGCTGCGTCTTTCCGAGGAAAGAGATAATGCTAGGGCCGAGGTTGGTGCTCTTAGTAAAGCCCTAGCAGCGTCTCGAGCGGATGTTGCTCGCAAGTGGAGTCTGAAAGAGATCTTGAGATGAATGTATATCGACTTCATAAAAGGATGGGGGAGGTGAATGATGAAGTCAACCATCTTCGTCACTTGGATTCGATGAAGCAGGTAGATTTAGACGCCAGTCAATTTGCTCTTACGAACCTTCATGGATTATAAGAAACTATCCACCGAATATGACTTTCTTGATGAGGCTCGGGACGCAGTTGTCAATGAGTATGAGGAGGCTTCGGCTAATGTCGAAGGTATAACCTCGTTTTATCGAGTGTGATTCTGTTATTTCTTCTTTTAACCCCTTGGTATTTTTTTTTTTCAGCACTCGAGGGACAGCTTCACGCAGCAAATGATGAGCTTAAAAAGACTCAATCTGCCTTAGTGCAGCAGGAAGGACAAACCAACCATTTCAAAGGGTTGGCCGCGTCTCGTGAGGAAGCCGCGGAGATTGCCTCCAAAGAGGCGGAACGCCTATCTGTATTGCTGTCTCAAGCCCACCAGCGGACGCTGTTATCACTTATAAGGCTCGATGTCAGTTGGCTGAGAGACCAACAAAGTCCTGGATAAGATTGAACTTGGCCTTAAAGTCGAACATGGTCTTGTCAAGAACTATCCGCGCCGTCCCCTTCCCGCGCCTTTGCCTGGTTCTTCTGGGCCCTCTTCAGGTGGAAGCGTACCTTCATCTCGCAGAGACAACCCTGTTGATGAAACTGTGTCGTACAAGTAGTTTTCTTTTATTAGTCATAGAAAGTTGATCCTTGTTGATTATATAATTTCGGATCATTTTTGATGTGTTTCCTTCTTTAATCTTATTTGCCGAATCTTGTAATCAACTCTTTATGAAATGGATCATCCTTTTGGCGTACCTGCGTTATCAATTCATCTTTTTATTTTAAAGTATTGTGAAGTGTTAGACTAGAAATGACTGGTTTTGTAAAAAGTTGAGTGTTTGAGTGTGACACCGAAGGTAAATACCTTCGTGATTGTCTTGAGACCTGTCACCCCGCTGGAGAATCCTGGGCCAGAGGATTCCCAAACGGTGGGGGCCGAGGCAGCGTTCTAGGATATGGAATGCTTATTCGAAAATATTTACATGCACCCATTCCGTCGACCCACTGCCTTGAAGTTGGTTGGGTATCTTTTTCTGATGGGTGTCTTCCCCCTGGTCTTACACTCATAGACACTGATAGGGGAGCCCTGAGAGATTGTAGATTAACTACTTTCCCCAATATTGTTAATAAATTTTGTTTACTTGAAGGTTTCAAAAAGCTTGTTTGATTGATAGGTTGAGACCTGCTACTCCTCGTCCAGAGATAGAAACATGTAAAGCGGTTACGCTGTCTTCTTCTTCTGGTATTCTTCACGCAGATGCAAAGCTGCGTTGCTCCTATGGGTAGTACGGTTTGAGCCACTTAGCATTTCAAGGATTCCGGAGGACCTCACCTTTCAGATTGCGAAGATAGTAGGAACCGTTTCCCGCAATGTCGTGTATTATAAAAGGTCCTCCCCTTGTAGGTGCAAACTTTCCCCATTTCTTCTCGTTGATACTGTGGGATTGTTCTTAGCACATACTGCCCCTCTACAAAATTTCGAAGCTTTACCTTTTTGTTGTACTCCCTCGCTAGTCTTCGTTGATAATTTTCCATCTTCTGCAATGCTGCTTCCCTCCTTCCTTCCAGGTCGTCCAATCTCTCTAACATCATGTCTGTTGTGAGATTTTTCTCACATGCTTCGGTCTTTGTGGTTGGTGGAAAACCTCTCAAAATATTTCATTGATGCTCAAAAGTGTTTTACAATGAAGAGAAAGACAAGAAAATGATGTAAAACAGGATTTTGCGACCCACAGAAGGCGTCCAGAGTCAACGACAGAGCTGAAGTGCTATTGTCATTGGGAAACTACGACCCACAGATGACAGTCGATGTCACTGTTGATAGACGACGGTCTTGGAGAGTCTGTTCTTCACGTTCTTCCTCCTCGCAGCAGCAACAACAGTAGCAGAACCATAATCTCTGCAACTTGGATTTTCTTGCTCTGTAGTGCTCTAAACCTCTCCCAATTCTCTCTAAACTTCGCTCGCTCCTCCTTCTCGACATTAGGGACCTATTTATACACAACAGGTCACTCAAATCCTCGTAATAATTCCAAGAATATTCGTCCATTAATGAAAATATTCCGAAATATTTTTTCTTTAATTCTCTGATTTGTTACGGATTGTTCCCTGTTTTATCTCTTCTCACGCGTCATCCTTGAGATGTAGGGATTGTTTCCAGCCAATAGCATCAACCCATGCACGTCTCTTCCATCCAAGAATTCCAAGAATAGAATATTTTTCCTATTTTAGAATATCTTCCCTGATTTGATTCCCACCGGTTATCTAACCAATTTTGACCAAATCCAACACCCATACCAGCTCTATCTAGGACCTAGGAACAAACCCATTTAATTTGGGCCATTGAATCTCACTGGAACACCTTCAAATCCTCAACCCTAGTCACGGCAGTTCAAGAACAATTTTTCCCGCCAATTTTTGGTTTTTGAATTTGGGAAGAAGATGTCCTCCCCCTAACCAGAACTGGGGTGCGAATAGTAGCTGTCTTTGGGGTGACCTGGGGGTGCCCCTTAGTAATTAGGTTACCCCTTATCCAAAAGCGAGAGTCCGAATAACACTTGTCCTCCGGGGGTGCCAAAATCAACTTTTCGAGCCGAATTTTCCAAAAATGTTTATTTCCTAAAAATACATAAAAACACAATATTAGTACAAAAATAGAGGTCCAACAATACGTACATTGAGGACAAATTAGATACAAAAAATGTGTCTATCAAATACCCTCAAACTTATTATTTTCTAGTCCTCGAGCAAATCTAATCTAGAAAGTGAAATGACTACACTTAGCACGTGCAGCAAGCCGTTAAACCACTAGGTGGCCCTAGTGGCGGAGTGTTGTCTCCTGAGGGTTTACCAGAGGTGTACCCACAAAACCTTTACTCCAGACCCTAGCTATCTACAACGAACCTTGGAAGGCACTAAAGAATCTCCTTGGTTGGCTTACAATCACTGACTACAGGAGGAGGTACCCTGATGCGAAATTCCAATTGTTGTACACGAGTTTACATTCAAGCATACTAAAATTCATATAAAGTGACAGAGCTCTACTCAGATAGTCGCACTATGGACATCAATATCCGGAGTCAAAACTAATCACATGGATAGATCAAGAAGATGGATATAGAAAAACATAGATAGTTTTGATGTTTACTAAGTGAACGGCGTTTCCCATATCTGTCTGAAGGCCTCCGCCAAAATGAACCTATCCTAATGGATTGAGATACTAGTCTGACTAATATCAACACACTGGCATATACAAGGGTACCAGTGGTCGATAACCTAACTCTAGGTCAACACAACTGGCATATACAAGGGTACCAGTGGTCGACTTTATTGAATTTATTCCTTTTGGTCAAATGGTCTGGTCTCAATATTTTTTTTATTTTTTTATTGTATGCCCGATTTTGTTAATAGGGCTTGGAAAAGAGATATTCTAGGTCGATTGATTAGCGAAAAACCTAGTAGTTCTTATGATATAAGCAGGGAGCTCGAAGATTGTTCTTTTGAGAGCTCTGTTTTTGGAAACTTCAGTTTTAAGAATCTGTCTCTTCGTGAGGAAAGTACCCCTAGTACTTCTGCTGTGCCACCGATGGCAACTTTGAAATTACATGTTCCCAACTAGGTCCAACCGAGCTTCGTGCATTAAATTGCCAGCCACTACCGCTAATTTCGAGATAAAACCTAGTATTCTTCAGATGATCCCTATATTCTTAGGAAAAGATGATGAGAACCCTTATTTCCATATTAGGGACTTTGAGGAAATTTGTGGGACAATTAGAATAAAAGACCTTAGTGATGAAGTCTTGAAACTTAAGATGTTTCCCTTTTCCTTGAAAGATAAAGCCAAGACCTGGCTGAACAACCTACCATCTGAATCCATAGAAACATGGCAGGAACTTATCGCTGCCTTCTATATGAAGTTCTACCCTAAGCATAAAACTGCAGCTGTTAGGCAGAACATTAGTACTAGTGTGCAACAAGAGGGATAGTCTCTTTATAGGTTTTTAGAGAGATTCAATGATTTCCTATCCCAGTGTCCCCACCATGGATTTGATAAAATGAAACTTGTTGAGATTATTTATAATGGTTTAGACTATTCGACCAAAGCCATGGTCGAGTCTATGTGCGCTGGTGAGTTCACTAGTAAAAATGCTGATGATGCTTTTACCTTCTTAGGAGTTATCGCTGAAAAATCCCAACAGTGGGAGTCTTGTGTTGAACCCCCTAAAAGACTCTTGGTCAATAGAAGTAGCACCAATATGGTAGATACGAGTTTTGCGTCAGATGCTAAGTTTGCTGCTTTATCTAGAAGGTTAGAAGCATTGGAAATGGTTAAATCTAAAAATAAGTCCCTTGTTGAACCTAATAGAGCCTCTCAAGTCTCTAGTTTTGGAATAGAGGCCGATAACTCATTTTGGGAAGGTCAGGTTAGTGAAGAGCAAGCTCATGCTGTCTATAACAATGCTAGGTTTGGAACCAGTTTCTCCAACCAGGGTTGTAGGTCTCTGAGCAGGGGTCAAACTTCTGACGGTTCTCAAACCTAGCATTGTTATAGACAACATGAGCTTGCTCTTCACTAACCTGACCTTCCCAAAATGAGTTATCGGGCTCTATTCCACAACTAGAGACTTGAGAGGCTCTATTAGGTTCAACAAGGGACTTATTTTTAGATTGACCCATTTCCAATGCTTCTAACCTTCTAGATAAAGCAGCAAACTTAGCATCTGACGCAAAACTCGTATCTACCATATTGGTGCTACTTCTATTGACCAAGAGTCTTTTAGGGGGTTCAACACAAGACTCCCACTGTTGGGATTTTTCAGCGATAGCTCCTAAGAAGGTAAAAGCATCATCAGCATTTTTACTAGTGAACTCACCAGCGCACATAGAAGGTTAGAAGGGTTGTCCTTGCTTATCTTCTTGTGCTTTGTGCCTTTTACGCAGAGGTCTTCGGCGCATGCCGCGACCTGAGCTTGAATACGAAGGGTTGTCCTTGCTTCTTCCACGAGCTGATCGACACGTGTATATCTCTTTGGTATTTAATGCGGGTAGATGGATGTCTGCTCGTGTCAGACAAGTGTCTCTTTGTCTGGTCACATCCGTGTCAGCCAAACCTCCTCTTGGTCGTTGATCTGGGATCCTCCTCGGGATTGGGTTTGTTAATACCCAAGGGGTATTATCTGGTGCTCCTCTGAGCCATCATACCTCTGTGTTCCTCTGCCCCTGACCGTCAGATCTGCTGACCGATGACATCCTGCTTGCTATCATGTTTTGATGTCTCGCTTCGCATGCCTTCCACGTGTCTCTTTCTGTACACGTGGAGGATGATGAAAGGTGTACATACACCCTCATTACGTGAAGACGCAAGACACATGGTGTATAATAATGTCTCGAAGAAAAATTGGCTTGAAACTGCGAGCATTTTATTAAAATAAAACGCCGTAAATATTGTATTCTTCCAAAAAAAAAAAGATAAATAACCATATGAGAAACACTAAATAGATGATCAAATCATTGGTACCAAGTTTAAAAGGTTTGGATATGGAAGCATATTTTGAGAAAATTTTAAAATATCCTATTGTCACTTACTAAATTATGAGTTTATATCTAATTACCAGCACCAATGCATATTTCTGTTCTCTGCAGAACATCTTGGCCCGTGCAATGCAATTCTGTTTTCTTCAGCCCCCTCCTCCTGCATCTAACGACTCTTAGAGCAACCACAGTCATGAGACGGACCAAATACCAAAAGCCAGACTAAAAGCCAAAAAAATTTGGTATTCTGGGTGTTCAAGCGCAATGGGGGACGACCAAAATTTGGTGAAGCGTAACTTATACGAACGCTTGGTGCAGACGGAACTTATACTCACGTTTCTTGACCGAGCGTTCTTTAAAATATGCGTCTGAATGAAACGGAGTTATTACGTGCGCCTGATTGAGGCGTAGGTATAGTTCACGCCTAACATGGGACGGCGATGGGAAGTGCGTCTACTGGGACGGAGAAGTTATGTGCGTCTGATACATACGGAGATAGAAAATGCGTATGACTCGGGCGGACATAGAAGGTGCGTCTGGGTAGGGCGGATATGGAAGGTGCGTCTGTGTTGGGCGGACATAGAAAGTGCGTCTAGTTCAGGCGTAGATGGATTGTGCGTCTAGTTCAGGCGTAGATGCAATGGCAGAACCAGTCAAGTTTTTGAGCATGTTAAGCTCTACCAAAGCTGGAACTGTAGTCTTCAACACATTCCTCACTACTTCATCCTTGATAATTGCCTCGCAGACAACCGACTTACCACGTCCTTCAATCCAGTTTACAGCAGCTGGTTTCTTATCGGAACAAAAGTTCCCTACAAATGAATCCAAAGAAAAATCAAAAACCATAGATGCACAAAAAAAAGAGTGATACATCACCAAATTATAAGTAAAACTTTCCAAATAGATTACAGTCAAACACAATCTGGTAGGTATGACGGTGGTCACAGGATTCAGAAAGAGAACGAACCAGATATTCCGATAACATCCATGTCGGGAAAATCAGCTTGAAGAAAATCCAAAACGTTCTGAACACCTTTAGAAACCATGTTCATACCCATTGCATCCCTGTGCTGCAGCTGAATCTCATGTATAGATTCTTGCCAGCAATAGCACACTGAACTTTTTGGAGTCCTCCAAATCTGCTAGATCTGTAAAATATTGACAATAAGATCAATTAGTACAAAAACCAAACAAGTGTCCACCCTTACCAAGCCAAAACAAATTGCCCCTTTGTAAAATTTTCATCTCAAACTTCATACGTCAAACCCTAAATCTCAAATTAACACAACTTTACCGTTGTAAAAGAATAGAATCTCAATTACGTACACAAATCTAACCACCGACAGATTCAAATCAAAATCAAATCAAAATTTTGCTAAATTGAGGTCATAATGAAAACGATAAATTTAACCCAAATAAAACGAAACTTCCGATCAAAATTAGCAAAAACGTGACACTCAACAAATTCACGGAACTGTACAAATCTCATAAAGGGGAAAAAAAAAAAACTTACTTGTTAAAAACGTGAGCCAAGGTATCGAAATTGTTAAGATCTTCCATAAAGAATTTGAGCTCAGAAGCTCTTTTTGCAGTTCCAAACCTAACAACAGGTGCTCTTGTCATAGCCTCTTTTTCTTATGTCTTTGTTATCAACGCTCATAATACATGCGCCTCACACAGTCGCACGTAATACATGCGCCCAAACCAGGCGTTTTTAATAACTGCGCCCCATTGGGACGTACATTCTAATTACGTCTGCTATGGGACGTATGTTTTATCTCCGTATGGCCCGGCGGTGTTTATAAATACGCCTAATTCAAACGCTCTGTATACATCCGCCCCAATATCATACGTTCTTTATACATACGCCCGGTGTGAAGCGCCCACTATACTTCCGTCTCGATTCATACGCTCGTAATAACCCCGTCCCACTATTGATCATTTTAGTCTGGGTTGGCGACCACATTTGGTCACAAACCCTAATTCTCTGGACTAAATATGGCTTTACTCCTCACCACTGCGGCACTTTCTAAGACCAAATTTGGGTTTAGTACCCAAATTTGGTCGTGACTGTGGTTGCTCTTATGGGCTCGATAACGAGCATAATCCAAGCGTACCTAGTCATGAGTTGAGCATGCGAAACGCACGTGTTTTTCTCTGGTTAGTAGAGGAGATCACTATTTATTTATTAGGTCAAAGAGAAATGTTCAGAAACGTATCTAGAGAGAAGAAGAATGGCGTCTCCAGCAGCAGCATCAGGATTAGCAGTACCATTCTGGAGATCAGCAGGGATGACCTACATAACATATTCAAACATCTGTGCTCGCCTTGTTCGTAATTGTCTTAAAGAACCTCACAGATCTGAAGCCTTAGCCCGTGAGAAAGTTCATTTCACCGTTTCCAAATGGGGTGAAGGAAAACCAAATAAACCAAGTAATTACCCTCACTCCTTCCTCTTTCTTAATAATCTTAGGGTTTTATTATTTCCTTTGGGAATGAAATCTATGGTTTGAATTTTTTTTAGGGTTTTTGATGATTTTTGAGATCCTTGTTTTAGATCTAATATTAAAGTTTGTGTTAGGGTTTGGCTGATTTAGATGTACCATAACTGTTAGTATGAAAAAATCTGATGAGTTTAACCATGTTCATAAGCTTAATCGAGTTGATATTATATCCTCTTGTTGAATATTTCTTAATGAACTGGGCGTGGTTTAATTTGTATCCCAATTTGCTGTATTTGTTGCCTAATTGAAACTTTTTTTTATTTTTTTTTATAGATGTTTGACAAGCACCTTGCTTGGATAGTCTGTAGATAGAATGGATGTTTGTCAACCACCGTATTTGTAGTCTGTAGATAGAACCTTGGATAGAAATTTGTATTAGGTTGTTGTGGAGAGAATTGGAAATGGTGTTCAAAATAAAGGTGCAAGGGCAAAATCCAAGATTGATTACATTTTAGTGTAGGTTGCTTAAGATATATGAAATGTCTTCTGATGCTAGTGTGGATTTTTGGGATATCCTATGATTTCTTAGATGCTCATCCTGAGGATTATGCATTGTCTAATATCTCTGACCTATACTGCCCTGGTTTGATCTCCTACTTTGTCGAGTGGTCTGTGTAGCGTTATCGTAATAAATTTCAAGAAACAAAATAAAATGCACCCCTTCATTTTTATTATTTACATGAAATTACCTCCACACCTCTGCGCATGACATGTTTCAATTGATACACTCTATGATTGAAAAGGTGAAAATCGAAGGTAAGGCCTTGTAGTGTTGCATAACATCTTCTAGCTTATTAGCATAAAATTTATTGTAATCACTGGGGCTTATTTGCTTGTATATAATCACACAGCTTCGAAAAACAAGGTCTTTTTTAGTTTTTGTGCAATATTTTGTGATCTGGGAAGCCGAGCAATAATTTGGTCACTCACAAAGGAAGAATTCACCATAATCAAGGTAATATAGCATCCCAACCTCCTAAACCTAATATGATTTAAGGATGAGTCCTATCAGGGGCTTCATAGCCCCTTCACAACCAAGGTCACATCACTTGCAAAGGGGATTGAATCTTGCGGTTGTGATCTGAAATCAGAACATATATATTTTGTATGTTTTAACTGGTTAGTGGGGTTTTGGCGTGGTTTCAACACACAGAGTAATTCAGTGAGTTCATACTTGAAAGTGCATAACATAGGATTCTTGGTCATATAAAAGAGGTATTATGAGTTTGTGGATTTGGTGGTGTGTTGAAAATCTGCAAGCTGTGTCATCGACTACTTCAGTAGGAACAAGTACAGGAATCCATATTTCTTGCTTGTATGATGATTACAGTGTTACAAAAACTATGCATGCCTTATTTTTTGGACCATATGATTGTGAACTTCTAATGACCAAGCAGCTGAAGCGCAGAGATTATAGAGGACTTGCGGCGTGAATGTTAAAAGTAAAAAGAGGAATATTAGGTATCTGTCTGTAGGACAAATGTAAGGTATGTTTTGTGGTGTGGAGCCACTACTCATCGCCCAGGATTCTTGCCCATTTTGTCGCCCAAGCATCTAAAGATTCTAAACCCTAGAATATGAGACCGAGTAACCCTTTGTTGTGAATGAGTGGTGTAGTGTCCAAATCAAAACCATGTAGGAATTACTGAATGCCGCGTAGGTTGGGTGAAAAATCTGGACTATGAATGTGGGCAATGATTAGTGTTTTCGTTTTTGGGGGATGCATGCCAACGAAATATAACTTCTGTCGTATTTTACTTTAGACATATAACATGGTTGAAATGAGAAAAAGGAAATACCTGTTTTAGCTGTTTGCCTTCTCCCATTAGATAAAGTCAGCCCTTAAGACGTGGTAACATACCTGCCATTGCCACTGTGCCTGCTTTCTGATAACTGCAGAATCCCATACAAAACTTTACATGATGCAGCATATGTGTTTACATGCGGTAGCAGTTACTTTACTTGTGCTCTGTGCATTTGTTAAGGTTTAGGTATTTATTTCTATTCCTTCATTTTTGAATCTACTGTTCCTAATGAAATCCTTTACCGGTTTATCTATAGCATTGCGTTCGGATGGAGCTGAAGCTTGAAAGAAGATATGGCAATTTGCATCAAGTTTTCTTCCAGCACAAAACCCCCTTTTCTCTTATTTTTAAGTTCTGTCTCTTATCAGACCTGGTACTTGAAATTTTTACTTGGAGTGTAATGATACCTTGGTGCGTCTCACACTGTGTGATTGCATTCTGAAATTTCAGTTGTTAAAATAACAGGGTTTTACTGCATGCTGTGATTCCATATGCTTCAGGTACAATTAGACTGTGTTTATAAAGATATTACAGTACAATTTTCGTAGTTGTCAAGTTGAATAAAGATTGTGAAATTGGGGTTGCTAGTGGGAGTTATTTGGTTACAATGACTGAAAAGACCAATATTTTGTAGTTATGGTTTTATGCATAGTAGCGATGACTGAAAAGACCAAGAATTGAAATTCTTTAGTTAATGCGTAATTAGTCTTCATACACTATCCATGACATAGAATTTCATTCAACAGTATCAGAGGTCTACACGGTGCAGAAACTTTCCTACAAACTGTTGTACTTGTGTTGTATGACTGGTTTATGTATGCAGCCTAACAAATTCCTCATAAAGCTCCTATTTTTGGAAAGCCTGCAAGAGTTTCAGAACTACAGTTTCCGCATCTTACGCAATACCTGTATTCGCATCATCAAGGTTCTAGCTTTCCAAATTTGTTTAGTACAAAACAGATGAATAACTAATTTCAAAGAAATGGGTCAAAAAAAGAAAGAAAAAAAGAACCAACTTCAAAGACATCAAATTTCTGACTCTGCAGTTGCTGATTCATATATTTTTTTGGCAGCTTCATATGCATATACCTATGCACTATTATTGAAGACCAATATGGCAATGGTTCTATCTGATATACTACAAAGGCAGAGATTATTATTTACTCGAAACTCACATAAGATTTTGAAGATTTTACCTTAAAAACGTTTTTTATCCAAACAAATCCATCTCCATAACAACACCTGACACTTTTTTTTTTTTATTGATTATTTGATCACCTGCAGATTTTACAGCTGAGTTTACAGTGAGTAAAAACTCAGTTGAAACCGAATCAAATTACTGATAGAAAAAGTGAGGTTACATAGAAAACTAAGTAATTTAAAATTACTGCTAACCATAAATGGGTATCTTCTACCAGAAGAGAACTGAAACCTGAAATGTTAGAATACAGCTCTAAGAAGCTTTCAGGGAAAAAAAGTACGGGTATCTTCTACCAGATACCTACTACTCCTAGTTACAAATAACTTGAGCAACAAAAATCTCGGCCAATGCGTATTAATAGAGATATATAGTTCGGTTCAAGATACACATATCAGCCTGAAAACTAAAAACAGTACTGCACAAAAGGGTGTGCATTCTTTGAGTTGGACAGAACAAATCCTACAGCACCTGTAAACTTTCACTTCAGAGGGAATAAACAAGCGGGCATTGATTTGGGATCAAGCTCCAAACACCCTCGCAAGCTCCCGTATCTCACTTCTGTAAATCGGAAGGCAGGAAGTTGATGAGAGAATCTAAACAATTCAATCCATGGTATACCCATAATATAATCATGCCCTGCTTCTCTTTTAGCCTTGAAAACAGTCTCAAAGCCAGCAACTTGAACTAAAACCAACACTATAAGCCAACAAACATCATACACCTCTAGGACCTCAACTACATCACATTCACAATTCTTGAGGTCATTACACGTCCAGTCAGAGTTGAAATTCCTGTACATCGCCCATACCTCTCCTTTCTTTGGATAGATTTCATACAAGCTTTGTTTATTGACTGACACTCCTGTTGCCAAATGTGAGATATAAGCAGTATCGCTAAACACCTCTTCTTTACCAGCTTTAAACGTTCCGCAGCATACCTGCATTTTCTCATCGAGCCACTTGATCACTTCCCTTGGTGGAGCACATGGTTCAAGCCATTTCGCGTACAGTTTAAAATCTGGGAACAATTCAACTCTGGTTAGCTCAACATAATACTTTGGCATGTCATCTAATTTGCAACAACTTGCCCATACCTGACCGGAATGGAACTTTTCATGAGATTTGTCATTATCGAACTTGTAAAACTGTGCCTCTCCAATATCACAACGATTCAGACTGAACATTCCCTGGGGGCTTTGCTCAGAAACAATTTCAGGAATGTCCTCCACTGCTATTGTATGGTAGAGCTCGTGCACTCTTGTTCCTTCTTTGTCATTTCGTAAATGTTTCCTTTTCACAGGGTTATTAATTACTTTGTTGTATCTCCAATAGCGAGCTGCAATAGGGATATTCTGATGGTTATGCTCAAGAACAAGCACACTAATCCGCCATTTATTATCAGGTTCCAATCGTGCTGTCAGTTTAGCCTTGCACCCAGTTTTGAACGGCGGATTGAGAACTACTGAAGCATCTGTAACTCTTTTCTTCTTACCTTCTCGAATACAAGTAAAAGTTACATGTCTTAATTGTCCGTTATCCTTCTTTGACGACCGTTTTTTACATAGAAATCCCATCCGTTTAGCATAACGTCCATAACATTCATAAATTTCTTCTACTGTATCGAATTCCATCCCAATTTTGGGCACTGCTATCTCACCTTCTTCATCTATAGTAACATCATCATCCACAACCTCAATGATTTCCTTTCCACCTTTATCACTTTTCTCATTTAAACCATCATGACTCTCCCTGAGTTCCACATTTTCACTCTCACTTACATCCATCTCTGCATAAACAAATTACATATAATAACTGTGCTAAATCCTTTCAATAATAGATTTGATTTTTAAGCTCTAATTTCTAAACCAAGTCAAAATTTCAAATGAAAGATAACTTCTTGTGTTCATGTCTAAAAAAAAGTTAGGTTTTAAGATTTGGCAGAAGTTTAGAATGTTAGGGTTTTTCTTTTTCTTTTCGAATTGAATTACTGTTTCTGCATTTGCCAGCGTGTCGGAAGAATTACACGTGGAGGAGCACGGCCTGAGACATCAAGGCACGATGCCACGTCTCTACACCTGAGGGACAGCTGCCATCTACACATGTTCATCATCGAGCGGTTCTGACGATTAAGAACCTAGGAGCACTGAAGTATCGAGCCACTGAGAAGCACTGAAGAACACCCTAGGATCTACTTTATTCCATCTCGAGGAGGACCCAAGATCAACGGTGGGGATGAGACGTACTGACGCAGATGGGACAGAAACCGCAGACACCTGTCTGACGCGTACAGACGACCCAACCACCCGCATTAAACACCCTAAACATAGAGTACGTATCAATCAACTTGTGAAGGAGAAAGAGGTGACCCATCGTCACCAAGCATGACCGTTGAGAGCCACCGGTCGAGAACGAAGATACCAGCGGGATTAGCACAAAGATCGAGAAGATAAGGTTGCAACTGTCTCAGACAATGAACCCCACGTTACATCCCTATAAATACCCCTCTCCACTGAGAGAGAAGGGATCGACCAATTTTGAGTGAGCATAGGAGATCTTAGGAGAGAGAAATAGGAAGAGTAAGTATGAATTCCATTTCCCCCTTTAGCTTAGTAATTAACAGTAACACAGAGTCATTTGACTATCATTGTAACTCTTCAATACATAGTTAAACTCCAACCCCCGTGGACATAGGCCTAAGTGCTGAACCACGTAAATCATTGTCTCATTTACATATAGCACTTTACTTTCTGTTTTATTATTATTCCTTAATCGTGTGCATGGTTTAATTACTTCCCCCGTGACCATACGCTGACGAGCCCGAAGGCTCAGAGTCTGATAGGCTTAGAACTCATATTGTTTTATATGTATTTGATCTCTCCCAATGATTTCGTATGAAATGCGAATATTGTTTGTGAACACTTGGATACCATCGTTATTTTTGTGTTCACAATCTGGCGTTAGAAACAGGGACTCTAGTCCCGGTAAAAGATTTATCTTTCCCTATGATTTTACTTTTTGGGTCTCAGCGTTATTCCCTCTATAATAGCGCTTTGAACAGCTTATATGAAGATCTATGTTTTCTATGCAAAAAACAATCTAGATCTGCTTTTTCCTTGACAACCTTTTCAGATTTATATATTTTTCCTCGCGGATAATTTGAGTTCCTTGACGAAACCACTCGTTTAAGTTTTCATCGTTCTCGTATATTTTCTAACAAAACATACGCTAAAACTGGGCGTTCATATATGAACCCGCGGGGGGGTAATTTTTCTCAAAGTATTTCGAACCTGTCAATAGATCTATGTTTACAATGGTCAGATCTGCATTTCCCTCTGAAAACGTTGAAAACCTTTAAATACACACTGGGATCTACGCCTTTTCTTTGAACAAATTTCACTAATAAACTTTCTTTGAACGGACTTTACTAACGAACTTTATCCGAACAGACTTTGTTAACAAAATCAACGTGGATTTTGTTTCTTCGACTACTTCTTATTTTTGCAGAAAGTTAAAGATGGAGAAAACGAAGGAGGTGGGCAAAACCAAAGCCTCGTCGAAAGAAACACCAAGGACTACACCAGTTGTGACCCGCAGCAACCAAAAAGGCGAGAAACTGAAGGTAGCCAACCAGAATCCCGACGCCACCGAGATCACCTCACCATTGGATGCCAACGCCGTAGGGGCAGCAGCCAAATCCGATGTATCAGCCAAAGCTGAGGCAGCAAAGACAATGGCAGCCACCAGAATGCATGAACAACGGGAAGGGTTTGCAGAATCAACGATGCACCAACCGGTCTTCGGGATGCCTTCAACGAACGAGCAAAAACAAGCTCTGCCAGTTACTCAACCCTTGCTGATAGTAAACCAGTCAGAGCCCCGCGCGTGGATTCACAACTGATCCCCCCCTCCACACACACACCCACACCACCCACCCCCTCTAATCCTTACAGTGGATGAAGGTCACACGATGGACATTTGAGGGAAGGCGCGAACCAGAACCCCAAATCAAGGATCGAACCATACCCCCAACTGATGGCAGAGCTCGAAGAGTTAAAGAAGAACCATAAGGTGTACGCAGAAGCAGTGGCACTTCTAGCTCTAGAAAATCAGGAGCTCAAGGATAGGGTCGCCCAAAGCATAGGAGCGACGCGCCAACATGACGAAGCAAACTCAAAGGCACCGGAGCCCAACCGTGATGGAAGAATCGTCCTTACAAACACCAACAATCCGGAACCGTTAGATCGAAGACCTGCCAGATAAAGTAGACCATCAGACCCAGACTACGTCCCCGAAGATTCAGATTATTTCGATAGTGAAAACCAAATATCAGGACGACCCACGACAAAAGACGATCACCAGCGGGCGATGGAGGACCTTCTTGCGGAGATGATGGCTGAAATCAAGCAGTTGAAATCTAGACAAGAGGGGGGGGGGACTAGAGGAAGTGATGAGAGAAGCTAACACCATGACGCTGACTCACCACTTGGCCAAAGCGCTTATCCCTCAAAAGTGTCCCGTTCCAGCGTTCGATTGTTACGATGGATCCAGCGACCCCGCAGCTCATCTTCTATACTATAATCGCATTTTAGCCCGATGGGATCAAAACGATGCAGTCCTCTGCAGATATTTTCCTTCAAGTCTAAAGGGATCAACACTATCTTGGTTCGACAACATACCGCCAAACTCCATCGATTCCTACAACCAGCTCACTGAGAAATTCTTAGGGACATACATGTACAATAAGGCTGTCAACGCCGGAATGGACAAGCTCCTCTCATTACCTATAGCTTACAAGGAAACGATCAGGGAATACACCGACATATGACACAAAATTTGTCAAGCTATAGGGAACGTATACCCAGTGGTCAACATCAACTGTTACAAATGGGGATTAGACAGAATGATCCCACTATTTGTGGAGATTCACGGAAGTGTACCTACGATTTAAGGAGACCTTCGGGTAATCATCGAAAAGAACGCCAGGTTAGAAGAAATCCAGCGGGAGAATCCCAGAGCCCAAACTCAAAGATCTCATCGAACGAACTCAGTAGAGCAAGCTAGCGGATAAAAGAGGGGCGGTTCAACTGAACGTCCAAAGGAAGATAAGAGAGGACGAAGGAATGATCGTCGACGCGACGACCGAAAATTCGAAGACCAAGTCTTTATGAAGATCAAAACCAACTACACTCTCATCCTAAGGGATATTAAGGAGCGAGAAAACTTAGAGTGGCCTTGGTCCAAAGGGATGAAGCCACCACGGTCCGAGAAATCTAGAGAATACTGTGAGTACCACTGCTTCAACGGGCATCAGACTGAAAAATGCAAGAACCTCAAGATAGTGATTCAAAAGCTGATTGACGCTGGTGACCTCAAGCAACTTACAGAAGGCCGACACCGAAGAGAGGGCTAAGCGAAGCAAGCAAGTTCAGCTACCCGAGGGTAATCGAACGCTCAACACTATCTCATGCTCTGAAGCCACTGGACCATCACTAACTTCCCAGATAAGCAAAAGGTTAAGGAAGCAATTTGAAGATTACCGTGAGTTGTACAAAATTGATGGAATAAAAGTGGAGGAACATGAACAATGGATGAACGCTCCAATAACTTTCGATGCTGAGGATGTAGAGGATGACATGAAGGATCACAACGACCCCTTGGTTCTCACATTACCCATCGCGGGGTGCAATACCAGGAAGGTCCTCATCGATGGAGGGATCTCGGTCAATGTATTGTTCTATGACACGTTCAAACGAATGGAGCTGAATGACGAACAATTGATGTCGCCGTACTACACCATATACGGATTCAATGGGGCCCCAACGAAGCCTTTGGGAGACATTGTGTTACAAGTAAACGTGGGACCAATGAAGGTTGATACACGATTCAGCGTAGTGGACGCTCCTTCTCCTTACAATTCCATCATCAACCCGAAGATGGGTACACAAGCTCAAAAGGGTAGCAACGACCTATCATCAGTACCTTAGATTCCCAACACGCGAAGGGGTAATGGAAATAAAAGGAGATCAGGTAACTGCTCGAGAATGTCAGGCTATACAAAATCAACTGAATAACGAGCAAGATGAGCAACGTAAATCCCGAAGAAACCGAAACAAAGAAGCTGCCAAGGAGAAAAAAGTTTACCTTTATCTCGAAGAGATCTCCGGAAGAAGTCTGACGAAGGAGAGCATCGTTCTAAACACCGAAGCAGGTACCTCCACAGCTAAGGGGATGAAGAGCCTACCAAATAGCAATTAAAGAACGTCCCTCTCCTAGGGGAACCGAAGCCTACATTCACATCTGTGGAACCTGTGAAGGAGATCAATGTAGGGACCGGAGATAACCCGAAGATGATAAAAATAGGGACTTTAATGGACAAAGAAAGGGGGATGGCTCTAATCAAGCTACTCATGGATTATGCGGACATCTTTGCCTGGAAGTTAGGAGACATGCCAGGAATTGATCCGAAGATAATTCAGCACGAACTCCGTATAAAGCCGGGTACGGTCCCCTTCAGGAAGAAAGTACTAAAAGTAGCGTCGGAGTACCACCAGACAATTGAGAAAGAGCTCCGCAAACTGTTAGAAGCAGGGCTCATCAAGGAAGTAAAGTATCCAACATGGATCTCGAACATGGTCATCGTACCAAAGAAGAATGGAGGAGTAAGAATATGCATCGACTTCACCGACCTCAATAAGGCTTGTCCGAAGGATAATTACCCCCCAAGCATCGATCAACTGGTAGAAGCCGTTGAAGGGTACGAAGAATCATGGATGGATATTCTGGTTACAACTAAGTAGCCCTGGCGAAAGAAGATCAACAACACACAACATTTTACACCCCGCACGGCCTCTATTGTTACACAAGGATTCCCTTTGGACTTATAAATACAGGGGAAACATACCAAAGGATGGTTGATGCTATCTTCAAACCATGGATCAAGAACACTCTGGAAGTCTACGTCGATGATATGCTCGTCAAAAGTAAGTTGCGCAAGGACCACCATCGAGACTTGAGGGATATCTTCGAAGCAATGAGGAAACACGGCATGAAAATGAACCTAGAAAAATGCACATTCGGCGTCACCTCAGGGAAATTCCTCGGATATCTAGTAACGAAGAGAGGCATCGAAGTGGATCCCGCCAAGATCCAGGCCATAGCAGAAATGCCGTCCCCAAAGAACCTGAAAGAAGTCCAGAAGCTCAATGGATCCCTAGCGGCTCTGGGAAGATTCATCACCAGGTCATCGGGCAAATGCAAACATTTCTTCAACATTCTCAAAAAAGGGAGAAAATTCGAATGGACCGCCGAATGCGAGGAAGCCTTCCATAAGATAAAAGAATACCTGGCTACGATCTCGATCCTCCAAAAGCCCGATACCGATGAGGTATTGGCCCTGTACATAGAAGCAACCGAGGATGCGGTGAGCGCGGTCCTTGTCAAAACCAACATGAAGGTTGAGCAACCAATCTACTACGTCAACAAGACTCTCAACCCGGCGGAAAGAAACTACACGAAGATTGAGCATCTCATACTATCATTAGTATGGGCAACCCAAAATCTAAGAACCTATTTCTTGACTCATCATGTTCGAGTCCCATGTAAAGCACCGTTGGAAGCTGTCCTCAAGAGCGCAGGGAAAGTAGGAAGGATAGCAAAATGGAACACTCATCTGGATCAATTCAACATTATCCACGAGATCCAAACTGCCCAAAAGTCACAAGTCTTAGCGGATTTTTTGACGGACTTACCTCTGGGTAACGATGAAGAAGTGAAGGACATACCAGAAGCAGAAGAGGACGGGAAAGATCCAGTCGATATACTCGAACCCTCAAGCCAAAGAAGATGGGAAATCTTCGTCGATGGATCGAGGAATAGAGAGGGCGCAGACATAGGAATCGTGATTACCTCTCCCACCGGAGACAGGATCGTGCATGCACTAAAATTGGAATTCAAGGGGCATACTAACAACATCGTAGAGTACGAAGCTGTAGTAGATTCCCTCCGGTTAATAATAGAAATGGGGATAACTGATGTACGCTTAACAAGTGATTCTCAATTAGTCATTCGGCAAATAGAACTATAATACAATGTCTACGATGACACCCTCTCTGCATACATGGCTTTGGTTCAGACCTTAGCCTCCCAGATACCAAGCATCAAGTTCCGACACCTGTGCAGAAAAGATCTCAGGCATGCCGACACGTTGGCATACATATCATCCATGATGAAAGATGAGAGCGTTAAAGCCATAAAAGTAACAAGAGTATACGAACCTTCGATCACCCCACAACAGTCCTTCGCTACGAATCGTAAAGACGATGTAGGGGAGGACATTGATGACGACAACGTAGGGGAGGATATTGCTGAAGACCTCGTCGAAGATGATATCATGACGAGGGCGAACTAAGATGAGGACTTCAGCAATGAAGAAGACTGGAGAACCGAGATTCACCTCTACCTTGAAAAAGGTACGCTACCTACAGACTTGAAGCAAGCCAGAAAGATACAATCAAAGGCAGGGAGATACGATCTTCGTGATGGAGTCCTGTACAAAATTTCCTTCCTCGGACCACTACTACGATGTTTATCAAGAGAGCAAGGGCATCATATTTTGAAAGATATCCATAGAGGGGATGCATGTAACCACAACGGAATGAGATCATTGGCGGGTAAAGCAAAAATGCAGGGGTACTATTGGCCACATATGATACAAGACGCCGCAAGGATGTCCAGGAGATACGAGGAATGCCAGCGGTTTGCTGAAAAGATTCATGCTCCTGCGACAAAGCTAAATTCTGTAGATAGTCATTGGCCATTCTCGAAATGGGGCATAAACACTGTTGGACCCTCGATCGAAGGGTCAGGGAAAAGACGATTCTTAATCGTAGCCACAGACAACTTCAGCAAATGGGTGGAGGCCAAATCCCTAGCTCGAATCCGAGACGTGGACGTATTCACATTCATCTTTTAGAACATCATTTGCAGGTTTGGCATTCCCGCAGAAATTGTCTATGACAATGGCAAGAAATTACAAGGGAAAAACATAGATATGCTCTTTGATACTTTCAAGATCAGGAAGAACAAATCAACCCCCATTTACCCCCAGAGAAACGGCCAAGCTGAAGCTACAAATAAGACCCTTAGTTTATCCTCAAGAAACAATTGGACGAACACAAAGAACGATGGTGCGAACAATTACACAACGTTCTATGGGCATACCGAACAATACAAAGGTCCGCCACCGGTGAATCACCGTTCCTCCTTACTTACGGAGCCGGAGCAGTCATCCCGACAGAAATTATCATGCCAACCACAAAGACCGAAGCATGGGAGAAGAATCTCACGACATATATGATGCTGGAAAGGCTCGACGATCTATAAGAAAGGAGGGAGACAACATTGCAAAGGATGGAAAACTACCAACAAAGGCTAGACAGAGAACACAACAAGAAGGTTAAGCTTAGAAACTTTGTAGAAGGACAGTATGTGCTAAGAACCATACCATGATACCAGCGAGAGAAAAAGTGGGGAAAGTTAGCACCAACATGGGGGGGATCGTTTATAATACATGACATCGCTGGGAATGGATCTTACTACCTGCGTAATCTGAAAGGAGAATTCCTCATGCACCCATGGAACGCTAAATATCTCACGCCATACTATCCATAAAGCAGCGCAGTTCTGCATCTGCGTGAAGAGTACCAGAAGAAGAAGACAGCGTACCCGCTCGATGTGTTTCTATCTCTGGACGAGGAATATCAGACCTCACCTTATCAATTGAACAAAATTTGGTGCAAAATAACTCTATTGGGGAAAGTAACCATTTACAATCTCTCGGGACTCCCCTATCAGCGTATATAAGTGTACGACCATGGGGAAGGCTTCCAGCAGAAAGAGATACCCAAACGATCGATAATACAGCGGTTCAGCGGAATAAGTGCATGTAAATATTTTTAATAAACGCATCACATATCCGGGAACGCTGCATCAACCCCCACCGTTCGGTGATCCTTTGGCCAAGGGTTAGCCAGCGGGGTGACAGGTCCAAAGTCAATAACGAAGGTGCATACCTTCGTTACTGCCGTCAAACACTTTTTATTATTTACCTAATTTTCAATATTTAGTTACTCGTTGCCTAAAAATCAAGTAAACTAATGATGCAGGTAAAGCAGAATTGTACATATCCAAACAAACGATGATCCATTCCATAAAATTTGATTACAAGTTCGAGGAATTGAACAAGAAAAGAAAGATACAACAAAAAATGGCCCGGAGCCAAGTAATCAACAAAGATCAACTTTCTATAACATACATAGAAGTCTACTTCCTCTTGGAAGACTCGACGCGATCAGCAGGATTCTTCGGTTGAGACAAAGGAACACTTCCTCCCGAAAAAGGACCTGAAGAGTAAGTCAAGGGTTCAGGCATAGGACGACGAGGATACTTCTTAACAATATCATGTTCCTTCAGAAGGTTCTGTTCGATCTTGGTCAAAGTCTTGTTAATCTCCTCGGCCAGCTGACAACGAGCCTTATGAGTAATAACGGTGGCCTTGAGTTCAAATTGCGACAACAAAGATGTCAGTCGGGCCACCTTCTTGGCTGATTCCTTCGCCGCTGCATCCCTAGATCCTGCTAGCCCTTCGAAATACTTGGCTTGACCCTCTTGGTATGCTAGGGAAGATTGAGCCTTTTCAAGCCTTTCATTTGCGAGGTTAAGTTGTCCCTCGAGATCTGAAAAAAAAACACAAATAGGTTAGAAATCTAAATTACGAAGACTATTCACGACCAAACAAGTGTATACCTTCGACCCTAGCCGAAGCTATTTCATATTCATTAACTACAGCGTCCCGGGCTTCATCAAGAAAATCATACTCGTCCGAAATTTTCTTATAATCCAACCGAAGATTTGTAAGGGAAAACTGACATTCATCCAACTCTACCTGCTTCATGGAGTATAAATGTCGAAGGTGATTGACTTCATTACTCATCTCTTCTATCCCCTTAGTAAGCCCGTCCATATTTATTTCAAGGTCCTTCTCAGATTCCACTAAACGAGCGACATCGGCCCGAGAAGCAGATAAAGCATTACTAAGGGCATGGGCCTCAGCTCTGGCATCATCCCTCTCCCGAACGAGCCACTGTATATAATCCCGAGCTTCAGGATCATGAGATGAACGAGCTTGACGCAGCTCCTCTTCCAAGCTTGCCACCTTAGTTTCTAAACGATAAATACCCTCACGAGCCTCACGTAGATTCTCACGAGTCCACAACAAAGCACCATCAAACTGGCGACGATCAGAGTTATAACGATTCTGCATATCAACCATCTGCTCACGTCGTTGTCGATACTGAGCCATCAATTCATTATGCTCATCTTCCCGAGCATTCAACTTATCAGCCTCATCTTTGATTTTCTCCACTAGTTCCCTAATCCGAGAAGCTTGAAGAGTCTTCTCATTCTGAAGCCATGTTAATTCTCGGATATCGATCGATAAAGATAGGGATGGGAGACTCAGACAGCACATTAAGAAGACGAAAGGGAGAGACGAAGAAAAGAATAAATAAGAAAACAAACCTTTGGAGGACGAAGTGTCATTACGAGCCTTCTCCAAATCACTACGAACCAGTGCAAGCTCATTAAGAAGCTTCTCCTCTTCAGCACCAAGCCGCTCTTTTCCCTTTAGCCGATTCTTCAATTCCAATATCTCCTCGTCCTTAGCAGCGATGAGCGCCTCAGCAGCTGTCAACTCACCTTCTCTGTGACGAAGCTTTACCTCCAACTTAAGGGCCTTCCCCTTGAAGAACTGTTACAAGGTATGATTACAATGTTCGCTTCTCATCATCTGCATTAATAACAAGACAAGCTATAACTGTAAAAAATCCACAACATTAGATCACTTGGCTAATAGGGAATTTATGACGCCTTACCTCAAGAATCCGCTGCTGAGGGAAACCGTATTGGTACCTATCGGCAATTGCCATCATATTAGCAACAGAATACGGAGGATAAACTAAAATACTAGTGGAAGTAGCTCCAAAATCCTTCTCCCAGATCTCCGCCACCTCATCATGGGATGTTAGTTGCATCTTCTGACGGGTGAAAGCATCAGAACTCTTCTCACCTTGGATCACTAGAGTAGGGTTTGACACGAACATCTAATTCTTCTTCATCATCCATTCAAGTGTAATATCATCACCATCTTGCATCATGGCCCTCTCAAAACCCTCCGAAGACGCCTCAGCGGAAGCCTCATCAACAACAACGTTCTTTCTAGAATCAGAATTTCTCTTAGCCTCGGCATTGGCGTCTTCACTAGCAGAACTCTCTTCCATCTCAGTTACTTTTTCTCCACCAGTCTCGCCAAGAACATCCCACTCATCGTTTGGAGGGATCAAGGAGAAATCTGAAGCCAACCCTATAGCAGCACCAAGGTCATCCCGCCCACCAGAGGAGTGGATCTTGCCAAAAGAGAATTTCGGACCCAATCCAGTGGGGATCGTGGATTGAAGATCAACATCTTCGTTCCTCTAGGTCGGAGGAGGATGGAATATATGTTCGTCAGCGAGTATATCTCCTTATCCGCCAGGGGAAATCTCTTTTGCATTAGCTCCACGGCCAGTATATCCTTGACCGCCAGGGGCAATCTCTTTCTCACCATCCTCGTAATTGTGAGGAGAATTCCATGTACGATCTTCATCATCGGTAGATTCCTCTTACTCCTAGGCAAGCTCATCGTTCACTAGGCTGGTAACCTCATCGGGAATTTCAGTCTCCTCAACAGTAGTGGTGGAAGATTGAACCGGACTTATCTTTTTCTTCTTTGTTATCTAAGGACATAGTATAGTGTTATCAAGAAGGCAATTTTCTCCGTAATACGACCAAATCAAACTAAGAAGAAAAGGGGCAAATATACACATTATAAACTCACAAAAAGTCATACCTTGACATTAGCAACATCCTTCGGAGGAAGGATAGCGTTGGAGCTTTCCTCTTCGTCTACATCAGCAGCATCGAAGGCATACTCAAAGTCCATACCATCAAAATTTAAATGCCAAGGGCAGAAGTTACCATAACGAGCTGGTGCACTATCACGGGGCTGGATACCAGCAACATGGCGCCATCCATGCTAACCAGGTACCCAACCATAAGCCCAAGGACCGACAACCTCAATAACGGTGGCGTGCCACTCATAATCATGATCACGCTTGATCCGCTCACGAGCAGGGAAAAGTTTTCGCTGAGAAGTTACTTCAGTACCAGGGACGTATCGGAGCTTAGATCCACTCACCTCACTCAGGAGACGAACCTCGCCCTGGGAAGCAAGAATAGTACGAAGACCGACGCTCCATGGCTTAAGATTCCTACTATTAACATAGTCACCAAAGGAAGCATTGAAGTTCTCAGGAGTGTACCAATTTCTCTCAGCCGGGTTAGGAACGTAGCAGGCCATCGTCATCTCCCCCTAACTCCGAAGGTAGCACTCCTTAAGCGACCGAAGGTAATTCCTAGACAGTTGTACCACCGAGCGATAATGAGTATGTGGAGTAGGGCCCTCGCGATGAGCCAAGACATCGTAATAAAAGGAGTCACCCGACTTATATAGGGGAAACATAGGGCCAGCCTCGAAGTCCCCCACGTTTGTCAGCAGATGAAAGTCATCATACTTATAATTCTTAATCAAATCATAAGTGAGATCGTCATCAGGAGCATAAAAATTAACGTCGAAAGCTTCAAGCTCATGCTTTACCTTTAACGCCTCAAGATCTATGTGTTTAAAAGTAACCTTCTTTTTACCAACCGAGACGTTTCGTATAACTGGGGCAGTATCAGAATCATCAGCTTTATCCGACGATGGCCTCTTCGGGGGACTCATATCCGAAGCTTTCCTCTTGGTTGGCGGATTTCTCGAAGGGTCAGCCTTTGGAAGACTTCCCCTTAACTTGAGCAGTAGATAAGGGGACCGTAGACTTCTGAGAAGGCTTTGTAGTAGGAGAAATAGAACGAATAGGCTGTATATATAGCGGCTTAGCACGTTGAGGAGTAGGAGACGACGCGTTCTTCGGTTCAGCACGCTGAGATGCAGAAGGACGATTAACAACATATCGGGAACCCTGAGAACTCCTCGGGGGAACCCCTATCTTGGTAGACGAAACTCGGGGACCAGAAACAGATGAAGTCTCTGAGCACGAAGATCTGGCTGGGAAGACCTAGGTAGACCACCCTTCGGCGGAGATGCATCAGGATTTTTAGATGGTGGAGATCTATAAGGGCCCGATGGTGGAGTCTGATATGGAATCCGATGAAGATTAGCCATATCTACAAACAAACGAACAAAGAAAGTGATGAAGTTCACAAAACGAAGCTTTAAAGACTTATGTCGTTCGCCAAAAATATCATCAGAAACACGGAGAAAAGTAACCCAGTAAAATCTAGAAAACCTAAAATTCACAAAATCAAGGAACCCTAATCCAGTCATGACCATCAAAAACTAGCTTCAAACAATCAACGGGGAATCCTTAGGTTTCATGATAAAGAACAGGGGAAAGTATATATACTTTCGTATATTTGTTCTTCATCACGAAATCTAGGTGAAGTAGCAGAAAAAGAAAATTGATCGAAAGCAAATAAGAATTGGAAGAACTCCATACCTGAATCATAAGCATCAATAAGAGGATGAAGACGATCCGCAAACACCTGAAGAGCAGCACCAGCAGGAGTAAAGAGCTAAAAAACAAAAGAAGAGAATGAAGAAGTTCGGAGAATATGAACTGACAAGATAATGAAGAAAGAATGAAATTTATCTCAATGACATCCTCTCTCCTATTTATAACAAAGATGATAAAACCGTCCCATGATTCAAGAAAGAGTTATTGCAAGGAGTGGGATACGTGCCCTAAAATCTAGGGGAAGTTATTGTGGATAGATGAAGAAGATGTGAAGACAGTTTTCTTCTAACTTTGACTAACATCCAAATCAGAAGAAAAGGGGCAAATTGTATACACATAATTCATCATTTGCCACGTGTCGGAAGAATAACACGTGGAGGATGCACAACCTGAGACATCAAGGCACGATGCCACGTCTCTACACCCGAGGGACAACTGCCATCTACACATGTTCATCATCAAGCGGATCCGACGACTAAGAACCTAGGAGCACTGATTATCGAGCCACTGAGAAGCACTGAAGAATACCCTAGGATCTACTTTATTCCATATCGAGGAGGACCCAAGACCAACGGTGGGGATGGGACATACTGACTCAGATGGGACAGAAGTCGCAGACACCTGTCTGACGCGTGCAGACGACCCAACCACCCACATTAAACACCCTAAACATAGAGTACGTGCCAATCAACCTGTGGAGGAGAAAGAGGTGACCCTTCGTCACCAAGCATGACCGTTGAGAGCCATCGATCGAGAACGAAGATACCAGCGGGATTAGCACAAATATCGAGAAGATAAGGTTGTAATTGTCTCACACAATAGACCCCACGTTATATCCCTATAAATACCCCTATCCACTGAGAGAGAAGGGGTCGGCCGGTTTTGAGTGAGCATAGGAGATCTTAGGAGAGAGAAATAGGAAGAGTAAGTATGAATTCCATTTCCCCCTTTAGCTTCGTAATTCATACAGAGTAATTTGACTATCATTGGAACTCTTTAATACATAGTGAAACTCCAACCCCCGTGGATGTAGGCCTAAGTGCTGAACCACGTAAATCATTGTCTCATTTACATTCAACACTTTACTTTCTGTTTTATTATTATGCCTTAATCGTATGCATGGTTTAATTACTTCCCTTGTGACCAGACGATGACGAGCCCGAAGGCTCAGAGTCTGATAGGCTTCGAACTCATATTGTTTTATATATATTTCATATCTCCCAATGATTTCGTATGAAATGTGAATATTATTTGTGAACGCTTGGATACCATCGTTATTTTTGTGTTCACAGTGGTTTCCCAAAAGTTTCTTCAGGTTTTGGATCTCCCTCCCCAATTTCGAATGCAATTAGGTAGAGGAGCAGGAAATGCTCTAACCAGTATTACGACGGAGTACTGTACGACCTTCAAATATAGTTTCACCCACGGTTTGGAAACGATCACGGTAACAGCCGTTTTATTTTTTCTGGCATGCATAGCTGTTATTTTTTATTCCTTATGACAAGCACTATGGAATACCATCTTTCATTTCACCTTGGCCGTCGGATTTTGACCAAGGTGATTAGGGTTTGACTTTCTTTTTTCTGCAATTTCGTCGATTCTCATGGCACCGCCATCTGGTGGTGATGTTTCTTCTTCTACGGCTATGTTTCTTCTTCCTTCATTTGCTCCCAAGGTGATGGAGAGATCTTCTCAGGGAGGCGGTTTGACTGATCTTGCTAAGAAAGATGGGAGATGTTTCCTCCTCTTCCTTCTTCTGGCGGAGGAAACCCTAATATCGAGATGAGCAGAGTTGGATCTGGTGCTGGAAAAGGTTCTTGGGCAGAGATGGCTTCTAAAGCTAATAGTGAACGATGGATGAAGCATGAGGAATTAGGTTATCGAGATCCTCGGTTATTTAATGGATGAAAACGGTAGTTTCCTTTTCTGATTTTGGAGATAATATTAAGCAATTTGAGAATCTGGTTGTGGGTTCTTTTGTTGGGCGTAAACTGCCTTATTACTTTGTGGAGAATTCTCTTATGCATATTTGGGAATTAAAAGGAGAAGTTCATATGACTCTTCACAGTGATGCGACTTTTGTCTTTGAATTTAATCATGAGGAAGATAGACAAGTTGTTCTGGAACGAGATCATGTTTATATTGCTAGTAGACTATTTCTTATGGAAGGAATAGTTGAGGAAATTATTGAGGATCTTCTGAAGGAGATGAGGGAGATATCATGGTGAATATTGTTTCTCATAATATGGAAGACTTGTCTCAAGGGATTAGGAAGAGATTATTTGATGATTTGGTAACACCTGTTAACCCAATCTCTAAGGGGTCAATAAATCTTGGTAAGCCTCCTGAAGGTCCACCAGGAATACAATAAAAAATTAGGTCTGACAAATTGAGTAATTGTTTGAGCTTACCTCCTGAGATGCATATTGTCCTAGTTTAGTTTCGTGAATGTAAATGGCATTCTGCTACCACATCGTTATGTGCTTCGGTCTTCCAGTTATGGACATCCATTTGCACTACTTGAATTGAGTATGTGAATTCGTGAAAGAAATTATTTATTATCGATAAATGATTATTATACATTAATAGTAGTTTGTTTTTTTTTCAAATTGAAGAAGTTCCATGATTTTGGTTACATATTGCCAGTAAGTTCCTCAACAAGTATGCTTCACTCTAGCAGGCTTATCGATAAGGTATGACCCTTCGTAATTAGCACCTTACATTCTGTTGTTGGAATAATGTGATCTCAATACAAGTTTTTTTCTAAAATAAAAATAAAAGGTAGTGACTAAATACAACCCACACTTGAGTTAAATACAACCCTCTCCAAATATTGTTAACTTAATTAAAACACATGTTCATCATCTTCTCTTTGACCTAGTCTTCCTTAAACTGATAATATCAATATCAAGTGGATTTTTCTTCTCTTAGAATTACTTGTAACAATACTAAAAATTAATGAAAGTCTTAACAATTTCGATGGAGAGTCGTACAAATTTGCTTCACTGCATACACATGTACCAAGTTGAGATCAATTTACAAACAATTAAAAACCTAAAAATCCTTTAATCAAATCAATTTAGGTTAATTAATTTTAGTAACATCTTGTCTTGTTTTAATATGATTTAGTCATGAGTGATGATGCAACAGTAGGCGATAAATCACCATCGAAAATTTGATTATCTATCTTTTAGAACTGAATGTTACGTATTTGTTTAGATATCGAAATGAGGTCGATTGAACTTTTAATTATATAAGACTCTATTATGTCTTTTTTCTCCATATCATTTTGATCATATGACTTATTTGATCATCCACCGAAGTATGGTTTACCAGTAGCAAAAACAAAAACGACAGTAAAAAAATAAATAATAAGTTAGAAGAAAGACGATGAAGGCGGGTTATAGTTACATATATTAGTAAGGTTTACAATATTTGGAGAGCATTTTATTTAACTTAAGTGTGAATTGCATTTAGTCACTCCCAAATAAAATTGGGTTTTTAACTTCTTTAAGGCAGTTTTTTAAAGCGTTCCTCGGTTGAACCCATAAATTTTGTTATCTCAAGCTTGTTGTCTTGATCAAAACTATGTCTTGATATCTAGTCTACTAAGTTAAGTCTCGGATTAGGTTATAATTTTTTGTTGAGTATCATACATCACCCTTGAAGACTGAAGAACGACGAAGCCATTTGGAGAACTTCTGTATCGGGTATGTGAAGACTCAACCATTCTATTTTACTTATTATCTCACCATTTTATCTATTGAGACTATGTCGTATGACTTCTAATAAATTTACAAAGAAGAATTTTTGAGTCAAGCTTGTCTTGTGAAAAATCTCGAAATATGATTTATCAAAGATGTTCAACGGTTTAATTTGTGGATCAATTGAAAATTTCCTATGCAAATGATTTTATCAATTGGGAATATTTCAAACATCATAAGAGAGAAATATTAAATTTACTAATATTTTTACTCAGGGTAGGTTGGCGAACCAGTTCGCGAACCACAAGTTCAGTTGGTGTTAGAGCATTGATCGGTTGAACCCACCAAGCATTGGTATGTCAAGTTTGGTTATCATATTTTAGTGAATCAAAACTAAGTTAAAGAGTCGCTTGATTATGTACTAGAGTCAACTTCGTATAGGTTAAACTACGAAGTTATTAGGATATGAGATATACAAGTATTACTCGAAGACTTGAAGAATGTGAAGAAGTAAAGAGCTACATTGACGACATCATCCTTCCTCTTGAGGTTAGTAATAGTGTGACTTGAATTGTTTCATTTCTAACGTATATTTCAATTCGTGCTATATTGAAAACATAACTGCGAAGCTGTGAATGATTATACTCTAATAGACATAGTGTTAAGGAATTAGAATACGAAGTATAACGCTTATCTTTTGAACTTCGTATATAATACATCGACATAATCGTTTGAATGTTATTGTAATTATGTGTATGGGTAAAGGTGAAGATTTCATCCTAGGAAACAATGTTTACATTTATTAATAGGAAGTACATTCATGAACTTGTTTTATGAATCGAAAAGGAAATCGCTAGGCTTATTGGTATTGTTATTCATTGCATATCTTTGGATTACCAATGTGTGTGAGTCAGTAGAACCGATCATAACTTGTTATGTATCTTGGTAAAACTAGTCACAATGCCTGACTTATGTATTGGTATGACTTTTATTAGTGTAACCGATCCTAAGTAATCACTTTAGATGGTATGATCTTTATTTGTCATTGGTGTGACTGATCCTAGTAATTGGTCTAACCGATCCTAGTAAGTGGTGTGACCAATCACAAAAGAGTTGTAATCGATCCTTGTAATTGGCGTAACCGGTCCTGGTAATTGGTGTAACCGATCCTAGTGACTAGTGTAACCGATCACAAGTAATGCCATGAGAATATGGTAACTGATCCTGGTAATTGACGTAACCGGTCCTGGTAATTGACGTAACCGATCCTGGTAACTGATGTAACCGGTCCAAGTAACCATATTAAGGTAGAACCGATCATTGTGTTTGGTAGAACCATAAACCCATGATTACTGTATTGATATTTGATCAATCACATGGTTCTTGGAAGTCAGATGAACCAATTCTAAACTTGTTTGGAAATGTGGTATAATCAGTTCCAAGATTGTAAATATGAAAGAGGATTTACAAAGAAATAAGATGTCGACATACTTTGAACATGTTCAGTAACTCTTATCTTTTATTGTTCAAAGATATTCCTTAATAACTCAAGGAGATCTCGGACCGAAATAATTTGAGAATCTTTTAATTAAGGTTGTTAATTTGATAAACGCATATCTCTAGAAAATAAAAATTCGTAATGTGCATTTATTAATTCGATATGTTCTAGTGAGATTTCGGTTATTTTGGACAGACCATTTCCAGAAATTATGAAAATCGAA
The DNA here is from genome assembly GCF_003573695.1 of Papaver somniferum. NCBI lineage: Eukaryota > Viridiplantae > Streptophyta > Magnoliopsida > Ranunculales > Papaveraceae > Papaver > Papaver somniferum. The sequence continues at coordinate 38,348,999 of NC_039368.1, forward strand.
TTTGGAAATATATTGCATATCTTGAGAATATTCGGTTTTGGAAATTCCTTGGTGTCCAAACTTATTTGGTCTATAAATACCCAAGTTTGCATTTCGTGTAAACCATCCTAATTAGCCGAAATCTCTTACCACCACTTGTTTAAAGACTTCTGTGGGATCAAGAAGCTCTACGAGTACCGTTGGTGGGAAACTAGATAATTGCAGTAATATTAGTTTTCGATTTTATTTGATTGACTAACGATTGTTGAACTTTGATTTCACCTAGTTTGTTTATTCTTGAGAATCTTCTCTTCTGATATAAGATTCACTCAAACTAGATCGAAGTGTCGACGGGATCTTTAGAACTGTTTGTAGATCTAAAGACGTCTTGTGATAATCCATTGTTAACAGACTCAGTTTTGTGCGTGATTGATCACAAGAAATTGAATTTTTGTGGTGTGCAGGTGTTTATTAAAGATCTAAGAAGATTTGAAGACAAAGAAGATTTCTTAATCAGGTTCATAATCTTTAGTATACACAAAACTTGATCGGTTGGGATCCAACTATAATCGGTTTATCTTTGATAGATTTGATTGTTTAGTTGCGTAGATCGGTATCATCATATAGTGTCTTGGTAGATTCTATTTTGTTGATTGCATAGTCTAAACTATGCTACTTTGGTAGTTGTTGGATAGATTGATCAAAACCCGACAAAAGGAGTTTATTGGATTAAACAGAAGAGCCTTTGTCTAACTCATATCACTGAGATTGAAAAGAGTTGTTACCGAACATATTTGTTGTTCCTTTATTGTTTGGAATACGAACCAGAGGAATTATTCCAGTGCGTGCACTTATCGAATGTCGGAAGCGCAAGGATAGTGAAGAAACTAGGTGAACTATAGGTTTAGTTGTTTTGTCTCAATTATACGAAGTTGGTTTGATTTTGTATTGCGGCTTAATTCTGAGAGTATTCAATTCTATACTAGGTCCAGGGGTTTTTCTGCATTTGCGATTTCCCCGTTAACAAAAGCTTGTTGTGTCATTTACTTTTGTTTTCCGCAATTATAATTGTTGTTATTATAATTTAAAGTAAACTACACAAACGTTAACTCCGTATTACTTTATAGTGATCCTATAGAGTTTGGTTAAGTCCGAACCTATTATCAAGTAATCACACTTTGTTTGTTGTATTGTGTCGATCTCATATCCATAGAAGATCACACAAAGTGTGAATACCGATTTGTTGTATTGTCTCGATTCAGTCCACAGACAATCACTTTCGGTAAGAGGACTTATAGGTGGAAAATTTTAAGATTGTGGTATATTTGGGTACCCTCGTTTTTTCAATTGGTATCAGAGCAGGCAAACACGAAAAGATATAAGAATCTGTGTTTGGTGCGATCCAACCTATAAGAATTGAATTCAATGGATGATTCAGTTAACGTTTTTGAAAAGACAAGGGTACCAAAATATACCTCAATCTAAAACTTTTCCTACCTATAAGTCCTTTCTCCGAAAGTGATTGCCTATGGACTGAGTCGAGACAATATAACTAATCGGTTCATACTTCGTGTGATCGTATATGGATACAAGATCGAGACAATACAACAATGAAGTATGTTTACTTGATAAAAAGGTTCGGACTTAACCAAACACGATAGGATTCACTTATCAAGTAAATATGAATTAACGTTTGTGTGATTTACTTTAATTATAATAAAACAATTATAATGCAGAAAATAAAAGTAAATGACACAGCAAGATTATGTTAACGAGGAAACCGAAATGCAGAAAAACCCCAGGACCTTGTCCAGAATTGAATACTCTCAGGATTAAGCCGCTACACAAATTTAAACCTAACTTCGTATAGTTGATACCAAGCTACTAAACCTATAGTTCACCTAGTTATGTCTGTATTCCCACGCCTCCAACTTATAAATAAGTCACGTACTTGGAACAATTCCTTTGGTTCGTATCCCAAACAGTAAAGGAATAACAAATCTTTTTGGTATCAACTCTCTTCAACCAAGTGATATGGGTCGGACAAAGGATCTTTTGTTTATCTTAACATAAACTCCTTCGTCAGGTCCTTAGATCTATCTTATGTTCAATTAACGAAGTAATCTTTAAGATTTTGCAATCAACACTCTTAATCCAGAGAATTGTGTTGATGTCGATCTACTCAAATAATCGATCCAATTCTATCACAAGGATAAAACCGATTACTAGTTGGATCCTCTTTTTACCGAAACAAGTATTGTGCATACCAAAGATTATGAACCACAAATCAGAAATCTTCAATATATTCTTTGTCATCAAATCTTATTAAATCTTCAATAAACACCTGCACACAGTCACTTAAATCTCTTGTGATCAATCACGCACAGAACGGAGTATGTTAACAATGGATTATCACAAGATCGTCTTTAGAACTACAAACAGTCTAAAGATCCATGTCGAAACTCTGAACTATTTTGAGTGAATCTTATATCATAAGAGAAGATCCTCAAGCATAAACAAACTAGGTGCAATCAAAGTTCAACCACCGTTTGTCAATCAAATCAATCGAAAACAAAATATAAACCGCAATTATCTAGTTTCCCACCAACGGTACTAATAGAGCTTCTCAATCCCAAAGAAGACTTTAAAAGGAGCGGCCGTAAGAGATTTCGCCTAATTAGGTTACTCTCCTCTCCGAATAGGCGGCTTCACCAGTAGTAGCACAACAAGAGGTAGTTTGATGTTACGAAGGATTAGTTTGCTAGAAATGCAAACTTCAAGTATTTATAGATCAGGAAGTTTGGACACCAAGGAATTTCCAAAACCGAAAATATTCCCAAGATATTCATTAAATCACAAATTCGGTTTCCATAATTCCTGGAAATGCTCTGTCCAAAAATAATGATCGAAATCTCTCGGAAAATCTCTAATTAGTAAATGCACATTACTAAATCTTATTTTCCTAAAAATGAAATTAGTAACCTTGATTAAAAGATTCTTGACTTATTTATGTTTCGATCCTGGGATTCTCTTCCCTTAGGTATTAAGGAATAACTTTGAACAACTAAATAATAAACATTCACAGCACGTGTTCAAAGTATGTCGACATCCTTACTTTGTAAGTCCCGTTTCATACTTACAACCTTGAAACCGATTTTCCACACTTCCAAACAAGTTTAGAATTGGTTCATCTGACTTTCAAGAACTATGTGATTGATCAAATAACATTCAATCACAAAACATGGGTCTAATGGTTCTAGCAAAACAAGTTTCAGTTCTACCTTCCAACTGAGTACTGTGCTTAGTCACACTAGCTTTCCAAAATTCGGTTGACTAGGTACTAGGATCGGTTCCCCACATATATATGGTATCTAACTTATATATGTTTCACATGTCCATAGGATCGGTTCCTCTTTGCCTAAAAACTTGTTGCACATGTCCATAGGATCGGTTCCCCTTTATGCTATAAACCTGTTGCACCTCATACAAGGATCGATTCCCTTTTGTGATGTACTTCACCTATTACTAGGATCGGCTCCCCTTTACCCAGATTTGGTCAGACATTAAATCAGAAAATCGATCATACCATCTCAGGTGATTACTTAAGATCGGTTTCACTAATAAAAGTCATACTAATACATAAGTCAGGCCTTTGTGAATAGTTTTACCAAGAAAAAAAACAAGTCATGAACGGTTATACTAATTACACATATTGATTATTCACGAGATATGCAATGAATAACAATACCAATAACACCTGGCGATTTCCTTTTCGATTCATAAACCAAGTTCATGAATTTACTTCCTTAGAACACATGTAAATATTGTTCACTAGGATGAAATCCTCACCTCATACCCATACATAATCACAATAGCAATCAAATGATTATGAAGATGTCTTATGTACAAAGTTTAATGGTTAAGAAATAAACCTCGTATTGTATTCCTTAATACTATGTCTATCTAGAGTTCAATCATGCTTCACAATTTTGTTTTCAATATGCACGACTTGAAAGATACGTTAGGGAATGAAACAGTTCAAGTCAAATATCACTAACCTCAAGTGGAAGGATGATGTTGTTGTTGTAGCTCCTTGCTTCTTCACATATTCAAGTCTTCGCAATACTTAATGTCTCATATTCTAATACTTTCAAGCTAACCTATATGAAGTTGACTGTAGTACATAATCAATCGACTCTTAACATGAATTTTGATTCACTAAAATATGACAACCAAACTTGACATACCAACGCTTGGTGGGTTCAACCGAGCTATGCTCTAACAATCTCCCCCTTTGTCAGTTTTAGTGACAAAACTCTTACATCATATGGATAAACAAATTACAAGAATTCATTACACATACGCTTGATTCCCGAATTCAACAACACAATAATCTGTATACATTCAATCCTCAAAAATGTCGTTGTTGACATTATAATAACAAAGCTAATACTCCACCTAAGGAAGATAGGTAGATTTTCAATTCACACGTCTTTTTTATACCAATTAATATGATATGTTACTCCCCCTTAGTCTGTGCTTTCACTCTTTCGTTTAGATAAACGTTTAAGCACCAATGTTCTTTTCCTTAGTGATACCAATCAATATAAAATCAATGCCAGTATCACTTGTTTACTCCATATATTTCTCCCCATTTTTGTCACAAAATGACAAAGAAACGAAAAAATAAAGGACAAATCGAAAAAATCTTACAAATCTCAAAATAGACTTGCAACCTATAGAGTTAAGCACGAAGGTTCCACACACCATGTTCTGATAACCAATATCAAAACTGAAACTACAAGTAGTTTTATTTTGATATGTTACCAAGGAAACAATTGTCCGAAACAATTTTCCCATTTTAGTTTAGCAAACCAAAAATCAACTAAGCACCTTAGTTCCTTTGCTAAACCGATTGTACAAAAAAAATCGTTTATTCGATAAGACCAAAATAAAGATAACTTTATTTTTCTCATCAGGTTCTAATTACCCATAAACTTAAACCTTTCCATTTTAAACAAGACAAGTACTAGGTTAGTTAACTAGCATTTCTTGTTAAGACATTCGATTAGACTTGAATAACCAAAACCTCACTTTGATAAGTCTAACTAAGATCAGAATTAACTTAGTTTCTCTTATCCGGAATCGAATTGGACTAAACAACTCACCCCGTAAAACTTTTCTTTCGTTAAGCAATAAATAATTCATGCAAACCAAAATAAATCAACTTGCATAATTATTTACCTCAACCGGAAGCAATTGAAACAACATAGACATTAAAGCACCGCAATTGCACCGCAATTGCACCGAAATTTTGTAAGCCTAGAAAATTGATACCACACAATAAAGCAAGATAACAATAGTTTTTCTTAACCGGAAACAATTGAATCACACATACATCCATACACACATAATGGAATAAACATCAATTGTACCGATACTTTGTTAAGCAAAAGCAATAAATCTATATGAAATAAAATCATGCTTTTCTTAAACAGGAAAACGATTAACTAATGAACTCGTTACCTCAAATTTCACATCCACTTCTCCAATATGTTTGCATCTTCGTCCAGGGAGAATTGATATCGAAATATCATCATGTTTTCATCCTTATGCAAAACAAAAGAATAACAACAACCAACCTTTACCAGAGAAAGTTTGAAAATCGGTTTTAATAATTGCAAGCAAAAGTTGAAAACCGTCGAAACACATATGCTTTTATGCTAAACCAAAACCGATTCAACATACTGTGACTTTTTCACATATTGTTTCTACCAAAACCCCTCGTGATTTTTTGATAAAGCCTACCAACATGGGCTAGAATTTAATTCAGCTAAACCAAAAAATCACCCAAACCACAAGGGTTCACAAGATTATGAGGTCGAATATCAAGGTTAGAAAACCGAAATCAAACATCCCATAAACATACATAGCAATAATATAAAAGAATTCAATCACAGGCTATGTAAACCGAAAACTATCACAAGAAAAATTATAAATCAAATAATTTTATTCATAATAGTTTTATTTATAATAGACTAAAACAATCATTGAAAGAAATCAAAAATTGATGTCTATTTCCTTGGATTAAGTATTACAGCATATAACTTAATCTCTAGTGGTGCTTCCCATTATTTACCCAAGATTCCTCGTGTTTTGATTCTTGAGTCTTCTTTTCTCTTTCAGATGATTGAGTCTTCGTATATAATACATCGACATAATCGTTTGAATGTTATTGTAATTATGTGTATGGGTAAAGGTGAAGATTTCATCCTAGGAAACAATGTTTACATTTATTAATAGGAAGTACATTTCATGAACTTATTTTATGGATCGAAAGGGAAAACGCGAGGCTTATTGGTATTGTTATTCATTGCATATCTTTAGATTACCAATATGTGTGAGTTAGTAGAACCGATCATAACTTGTTATGTATCTTGGTAAAACTAGTCACAATTCCTGACTTATGTATTGGTATGACTTTTATTAGTGTAACCGATCCTAAGTAATCACCTTAGATGGTATGATCGATATTTGTAATTGGTGTGACCGATCCTAGTAATTGGTGTAACCGATCCTAGTAATTGGTGCGACCGATCATAAAAGAGTTGTAACCGATCCTTGTAATTGGCGTAATCGGTCCTGGTAATTGGTATAACCAATCCTAGTGACTAGTATAACCGATCACAAGTAATACCATGAGAATGTGGTAACCGGTCCTGGTAATTGACGTAGCCGATCCTGGTAACTGATGTAACCGGTCCCAGTAACCATATTAAGGTAGAACCGATCCTTGTGTTTGGTATAACCATAAACCCATGATTAGTGTATTGATATTTGATCAATCACATAGTTCTTGGAAGTCAGATGAACCAATTCTAAACTTGTTTGGAAGTGTGGTATATCCAAGATTGTAAATATGAAAGAGGATTTACAAAGAAATAAGATGTCGACATACTTTGAACATGTTCAGTAACTCTTATCTTTTATTGTTCAAAGATATTCCTTAATAACTCAAGGAGATCCCGGACTGAAATAAGTTGAGAATCTTTTAATTAAGGTTGTTAATTTTATATGCTTTTAATTACCAGCAATTAAAATGCATATCTCTGCAAAATAAAAATTGGTAATGCGCATCTACTAATTGGAGATTTTCTAGTGAGATTTCAATTATTTTGGACAGATCATTTCCAAGAATTATGAAAACCGAATTTGGAAATATATTGCATATCTTGAGAATATTCGGTTTTGGAAATTCCTTGGTGTCCAAACTTCCTTGGACTATAAATACCCAAGTTTGCATTTCGTGTAAACTATCATGAGAGCCAGTAAAACTACCTTGTTGTGTTGTTACTGGTGGAGCCGTCTATTCGGAGAGGAAAGTAGCCTAATTAGGCGAACTCTCTTACGACCGCTCGTTTAAAGACTTATGTGGGATCAAGAATCTCAGTGACTACCGTTGGTGGGAAACTAGATAATTGCAGTATTATTAGTTTTCGATTTGATTTAATTGACTAACGTTTGTTGAACTTTGATTTCACCTAGTTTGTTTATTCTTGAGAATCTTCTCTTCTGATATAAGATTCACTCAAACTAGATCGAAGTGTCGACGAGATCCTTAGAACTGTTTGTAGATATAAAGACGTCTTGTGATAATCCATTGTTAACAGACTCCGTTCTGTGTGTGATTGATTACAAGAGATTCAAGTTGTGGTGTGCAGGTGTTTATTGAATATCTAAGAAGATTTGAAGACAAGGAAGATTTATTAATTGGGTTCATAATCTTTGGTGTGCACAAAACTGGATCGTCTGGGATCCAACTATAATCCGTTTATCTTTGATAGATTTGATTGATTAGTTGCATAGATCGGCATCATCATATAGTGTTTTGGTAGATTCTATTTTGTTGATTGCATAATCTAAACTCTGCTACTTTGGTAGTTGTTGGATAGATTGATCTAAACCCGACAAAGGAGTTTATTGGATTAAATAGAAGAGCCTTTGCCTAACTCATATCACTGAGATTGAAAAGAGTTGTTACCGAACAGATTTTTTGTTCCTTTACTAGTTGGAATACGAACCAAAGGAATTGTTCCAGTGCGTGCACTTATCGAATGTCGGAAGCGCAGGGATACTGAAGAAACTAGGTGAACTATAGGTTTAGTTTCTTGGTCTCAACTATACGAAGTTGGTTTGATTTTTTTGCGGCTTAATTATGAGAGTATTCAATTCTGGACTAGGTCCCGACGTTTTTCTGTATCTGCGGTTTCCTCGTTAAAAAAATCTTGTTGTGTCATTTACTTTTGTTTTCGGCAATTATAATTATTGTTATTATAATTTAAAGTAAATTACACAAATGTTAACTCCGTATTACTTGATAGTGATCCTATTGAGTCAAGAAATCACACTTTGATTGTTGTATTGTCTCGATCTATAGAGGCAATTATAATTGTTGTTATCCATAGAGGCAATTATAATTGTTGTTATCCATAGACGATCACACAAAGTATGAATACCGATTCGTTGTATAGTCTCGACTCAGTCCATAGACAATCACTTTTGGTAAGAGGACTTATAGGTGGAAAAGTTTAAGATTGTGGTATATTTGGGTACCCTCGTATTTTCTGTTGGAAAAGTTCACGAACCGTTGTCAACTGAGTTCGGTAGTCCAGCAGGGTTGGCGAAACCGGTTCATGAACCATTGCACACTGACTCGAAACAATCCACGCAGTTCAAGAAACGTCCTACCAACTATCCCGGTTTATATTTTAGCAAATGATCAAAGACTTATTTTTAATATGCTTAGCATTGCTAGAACTCTCTTAAACACTTTTAAGACTTCATTGATCACTTAAACACTTATGTTTGTGCATCATGATTAAACTCTTAAGTGTTTAAATGAACTTAAAATTGTTTTTAGTTCTTTGGCCAAGTTTCCAAATCGAACAATCATTATACACGGTTCCGTAACCGAACCAAAGTGTATTTTTCAAGAATAAAGTTTGCTTGATTCCCAAGTTATCTTAGCTTGAATTCTAAGCAACCTCTGGTCTTGGAAAAACTATAATCAGATATGCTCTTTCAAATGGGAAAATCAATCCCTAACACTTTGTTTCCTAATTGATTCTATAATCGTCCTCTATTGACCTAGGTTTCCTCTGAGAAACATAATTAAGTATACGACTAAAAGAATTCTATCTGGGGATTCGTGAAGTCAGGTACGACTATCTTTACCTTGATAGTTCGTGAATCCTGATATTGTTTTTCTGTTATCGAGGTTTTTGTAATCTCTTTGAGGAAAGATAGATAGTAATCGCAAAGTTATCTTCGTCCCAGACTTTATGATTTCTCAAGATAGATATCTGAAAATTGATCTTCTGAAGATTGTTCTTGTGAGGCGATTAAGAATCTAGGTTGCTCTTCAGGAGTCTTAAGTTCTGGATTTGTGAGGTTTGCTAGCTTTGTCTATTGCAAACCATGGTTTAGCTGGATATGGATTCATTGTTAGAAATAATATTGGTGAATTTGTCTTTGCTGAATCTGGAGGATTAGGAATTTTCACAAACTATATTGCAGAGTTTATAATAAGTATTAGAGCTTTGGAATGGGCAGTGGAAAACCAGAAATTTAAAGTCATCCTTCAGTCTGATTCAAAAGCTTGTATTACTTCATTGATATCCCAGCAGATTCCTTGGTTCCTAATAGCAAGATGGCAAAAAGTTGTGGCAGGTATGCTTTTAATATCCTACAGGCATGTTTATAGAGAAATTAATTTCTCTGCGGACCATTTTGTAAAGAAAGGTCTTCATCTTAAAAAAGGACAGACAGTGAGCCACAGATATAGACCAACCTGCCTTACTCACAAGGAGACTTCTGATCAGGCTTACTACATACTTGTTTAGCTTTTGTTTTTTGGATGTGTAGTTTTGTTTTGTTTGTTTCTTGTTTTTCATTTTTGGATGGGCCTGCCGGTCTTGTACTTTAAACCTCTAAGATTTTAGTAATAAAGCTTTTTGTTTGTTTAAAAAAATAAAATAAAATAAATAAAAAGTCTATTGGAAACAGATTTCCACACCTTGATCTTTGATCCAAAGAGAAATCAAATAGGATTATTAGAGGTAGATTGATATCAAAAGTCTTCATTTCGTCAGAAGCATCTATTAGGTTGTAAAGGACGTCAGCTAAGGGAATCAAGTTCCTAGAGCCTTGCGAGGGTCAAGATATGTAAAGAGTTCGACTATAACTAAACCGCTTGGAGTGTGGGTTTGGTCTCAACTACATTCTATTCCAAATTCTATTAATAGGCTAGCCAGTGTTTTTAATGGCTTAATACAATGTGGTGTTCAAATCTGGACGAGGTCCCGAGGTTTTTCTGCTATTGCGGTTTCCTCGTTAACAAAGTTTATGGTGTCTCGTGTTTTTCATTTTTAGCATCATATTATTTATCTTTATTATTGGACTTACACATGTTTGTACATATTCAATCTAAGTAGATACGTCTGCTTAATTGTAATAGATTACAAGACTTATTTCTTGTGAATTTGTATCTTGAAAGATAGATAACAAGTTTAATCGCTTAACATAATTACGATTGGGTTATTTGGATACAACTAGATTTATCTTGGATATTTATTTTTGAGATCATCCAAGTACTCTGCCTAACAATCAAGTTCACGAACCCTGTGTCTATACACATACTGATTACGTAGAGTTGAGATATAAGCTCTATATACATAATGTTAAGGATTATTCAGTTGGTCTACTTGCTATTGTATTAAGTTTTGTCTATACATGTTGTCGAACGAAAAAGTTGGGTGTATTTGGTATCCCATGCGTTTTCGCAGTTCCGACGGAACTTACCAAATAAAAAATTTATTCAGCCAGGTGGATAGGCAAAGTGGAATTTCCACTATGGTAAAAGTGTTTGGAGGCTGATCAAGAAGCACGCGGACTATAAAAAGCCGCTGGCGGATTTGGTAAGTCTGCGCGGATCAAAATAAATCGTTGGCGAGTGATCTTAAGCCGCAGGCGGCCTTAGTAACTCCGCCAATGGCTTTTTTTTTTTTTATCGTTATAAATTATCCTACTTTCAAACACTCCACTCACACCAAAATCGATTTCTCTTGAATTTTCTCTAGTAAATCTCTTCAATTTTTTATTCTAGTGTTTTTAATTTCTTAAGAGAAATGTCTCAAAAATCAATTACACTTTTTTTGTGATGCCAAACTTGAAGCTGCCGTTTCTAAGATATGTGGTAGTTTTAAAAAGATTGAAAATAGTAAAAGGGAAGTACAAGCATTAGAAGTTAATCCAAGAAAATTTCTGCTAAAAGGCAAAAAAAAAAGCTCTAGTTTTGAAAGTGAACAACCGAAGTTACAAAAATAGAGGAGAAATAGTTCAAATGAAGAAAACCAGGATGCAAAGATTGTATTAGATTTTTATTAAAGTCATCACTTAAGTTCTTATTATTTTCTAAGTTTGTATCTTGTAAAATAAATATTAATCAATGAAAATATTTAGACATTAAATATACTTCCACTTTATATTATGCGATACTTATGACATTTACACTTCCATATCAAGTAATTTGATTTCATAACGAAAACAATATCACCAAACTACATCAAATCCAGATGTGATTGAGATGAACCATCTTTAAGAATGTTGAAATAAGCTTCGTAAAGAAAATATTTGTCGTGAGTTTCCTGTCATTCATCTAGAGCTATTTGGATCACTTCGGCTTCAGTTACACCGTTAAATTTTTCTCGACCAATTTCCCTTACATGAGCAAGGAATTACGTAACTGCATGATTAATTGATTGAAAATGCATACAAACCACGAGCATCTCGGTTTTTGGGGTTCCCTGTTTCTGAATCGAGCATTGTGAAAATGTTCTGCCAAAAATACATGTGTGACATAGCTTGATCACGCTTAACATTTTTTGTACTATGAAAAATGTAGGCCTTACAAATAGCTAAATCCTCTTCTTGAGTAAATTTAGGACCACGAATTCTAGCTGACATTTTCTACAGATTAAGAGACTAAGAGTTTTAGAAAGAAAAATTAAGATTGGAGTGAAGTTACAAATTGTTATTGAAGGTGTGAATTTAGGGATGGGAAGAGATTAATTTATAGTGTAAGAAATTAGAGTTGGCTATGTATCCGTTGGCGGTCAAAAAAAAACCGTACGGCTGAACCTAGACCTCCCCCATGAATCACCAACGATTATATTTTTTTCTTATAAATACCACACTCAACTCTGAAAAAGCGGGGAACCACACCCAATATTTCGTTTAGGAAATCATGTATAGACTAACTCCAATATACTTCCAATAGAATCTACTAGACAGTCAGACTCAATCAAGGAAAATACATCCAAGAGTTATATCTCTGTTTCTCAATCTAATCAGCAAATCAAACAGATAGAAATCCGCGAGCCTGATTATTATGAGAAACAACTTGAACGGTACCAAAGACCAATGTTCAAGTGTCAATCAATTTATATCAACAACCAAAGGTTGGATTATCTAATTGATTGAACTATGCACAACCTGTGATATTTCAATTATATAGAAAATATAATGCGGAAAAGAAATAACACAGACACCAGAATTTTTGTTAACGAGGAAACCGCAAATGCATAAAACCCCCGGGACCTAGTCCAGATTTGAACATCACACTGTATTAAGCCGCTACAGACTCTAACCTACTACAAGTTAACTTTGGACTGGGATGTAGCTGAGACCTAACCAATCTCACACTGATTAAGGTACAGTCACGTTCCTTACGCCTCTGAATCCCAGCAGGACTCTACGCACTTGATTCCCTTAGCTGATCTCACCCATAACTAAGAGTTGCTACGACCCAAAGTCGAAACTTGATAAACAAATCTGTCTCACACAGAAAAGTCTATTGAATAGATAAATTTTTCTCCCACAGAAATACCTACGAGTTTTTGTTCTGTATTTTGATAAATCAAGGTGAACAGGAACCAATTGATACAACGTACTTATATTCTCGAAGAACAACCTAGTAATATCGATCATCTCACAATGATCTTAATCGTATGAAAGCGGAATAAGATATTGTGGAATCACAAACGATGAGACGAAGATGTTTGTGACTACTTTTTATCTTACCTATCGGAGATTGAATCTCAAGCAAATGTTAGAAAGATTACTCAATACGATAGAACAAAGTAAGATCAGAACACCCAACTACAGAGAAAATTATTGGGCCTGGCTTCAGAATCCCAATGAATTCTTTAAGTCGTTAAACTATAATGGTTTAGAAAAACCTATGTTAAAGGAGAATCGACTCTAGTCGCAACTAGTATCACACATGATGTATGGGGATTAAGTTTCCCAGTTGCTTGAGTTCTCCCTTATATAGTCTTCAAATCAGGGTTTGCAATCAATGTTACCTTGGTAACAAAACATTCAATATTCTTCGATAGATGAAAACCTGATTAGATTCAAGCTAATATCTTTCAACCGTTAGATTGACTTAGCTTGTTACACGCAAATGAAATATACCCATATTTAGATATGGGTAACCGTACCTAAACGTGTACACTTAGTTGGCTCAACAATAGTTAACCGAAGTTTTCCAGATGAACACTTTCATATCAACCTTGTTCATCTTAATCACAACTAGTTCAAATGGCTCAAATGAAACTAGTTATATAGTTGTTCAATTTTTTATATTCTCATAAAAGTATACAAGACATAATTGAAGCAAAATCAATTTTGATTCACTTGAATCAGTTCATGAACATTATAGACACGGTTTGCAAAGATTGCATTCCTTATTATATAAATGTATTTGTTCACGAATAAACCTATTTTAGAACTTAACCTACTCAAAAACGGGTAGGAATACTTAGAGTTCCGGACTTGGTCTGTCCGCCAGCATGCGAACTGGTACGCATACTGTCTTTCACGACCGAACTCAGTTGAATTAGTATGCAAACTGGTACGCATACTGAATTCCTGGACTTGAACTGTTAAGCCAGTATGCATACAAGCATGCATACTAAATTCTCGGACTTCAACTGTTAAACCAGTACGCATACGGGTATGCATACTATGGTTCCCGGACTTGGAATAACTTGCAACAGTTAGCATACAAGTACACATACTGTGCTATATCCAATCAATGGTTAATCGTTCTAAACTCCATTTTAATCATTGAAACATTCTTAGAAGACGGGAATAGCTGTCTCACACAAATTATTATCTTCAAGGCAATTTTCAAGTGATCAATAGATCAATACAAAACATTTCGAGCCTACATCAAATGACCGTCTCACACAGATCATGTAAGATGTTACCAGATGATTTTCACATGATCATCTTTTGACTTTTGTCAAGAATAAAAGATGAACTTTGTTAAAACGAAAGCTTACCAACACATATTTCGAGAAATATGTAAGCGAGTTAAACTCAGCTCGAAATATCAAATGTGTATAAAATAATTCTGCATAGCTATTCGACTTTTGTCTCAATAGGAGATAGAATAGAAATAGACTTCTGAGTGATAGATGAGTTCAAGTCCCCACATACCTTTTGTTGATGAAGTTACATAAACTCCCCTTAGTAGTTGTTCGTCTTCAATCGATGAACGCCGTGAAGGCTAAAGCTCAACTACACATTCTATCCTAATTCGAGACATAGCTATAAGTAGACTAGAAATCAAGACTTACAGTTTTGGCAACTAAACTTGACAAACAAGATTGAGATAGCAACACTTGCGAGTTCGACCGAGCAGTTCTCTAACAAACTCAACTTTCATTATCAACCCGACCTACATTTATCTTTCTCTACCAACACCATCCACCATGTTTTCTAAAATCAAAGGGAAGTAAATATTATGTGTTAAAGAAAAAGAGGTTTGTCCATTATGTTTCATGGATAACTACAGTATGATGCAATGCTCTTGGATGTATTCAAAGTATCCACAAGAAAGTTGTTCACGCATCATAATGGTCATTGAATCACAACTGGAAAAGATCAGGTATTTGCAATGTTTAAGATACCAGATATGTGGAGGAACCACATATGCTAGATGATGCTATGAAGTTAAAGAAGAAGAAGAAAACTTCAAACTTAAAGCTATATTGAATAAGAAGTTATTACATTGCGATCATTGTGGAGATGGAGATCATGAATTCAAATATTGTCCACAAAGAATTAGTGGATGCTCAAAGCCCGATTGCATGACTTTTATGCATTTCTACACTTCTATAGAAGAAGACACATACATAAAGCAATTTTGGAAATGTCTTAGGTGTTTCTTAGTGGAGTGGACTGATTAAAATGTACGGAAAAATTGATTCACAATCGTTTTATGTTTAGTTTGGTGTTATGTTTATCTAATCAATAAAAATTTATTTGTATTTGCATCATCATATCATAACTAATTTAAACCTTTCTTATAATAAAAACAGACTGCATTGGATTAAACCAACTACATCATATTAAAACAAGTACACTAGATTAAAGCGACTACTACATAACTATCAATATTAATGTCCTCATTTAATTGCTGGGTAATGGAGCATCTAGGATGCTGAAGGGGTTGAATCTGTTGAGCTCTCTAAGAATGTTGAAACAAGTTTTGGAGGCGAAAGGTTTGTCGTGAGATACTTCCCACATCGCTAGTTTTCTTGGTTCCACTTTATCTACACCTTCACCCTTCACTTTATTACGGTGATTGTGCACTAGTAAACCTAGGAATTCCTAATATTTCCCAACTAATTACACTAAAACGATGGGACAATCCTTCAACCTCACGATTAAACAAGTTCCATATTTCTGCGACGAACATTTTAAAAAATTTCTGCTACAAAGTATGAATCGACGTGGCTTCACTCCCGTTGATATTATCGTTTGTTTGAAATACAAAGGCTCTACAAATAACTAAATCCTCTTTTAAAGTGTATTTACGACCACGAAATTTTGGAGACACTATTGGAGAGATTTTTTTAGTGATTTTTGAGAGAGATTTAGAGGTGAGGTTGTGAATTCTAAGTTGATATGAGTAATATTTAAAGGAAATTAGAAGAGAGTCGTTGGATGATTGAATTTGTAGCCGTTCAAATGTAGTTGTTGGCGGGTAGAGATGGGTCGTGTGGATTACGTGACGCCGCCTACGAATTTACTAGGACCTCACAGATTAAGTGAAGCAGCTGGCGGCTGTTGATGATCCGCACAGATGAAACGCGCGGCTGCTCAATAACCGCAGTGGACAAACCATTATATTTGAAGACTATTATTGGGGTGTCACATTCCAATAGAGGGGATTCACTTGGATTTCTAGTGACCAAATAATTGGTTATGGGGTATTCTTGATTCAATACCAAATGTCTAAAACAACCTTCAACTAAAATAAAAACCTAAAAACTAAAATCAAAACCTAATTCTTATTTAAAGATATGATCCTCTTCTTCTTCTTCTTCTTCTTCTTCTTCTTAACTTCCTCTCCTTCATCAACCATATATCATTCCCTCCTTCTTCTTTTTTTCTTCAATCAAAACCATTTCACCAACTTCAATCAATCGACGGTTCGAAAAACTTATAATCGTCGATTGAATTCTCTATGAAAGGTGCGAAAGAAGCATATTGATAGAAGTGATGGTAGTCAACAAACCAATTGCATCTGAAATGGTTAGATTGATTAACACTGTAGAAAAAAATAGGTTTTAGAACCAGTTACGGTTGGAATTTCCTAAAAAAAAAACAACTGCAATTGTTTTACAGTTGGGTTCGACCAAAAAAAAACCTAGTCGTAACTGATTTACAGTTAGGTTCGATCACTAAAAACCCAGCCGTAACTGTTTTACATTTGGGTTCGACAAAAAAAAAAACCAACCGTAACCGATCTACAGTTGTGTTTCGACCTAAAAAACCTAGCCGTAACTGGTTTAAAATTGGGTTTTCCTAATTTTACCTAGTTACGGTTAGGAGTTGTTGATGGTGGTTTTTAGCTCAGGGTCAAAACTGTAAAACCCTGTATTTTAATACGCTGATGTCCTGCAAAGATAAAATCCATTTGAAAAGTGACGAGTGCAAAAACCCTCCTTAACAATTCAATATATATATATATATATATATATGAAATTCACCCATAATGGTGCGCGTACTAGCAATCCCAGATATTTTGTGGATTTTATTTTGCCAGCATTACCAACTAATGCATGACTTGCCTAGTATTTGTATATGCTATGTTCTCCGCCGAACTCTCATTATTGACATGACATGACGATGAAGTGTTCACTCTCAGTAGAGTAGCATGAATCTCCCGAAGTGCCAGCATTCTGCACAAAAATACTCATACAGGCTACATCGCTATCTGACAAAGAGATAAACGCGTTCACGCACTTTCTTAATTAAAGTTAGCGTGGTCGAACACATATTCCTTAAAGAAAATCTAGACTGTTAATATCAATCTCAACAATAATCAGGGCCACACGATTTTTCCGCGGATTTAACAAGCCTAGACTACTCCTAGCAGAACTAGGCAATCACTATAGTGACTACTAACGGGCCCACTAGCGCCCTAATCGATCGAATAGTCTTGTGCTCGTTCATGAACACTTAAAACGCTGACCCAAACATGGGTGTTCATGCCGTTTAAAAAGAAGGCCCAAACGAGTTAGACCGACCATGACGGTCTTAAAATCATCACATTCGTCCATCTTGGCTCACTATAGTGACTACTGACGGGCCCACTAGTGCCCTAATCGATCGAATAGTCTTCTGCTCGTTCACGAACACTTCAAACGCTGACCCAAACATGGGTGTTCATGCCGTTTAAAAAGAAGGCCCAAACGAGTTAGACCGACCAGGACGGTCTTAAAATCATCACATTCGTCCAACTTGGCTCACTATAGTGACTACTGACGGGCCCACTAGTACCCTAATCGATCGAATAGTCTTCTACTTGTTCACGAACACTTCAAACGCTGACCCAAACACGGGTGTTCATGCCGTTTAAAAAGAAGGCCCAAACGAGTTAGACCGACCATGACGGTCTTAAAATCATCACATTCGGCCAACTTGGACGGCCAAGTTGGACGCCTTAGATCGAGCTTTGGGCAATCAAAAAAGCGCCGACGTGATCATCGGCGGGCCCACTAATATTCTAGTCAATCGAGCCCTATGAAGCTTATTCACAAGTACTTTGAACGCAGACCCAAACATGGGCGTTCATGCTGCATGAAAGTAGTTCAAACGAGCTGATACTGACAAAAAGGGTCTCAAGAACGTATCACGTCCGTCCAACTTAGCCGGCCTAGTTGGACGGCTTGGATCGCATCTTGAGCGATCAAAGAGGTGCCAACGTGTTCACCATTGGCCCAACTCCTCCCTTGATCGATCGACCTATCCACGACAAAACCAGAGCATATCAAAACGTTTTCCCGAAGTAGCGTGAACGCGCTGTTATAAGAAACCCTAAAATTACTTTGCGCCAAAACATTACTGCCACAGATCGATCATAACCATCCACCTTGAGTAGCTTAGATTTAATTTTAGGTGACCCAGGAGATGTCAGCATGCTCACTGGAAACCCACCTTTGTACATGGTCGATCGACCTACTCAAATACGCACGCAGCGCCTCGAATCGCTCGCTCAAAGGGAGTTGGCCGATCGGCCTCTAAACCCTAAAAATTGCGTCAACGACATTGAACAACTTCCGCAAATCGATCACGACCATCCAACTTCGCCATCCTAGTTGGATGGTGTAGATCTATTTTCAGAAAACTAACAAAGTAGCATTATGACCATCGGCCATCACTCCTCCACAGGAAGTGATCGACCAGGTGGTAGTTCGCTCATAGGGCACTCGAACGATCACCCAAAAGAGGTCGATCGCGCTACCATTTTAAGACACTCAATCCGTGACTAATTCGATCGAGCTCAAAAACTACGATGCTTCTAACACATCGATTATTTTCAGCTGCATTCGAAAGCGATGCTTTACATACATCGATTATAAGCTATGCTTTATAAATATCGGTTTTACAAATAGTTTATTATTTGACCTAAAAGTACTACCTGCTGATTAGCGGCAAGTCACATGACTTGACCCATTCACTCGAGACATCAAACATGTCACAAACTGGGGGATGCTCACTAGGGTATTGGTCTGGCGGTTTACAGCGTGCGGCGTGCAACACGCCCATTACGAGAGAGTGTCAGGAAAGACGGACGGTTAACAGTTTTGAGAGTAGTGGGTGAACGTGTGATCAGTTTTCCCTCATAACGAAAACATGATGATCACTACTTTCCGCACAAACCACCTCTCCACTAATTAACTTCCTCCACTTCCTAAGAGATCATGGTGCGCTCAATGACTTGTATAAATAGGTTTTCAATATATTTTGAGGAAAAGAACACAAGTGTTATCAACACAAGTAGCCAGAAACCATTTTCCGATACGCAAGTCATAAACAGCTACACCTTCATAATTCAATACTCTGATCTCAAACACCTTCTCCGCTTCCCTCCCTAAGATCAACCCTTCTCCTTCACCTTGTGACCGAATTGAATCTGGAACGGCCATTTCTTGGTTTAGGCCAGAGTCTTATAGATTGATCTCTCGAACTTAAAAGCATTCCCGTGTAGTGCATTTGTTTAGGGTTTGAATTAGTTTCTCATTAACACACCCGAAATTACCAAAAACAGCAGAATCAGTTCTTATCCTCAAACAGGAGTTCATCATCACCTAACCGTAAATTTGTCTTACGGTTGGCTACGAAGGAAAAACCCAACCGTAAACTGCTCTGAAAAGCTAAAAAATTCAATTTTTTTACTTACTTTCATCAATTTTGAGAAATAAAAGAACATTGGTTGGTAATTTAAAATCTAGGGTTTTAGTTAGAAAAAAATCTCCAAATTTTCTCTTTTTTTCTTTCAACTTTTTCTTCCCACAAAAATCACTTAATATGATTTTTTATCACTAATTATATAAAAAATCTTATCAATCTAATTATTAGTTAATTAGATTATTAGCACTAACCATTTAAGGGTTGTTTAGTCATTATAAAATTACTTTGGATAAGGGAGTTTTTGAAATTATTTATGGGTGATCCGCTTTTGTCCTATTATGTGAAGCCCTATTGGAATGTGACACCCCAATAATAGGCTTCTCATATTTGCCCGTTCACCCAACCATTTTCCTTTTTGTTGAGTCTATATAGTGGGATCAAATCATCAATATAAAGAAATATACTCTCTTCATAGGAACTGCCCTTAGCTAACCCCTATGGTCTAGATATCTAGCTGCTAGATTGGTTATCAACGTCAGTTAGGGCAACCTCGTAAGTCCTACGGCATGGCGAATCTAGCAGCGAAACGCTGAACAGTACAGCGTCAAGGTGAAAGATGAACCGAACATCGCTTAACTTATATATTTTTGTGCGGGGAAGCGCTGAATAGTTCAGCGCTGATGCCCTGGAATATTCCTAAAACGCTGAATCGTTCAGCGTTTGTATCACTTTTTGAGCACTGAATCATTCAACGTTTCAATCTCGCTGCTAGTCGAACTGCGAGCAGTTGCTAGGAGAGAGAAGTATCCAGAAGTAGTATTAACTTTTTTCCCACACTGTTTTCTTGATTTGCAACACTTTTTGGCCAATATAGCAGTTCAATCTAGCCCATAGGGGTTAGCCTTAGGCTAAGTCATATGGGCTAGATATCTAGCTGCTAGATTGGCCATCCATGTCAGCTAGGGCAACCTCCTAAGTCTTATGGGATAGATATCTAGCAGCTAGATTGGTCATCCACGTCATCTGGGACCAATATAAAACGTTGTTTGGTTTAGCGTTTTAAATCTCAACCGTTAGATCATAAAATTTATCTCCCATCGCTGAACCGTTCAGCGTTAAAAACACTTTTTGAGCGCTGAACCAATCAGCGTTTCAATCTCGCTGCTAGTTGAACTGCGAGCACTTGTTAGGAGAGAGAACTATCCAATGCTAGTGTTAACTTTTTTTTTCCACATTTTTTTCATGATTTGCAACAATTTTTGGCCAATCTAGCAGTTCAATCTAGCCCATAGGGGTTAGCCCACCCACAAAACTAAAAGGTATCCCATATGAAAAGCCCCAGTCTTAAATATCACTAGTTTTGTGGTTAGCGAAACCCTAAACCCTTCCGGGCACAGCAGAAAATTTTGGAGTCGATTTTTGTATCAGAGAGACAGTATGCCTTCTAAACCCAGAAAGAATTCAAAAACACCGCAAATATCAAAGCAGCTCTCATATTCAGCAGACCCTGTATCATCATCGGCAAGAAAAACAGACAACGAATTCAGTAATGATGACGAAGAAGAAGAGTTTTATGCTTCTCTACTTGAAATTGCATCCACTAAGTTTCCATCTCTGATATCAAAATCTGCTTTAGTTGGTCAAATCCATAGTTCCAAGCCTTATTCAGGATCTAATGCTGCTACTATTTGGCTTTCGGAATCACCTTTTTTCTCTTCCTCAATAACTCCAGGCTCCATTGTTTCGGTAATTCACTTAATTTTTATGCGGCAATTTTTTTTTTAATTCAAAATGCAAATTCTCAGTCCTAATATTGGTGATTGACAAAAATGAACAATCTTAATTTACATATTTTATTTTATGAAATTTCTAGCTTTATTTATTTTTTGTGACATTATTTGGTAATTGACAGGTCTCACTTGCTTCTTCTAGAAAAAAACTCTTCAGTGACTCTCCTCTTGAGTCATTATCAAATCAACGTGGGGATGACAGAGTAGGGAATTTTTTTGCGCTGGCAAGGGCATATCCTTCTTCTGAGGTTTGAATATACATTACATTACATCCTTCTGGTATTAGGAAACAAAAAGGAATTACATTAATATATTTCTTGTATATCGCCTTTCTTCTCAAAAAACAAGCTTTGAAATGTAAAGAGAATCTGTACATTTGCTTTTCAACAGAAACTATTGAAATTTACCAAGACAAGCCATTTATGTATTTTTGGTTAAAGATCACCCTTCCTCTACCAAAAACCATGTGAATATTAAATTACCTACGAGCGCAAAATAAATTGAGTGCAAGGAATACAAAAAAAACTTCAATATCAAAAAAACATGTTGTCCGTGAAGCTTACTTCGAATGAGGGTCGATTTCAATTACTTTCGAGGGGCATTTGCTTCCGCCTTCTCAGCATTGTCTTCCTAGTCATTGAGTGCTTCAATACACTTGTGCTTCTTATACCTTGGATGGTAACATTGTTATCGGCTGGAGAAAGTGAATGAAGATTACACCCTTTAACCATTCACACCAGTTCAGTCATAGTGATCTTCTAGATGAAACTATTTTATGTGAAAGATAGGATTATGGTTTTCGTTAACATGAGAAAACTGTTTCTCATGTGATCACTTTTCCCATTTCAGGAGACCATGTTATACAGATTTTAATCTTCTAATACTTGAGCCGTTCAGTTATGTGGGTCGCAACCTTCAGTTCATTATTTGTACTTCCACTTTGGCACCCGTTTTGAAAAAGTTCAAAACTATTTGAAATATGCTCGCATCATCTAGAACAGTTAAATTGAGGTATAGCGTTATCTTCAAATAGATAACTTCATGTCATCAGAAATAAGTTCTCAAATGAGTGGATATTCTTTAGGATGGACTAATATCTTTAAAAACATACACAAATCTCTTAAAATCGAATTTAGAGTCGGGTTAAATGTCATTAAAGGACAATGAAACAATGTTAGAGGATGTTTTGTATGAATCACTTTTTGTATAACAGAAAAGCCTTGTGTTTTGCACAGGGTACAGATACATGCAGTTGTTATTATACATATGATTACTACCGGGAGCTAAACTGTATAATGTTCCAATAACAGATGGGTCCATCTATTTCTGGAATTTTAGAATTCCTAACTGAAATTCTTACTTTTCCATTAAATTGCTAATCCTCTTGTGACATTCATAGTCATTTCTTCGTTCTTTGCATTAATTTTAAGTTAGCAGGAGTAGGCTTTTAAAGCCTTGATGATGTCCTTGTCGTCTTTTTAGAATAAAGCTTTTAACTAGTGAATGATTCTGCTGGTACTGTAGATAGTGAAGAACTGCGCGCGACTCTCATGGAGCCTTTCATGTACACTGGGCCTTCCTGCTCCCGGCAAGACACTTTTTATACATCCGATCCAGACCTGTTATACAGAAGGCACTGTAAATGGGACTGATAAGTTGCTTGACTCAAATGTGACTGCATCTCTTCTCCCCCTCTGCAATTGCAAGTATTTCAATTTAGAACTCGTCACATCACATGAAAGACCTAAAGAAAATGACACCGGCTTGTCTGTAACTAATTCTAGGGCAGAAGCACATCAAGATCGGTTGGAGATTGGGGAGTCATCTCCCAAGACGCCTGCAATGTACCAGCCGAAACATAAACCTCCTGGTGTTACTCTTGAACGATACCAAGATTCTGAGGCATCGTCTGTTCCATATGACATAAGTGAAGCTGCAATTGATCGGAAGAAATTATTAGAAGAATCCTTTGGGGATAAATGTACAAGGGAGATTTATCAGACTTGTGCAAAACTATGGCTACATGATCGCCTTTTACTCCATGGGAATCTTGTTGCCATTCCTATGTGCAAAGAAACCTATTTTTTCAGTGTGATGGGTACAAAGAGGTTATTGACGGATGGCGTTAGACAGAAATTGGTAAACGGAGGAATATATGAGTTGTCTTGTGATGAGGCTCAATCTCCTGAGCTGGACCATGGGAGATTTGCCTTTTTCTTGGATGCTGAAACAGAAGTACATCTGTGTACTTCATTGTCATTAAGTAAACAAAATCCTTATGGAAAGCATATGCCTCTGGTAGAGGTTGCATCAAAAGATATCACTGAGAAAGAGGCGATCAGTGATTCTAAATTAGGTGGTCTATCAAAAGAATTTGGAATGCTAAAAGAAATAATTGTTTCTTCATCAGTCAATGCCACTCTGTCAAGGTATGTACTTAACAAATTTGTGTTGAAGAAACCATGGACTGCTTTGCACCAGTTGTATTATTTACTGACATACTACTGTAAATTCTTCAGCATGGGTCTACGACCTACGAAAGGGGTACTTCTCCATGGTCCACCTGGTACGGGAAAGACATCTTTAGCTAAGTCATGTGTTCGGGATGCTGGTGTCAACCTGTTCTCCATAAATGGACCTGAGATTATCAGTCAGTTCCATGGAGAAAGTGAGCAAGCATTGCACGAAATCTTCGATTCAGCTACTCGAGCTGCACCTGCTGTGGTTAGAACTGTTTCTGTCTCAACCTTGCAAAATAGATTCTTGTCTTCATTTATTTTACTTTTGTGTACCATCTCCTTTGCAGATAGTTCTCTGCTAACTTTGTTGTGAAATTGAAGTACGTAGCCTTCATCGGGCCTCTTTTTGGATAGATGTTGTCTGACTTCTTTTATTTTTGGATATATGCTGTCTGACTAATCTAATGTTGAGTACTGGGGAAGCTACAGATAAACTGAAAAATCGAGTTAGAATCTTATATCATTGGTTAATGTTGCAAAAGGGCTAGATGAGAAGTACGGCAAACAAGTGTCAAGAAGTTCTAGTTTGCTTTCCCGTAAATTATTCAGCTAAACAGCTAAACATCCATAAGTTGTCGGTCCATTATACAACAGCTAAACATCTTGGCATAATTTTTTTTGAGCAACATTTAGAATGCACTTAGCGACTGTTTTTCGATTAATAAAACTTTTCGAGGTAATTGTTCACTATCAAGCGCGGAGCGACTGAACCGATGGTGCTCTACTGTATCCTTGATTTACCAAAAATCACAAATATAATTTAATGGTTGTCGGACAGTAAAGTTCTGCTTTATTTTCTTCTTTCCATTAGCATTACATGTTCCTCTTAAATACAGTCTCTTATTCCTAAGTTTCATAATTTCATTATGGTGTTCTAAGCTTTTACTTCTATTACTCTGTTACTGCCACGTAAAATTTTTAATTAGCTACGCAAAATTTTAACTTTAAAGGTGTTCATTGATGAGTTGGACGCTATTGCTCCAGCACGAAAAGATGGAGGTGAAGAACTTTCTCAAAGGATGGTTGCCACATTGTTGAACTTGATGGATGGAGCTAGTAGAACTGAAGGTGTACTCGTTATTGCGGCCAGTAACCGGCCTGATACTATTGATCCTGCACTGAGACGCCCTGGAAGACTAGACCGAGAAATTGAAATAGGTATTACACAGTTTTTTCATTTTGAGTCTGTAAAGTAAGTAGTTAGTACTCCCCCATCCTTAAATAGATGACCTCTTTCAAGTTTGCACAATTCTTAAGGCAAGGAGGAGAGAAGAGTTTTTTAAGTATTTTTTTTTAATTATACCCGTATGGATACTATTTAGTAAAATTTGGAAATGATACATCTCTCAAACTATACCACGGATATTTGTAAACTTTATACCGTTGTAAAGCATTTTAAAACATCTACCTGACGAATATGAACATGGCTATCAAATTATACATATTTCTTATACTAACAATAATCAATTAAAGGGGTAGTTTTAGAGATATACCCTTGTCTAATGATATAGGTCAACTTTTAGAGAGATAAAATTTTAAAATGAGAAGGTCATCTAATTAGGGACGGAGGGAGTATTATAGATGCTTGGATGAAGTGTTAAAAATTATGATTGAGTGATCGTTTTACATGTGGCACTGTCTATACTGTTATGAATTTTCAGTATTTTGATTCTTTTGTTTTGGTTGCTCGGAAAAACTTCTTTCGTGGCCTCTTGTGCACATATTTTCCCGGCTAATTGCAGTTTAAAAGGGTCTGCCCAGAACTTTGGCTACATGGAGTTTCGATTGGGTCTGTGTAGCTTTAAATATTTGAAAATATTCTTGCTACTTGTAGCCAGTGTCCCAATACCCAGTTAATATATATTTTCATGTTACTACTAATATAGTGTTCACAGAAGATGGTCTTATTGAATTCTTTTAATGTCTTCCACGAGATCATAAATTTTGGCCGGTGTTATGGTTTTAGATGTATGCAGCTTTATTGACATTGTTTACAAGAATCCTTATCACACAAAATTGTTATAATTTCAGGAGTGCCATCCCCAAAGCAGCGGTTGGATATACTACTCTGCCTTCTCAACGGGATGGACCATTCCCTCACGAGCACACAAGTAGAAAATCTTGCTTCTGCAACACATGGATTTGTAGGTTCAGATCTATCCGCGCTCTGCAATGAAGCTGCATTAGTTTGTCTCAGACATTTTGTTGCATCTAGGAAAACTATGGATTCTGCCAGACAGATGTCAGGAAAAGTGCATTCCAAGGTTCCATGTCAGGATGATGATAGTTGCACAGATGTTATAACCGTAGCATTGGGTGACATTAATGATACAATGCATATCACTTCTTCCTCAGATCAAGAGGATTCTGCATCTTCAATGCCCTCAGTTCCACCTGTATCGACTGAGAATGTACGCCCATTTGGTTCGTGTACACCAAATGATCATGACTATACTTTTCTTCAGAATTCAATTCAACTAAGCTGTGACAAGGTGACTTCAACATCAGAAGAAGGAACTTTGCCTAAAGTGACGTTTGATGATTTTGAAAAGGCTAAGATGAGAGTGAGACCCAGTGCCATGCGAGAGGTACCCTTAATTTCTCTAGTTGGGAATTCATTTGTTGGTATCAACTCCTATTCCATATGGCATGCATCAACTCCTATATCTTGCATTTATTCATTTGATGCCTGAATAACAGTATTTACCTATTCCATATGTCATGCATCAACTCCTATATCTTGCATCTGTTAAATGTGCCATAATTAAAGACCAGCAGATCGACAAGAACCAAAATGCATGGCTGTTTCCAAAATCATATTTATTAATGAGAGAATTAAAATCTCATCATATTGGTAATGGTGGATGCCAACAACAAGGCAGCTGGTAAAGATTGATTGTGACCTTGTATGATTTGGAGTTGGAATTTTAAGACACAAGGTTCTTTTAACCCCGCCAAAATGTTGCACATATTGACCCGATGAAACTTATGGTTAAGTAAAGTGAATTGCTCTCCTGTTATGATTCTCAAATGGTGTCTGTAGGTCTCTGAGGCCTTAATTTCTTACATGGTACCCTAAATTCCTGCTTCTGGTCACCAGGTTACGCTTGAAGTTCCGAAGGTGAGGTGGGATGATGTTGGCGGACATATTGAAGCTAAGAAACAACTAATAGAGGCTGTAGAATGGCCGCAAAAGCATCGAGATGCTTTTAAGCGAATTGGCAGCCGGCCACCGACAGGTGTTTTGATGTTTGGTCCGCCAGGTTGCAGTAAAACTCTACTGGCACGTGCTGTAGCTTCAGAAGCAGGACTGAATTTTCTTGCAGTTAAGGGACCAGAACTGTTTAGCAAATGGGTCGGTGAATCTGAGAAGGCAGTAAGATCTGTCTTTGCCAAAGCTAGAGCTAATGCTCCGTCCATCATATTTTTTGACGAAATAGATGGCCTTGCCATTGTACGGGGACAGGAGAACGATGGGGGCGCTTCAGTTGGCGACAGAGTTATGAGTCAACTTCTTGTTGAGTTGGACGGTAAGATTTTTTTTTTCATACCATTTTACATTCAAGAACTACAGTTTCTTTTCTTTCACTGGCCACCACCTGCTTACTGATCTCAGTGAAATTACTACCAGTACTCTTCTTTTGGTACCTTAACTAAACTCTGATATTTTAAACTAAACTATATTTTAATTATTATTCATCCACCACTCGCCACCGTAACAGCTCTTATATGATGATGTTATCTATTCAGGTTTGCACCAAAGAGTTGATGTTACTGTTATTGCTGCTACCAATCGCCCAGACAAGATCGATTCTGCGCTTCTTAGACCAGGTGCTCATTCTTATTCTCAGTCTTACATCTACCTGAACTGACTAGTAAGTAGTCTCAATGTTTTGATAACCTCGTGGACCCTATGAAATGCTGGATGCCATTAGCTCCTGATCAGTTTACATAATTGTTTAATTAGTATTCTAAATTAAGAAAATGCATGCAGGCAAAGTATATTTTTCGTTTTTTTATTTATATTTACTTCATGCAAAAGAACAAATAATAGCGCTGAGTAGAGTATCCCATAAAACTAGACACCTTCATCTCAAATGTTTCATCAGGACGTTTTGATCGATTACTCTATGTGGGACCTCCAAATGAGACTGACCGGCAAGATATATTCCACATCCACATACAGAAGATGCCTTGTGGTTTGGATGTCAGCATACGAGAGCTGTCTATTCTCACCGATGGCTGTACTGGTGCAGATATATCGTTAATCTGTCGTGAAGCAGCTCTCGCAGCTATTGAAGTATGACATTCTAATTCAAGTTTTCACAGTATTATGCATCCAATGGAAGTGTTACTTACTCGTAGTAATTTTATCAGGAGAGCCCTGAAATTTCAGAAATATCAATGGCACATTTCGAAACTGCACTTGAACGAGTGCAGCCGTCAGACGTCCAGTCTTCCCAAGACTTATCTAGAAAATTTCAAAGGCTTGTTAGCAGCAGTCCTACGAGAGATGATGTGGAACCTCGGGCGAGTTGGAACTCATCCAACCAGGTTACGATATGGTAATCTGTTTCCTTCTTCTTTTTTTGGCTGTCTTAACTACCTAGTCTCCAATACTACAATCACAAGTCGCACCTGTACATCAGAGTCATTTTAAGTCATAAACAGAAAAACTACAAATTTTTGTAAAATATACATTTCCACTCTGCCCCAATACGATTTAGATGAAATGAAGTTTACCAACAGAACAAATATGCAGTTCTTGCTGTTTTAGATTGAGTCCTTGTTTCACCTCTTTTGTTTGTTCTTAGTGAGTGTTGAATTAGGTGACGTTTAAATATTAGAATTTGTCAATTCAATTTGATATTAACCCAACCGGTGACATGTTTTAAACTTTTAGGGTTTAAGCATGCAGTTATGTATCTAAAATTAATTCTTGATTCTTAATGGTACAAATTCTTTGATGTTTGGGTAAATAGGTCTCAAGTAAAATCACATCTGCCGGCTACTCTTTTCGGGCTTCTTGCAGCCGTTGCACTTTCGAAGGCTCATTAGTAGGATGTAAGTATAACATCACATTTGTATGTACAGGTTCTTTTTGTTTTTTTTGAAGCAATTGTACGTACAGCTGACCACTTTTTGTACCACCCATATTCAGTATGAATTTGGATTTTGAACTACATGAACATGAGAAGTTTTGTTCTATAAAAGGGAGTGCGTTATCATCCGACCTTTGGGTTTTAGATGAAATTTCAGGATGTCAATTCCTTTCGTGCTTCTTTGTTTAATTGTTTTCCCCAAGGAGACCTTATTGTGATAAGAACCAAGCTCTTCATCTTTCATCTTTCTATTGGCAGGCATCCAAACAACTTCAATATCGTTGCGTTGTAATTGAAGAATTAGTTTGGAAAGCGGTCAATGGGTGTGGCCGCATGGGATTTTATCTCAGTTAAAAACTAATCAGTAGTTAATTTTTTTTTTTGGTAACCCGTTATAGGGGCGGCATGGTTTATTAGAGGGGCGGCATTCTAATAGGACAAAAAGGGTCATTACATGATCATTCAAGGTGTCTCTTGTAAAAAACATATTGGAAATGACAAATTAACCCTCATAATTGATTACCTAGTTCAGTGATGATAATCAAGTTTAGTGTTAATGATTAATTTCACTTATATTAATTCAAAATCAAAACCAAAATCAGATTTTTAGAGGAGAAGGTCAATCTCAATCAATTGAAGAAATTAACCAACAAAATGAAGAACCAGGACCTCAAAATGACCAGGTATACTTCTAAATTAGTCCCAACTAGCTTTTTGTTGCTTAAAGTTATCTAAAGTACGTAAAAAAAATCAATTTTTTTACATTTTCAGAGCTAATTACGATTGGAATTTTGCTCATAACCAACCGTAAATCGAAGTTACGGTTCGTAAAAGATGAACTACCAACCGTAACTGGTTAAATTTGAAGAAAACCCAATCGTAAAACCAGTTACGGTTGATAACCAAATGCTCGATACCAACCGTAACTCAGTTACGGTTCGTAAACTAAAATGGTTACCAATCGTAACTGAAGAAAATTCTCAGATATAAGAACATACGGTTGGTAATTGAACTGTTTCCAACCGTAACAACATCAAAATATCCAGTCACGGTTCGTAATTGAGTTAAAATCAACCGTAATTCACATAAACTCAGAAATTTCAATTTCAATTTTCATCTAAAACCCTAATTTTTTATAGAAAATTCAGTCACGGTTCGTAATTGAGTTAAAATCAACCGTAACTCACATAAACCCAGAAATTTCAATTTCAATTTTCATCTAAAACCCTAATTTTTGATAGAAATTAAACTTAAATCAAACAAAATAAACCAAATCGTAATTGGATTTCAAAACATACCTCATATAAGTCATTACACTACACTTGATTAATTTTTGAATCGTCGATTAATCGAAGACGATGAAATTTTGAGTTTTGATGGAGGTTACGTTGATGGGAGGAGGGGAAGAGAAGAAGAAAGAAAACAAATTTTCAATTTAGCTTTGATTTAGGTTAAAAAAATGGGGAGGATAATCTAGTTAATTTACACCCCTATAGGACATCCCTAAACCAACTAGAGGGACATTACTATCACACTGCCGTCCCTCTAATAAACCATGCCGCCCCTATAACAGGTTACTTTTTATTGTACAATCTTCTCCTCACTCTGCAGTACACCCACCCCTAGCGAACGTTGTTGATTTTCAAACCTGTAACGATGAATGTGGGTCAATTGTTGATTTTCAAACATGTAACGATGAATGTGGGTCAAAGTGCAGAGCGCAAACAGTCAAAAATATTTTTATCCAGAGCTAAATCATACCTTAGTTTGGGAAACATTTCAGAGATTAGTTACAGATCCAAGTTCCTAGAAAATTTCGTGTTGGCAGTGAAAATTTCAGTCTATTTTGGACAAAACTTTCAAGTTTTCAACCACATGGTCCTCGTCTAATTTCAATGTGGTTCACAAGGCGTCTGGACCCTGAGTGTAGCTGTTTCAATGTGGTTCACAGGGCGTCTGGACCCTGAGTGTAGCTGCAGCGAGCCAGTCGGTACAGCAAGACTACCAAGCGTGCAAAAGCTTTCCCGAAAGCTAAGTCTTAAAAAGCCATTCAGAATTAGAGTTGATACAAATGGGTATTTATAATTACAGGTCAATTAGAAACAACTGAATTACATTTCAAGCGCATTAGCAGAATGAATAATTACAAAAGCAACACGAAAAGTGCATGCCACAATTATGCATCAGCAGAATGAATAATTACAAAAGCAACACGAAAAGAGTATGCCACAATTATACAAGTAATATCAGGCGCACGTATAATATAAATTTTTCATTAGAAACATTCTAATTATTATTCAATCATACATTAGATACACGACTTTGTTAATCCCTCGGTATACTTACATTGGGTGAAGGTGTGAAGCCGATGTGACATTTTGTTAGGATCTCATTGTGCAATCACCCATTCCAAATTGTGCAATCACCCGGTCCAAGAAGTGCGATCTAAAATTTCCAAAATTCGTTCAGATGAATGACTCAAGTGACTAAATGCATGTTTGGAATGCATGTTTTTATCAGGTAAGGTGGTGCAGCATCAAAACACAAGGATATACAACCTCATCCTTTGAAGAATTTTAAAATTTTTAGTATTCTTTATATATTATCTTTCCAAATGAAACAGTGACAGAAAATCTGAACCAAATTTCAAATGCAATGAACCCCTTCTGGCTAACTGAAGAAATCTACAATCAAACTATTGGGAGAGAACCAATTATTCTTTTCAAGGAGTGATTCATCCCATTTAATTCGTTCAGAATATAGTTGCATTCGTTTGAAGCATGCGTTCCAGACACATGCTAGTAATGAATAAAATGTTTCTTTCACCCAAAATATAAATAAATGAAGGTTCCGATAGCTACTTACACTCCAATCAAACGCAAATCTCCTGGCAAGCATAATAGCTGCATTTCTTTCTCTGTCCGATTCGAAGGCTAATACAAAGGACAGTCCCTCTTTTGCTTGCCAAAACAACGACAGTGCTGCTGCATTACCACCCCCTCTAGTCCCACACAGCTATATAGTTAAAGGAGTAGATAAACACGTAAGATACCATTTGTCCAACGATTAGTACACAGGTTAGAAGTTCTGTTCCACATTGCTTAAAAAATAGACAACCGAAAGATCAAGATGAAGGTCCCAGGATTACGCCCAATTTGTACGGCAGATGTCATGATCGGGTGTAGGAATTTAGGAAACCAATATGCATACACAAGCACACAAGATTGTTTGACTTCCGCTGACAATAAAAATGATTTGGTGGTTCCCTAATCAAAGCTTGGCACTGTCTCCTTCACACATTTTATGCCCTTCATATAAGTAGGGACCAACTCACACCTTTGTGAACCAATATGTAATAAAACTTTGGGTTAAATGAAGGAGACAGAATTACTTATGAAGGTATGCTGGGTTTTATTAATTCTGTTGAAAAGCCTGTAAACTCTTATTTTCGTTTTAAGTAGAGAGTAAGTTTCTGTGGCCTCTTTTCTTGCTCTATATCTTCTTGTAAATTCTCTGTACATTTCGCTTTCTTTTAATATTACCTCTGGATTAACCAAAAAAATGAGTAATAAAACTTTGGATTTGTAAATTGTCCGACATGAGCACCCCAAATTTCAGTCATCAATTGTGAAAAGCAATAATACGGAAACAACCTAATTCAATCTCCTGTGTCACTAGAGATTACGGTAAAATGAAAACTTTTATCCAAATTTATGTCGTCAAAAGTTACCTGCATTGAAGTAGAATAAGATTCTTTTGCCTTGACAAATCTTCCTTCAGAAAGCTTCACCCTCATCTTCCCCACGTGAAATACGTGAACAGAATGCACTGAATAAATCTCTTCGTTCATCTGGATAACAACTACCTGAAGTAGAATAACAATTAACAAATGCTGAAGGCCCAAGGAATGAAAGGGAACAAGAGTAGGTATCTACAGTGAAGGGCTATACGATAATTAAGTAAGAAAGAATCCCCTGGGATGCTTCAAAGCTTCCAAAAACAACACCATATCATTTTAGTCCACAGCTTAAACTCAGCAAGCTCAGACAAAAAAAGCAGTGTGGGTCGAGCCCCATGTTAGGCAAGCGTGATTTGTCCATACGGACACAGCTATGTTGAAGAATAACAACTAAGTGAACATAATTTAAAAAAAAAAGAAGAAGACGTAATTGGCGAGATTAAAAAAAAAAATTTGTTTCCAAAGAAGAATGAGACAATGAAGCTGTCCAGATGAAGACTGGGAGAACAAAGGTGTCCAGAAGAAGAAGGTTGATAAGGTTTCCTCCTTTGGGACAAGTCTTATGGTCTTTACTTCAAGAACTTCCATGAAATCCCTGGAAAAAGCAAGTCTTCACTTCCAAAAGCACAAATTCCAAGGCATGTTCCATGAAACTTTGGAAGAAAAGATGGAATCAAACTAAAGCCAATAGTAAACTATAAGAACAAACCCCAACTACACTCTCTCCTTTGGATTGGAACACTTCCTAACCATAAGACTTTTCTCTTTAAGATTTTGGTTTAAAACTCTTTTATGACATGGGCTAGAAATTACATAGCTTAGGTATAATTTGAGATTGACTGAAAAATAGCTTCTTGTCAATGTACACGTAGATAAAAACAATTTGGCTATAAACATGGATGGGTTAGAGACAGTATCAATTTGCATATAGGAAATACTGGAAGATATATTGGATAATAAGAAAATGAACAAGATAACATACATTAAACTCGGTTTCGGATATCCTTACGAGCTCCTCTATATAGCTTCCCAACCCTGGAGCTGTTAATAATAACTGGATCAGTTTTATTTCAATGGACTCCGAGAAAAAAAAAGGTACCCAGTAAGTATAGTACTTATATATGCGTAGTCGCAAAAGATTCAGTTCCTCCTTTGTAAGTAAAGACTAAAGACACTGGATGAAAGAAAGACCTCACTTCAAATTCAAAACCAAACCTGGACCGATGGGACCGTTGGTTTGCACACTGAGTCTTTCGCTATTTACAACAATATCTGCTAGTAAGATTTGCCCAACATCAAACGGCTCTGGAGCATAAACCAATTTTGTTGCCCCTGATGTGAAACAAGGTTGAGACAGATAAAACATGTTAAGCGCTTATATTGTGACAGCTGATAAAAGCAGCACCAGTGTACTGCATATTTCCAAACTTGATTATAAGTATGCAATTTTTACAGATGGTCGTTTCTTCCTGGTTTTCAAAAAAGTAATTCTTATAACAGTTTTTTCCCATATATATAAACTGGGTTTTCTTGTAACGGTTATAATTTTTGAAGAAGCAGCTGTTACAACCATTCCTGTTATTATATAAACTGTTTTTCCTGCTTAACAGTTACGAGCCTTACGGAAGTGGCCGCTACCACTAAAACGACTGTTATTTCTGTTATAACAGCTGTTTTATCACAGTGAATGACAACAAAATCAGACAGTGGAAGCAAAGTTCTATCAAGTAAGACAGAGACCAGCTACAACACCCAAGTCAAGTATGCATCGTACAAATTTTCAAAACTTAAATAATTGACGAAAAAAGTCGGTATGACCTCTATTATTAAAATCATTCAGTATAGTCAGCATTGCTCTGTTATATGTATACTTGTGTAGTTTAAGCGTGCTAATATACATGTGCCAAACAGATATTCATTTATAGAAAAGATGTATCCTCGCTATATATATATCACTATACCACAAAATCACAAAATCACCTACTAGAGAATTCAACTCCAGTATTTAAAAAAAAAAAACTGAGAAAGACAAAAAAAATTAAGAAGGCCAGCAAAGTCACACCTGAAATAATTTTTTTCTCCTTATCTTTAGAACATATACGATACCATTGGACTGAACACTCTGAAAGATGTGGAGCTGTTTCTGTGCGTGGAGTGATGCACAGATAGGAACCCAGAATTTCAGGGCCATCCAATTCATACAAGTAGCACTTGTTTTCCTCAAGGCCCTTACTCATTGTGAGCTGAAAAGGGTGATAGCAGTTCATAGATTAGTGCCACTAGAATCCTAGATCCTCCAGATAAGGCCTCTTCTAAAAGCACTCAAATCCAGAAGCAAAACACAATAAAGATATTAGTTTGAACTGGCGAGATTCAAGAAAAAACCACAATATATGGGCGGGGCTGTAATGAGCCTGTGGCACTGGCATGAGCAAGAACCCATACTAAGGGCTCAACACCTCATTTGATCCTAAACCTAGATACCAAGTACTGCCACAGTTTTGAGAGTGAGTACTAAAAATCCTCTAGAAAATAAATCAGTAAGCTAAAAATATCAAGCTACTTCAGACACTATGTATGCCTGTGATTGCTAAGTATCTATTAAAAAAATTCTAAATTTGAAGAACAAAGAGAAGGGGGAGAATGAAAACCTCCTTAAGAAGCTGATTAGAATATGTGGACATCTCCGCAAGCTGGATTCTTAATTCTTGAAGTTCAAGTTCCATCTCCAGTACCTATTTAAAATGAAACCCTAAAGATAATAAGACTATTGAAGGAAGCCATTTGTTATAAAAAATATACTCCCTACCTAGCAGAAATAAGGGACGAATGTGAGAAACTAGAAACATAAACCCACTTTATGTTTTAAAATGTAAAAGATACCCCTTAACTCTGTGATATTACACACAAAAAGTTAGTAAAAGAATGACACAAAATAGTGTGTATCTTACTCGATGAGTTAGTCTTTTGTGTTTTGTGGACTGGAGGGGAGATCGATCAAAAGAGTGGTTTTCGGTTATAATTTTCTGAGCTGACTGCAAGGTTAAGAACATCCAAATGCTAATACAAATGAATAGCATAAATGGATACTACGATTAAGTAAACTAAGACAAATTTGTTTATGATCACCATGTAAAGAATACTTCAGACTGAAAATTTCGTTCTAGATGCTCTTGCCATTGTCTTACAGAATATTTCTGCATGAATTCCACGGCTAGGAAGTTTGGTTCTTATTTATACCAAATATTTATTTCCGGATATTTGCTTGTAGTATCTATTAGGAATCAGTTTCCAGAATCTTGTGAATTAAGTAGAATCTTGGGACTTCTACTGGGGTGTATGGCCATTTGGGTTTTGGCAATTAAGCTATAACGTTGCCAGGCTTGGGCTCTTACTCCTATTGTAGTCTTGTGTTATTATTATACGAACAAATAAATAACCCTTGTGCAAACAATTTTTAGAACGAACCTTGCTGTGTTGATGCAGCATTTTAATTCTTCTAGCGTCTTGAACCTCCTTCATTAAATCTTCAGACCCCTAAAATCCAAATGCAAAAGGAAGTAAAGAACATGACAAACTCAACTTTTTTATTATAAATATAAATCAAGTAGAACACGTCAAGGTTACAAATACTATTTTAATGAAAATAAGGTCCCTGACTAACAGACTCGGTAAAACAAAGTTTAAAAGTTACTATAGTCTCTCTTTTTTATCATACAGTAAACTTTGCACTTGTACAAAGCACGCTAATCATCTTTATTATTAAAAACATGGACGTCTTTAAATAAACGTAGTACTTCAAATCTTTTGGCCGGTCTGCTAAACAAACATCCGTATTTGGCAATAACTGCTAATATTTTAAATAAAGATCCTGCATAAACTGTCATCATCATTGGTATACTTAGTGCTTAAATTGAAGCAGCTATCTGCACCTAACTTTTGACTAGATCTTTCAAAGAGTATACCGTGCCAGTTACCGGCATGTGGGTATTCTGTCCTTTTTCTAGAACTAAGACAAGGAAATCTGCTTAACCTCAAGACCGTGTTATATGCAAGTTTTCTTACGCCATCCAAAGGAAGCCTGATCAGACTTAACGACTTTTAGACATTACATAGTGGAGAACCGATTTTAGACAGTTCTTGAACTTGAATCTACAGTCACGGCCAATCCTCATCTATTGGAATCTAGAGACTCAGGGCTAAAAAATTCAAGAGAGGACCTCATATCTGCACAACTGCAGCATGATAAAACTAATGAAACATAGCAAACGAAATCAAGTTAATTAGCAAAATCTAAATCTTGAAGATTCTATGGCAGGATAAAAACATGACAACTAACATACTCGAAGTGTAAAGTGCTGCAGTTATCTTTAGTACTTATAAGAATTTTCCTTTTGGAGATAACTGGACCTAAAAAACTCAGAACAGAATGAAAAATTAAACTCCCCAGAAAAACAAGGAAAGAGTTATAGAAGACGAAGTCATACTAACCAAATTGTCAGATGTTATAGGTATTCTCTGTTGCTCCTGAAATGCCTCTTCAACTCTCTGCACTGCAGCTTTAGCAATCTCAATCTCATGACGAGCAAAGTTTTTTTCCTCGTCAACGAGTCTTTTAGTATCTTCTATAGCCTGCAGAATATCGCACACTTTCGGTACATAAAAGATTAACTAAGTAAACCAAATGTTCAAAGATGCTCTAAATAGTTGACCAGCTAGTCATAGGTATTCCACATAGTAACAATCAACAAAAATCAAATGCATTCTCATATGAGGTAGAAGAGAAACACCACATAGTAGACCGGACAGTTAAATTAGTACTGAACAATGTCCAATTTCACAAAGGCATAAAGAAAAACAAATAAATAAGAAAAGAAAAAACCAGTATATCAAGGACCTAGCAGTCCTAAATCAAAGACATTAGACGTGAACCACTGGACAAAAACCTCATCAACCATTACGGAATTATGTCTACAATTTTGCAGGTTCTGAAACTAGAAATTTATCAATGGAGAAAGGGCATGCACTTACAATAGTAGTAGCAGTTCAGAAAATCTGTCAATACATGATCAAACTATCAAGAATGACAATGGGCCTCACCACATTACCTGCTTGAGAAAATCTGCTAGTATCTTCACATGCTCCTTTTCTTGAGAAAACTCTCCGTCACTTTGTTTCAACTTGACAGATAAATCTGCCACCTAAAATAAAAATAAATAAAAACCACTATGATATAACAACTATAGTCTCATGAGAGTCGGAGACGGCGAATAAATATAACACAATTATGTAGAGATATGCAAAAAAATAAACCATAGAAATAGCTTCATCTACATCATCTTTAGTTCGATCAGTTACGCGGACTTGCAAGGATCCAAGTGCACTATTTAGCTTCTCCAGAAGAACATGTCTTTCCAATGCAACTAATTCTCTAAGTTTAGACTGAATTGAAAAAATATGAAATACATAAATCTATAGAATACAAATTCATTTACAGTTGATTTTGAAATAGTTTAGTGTTACCTCATCAGATTTTCCAACAGCCTCAGCATCAGCGAAGCCTTTCTCGAACTTATCCGCAAGGTCTCGAACTGATACCCGCCTAAGGACAGGTCCCTTCTTCATTGTTTCCACTTAGAATTTCAAGTCATCAACTCTAATTAAACCCAAACTTCCTCGTGTTTTTTTTTTCTTTTGTAAGTTTCACTTGGTAAATCCAAAATTTAAATCAAATTGGAACTTCTATAACCAAAAAAATATCAAATTAATCCCTAAAAATGATAATCGTGAGAAGACCTTATCTCAGAACGAAACTCATTAGAGAATAAGAAAAAGAAAACGGCAGAAATGGGCGGTGGAAGAAGAATAGTAGTACGCGACTACGCGGTTAGCATAGTCGCAGGATGGCCATCTTGAAATTTGAATATACTAATTGTGTGATGTACGGGCCTACGGAGAGAACTTTTCATTTTAATTTTTTTTTATCGAAACGTAAATTACCATTAACCCCTTGAGTTTATTTTATTTCTCAATTCGGAGGTTGTATAAGCACTTTTCTTTCTCGATAGGAAGGTTTGAAAAACACCCGCTTTTACCGAAAAATGACTGTTAAAACGGTCACATCCATATATTGTGATCATGAGGGTTCCCGAATCCCGTGTCTTTATAATACCGATAAATAGAAAATAACGACAGCTTTTTAGGATCATTTTTCAGCTTTTATACACGTTATAACCGTTTTTCTAAAATTAGTTTAAATATTTTTTTTTCTAAATAACATTTTAACGTGCGTTTTTTAGAACAATTTTTCCGTTATCACGTACGTTATAATCGTGTAAATAACTTTCTTACCATTTTTTTGAATTTTTTTCTTTCTCTGGATTGAAAGCTTAAAACTTCGAATTAAAATTATTTAGATGATACAAGGAAAGTAACTACAGGATTAAAACTTCAAATCTAAAAAACATAGGATTGTTAAACTAATG
Source organism: Papaver somniferum (assembly GCF_003573695.1). NCBI lineage: Eukaryota > Viridiplantae > Streptophyta > Magnoliopsida > Ranunculales > Papaveraceae > Papaver > Papaver somniferum. The sequence goes on from NC_039368.1 coordinate 38,388,386, forward strand.
TTCATCATTTAAAAAGCTAAGCGAACCAACTACAACCACCGCCTTTTTTTGATTTATTCATGTATTCTTCATTTTCTCGGCGGTTCCTTTCTACATCATAGTCGTCGTCGTGGGGATACTGGCCATCTTCGTTTGCATAATTATCATCATCATAATAACCTTCATTATCGTCTTCATAACCACCTTCATTTTCATCATCATTGTTACCTACTTCATTATTGTTATCAATATTAGAATTATATCCTTCGTTCATATGTTGAACACCATGGTCAGAGCGATCAGAAGTGTAACGAGAATCATATGTTAGATTCACATTCTCATAACCTTGTGTATTGTCTCCAAATGAAAGATTACCAAAGTCATAAACAAAGTCACTCACTGGTAACCTTTCGTATGGGATTTGAACTTCAGGATCATGCCAGTTGTATGGTAGAGGGACATGATATAGATTATTAACGGCTTCGTCTTCCAACATATTTAACCATTGTTTTTCTTGAGGCAAAACCGGTGTTTCGTCTTCCCTCGCTATCCAGTCAAGCATATTGTCATCCCTTAGTAGACTACGAACGTCGTGAACATCAATGTTATGTCGCCTTGCTTTACCTTTAATTCTTTGTTGCTCCAACTTCAAATTGTACTGGACATACACCAGATCATTTATTCTCGATGAAAGTAAACGATTGCGTAGTTTGGTGTGGATTCTTTAAAACACACTCTAATTCCTCTTTGTTCCAGACGATGTATTTGTTTGACTTAATATCTTTGCTGCAATCTTCTGGAGGGATGGATACTCAGAACCATAAGATAACCACCAACTTACAGGATCACCATGTTGACCTGTGCGCATGTGGATAGTAATTGGGCTCACCATGGTATGACCCGTAACCTTCAAAAGGTTGATGTTCCCAACCTCTATTCAAACTATGGTCAAAGTAGTAATGTCCATTTTGTTCAGTTGGATATTCGTTGTATTGGATATTGTACCAGTTTGGCATTCTCAAAACAAAATAAAACCCACTGACAGGGGATTCGTGGGTGGATAGAGTCTTACCTCCCGTACCAGACGGGCGATGAACCGTTGAAGTCGACTCGGGCCACGACTCCTATGTCATGTACGAACCCGAGGGGCCGAGGATCGTTATCGTCGTCCTTCCCTGCAGCAGTTTTATTTAATTCACCCTTCCTTAGAGTTTTAAAAATAATAATGTCCGATGTTCCAAAAATAAAGTTCAAAAGGTCCAAAAATAAAAAATTACAAAAATTAATTCTTTATTTACAGTTTCTAAAAATAAAATAAAATATCTATATACAAAAAATCTTCTTCTTCACTCCTTTTGGATTCCTCTTTTCTTTCCTTCTTTGGTTTCGCTTTTGTTTTCAGCACTTTCTCCCTTTTTCTTTAGCTCAACTCCAAATCTGAAAACAAACAAGAAATACCAAAAGGCGCAAAAAGAACAAAAATAATAAAAATAAAACCTAAAAACAAATCTATAAACAAGCCCGCGTTGGCGGCGCCAAAAATTTGATCGAATTTTATATAGTGGTAAATAGAGTTGTCGTTCACTTGGACTTGATGAGATTGGTTTTAAGAATTAATAAACTAAAATAAAAGAAAAATATATACAAAATATTTTCACAAGATGAAGAGAGTTACTGGGACTAGGATTTCGTCGAATTCATAACATAGGGTTCGATTTATTTATTCTCAAAAATTAAAGCTCAATAAATAAAATTAACATGGACACTCTGATTTTGCCAAGGTATATTCTCAAAAGATTAGTTGTAAATCCTAAGCATGATGTATAAAAACATTTAAGCTAAACATACTTCATCAAATGAAATGACAACCATTAATTCAAATCATATTTCAATTAAAATTAATGCAAAAGTCTTAAAAAGAATTAAATAATTTTACCCATGAATGAATTTCGTCTTCCTCCGTCGTCCCAATACTGGGGATTATCTCATCACGTCGAAAACACACTTAAAATATTTATTCATGGCTCAAAAAGTGGTTTACAAATGATGAAAATGCGAGAAAATTATTAAAGCAGTGATTTTCTTTTCTCTCCCAAAAAATCCCCCCCCCCCCCCCCCCCCCCCCAAATATGCTCTCTAAATCTCTATTTATACACACAAATACATATCACTCAAATATATTCTTCCATAACTCCAAAATCTTCTTCTTTTTAATTAAAACTATCTTCAGGAATTTTTCCTCTCTTTATTCTATATATTTCTTTACTAAACCCATATCTTCTTTAATTCGCAGAATAAAACCCAAGATAAAATCTTCTAAGGATATCTTTCTTGTTTAATACAAGATAACTTCTTTTTCTTCAAAACTTCATGTTTGTAAGGCAAGAAGATATTTTTATCTTAAAGATAATAAATTCTTTACCGTTGAAACCAAATATCCCGCCAATTTTTCTTTTCAAGTCAAGGAAGAAGATGGAGTCCCCTTAACCAATGATGGGGTGCGATTAGCAGTTGGCTCCATGGGGGTGCCCCTTATCAGAAACTGAGAGTCTGAATAACATGTGTCCTCCAGGTGCCTATACCAACTCTTCGAACCGAATTTTCCAAAAATACCTACAAACACATAAAACACCATAATAAGTAGAAAACCGAGTACCAACAATACTGAAAACTGAAGACAATTCAGTCACAAAAATGTGTCTATCATGCATCCAGTTTCATCCTCGCTCTCTTTTAAGTTAAGTCAGGATGAATCCAGTTTCATTCTTGCTATTTTTTTGGTGTCCATTTCACCCATACTAATTTTTACTCGTCCATTAGAACCACGCTTTAAAAATATTTGGACTAATGACCCAGTTTTGATAAAGATTTTCAAGAAAATAGGTTTTTTAGACCTTCAGTGTAATCTATCAATGTATAAACACTACAACAATGTAGGCTCTCTTAAATGGTTGAAAAATATTTTGCCCATTAAGAGGAATTCGGTAAGGAGACTCCCTTTTTTCTTTACCTTTTCATATTTGTACGGAAGTCCTATCCCGCTTGTTGCTTCATGCTGAAACCAGAAAATATATTACGTAATCAAGATTGATAAAATCAGTCCCCATGTCACCCACTTGTTGTTTGCTGATGATGTTCTCTTTTTCACTAAGGCGGATGTGAGAGAATATAACCTATATAGGTATTTTTTACAAATCTAAATGGGCTTTAGAGATTTCTTGGGTCAATTGATTAATCTGGATAAATCGGGGGTGCTCCACACCCCTTATCTGTCACTTGTGCTTAGTCATGTGTTGACTAGGACTTTGAAAATGAAGAAAGGGAAATGAAATAAACATATCTGGAATCCCCTCTATTTTTTTAAGACACCGCACCTAAACTTTACTAACCTCATAGAAAAATTGAGATCCCGTCTCAAGGGATGGAAGAGGATCACTCTAAACCAAGCTGGGAGATCAGTTTTAGTGAAATCCATTCTTGATGTGGTCCCTCTATACCTAATGACTTGTTTCCCCCTTTCGGTCAGAACAAAAAACTCTCTTACGAACTTACATAGGGACTTTTGGTGCGGGAAAAGAGCGACAAAAATGATCCTATATTAAAGCTTGGAAAGCGGTGAGCAAATTCAAAAAAACAGGGAGGTCTCGGCTTCAAAAATCTGAAGATGATAAATGAATCGATGCAATCGAACAAGCATGGAGGCTATCACTCAACCTAAAACATTTTGGGATAAGATTTACAAATCAAAATATTTCCCGAACAACTACTCTTTAAGAGGAACGGTAAATAAAATTGGTTTTGTCGCTTAGAGTGGAATTAAAGCAGGGCTCAACATTGTGAAAAAAATTGGAATCTGGGATCTATACCTAATGACTTGTTTCCCCCTTTAGGTCAGAACAACAAACTCTCTTACGAACTTACATGGGGACTTTTGGTGGGGGAAAAGAGCGACAAAAATGATCCTATATTAAAGCTTGGAAAGCGGTAAGAAAATCCAAAAAAACAGGGAGGTATGGTCTTCAACAATCTGAAGATGATAAATGAATCGATGCAATCGAACAAGCATGGAGGCTATCACTCAATCTAAAATATTTTGGGATAAGATTTACAAATCAAAATATTTCACGAACAACTGCTCTTTAAGAGGAACGGTAAATAAAACTGGTTTTGTCGCTTATAATGGAATTAAAGCAGCGCTCAACATTGTGAAAAAAATTGGAATCTGGGATCTACATTTGAATCTGAAACAAACTTGTGGGACAATATATAAGTCCCTGGTACTCAAGAAAACTTGACCTCCTCCTCCCGCTGGTGGAAGAGTTTGAGATTTACAAAATTGAGCGTTTTTGGGACTTTTCCACTGATAGTTGGAACCAACAACTGCTGGAGGAACTTTTCGATACTAAAAATATCAAAGAAGTTAGGTGTGTTAGACCTCATTGGGATACCCAAGATGTCCTCCGATGGAGTCTGACAAAATATGAAAAGTTCTCGATTAAATCCCTCTACTCCCGGCTATAAGTGACCTCTCCCCAAATCTCAAAAGATTTCCTGTAGTAAGATCTGGGGCATTCAAACTACTCCAAAAATCAAAAAATTCTTTGGAAACGTATTTCCAACTGTCGTCCGGTTAGGGATATTCTTGCTTCTAAGATGGTTATGAGAACCGATTTATGTCCGATGTGCAAGTATATTAGGGAAATGACATATCACATGTTAATGGAGTGTGCTTATGCTAAGGTTGTTTGGTTTAGGTTAGGTAGTTCTAATAGAGTTAGGAACAGTCAAGATATTCACCCTAATTGATATCCCCCTATTTGTATGAAGCTGAGTCAGCCTTTGCAATTATGCGTTAAGAGAGAAAAATATTCTTTATGACCGAGTTGGCCAAGATAGAGAGATATTCTCAGGTTTGTAAGAATAACTAGGATGAGTCACGTGAAAAGGCAAGGAATGCCTCATAAATCGTGTGTAGAGTGTAAGAGGAGCTGAGATTAGGCTTCCCCTCGTCATGGCCGGTCACATATGTTACGTGGAGGCCTATTATTGCATGGGGGTCCCTTTGTTAAGCACGAGGAACTCGAGGGAGATTATCCACGTTTTTGTATAGACATGTATAGTTGAGACTCAATTTACTATCCGTGAGTGTGCTTAAGACGTTGAGAAAGAGGCATGTTCCAGGGGTGAGGCTTGTGCCAAAGTCCTATGCTTGTATAAGATTCTTCAGATAAGCCAGTTCATATTGGATTAGCACAAGGAAGTTTGAGGTTTGTCTCACGCGATTGAGGCCGTCTGAGGTTTGGCTCGCGCGATTCAGTCTATCCGAAGTCATCCTGGACATGTTTAAGAGAAAAGAAGGCATACATGTATGATAATGTTTCTATGTGACCTTGGATCACTTGTTTTTGACCAGCGTATCTTGTATAAATGTGCTAGGAGTCAATTGTGTCTGTATAATGGGTCCGACATGACCAATGTATCTCGAAAGGATGTTATAGGAGTATGTCGAAAGGACCCAGAGGTAGAATAACCACTGTATCTCGCTGGATGCCCCAAGAATTATTCGGAAGCCTCGGTAAATTGGGTCAGGGGATATAATAGACGTCACCAGTGTATCTTACGATAATGTACTAGGAATAACTCCTTGATCTCAAATAGGGTGAATCGTGCTTACAGGAGACAAGCGTGTCTCCTCTTTTGGTCATAAGTCCGCCAGGGATATTTTTAAGCATCTACGGAGACTACATAACCAGCAATACATCGTCGAGGATGTATACTAGGAATCATGTCATTACAACCAGCTGCGTCTCGTGAAGACATGCTAAAATCAAGGATGTTAGAGCATTGCTCGGTCGAACTCGCATGTGTTTCTATCTCAAGCATATATAGTGTGTTCGCACATTGCTGTATAAATCCATGTGCCGGAAACCAAGTGTGTGCATATGTATGCATATGGTATTGATGAAGGATAAAGGTTGGGTACGCGTTCGAAAATTTCTGTTGAGATTGTAAGTTTGCAAACTGTTAAACCAGTCACCTTAGTACGCGTACCCACGAAAGTTTTCGACCGAAAATTGCTGCTGAGTTTGTAAACTCAAATCCGGAAGCTATAGTACACGTACCCGTACGCGTACCCAAGATGGTTATATTTCTCAAATCGTAAGTTCATGAACTTAAACAATAAATCAAAAAGGAATGCAATCTTTGTAAACCGTGGCTATATTGTTCATGAATTGATTCAAGTGAATCAAACCGATTTTGTTTCAATTGTCTATTCATAAAGACCTAAGCAATTGAACAACTCTTCAACTAGTTCTTTTGAAGTCATTTGAACTAGTTGTGAAGAAGATGAATACGGTTAATATGAAAGTGCTCATATGGCTAACCATTGGTTAACTATTTGTGAACCTAACCAAGTGTACACATTTAGGTATGGTTACTCAAACCTAAATGAAATACATTTCATTTGTGTGTGACAAGCTAAGTTTCGATCTAACGGTTGAAAGATATTAGCTTGGTTAAATTAGGTTTTTAATCTAACGGTGAATATTGAATGCTTTGTTACCAAGGTAACTTAGATTGCAAACCCTGATTTGAAAACTATATAAAGGAGACATCTAGCAACTGGAAAAACTAATCCCCACACCTCCTGTGTGATACTAGTTGGTTTTCCTAGAGTCGGTTTTCCTTTAACCTTAGGTTTCTTCTCGAAACCCTGTAGGTTAACGACGGAAAGACTTCATTGGGATTGTGAAGCCAGATGAAACTACTTCTCTTGTAGTTGAGCGATCTAATCTTGCCATTTTATATCGTACGAGTTCAATTGAATAATTGACTTGAGATTATATCTCCGATAGGGCAAGATAAAAATAAATCACAAACATCTTCGTCTCATCGTTTGTGATTCCGCAATATCTAGTTTAGCTACCATACGATTTAGATTATTGTGAGGTGATTGATAATTCTAGACTGTTCTTCGGGAATATAAGTCCGGGTTATCGATTGGTTCTTGTTCACCTTGATTTTATCAAAAGACGGAACACAACTCTTAGGTTTATCTGTGGGAGACAGATTTATCTATTATCATAGACTTTTCTGTGTGATACAGATTTGTTTATTAAAGTATTCGACTTTGGGTCGTAAGAACTCTTGGTTATGGGTGAGATCAACTAAGGAAATCAAGTGCGTAGTATCCTGCTGGGATCACAGACGTAAGGAGCGCAACTGTACCTTGAATCAGTGTGAGATTGATTAGGGTTTAACTACAGTCCAGAACGAAGTTAGTTTGTAGTAGGCTAGTGTCTGTAGCGGCTTAATACAATGTGGTTTTCAATCTGGACTAGGTCCCGGGGTTTTTCTGCATTTGCGGTTTCCTTGTTAACAAAATTTCTGGTGTCTGTGTTATTTCTATTCCGCATTATATTTTGTTATATAATTGAAATATCACAGGTTGTGCGTTAAGATCAATCAATTAGAATATCCAACCTTTGGTTGTTGATTTGAATTGAGTGACACTTGGATATTGGTCTTTAGTACCATCCAAGTTTATCTCTCTAGTATTTGATAAAGACTCGCAGATTTCCATTTGCTTGAGTAAAGATTAAATCGAGAGATTGAGGTATTAACTATTTGATATACTTTTATCTAGATTGAGTCTGAATGTCTAGTTGATTCTCTAAAAAGTATATTCGAGTTAGTCCATACAGATTGCTAATAGAAATATTGGGTGAGGTTGTTAGACCCCCGATTTTTTAATTGGTATCAGAGCAGGCAAACACGTTTAAGACCTCAAAATTCTGTGTTTGTAGCGATCGGACTCTATGGACAGAGGTACTATCTCTGATAAACGCGTCACCAGAAATAAAAATTCAGTTTCCATAAAGTCCATTAAAGAGAAAGATTTGTCAATCTCAAATATAGAAGAACCCAGTGTTCCAAGGAAACAGACATACATTAACAAATGTTACCCTGACTGCCTTGCTGAGGAGCCTGACTCTGAAGTTGAAAGGAATACATCCAATGAGAGTGCAGTGATTCTAAAATTTGTTAGAATCCAGGACGATAATGTCATTCAGTTGAAACACAAAGTCAATGCTCTTGTTGTTATGGTAAATAAGCATGACTCTCTTCTAAAAATCTTGCATGAGGAAAACACTCATGTATGTCCTCAACAGAACCCTCGTGAGAAAAAAACTCATTGAGGATGATTTAGAAACTGAACTTCTTTTGAGTAAACTCTCTATTCAAGAATGTTCCAAAGAGTCCGATATACCAACCATTTCTGATTTAACTGGAAAAATTTCTAGTTCAGAAGTAAATTGAAAACCCCTTTCTGTTGAAAAAGATGTGATTGTGTCCTCCTCCAAACAAGGAATGTTTACATCACATAGAAGGAAGAAGTCTCCCAGCGATGGTTTTAAGACTGTTCCCTCTAATCACTCCGATAATCAGAAAACATGTCTATTGTGTGATTCACAAGGACATATTGAACAATAGAGGAATTCCAGGTTGAATAACAATTTAATTGTCCGTATTCAACACACCTTAGATTTGATTCTCAAAGGTGTAACTGACATTCGTATGTCTAAACCAATTGGTTTTAGTACTCACCCTGTGTATTGTACCAGGAAAGTCAGTTCGATATGTTCCTCAAATATTCAAAAGCGAAACGGTCTTCCTAAACCATTTCGTCAAAGAATAACTCATGAATCTTCTTATGTGAAAAAGGGAGATAATATTGGTTTTGATGTGAAAAAGGTACCAGAAGAAGGAAGAGAAACAGGAAATTCGAAAGACATACTGAAAATCATCATGCTGTCAATTCCCCGTGGTCTAATTCCCCCAGGTAAGAACCTATACTATGCACACTATTTTGATAATAGTAGATTTTATGATAACTTTTCACATCATGACAGCCTTCCTCCAAAGTACAGAAGGAAGAGATTTAACCAAAAACAATATTCATTTGATGAGCTAAGAGCTCATACTTGTGCTACTTAATCACAAGGTTGAAATCTCTCACACAAAATCTTGGTTGAGAGATATGCTCAGGTATACTTGTTTGGCAATGGTATTTTCGATTTCTCAATCTATTTTCTTATCGTCTTTAGCATGAATATCTTTGCGAAAATGCTTGCACAAGTATTTGTTTTTACTGTGATCAGTTTTTTCTTTTTGGTTAAACTTGGTGTTTCTCTTGTACTCTAAAATTGCTTCTCTTATGAGACATTTTTTTTGGGAGTCTTTTTGATTTCCTCATGTGTAAAGAGTTTTCTGCAAGGTCGTGTGCAAACGACTCTTGTCCTTCATTTGGGTCAAGATTGATCTCGTACGGGATACCCGCATGTCTGGCATGAATTAATTAAGGAAACCCTAAAAACTCATTCCCTAAGAAAACTTTAAGTACTCGACCTATTGAGTTATGTAAGTCATGTACGCATACTTTAGGCTTTGGGTTGTCAAGAATGTCGTCTTCTTCATCTCACTATGGTGATTTTGCAAAGGGGTTTCTTGAGAAAGGTTTCGGTTTCAAATCAAAAGGGAGTAAGAAAAGAACTCTGGTAGAAGATGGTGCACCCAATGCCTCATGCTGCTACGCATACTCACATCAAGATATTGAGAATGAGGATATGGTTTCTGCTGAAGTGGTTCATGACTTTCTTAAATATTTTGAGAAAGCAAAGCTGCAACTTGTTGATTCTATGAAGGATCTTGATGTGATTAGAACTGAGTTGAAAAAGGTTACTACTGACCTTGGTCTCATAAAGTCACATGTTAAAGGACTTCTCAGTGAGGATATCTTCTCTGAATATGCAGTTGATGATATGAATCACAAGCTCAAAGGTCTCGAAACCCGTGAAGCTGTCGAACATGAACTTTGATGCAGCTTATGATCAGTTTTCTGGGAGACATTGTTTTTATTTTTATTTTTTCTAGGAAACTTCTTAAGAGAATTTTTATTCTTGTTATTGTTTAAGAAGGATAACTAGAGTTTGGAATAGCTATTATTGTGAGTACACATAGCTATGTCCAACGTTTTTATCTTGCAATGTTTTTAGATTTGTTTATTTAAATTCTAAGGTGATTTGGAAGATGGTGTTTGCAGTATTAATCTTTATGGTTTTATATATTGCAATATGTTATGGGATATGTGTGTTTGCGTCCGTGAACTATTATTGTCCCGTACGATGTCAAAAGTCATCTCTTTCATATGTCAATATGCATGTATTGATACAAGATCGATGAACTTTTGACAAACAAAAGTTAAGCCTATTATGTCAATTCTTTGATGGAAGATAGGTTAAAATCTTTTGTTTACAAAGATTATGTCTATTATATGTCATTACGCAAATAGTGATGAAGATAGAATGAATCTTTGTATATTCCATAGTATTGATCTTCCCTGATCCATATTTTATGTATATACTGTGCAGCTCCATAAGTCTTCTTAGAGCAACTGCAGTGGACGACTAAACCCAAATTTGGTGTCGAGTGGGCTGGCGTAGTGGGACGGACCATCGATCAAAATTTGATCAAAGAGTAAAACTCGGACCAAATTTGGTCGGCGATTAAGACCAAATCCAAATATAGTCGGGCGTTTATATAATGTCCGCCTACCCGACGGGCGTTGGTATAATGTCCGCATGTAGCCGCGCGTTCGTAAAGTTAACGCCTGATGCAGGGCGTTGGTATAATGTCCGCCTGGATGGGGCGTTGGTATAATGTCAGCCTGAATGGGGCGTTGGTATAATCAACGCCTGGCATGGGGCGTTGGTATAATGTCCGCCTGGATGGGGCGTACGTAAAGTTAACGCCGGACACCCAGGCGTTGATATAGTCATGATCCCAAATTTGAAAAGTTTTGAAAACTTTGCTTGGGGCGTTGTCTTTATCAACGCCCCATTTTTTTTTTGAACCCGGGCGAACGTATAATCTCCGTCCCACACACCAGGCGTTGCTATAGTTCACGCCCCATACAGGCGTTATCTTTATCAACGCCCCATACCAGGCGTTATCTTTATCAACGCCCCATGCCAGGCGTAATCTTTATCTACGCTGGACGATGAAGCGGACTTTATATCAACGCACGACCAAATTTACTCGTCACCCGCTACGCCACAGGACGGACTAAACCCAAATTTGATCTTTTTTTTAGTCTTTGGTCTTTAGTTATACTCGCACCACTGTGGACGCTCTTATGTGAGCATTTCTAGCTAAACAAATCATAGATTTGTTTGTAACTAATTTGGTTGTGTATTCCGATTAAACTAATCATGGGTTCTCTTGTGATTAGTTTAATTGAGAATTTTTGTATACAAAATCATTTTGTGGTTTTTAGTGTCCAAAGAAATCTTTCTTTTCTTGTAAAAGTAAGGTCGCTCTTGTTGTTCTTTCAGGAATGACATAAAATGGGGGAGAGTTCTTTTGAACTTGCGCTTAATTTCCATATCTTTGTGGGGAGTGCGGTTGTGGAATATTTTAGGAGTTATCTTGTATCTTTATAAACTCCTTGATGAATGCATTTAGCTTCGGCTATTTGATTGCATCTAAACAAAGTTGATATGTACTTTTCTTTGGTCTTGAAGAGTCTCCATGGAAATTTCATTAGGATCCCGTTTTCGTACCTTTGCCAATTTTATTGACCAAAAGATGGAGAATTAATATGTAGTTCACACTACAAATACATATGGTTTATGTTAGAGCATTGCTCGGTTGAACCCACCAAGCGTTGGTATGTCAAGTTTGGTTGTCATGTTTTAGTGAATCAAAACTCATGTTAAGAGTCGTTTGATTATGTACTAGAGTCAACTTCGTATAGGTTAGCTTGAAAGTATTAGGATATGAGACATTACAAGTATTGCGAAGACTTGAAGATGTGAAGAAGCAAGGAGCTACAACGACAACAATCATCTTTCCACTTGAGGTTAGTGATATTTGACTTGAACTGTTTCATTCCCTAACGTATCTTTCAAATCATGTATATTGAAAACATAACTGCGAAGCATATTTGAAATCTAGATAGACATAGTATTAAGGAATACAATACGAGGTTTATTGCTTAACCATTAAACTTTGTAGATAAGACATCGCCATAATCATTTGAATGCTATTGTGATTATGTATGAGTATTAGGTGAGGATTTCATCCTAGGGAACAATGTTTTACATGTGTTCTAAGGAAGTAAGTTCATAAACTTGTTTGTGAACCGAAAAGGAAATTGCCAGGTGTTATTGGTTTTGTTATTTATTGCTTATCTTATGAACAACCAATATGTGTGATTGAGTATAACCGCTCACAACTTGTTTATGTTCTTGGTAGAACTATTCACAAAGGCATGACTTATGTATTGGTATGACTTTTATTAGTGAAACCAATCCTAAGTAATCACCTGAGATGGTATGATCGGGTTTGTGTTATATCTGACCAAATTTGGGAAAGGAGAACCGATCCTAGTAAGAGGTGCAATACATCACAAAGGGGAACCGATCCTTGTATGAGGTGCAACAAGGTTTATAGCAGAAAGGGGAACCGATCCTATGGACATGTGCAACACGTTTTTAGGAAAAGGGGAAACGATCCTATGGACATGTGCAACACATATAAGTTAGATACCATATATATGTGGGAAACCGATCCTAGTACCTAGTCAACCAAATTTTGGAAAGCTAGTGTGACTATGCACAGTACTCACATGGAGGTAGAACCGATACTTGTTTTGGTAGAACCGTTAAACCTATGATTGTGATTGAATTTTTTGTTTGAAAGACAAATGAACCAATTTTAAACTTGTTTGGAAGTGTGGCAAATCAGTTTCAAGGTTGTAAGTGTGAAAGAGAACTTACAAAGTAAGGATGTCGACATACTTTGAACACGTGCTGTGAATGTTTATTTCTTTAATTGTTCAAAGTTATTCCTTAATATCTAAGGGAAGAAAATCCAGGATCGAAACATAAGTAAGTTAAGAATCTTTTAATTAAGGTTATTAATTTCATTTTGTAGGAAAATATAAGAATTAGTAATTTGCATTTACTAATTAAATTTTCCAAGAGATTTCGATCATTATTTTTGGACAGAGCATTTCCAGGAATTATGGAAACCGAATTTGTACTTTAATGAATATCTTGAGAATATTTTCTATTTTGGAAATTCCTTGGTGTCCAAACTTCCTTGTCTATAAATACTTGAAGTTTGCCTTTCTAGCAAACTAATCCTTCGTAACAACAGACTTCCTATTTTGTTGTTTTTACTGGTGTAGCCGCCTATTCGGAGAGGAGAGTAACCTAATTAGGCGAAATATCTTACGGCCACTCATCTTAAAGTCTTCTTTGGGATTGAGAAGCTCTAGCGTGTACCGTTGGTGTGAAACTAGATAATTGCGGTTTATCTTTTGTTTTCGATTGATTTGATTGACTAACGATGGTTGAAATATGATTTCACCTAGTCTAAAAATTTGTTTATGCTTGAGGATCTTCTCTTCTGGTATAAGATTCACTCAAACTAGTTCAGAGTTTCGATAGGGATCTTTGGACTGTTGTTAGTTCTAAAGACGATCTTGTGATAATCCATTGTTAACAGACTCCGTCCTGTGCGTGATTGATCACAAGAGATTCAAGTGATTGTGTGCAGGTTTTTAGTGAAGATTTAAGAAGATATGAAGACAAAGAAGATATTGAAGATCTGACTTGGGTTTATAATCTTTGGTGTGCACAATACTTGTTTTGGTAAAAGAGGATCCAATTAATAATCGGTTTATCCTTGTGGTAGATTGGATTGATTAATTGAGTAGATCGGCATCAACACAATTCTTTGGATTAAGAGTGTTGTTGGCTTAATCTTAAACGATTACTTAGGTAATTGAACATAATATAGATCTAAGAACCCGAAGAAGGAGTTTATGTTAAGATAAACGGAAGATCCTTTGTCTGACTCATATCACTTGGTTGAATAGAGTTGATACCAAACAAATTTGTTGTTGCTTTACTGTTTGGAATACGAACCAAAGGAATTTTTCCAAGTACGTAACTTATTTATAAGTTGGAGGCGTGGGAATACAGACGAAACTAGGTGAACTATAGGTTTAGTTGCTTGGTCTCAACTATACGAAGTTAGGTGTAATTTTGTGTAGCGGCTTAATCCTGAGAGTATTCAATTATGGACAAGGTCTCGGGGTTTTTCTGCATTTGCGTTTCCCTCGTTAACAAAATCTTGATGTGTCATTTACTTTATATTTTCGCATTATAATTGTTTTATTATAATTAAAGTAAATTACACAAACGTTAATTCCTATTTACTTGACAAGAAATCCTATTGTGTTTGGTTAAGTCCGAACCTTTGTATCAAGTAAACATACTTCGTTGTTGTATTGTCTCGATATCATATCCATAGATGATCACACGAAGTGTGAACCGATTAGTTGAATTGTCTCGACTCAGTCCATAAACAATCACCTTCGGATAAATAACTTATAGATAGGAAATTTTTTAGCTTGTGGTATATTTGGGTACCCTCGCCTTTTTAGTTTACGTGTTTTACGGATCATTGTGTAAGGGGGAGTGGTTTTCATGTTAAGATGAAAGTATTGACTAATGGGGAGTGATACATATCACCATAGTATTGTTGTCGAAGTTGTGATATAAGAACTTTGATACTGTGTGGTAGGATTGGGAATGTGTGTAAAATAAGAGAATAAGAAGCCTACATGTTATAACAGCAAGTGCACGGTGTCGTGGTGTAGTGTGTGCAAGTGCGAGTCGATCCACAGAGACTTGTGTGTGTAAGTTGAAGTTTCCTAAACTATTCTAAACTAAGCAGTGACAGTAAACAAGAACGTGAACTTCAGTGGCAGTGAGCCAAAGGCAGTGATAAAGAAACAAAGGCGGTGAGCCAAAGAACACAGAGTGTAAACACTAAGAATGAAGGTACTAGGGCAGTGAATCCACCACTAACTTATACTAGTTATTCTACTAGTGATCCTAACCTTGTCCTTATAGTTGATAACAGGGGAGATGCAAGTCTTCTGTGTATCTAAGGTAACTCCTATATGAATAAATCAATCACAACATCCAAGGTATCTCTCCAAAGCATCAACTGTCTGTTTAAGGCACAGCTGATCAAAGGGTCAAGATGTGTAATGAATCATGAGCTGCAGTTCTACAACACTGAAGTGTTCTAACTACAATGGATGCATGACATTCACTGTGAAAGGCTAGTGTTGAATCCCTAAGACTGAGTTTCAATTTAAACATTTAAGCACAACAAGATTAATGCCATTAGCATGAATAATAAGTAACAAACTAGAGCTTCATCTAAACCCTAACAGATGGAATTAAAACATCATGAACATAATTGACAGTGCAAAACAATTGAAAATAACACAGTTGAGAAACTGGCTAGTCCAGTCCTCTTGGGTGAAGCTCTGGCTAGCCCAGGCATGGTTACAACACACACCCACACATCATATTTATACCCAATTTATCAATTTAGGGTTTCCCCAAATTCCCAAATTCAACTGTTCGACTTTACCTAATTTGACGTGACAAATTACTCAAGAAGGTCGACCCATTTCTTCTCTGACTCTCCTGCTCCTCTCCATGCCTTCCAATTGCGTTTCTAACTCGACCTAATTCATCAATCTCTCACCTAGGGTTTCAGAGATAGAAAAGAGAAGAGATTGATGAAATATATGGGTAGAAGGCTAGGGTAATGATGGGTTTTGGTTGTTAGAGTGGTAGGATGGTGATGGTAGCTGTGGCAGGTGGATGAGGCAGTGGAGAAGGTGGTGGCAGGGAGTGGTGGTTCTGCAGAGGTGAGGGAGAAGATGAGATCGATGGTTTTGGGAAGAAGGGAGTGTTTGGTTTGCTGCTCGACTTGAGATGTAGGTGTTTGGTACTATGGTGTGTGTCGGGGACAGCAAATGTTGATGCACCGCGAGGATGAGACATGGGATGTGGAGATGGTGGATCGATCTAACGACGATATGGAAGGAAGCGAGGAGCGACCGTTGGATGTGGAAGTACAACGAAATTGACGGCTCAAGATGGAGTTAGGTGCTATAGTATTTGACAGGAGCTTCAGATTTTGATGCACTATGATGAAGCGACCGTAGGATACTGAGATGATCCAATCTGACGGCTGAAGATGAAGGCGGGTATGGATATTGGAAATGGGTTTGGGTGAGGGGTTTGGGCCTTTGGTATGCCAAACCCATATCTTCTTTAAGAACAATTCTTCCTCTTCAAGCCCAGTTCTAGCCTTTTAGTCTTGCGCACAACATTTTTCGCGGCTTCCTTATGTGATTCCTCTTGGCTTCCACCACTTTTATGCTCTTTTTGCTCCGTAATTCATCCAAACTTTATTTACAACCTAAAAATGCAAAATTAATTAATAAAAATATTTATTCTTGAAAACAATGAAAATACAGAATATGGGATAAAATGTAGAATTAATGTACAAAAGATGAGTTAAATGCCAAGAAAAATATATAGAAATATGCACTTTTTAGCACTCATCAAATACCCCCAAACCTGAATTTTACTTGTCCTCAAGTAAAACAAAACTAAGGACATCCTACCTATACCACTGTCGCTGGTCTCTCGAATGCATTTAGCGTATGCACTAAGCCTTTTAAACCACTAAGTGTCCCTAGTGGACGAGTTGAAGTCTCGTGAAGGTTTGCTTAGAACGTACCTACAAAGTTCTAGGACAAAATATAAGCTCAGATTCCATGAAATGTGACATGTGCAAGACAGTAGAAGCTCACAGCAAATGGAGATGTCAGTCTAGCTATCAAAGGCACAATCCTAGCACTGATAACAAATAAAGACATGTGATAAGAGTGTAAAGTGTATCTACACATGTGTAAAGAAAGATCGGATGTTATGACTACTAATCACCAAGAGATAGTTTCTCAGGCTAAGAACCGAGGTCGAAATCTAGCTAGCTGTCTGGACTTTACGAGAATTGTGAATGAGTTGGAGGTATTTCACAATTACTCGCGTTGTACATCAATGGCATACACCCTTCCTTGCTTATAACACAAAAACACAAAAGATGACTCTTTACATGACTCTTATTTACATTGACTAATTTCTTTTATTTTTGGAACAAGAGAGGATGGAATTGATAAATACTTGATTTTTTTTTTTTTTGAAAAAAATTATTTACAACATGGTAACTCTTTTGATACATAAGCAAAAAGAAACAAAAAATTACATGACACTTTGCAAGAGGTAGCCCTTTTTGATGCACCCAGTTAAATTCGATGGTTTTCTTTCTTAATGTAACCTCCACCTTCTATCCCAACCAACCAAAGAACAAGATAGTCAAGTTTCGTTCAGTATTCTAAAGTGATTGGCAATCGTGACTTCCGATAGAACACCTCAAGGTTGAGGCTATACATGTATTGGTAGATCGTGCGCGTGCAAGTTTCTTATCACTATGTGAATTGTGCTAGAATCAGGGTGCCTAAATATCTAGACTAAGAATCCTTATGTTTACATATATGCACAAGAGTCAACATTTCAAGGTAAATGAGCTCCATTTTTATGTTTTTATCATTTTCTATTTTTTTATTTTCATTTTTTTTTCAAAAAGAAGGAGTTTTGTTTTTAATTATAGCATGTTATCGTGGTATCTATACCGTACCCCTAAACCTAAACTAAACATTGTCTTCAATGTTTTGAAAGATGAAAAGAATTATAATACAACATACGAAGAGGATTATGCTGAGTAGAGAAAAAGGAAAGAGAATACCCGATTTGACGAAAGAAAGAACCGAACTCCGTTATTCAAGGCAAAAATCCAACATATTTCAGCCGAGATCATATTGGATTAGCAAAATATGTACAAAAGAAGCATAGGATTTAAAATTTTTATCTACTGGAGTATATACAAGAAAATTCTACCGTACATTTGGTTTTGATGGGAAACATTTGGTTTTGTCGGGAATGAAAAATATTTGGTTTTTATGGGAAAAAGAAAATTTTTTGTTTTTAGAGAAACATTTGGAAAACTTTGGTTTTTATGGGAGAAAGAAACTTTTTGGTTTTTAGGGAGAAAGAAAATTTAAAGGGAACAAAGGCCACATTGGTGGAGGATGCACGGCCCAGCTGAGAAGTTTGGACGAAGCCCAGCTAACGAGTTAAAATCAGTGAGACGAGGCCCACTGCGAGTTTTTTGATTGTTGGGCTCTCAGTTAGCCGAAAGACTAGGCCCACTTGGGCTTAAAATTGACTTTGGGTTAAGCCCACAATGCAGATTTAACTTTCAAATGGGCTTAATCCCTCAGTTTAAAACACAAGTCTTATCTTGGGTTTCAAGCCCACAATTCCAAAATTTTAAATTTGCAGTTGGGTACAAAGTTTTCAAAACAAGTTTTCAAAGGCCAGAGAGTTTTAGTGGGAGAAGAAACACAAACCCAGTGAACTGGGTTTAAGCCCACAGTTCAGATGTTTAAAATTTACAAGCCTAAAAACTCTAAAGCAAGCCTAAATAATTGGAACAAGCCCACAAATTGGGTTTAGGCTTACACTCTAAAGGGAAGCCCAGATGGCTTTTTGCACAGCCCCGTTGGGCTTGGTTCTTTTCCAGCAGCACAGAGCAGCAGCATAGCAGCACCAGCAGCAGCAAGAGGCAAACAGCAGCAGCACCGAGGCTGGCTGTAGCAAAAGTTCAGCAGGTAACAGTAACACAACAGCAGCAGTACCCGAGCAGACAGGCAGCAGCAGCAGTAGCAGAGAGCAACAACAACAGCAACAACAGAACACCAACTACAACAACAGCACAAACTCACCTTAGCACCTCAGTATCAACACAGCAGACACAGCAGCAGCACCAACTACCTGACACTCATTGTGTGTGATCAGTACACAGAAAAGGCAGGGGAAAATGGAAAACTGCATAAAGCAGTGCAGTTTGTAGCTGTAGATGCATGGTTTATGAGGCTACAGGTGCTAGGCTACAGGTGCAATGAGCAAATCCACAGGGAAATGCTACAGATGCAGCAAGGATGCAGAGCAAGGATGCAGGAATGCAAGTTATGATGGCAGACCAGATGCAAATGCAAGATGAATGCAGAACTAAGTTACAGCTAAAATGCAGATGATGCAGATGATGCAGGTATGCAGATGCAGGAGATGCAGAACTACAGTTACATGCTAAAGTTACAGCTAAGTTACAAGTAAAGACAGTTACACTAATATAGCTAAGTTAAGTTACAGCTAAAACAGAAAATAGCAAAGTAAAAGGAACAACTTCACTACACAGCAGCAAGTCCCCGGCAGCGGCGCCAAAAACTTGGTAGGCTTGGGAATGTGTGTAAAATAAGAGAATAAGGAAGCCTACATGTTATAACCGCAAGTGCACGGTGTCGTGATGTAGTGTGTGCAAGTGGAGTCGATCCACAGAGACTTGTGTGTGTAAGTTGAAGTTTCCTAAACTATTCTAAACTAAGCAGTGACAGTAAACAAGAATGTGAACTTCAGTGGCAGTGATGATAAAAAACAAAGGCGTGAGCCAAAGAACACAGAGTGTAAACACTAAGAATGAAGGTACTAGGGCAGTGAATCCACCACTAACTTATACTAGTTATTCTACTAGTGATCCTAACCTTGTCCTTATAGTTGATAACAGGGGAGATGCAAGTCTTCTGTGTATCTAAGGTAACTCCTATATGAATAAATCAATCACAACATCCAAGGTATCTCTCCAAAGCATCAACTGTCTGTTTAAGGCACAGCTGATCAAAGGGTCAAGATGTGTAATGAATCATGAGCTGCAGTTCTACAACACTGAGTGTTCTAACTACAATGGATGCATGACATTCACTGTGAAAGGCTAGTGTTGAATCCCTAAGACTGAGTTTCAATTTAAACATTTAAGCACAACAAGATTAATGCCATTAGCATGAATAATAAGTAACAAACTAGAGCTTCATCTAAACCCTAAGATGGAATTAAAACATCATGAACATAATTGACAGTGCAAAACAATTGAAAATAACACAGTTGAGAACTGGCTAGTCCAGTCCTCTTGGGTGAAGCTCTGGCTAGCCCAGGCATGGTTACAACACACACCCACACATCATATTTATACCCAATTTATCAATTTAGGGTTTCCCCAAATTCCCAAATTCAACTGTTCGACTTTACCTAATTTGACGTGACAAATTACTCAAGAAGGTCGACCCATTTCTTCTCTGACTCTCCTGCTCTCTGCTCCTCTCCATGCCTTCCAATTGCGTTTCTAACTCGACCTAATTCATCAATCTCTCACCTAGGGTTTCAGAGATAGAAAAGAGAAGATTGATGAAATATGGGTAGAAGGCTAGGGTAATGATGGGTTTTGGTTGTTAGAGTGGTAGGATGGTGATGGTAGCTGTGGCAGGTGGATGAGGCAGTGGAGAAGGTGGTGGCAGGGAGTGGTGGTTCTGCAGAGGTGAGGGAGAAGATGAGATCGATGGTTTTGGGAAGAAGGGAGTGTTTGGTTTGCTGCTCGACTTGAGATGTAGGTGTTTGGTACTATGGTGTGTGTCGGGGACAGCAAATGTTGATGCACCGCGAGGATGAGACATGGGATGTGGAGATGGTGGATCGATCTAACGACGATATGGAAGGAAGCGAGGAGCGACCGTTGGATGGAAGTACAACGAAATTGACGGCTCAAGATGGAGTTAGGTGCTATAGTATTTGACAGGAGCTTCAGATTTTGATGCACTATGATGAAGCGACCGTAGGATACTGAGATGATCCAATCTGACGGCTGAAGATGAAGGCGGGTATGGATATTGGAAATGGGTTTGGGTGAGGGGTTTGGGCCTTGGTATGCCAAACCCATATCTTCTTTAAGAACAATTCTTCCTCTTCAAGCCCAGTTCTAGCCTTTTGGTCTTGCGCACAACATTTTTCGCGGCTTCCTTATGTGATTCCTCTTGGCTTCCACCACTTTTATGCTCTTTTTGCTCCGTAATTCATCCAAACTTTATTTACAACCTAAAATGCAAAATTAATTAATAAAAATATTTATTCTTGAAAACAATGAAATACAGAATATGGGATAAAATGTAGAATTAATGTACAAAAGATGAGTTAAATGCCAAGAAAAATATATAGAAATATGCACTTTTTGCACTCATCAAATACCCCCAAACCTGAATTTTACTTGTCCTCAAGTAAAACAAACTAAGGACATCCTACCTATACCACTGTCGCTGGTCTCTCGAATGCATTTAGCGTATGCACTAAGCCTTTTAAACCACTAAGTGTCCCTAGTGGACGAGTTGAAGTCTCGTGAAGGTTTGCTTAGAACGTACCTACAAAGTTCTAGGACAAAATATAAGCTCAGATTCCATGAAATGTGACATGTGCAAGACAGTAGAAGCTCACAGCAAATGGAGATGTCAGTCTAGCTATCAAAGGCACAATCCTAGCACTGATAACAAATAAAGACATGTGATAAGAGTGTAAAGTGTATCTACACATGTGTAAAGAAAGATCGGATGTTATGACTACTAATCACCAAGAGATAGTTTCTCAGGCTAAGAACCGAGGTCGAAATCTAGCTAGCTGTCTGGACTTTACGAGAATTGTGAATGAGTTGGAGGTATTTCACAATTACTCGCGTTGTACATCAATGGCATACACCCTTCCTTGCTTATAACACAAAAACACAGAAGATGACTCTTTACATGACTCTTATTTACATTGACTACTCTCTTTTATTTTTGGAACAAAAGAGAACTATTGTTTTTACATGACACATATGGAATTGATAAATACTTGAATTTTTTTATTTTTATTTTTTTTTTGATTTTTTTTTCTGAATATATACATCGTTTTTTTTTTTTTTTTTTTTTTTAACATGGTAACACTTTTGATACATAAACAAAAAGAAACAAAAAATTACATGACACTTTGCAAGAGGTAGCTCTTTTTGATGCACCCAGTTAAATTCGATTGTTGTCTTTCTTAATGTAACCTCCACCTTCTATCCCAACCAACCAAAGAACAAGCTAGTCAAGTTTCGTTTAGTATTCTAAAGTGATTGGCAATCGTGACTTCCGATAGAACACCTCAAGGATGAGGCTATACATGTATTGGTAGATCGTGCGCGTGCAAGTTTCTTATCACATGTGAATTGTGCTAGAATCAGGGGTGCCTTATCATCTAGACTAAGAACCCTACGTTTAATATATATATGCACAGAAATCAATATTTCAAGGTAAATGAGCTCCATTTTTATGATTTTTTTCATTTTTTTTTTCAAGAAGAAGGAGTTCTGTTTTTAATTATAGCATGTTATCGTGGTATCTATACCATACCCCCAAACTTAAACTGAACATTTTCCTCAATGTTTCAAAAAATGAAAAGAATTATAATACAACATACGAAGAGAATTATGCTGAGTAGAGAAAAAGGAAAGAGAATACCCGATTTGACGAAAGAAAGAACCGAACTTCGTTATTCAAGGCAAAAATCCAACATATTTCAGCCGAGATCATATTGGATTAGCAAAATATGTACAAAATAAGCATAGGATTTAAAAAATTTATCTAGTGGAGTATATACAAGAAAATTCTACCGTACATTTGGTTTTGATGGGAAACATTGGTTTTGTCGGGAATGAAAAATATTTGGTTTTTATGGGAAAAAGAAATTTTTTGGTTTTTAGGGAAACATTTGGAAAACTTTGGTTTTTATGGGAGAAAGAAACTTTTTGGTTTTTAGGGAGAAAGAAACTTTAAAGGGCGCAAAGCCCACATTGGTGGAGGATGCACGGCCCAGCTGAGAAGTTTGGACGAAGCCCAGCTAACGAGTTAAAATCAGTGAGACGAGGCCCACTGCGAGTTTTTTTGATTGTTGGGCTCTCAGTTAGCCGAAAAGACTAGGCCCACTTGGGCTTAAAATTGACTTTGGGTTAAGCCCACAATGCAGATTTAACTTTCAAATGGGCTTAATCCCTCAGTTTAAAACACAAGTCTTATCTTGGGTTTCAAGCCCACAATTCCAAAATTTTAAATTTGCAGTTGGGTACAAAGTTTTCAAAACAAGTTTTCAAAGGCCAGAGAGTTTTAGTGGGAGAAGAAACACAAACCCAGTGAACTGGGTTTAAGCCCACAGTTCAGATGTTTAAAATTTACAAGCCTAAAAACAGTCTAAAGCAAGCCTAAAAATAATTGGAACAAGCCCACAAATTGGGTTTAGGCTTACACTCTAAAGGGAAGCCCAGATGGCTTTTAGTTGCACAGCCCCGTTGGGCTTGGTTCTTTTCCAGCAGCACAGAGCAGCAGCAGCATAGCAGCACCAGCAGCAGCAAGAGGCAAACAGCAGCAGCACCAGAGGCTGGCTGTAGCAAAAGTTCAGCATGTAACAGTAACACAACAGCAGCAGTACCCGAGCAGACAGGCAGCAGCAGCAGTAGCAGAGAGCAACAGCAACAACAGGCAACAACAGAAGCACCAACTACAACAACAGCACAAACTCACCTTAGCACCTCAGTATCAACACAGCAGACAGGCAGCAGCAGCACCAACTACCTGACACTCATTGTGTGTGATCAGTACACAGAAAAGGCAGGGGGAAATGGAAAACTGCATAAAGCAGTGCAGTTTGTAGCTGTAGATGCATGGTTTATGAGGCTACAGGTGCTAGGCTACAGGTGCAATGAGCAAATCCACAGGGAAATGCTACAGATGCAGCAAGGATGCAGAGCAAGGATGCAGGAATGCAAGTTATGATGGCAGACACAGATGCAAATGCAAGATGAATGCAGAACTAAGTTACAGCTAAAATGCAGATGATGCAGATGATGCAGGTATGCAGATGCAGGAGATGCAGAACTACAGTTACATGCTAAAGTTACAGCTAAGTTACAGGTAAAGACAGTTACACTAATATAGCTAAGTTAAGTTACAGCTAAAACAGAAAATAGCAAAGTAAAAGGAACAACTTCACTACACAGCAGCAAGTCCCCGGCAGCGGCGCCAAAAACTTGGTAGGCTTGGGAATGTGTGTAAAATAAGAGAATAAGGAAGCCTACATGTTATAACCGCAAGTGCACGGTGTCGTGATGTAGTGTGTGCAAGTGGGAGTCGATCCACAGAGACTTGTGTGTGTAAGTTGAAGTTTCCTAAACTATTCTAAACTAAGCAGTGACAGTAAACAAGAATGTGAACTTCAGTGGCAGTGATAAAGAAACAAAGGCGGTGAGCCAAAGAACACAGAGTGTAAACACTAAGAATGAAGGTACTAGGGCAGTGAATCCACCACTAACTTATACTAGTTATGCTACTAGTGATCCTAACCTTGTCCTTATAGTTGATAACAGGGGAGATGCAAGTCTTCTGTGTATCTAAGGTAACTCCTATATGAATAAATCAATCACAACATCCAAGGTATCTCTCCAAAGCATCAACTGTCTGTTTAAGGCACATCTGATCAAAGGGTCAAGATGTGTAATGAATCATGAGCTGCAGTTCTACAACACTGAAGTGTTCTAACTACAATGGATGCATGACATTCACTGTGAAAGGCTAGTGTTGAATCCCTAAGACTGAGTTTCAATTTAAACATTTAAGCACAACAAGATTAATGCCATTAGCATGAATAATAAGTAACAAACTAGAGCTTCATCTAAACCCTAACAGATGGAATTAAAACATCATGAACATAATTGACAGTGCAAAACAATTGAAAATAACACAGTTGAGGAACTGGCTAGTCCAGTCCTCTTGGGTGAAGCTCTGGCTAGCCCAGGCATGGTTACAACACACACCCACACATCATATTTATACCCAATTTATCAATTTAGGGTTTCCCCAAATTCCCAAATTCAACAGTTGAAATTAGGGTTCGACTTTACCTAATTTGATGTGACAAATCACTCAAGAAGGTCGACCCATTTCTTCTCTGACTCTCCTGCTCCTCTCCATGCCTTCCAATTGCGTTTCTAACTCGACCTAATTCATCAATATCTCACCTAGGGTTTCAGAGATAGAAAAGAGGAGAGATTGATGAAATAGATGGGTAGAAGGCTAGGGTAATGATAGGTTTTGGTTGTTAGAGTGGTAGGATGGTGATGGTAGCTGTGGCAGGTGGCTGAGGCAGTGGAGAAGGTGGTGGCAGGGAGTGGTGGTTCTGCAGAGGTGAGGGAGAAGATGAGATCGATGGTTTTGGGAAGAAGGGAGTGTTTGGTTTGCTGCTCGACTTGAGATGTAGGTGTTTGGCACTATGGTGTGTGTCGGGGACAGCAAATGTTGATGCACAACGAGGATGAGACGTGGGATGTGGAGATGGTGGATCGATCTAACGGCGAGATGGAAGGAAGCGAGGAGCGACCGTTGGATGCGGAAGTACAACGAAATTGACGGCTCAAGATGGAGTTAGGTGCTATAGTATTTGACAGGAGCTTCAGATTTTGATGCACTATGATGAAGCGACCGTAGGATACTGAGATGATCCAATCTGACGGCTGAAGATGAAGGCGGGTATGGATATTGGAAATGGGTTTGGGTGAGGGGTTTGGGTCTTGGGTATGCCAAGCCCATATCTTCTTTAAGAACAATTCTTCCTCTTCAAGCCCAGTTCTAGCCTTTTGGTCTTGCGCACAACATTCTTCGCGGCTTCCTTGTGTGATTCCTCTTGGCTTCCACCACTTTTCTGCTCTTTTTGCTCCGTAATTCATCCAAACTTTATTTACAACCTAAAAATGCAAAATTAATTAATAAAAATATTTATTCTTGAAAACAATGAAAATACAGAATATGGGATAAAATGTAGAATTAATGCACAAAAGATGAGTTAAATGCCAAGAAAAATATCTAGAAATATGCACTTTTTAGCACTCATCACTGTGTAATAATACTATGACACTGTATAACAATGATCGAGAGCTTTTGTTTTCTCATTGTTATGGCTACGGATATTCAACAACTATGATGCTGAATTGAACATCTATGGAATCATGGGAGTACTTGGAAAAGACGAAGTTTTCGAGTAATGTTGAAGCACCAAGGAGATCAAGCACGTGGACGAGAATCTACAAAGTTTTATTTATTTTATAATCCATATGTATTGATAGTTTTGCCACTAAAATTGTCAAAGTGGGAGATTGTTAGAGCATTGCTCGGTCGAACTCACATGCGTTGATATCTCAAGCATGTTTGTCAAGTTTAGTTGTCAAAACTATATGTCTTGATTTCTAGACTACTTATAGCTAAGTCTCGGACTAGGACAGTTAAGTGTAGTTGAGCTCCAGACTCCACGACGATCATCTTACTAAGACGAAGAACTACTCAAGGAACCAATGGAACTTCATCCGACTAAAAGGTATGTGGAGACTTGAACTTGTCTATCACTCAAAAGTCTACCTCTCTATCTCCTATTCTTGAGACAAAGTCGTATAAGTATGATAGTTTTCATACATACACATTTGCTATTTCGAGCCGAGTTTACTCGCCTATCTTTTTCTCGAAATATGTGTTGGTAAACTTTCACTTTAACCACTTTTCATCTTAACCCGTGACGAAAGTAATGATGACGTTTCAATCTTGAAAATAAATTTGATGACGATAGTTGTGAATAACGATTGTTATAACATTATAGAAGAATGTTTCAATGATTGAAATGTAGAGCTGAGAGTACGTAACCGACTATGGATATACGCATATATAGTGTGTTCGTACATTAGTGTATAAATCCATGTGCCGGAAAACAAGTGTGTGCATACGGTATTGGTGAAGGAGACAAGTTGGGTACGCGTTCCAGCGGAAGTTTTCGAACCGAATTTTTTTGATGAGTTTGTAAGTTTGCAAAATGTTAAACCAGTCACCTTAGGTACGCATACCCGTACGTGTACCCACGAAATTTTTCGACCGAAAATTTCTGCTGAGTTTGTAAACTCAAATCCGGTAGCTATGGTACACGTACCCGTACGCGTACCCAAGCTGGTTATATTTATCAAATCGGAAGTTCATGAACTTAAACAATAAATAAATAAGGAATGCAATCTTTGCAAACCGTGGCTTAATTTTTCATGAATTGATTCAAGTGAATGAATCCAATTTTGTTTCAATTGTGTCTATTCATAAAGACCTAAGCAATTGAACAACTCTTCAACTAGTTCTTTTGAAGTCATTTGAACCAGTTGTGAAGAAGATGAATACGGTTAATATGAAAGTGCTCATATGGCTAACCATTGGTTAATTATTTGTGAACCAACCAAGTGTACACGTTTAGGTACGGTTACTCAAACCTAAATGAAATACATTTCATTTGTGTGTGATAAGATAAGTTTCGATCTAACGGTTGAAAGATATTAGCTTGGTTAAATCAGGTTTTTCATCTAACGGTGAATATTGAATGCTTTGTTACCAAGGTAACTTAGATTGCAAACCCTGATTTGAAAACTATATAAAGGAGACATCTAGCAACTGGAAAAACTAATCCCCACACCTCATGTGTGATACTAGTTGGTTTTTCTAGAGTCAGTTCTCCTTTAACCTTAGGTTTCTTCTCGAGACCCTATAGGTTAACGACTAAAAGACTTCATTGGGATTGTGAAGCCAGGCGAAACTACTTCTCTTGTAGTTGAGCGACCTAATCTTGCCATTTTCTATCGTACGAGTTCAATTGAATAATTGACTTGAGATTATATCTACGATAGGGAAAGATAAAAAGAAATCACAAACATCTTCGTCTCATCGTTTGTGATTCCGCAATATCTAGTTTCGCTACCATACGATTTAGATTATTGTGATGTGATTGATAATTCTAGGTCGTTCTTCGGGAATATAAGTCTGGATTATCGATTGGCTCATGTTCACCTTGATTTTATCAAAAGATGGAACAAAGCTCTTAGGTTTATCTGTGGGGGACAGATTTATCTATTATCATAGACTCTTCTGTGTGATATAAATTTGTTTATTAAAGTCTTCGACTTTGGGTCGTAGAAACTCTTGGTTGTGGGTGAGATCAGCTAAGGGAGTCAAGTGCGTAGTATCCTGCTGGGATCAGGGACGTAAGGAGCGCAATTGTACCTTGAATCGGTGTGAGATTGATTAGCGTTAAACTACAGTCCAAACCGAAGTTAGTTTGTAGTAGGCTAGTGTCTGTAGCGGCTTAATACAGTGCGGTGTTCAATTTGGACTAGGTCCCGGGGGTTTTCTGCATTTGTTGTTTCCTCGTTAACAAAATTTCTGGTGTCTGTGTTATTTTTATTCCGCATTATATTTTGTTAATATAATTGAAATATCACAGGTTGTGCATTAAGATCAATCAATTAGAATATCCAACCTTTAGTTGTTGATTTAAATTGATTGACACTTGGATATTGGTCTTGGGTACCTTCCAAGTTTATCTCTCTAGTATTTGATAAAGACTCGCAGATTTCCATTTACTTGAGTAAAGATCAAATCGAGAGATTGAAATATTAACTCTTTGATATACTTTTATCTAGATTGAGTCTGACTGTCTAGTTGATTCTCTAGAAAGTATATTTGAGTTAGTCCATACAAATTGCTAACCGAAATATTGGGTGAGGTTGTTAGACCCCTGCTTTTTCAAAGGATGTTCTGGTTCATAAGTAATACGGCGCGGTTGTTTTACGCTCTACAGAGCCTACGTGACCTGCAGTATCACATCGAGAATGTGCTCTAGGAGTCACGACATCACGACCAACAGTTTCTCGCGGGAACGTATACTAGAAATTACGGTTGTGGGTTCCTTGAGGACCAAGGGCTTAGTCTCTCCCGCGGGAATTGAAATTTGTCCTATGAGGTTAGTCTTGTCTTTTGGCAATGAGGATTAGGTTTAAAGCTCCCTTTCTACATTCAATTATATTTCATCTTAGTCTTGCTGAACTTTGAAGATGACTATTGGCTCAGAGTGATGACTCGACCCCTAATTATGAATTTACCATTTTGTCTCTAGTCTTCAAATGATATTTTAGCCCCTCGTCTATATTACACCATCTACAGATACAAATTTGGATCAGGCTTACATTTAGTCACGAACTATGCGGGGAAAGTACGGGAAACAAACTATTCACGAATATCTCGACGAATTTCTAGCTAAGCCTCGCATCTTTTTACCATGTCCTTTGTTATGGACAATTTCATCCATGGATCTAGTGATCGCCCTCCACATTGGATGCCAACATTTTCATACTGAATTTTGATTAGGATGTGGCAGCTTTCTCTTTAGATAGATATTTCAGTAGTGGTCCAGTCCCAGATATGATTTTCGGTAAAGCGCTCAATCTCTAAGTGCTTCTCCAATGGAATGTATGTGAAGATAAATGTCTAAGTACACATAGGATAGACATTCATTTTCTCTAAAAATCTTTATTCGAGCACTGCTCGGTCGAACTCGCATGCGTTGCTATCTCAAGCATGTTTGTCAATGTTAGTGATCAAAACTATAAGTCTTGATTTCTAGTCTACTTATAGCTAAGTCTCGGACTAGGATAGAGAGTTTAGTTGAGCTCTAGAATCCATGGCGATCATCATACAAAGACGAAGAACTACTCAAGGAACTAGTGGAACTTCATCGACTAAAAGGTATGTGGAGAATTGAACTTATCTATCACTCAAAAGTATATCTACTCTATCTCATATCTTGAGACAAAAGTCGTATTGCTATATAGACTTTGATTATACACATTTTCTATTTCGAGCCGAGTTTATCTCGCTTATCTATTTCTCGAAATATGTGTTGGTAAGCTTTCGCTTTGGCCAAGTTCATATTTACTAGTGACCAAAGTCATATTAAGTTTTAATTACTTGAAAATTGCTTTGACGAAAAATAGTTTGTGAACAACAATTATATAACGTCCTCTAAGAATGTTTCAATGATTGAAATGAGAGTTTAGAATATATAACCATTTTTGGATATAAACATTGTGTGATAACACAGACGTGTGTAAGTCCTTATTCCTTGAACCAAAGTATGCGTACTTTGCTGGTCATGAAAACCGGAACTAAAGTCCGCGTACCAGTACGCGCACTATCGGAAGTTCACGTCCCGTGAAAATCTGCTAGAGTTTGTGAACTTGAAACAAACTTATATTGGGTACTTAAGTCCGCGTAACAGTATGCGTACTTAAGTTGGTTATTTTCTAAAAGCGATTGTTCGTGAACTGAAACTTATATAAACTAAGGAATGCATATTTGCAAACCGTGGCTATAAAGTTCATGAATCGATTCGAGTAAATAAAATCGTTTTTGCTTCGATTGTGTCTTGTATACTTCTATAAGATCTAAGCAATTGACAACTCTCTAACTATTTCATTTGAGTCATTTGAACTAGTTAGGGTTAAGAAGAATATGGTTAATATGAAAGTTCTCATATGGCTAACCATTTGGTTAACTACTGTTGAGCCAACTAAGTGTACATGTATGGGTACGGTTACACAAACCTAAATAAACGTGCATTTCATTTGTGTGTAACAAGCTAAGTTTTGATATAATGGTTGAAAGATATTAGCTTGAATCTAATCAGGTTTTCATCTAACGGTGAATATTGAATGCTTGGTTACCAAGGTAACTTAGATTGCAAACCCTGATTTGAAAGACTATATAAAGGAGAACTCTAGCAATTGGGAAACCTAAACCCCACACCTCCTGTGTGATACTAGTTGTATAAGCTAGAGTCGATTCTCCTGTAACCTTAGGTTTCTACCGAGACCCTGTAGGTTTAACGACTTGAAGACTTCATTGGGATTGTGAAGCCAGACCCAACTATTTTCTTTGTAGTTGGGTGATATGATCTTGTTGTTTCTATCGTACTAAGTACAATAATAAGATTGGTTTGAGATTGATTTCTCTGTTAGGCAAGATTAAAAGAAGCCACAAACATCTTCGTCGCATCGTTTGTGATTCCACAATATCTTCTTTCGTTAGTCGATTAAGATTATTATGAGGTGATTGATAATTCTAGGTTGTTCTTCGGGAATATAAGTCCGGGTTATCAATTGGTTCATGTTCACCTTGATTTATCAAAAGACAGAACAAAAATTTGTAGGTATTTCTGTGGGAGACATATTTATCTATTATTGTACACTTTTCTGTGTGATACATATTTGTTTATTAAAGTCTTCGACTTTGGGTTGTAGCAACTCTTATTTGTGGGTGAGATCATCTAAGGGAATCAAGTGCGCCGGGAATGACATTTTATGGGGGAGAGTTCTTAATTGAACTTGTGCTTAATTGCGAAATCTTTGTGAAGAGTCCGGCTGTGGAATATTATAGGAGTTATCTTGTATATTTATAAACTCCTTGATGAAAGCATTTAGATTCGTCTATATGATTGCATCTAAAAAGTTGATATGTGCTTGCTTTTGGTCATGAAATGTCTCTATGGAAATTTCATTAGGATCCCACTAGTTTTCGTACCTTTGCCAATTTTATTGACAAAAAGGGGGGTAATTAATGTGTAGTTCACACTACAAATACATATAGTTTTCGGATCATTATGTAAGGGGGAGTGGTTTCCATGCGAGATGGAGTATTGACTAAGGGGGAGTGATACATATCACCATAGTATTGCTGTCGAAGTTGTGATACAATTAAACTTTGATGTTGTGTAATAATACTATGACACTGTGTGACAATGATTTTGAGAATTCTTGTTTTCTCATTGTTATAGCTATGGATTTTCAACAACGATGATACTAAACTTACTACCTCTGGATTCATTGGAGTACTTGGAAGTGACGAAGATTTCGAGTAATGTTGAAGAACCAAGGAGATCAGGCATGTGGAAGAGAAACTACAAAAGTTTATTTATTTTTGTATTCCATATGTATTGATAGTTTTGTCACTAAAATTGACAAAGGGGGAGATTGTTAGAGCACTGCTCGGTCGAACTCGCATGCTTTGCTATCTCAAGAATGTTTGTAAATGTTAGTGATCAAAACTATAAGTCTTGATTTCTAGTCTACTTATAGCTAAGTCTCAGACTAGGATAGAAAGTGTAGTTGAGCTCTAGACTCCATGGCGATCATCATACAAAGACGAAGAACTACTCAAGGAACTGGTGTAACTTCATCGACTAAAAGTTATGTGGAGACTTGAACTTATCTATGACTCATAAGCCTATCTACTCTATCTCCTATCTTGAGACAAAAGTCGTATTGCTATATAGACTTTGATTATACACATTTGTTATTTCGAGCCGAGTTTATCTCGCTTATCTATTTCTCGAAATATGTGTTGGTAAGGTTTCGCTTTGGCCAAGTTCATCTTTACTAGTGACGAAAGTCATATTAAGTTTTAATTACTTAAAAATTGCTTTGACGAAAAATAGTTTGTGAACAACAACTATATAACGTCCTCTAAGAATGTTTCAATGATTGAAATGAGAGTTTAGAATATATAACCATTGTTGTATATAAACATTGTGTGATAACGCATACATGTGTAAGTCCTTATTCCTTGAACCAAAGTATGCGTACTTTGCTGCTCATGAAAACCGGAACTAAAAACCGGAAACCGGAACTTATTCCTTGAACCAAAGTATGCGTACTTTCCTGGAGTTTGTGAATTGGAAACCAACTTATTCCGGGTGAAAAAGCGGGGGTACAACAACCACACCCAATATTTCGATTAGAAATCTGTATGGACTAACTCCAATATACTTTCAAGAGAATCAACTAGACTCAATCTTAATAAAGTATATCAACGAGTTATAATATCTCGATCTCTCAATTTAATCTTTATTTAAGCAAGTAGAAATTTGCGAGTCTTATTAAATATAAGAGAGATAACTTGGATGGTACCAAAGACCAATATCCAAGTGCCAATCAATGTAAATCAACGACCAGAGGTCGGATATTATAATTGATTGAACTAACGCACAATCTGTGATATTTCAATTATATACCAAAATATAATGCGGAAAAGAAATAACACATACACCGGAATTTTGTTAACGAGGAAACAAAAAATGCATAAAAACCCCGGGACCCAGTCCAGATTGAACACACACTGTATTAAGCCGCTACAGACACTAGCCTACTACAAACTAACTTCGGTCTGGACTGTAGTTGAACCCCAATCAATCTCACACTGATCCAAGGTACAATTACGCTCCTTACGTATCTGATCCAAGCAGGATACTACGCACTTGATTCCCTTAGCTGATCTCACCCACAACTAAGAGTTGCTACGACCCAAAGTCGAAGACTTTAATAAACAA
The DNA here is from genome assembly GCF_003573695.1 of Papaver somniferum. Classification (NCBI taxonomy): domain Eukaryota; kingdom Viridiplantae; phylum Streptophyta; class Magnoliopsida; order Ranunculales; family Papaveraceae; genus Papaver; species Papaver somniferum. Next base: position 38,421,553 of record NC_039368.1, read on the forward strand.
ATATGTATCACACAGAAAAGTCTATGATAATAGATAAATCTGTCTCCCACAGAAATTCCTACAAGTTTTTGTTTCGTCTTTTGATAAATCAAGGTGAACAGGAACCATTTGATAACCCGGACTTCTATTCCCAAAGAACAACCTAGAATTATCAATCACCTCACAATAATCTTAATCGACGCGGCGAAAGAAGATATTGTGGAATTACGAACGATGAGACGAATATGTTTGTGATTACTTTTATATCTTTCCTACTGGAGATATTAATCTCAAGCCAATCGTTACGATTGTACTCAACACGATAGAATCAGCAAGATCAGATCACACAACTACACGAAAGTAGTATCGGTCTGGCTTCACAATCCCAATGAAGTCTTCAAGTTGATAACCTACAGGGTCTCGAGAAGAAACGTAAGGTTAAAGGAGAATCGACTCTAGATAATACAACTAGTATCACACAGGAGGTGTGGGGATTAGGTTTCCCAGTTTCTAGAGTTCTCCCTTATATAGTCTTTCAAATCAGGGTTTGCAATCAATGTTAGCTTAGTAACAAAGCATGCAATATTCACCGTTAGATGAAAAAATGATTAGATTCAAGTTAATATCTTTCAACCGTTGGATCGAAAACTTAGCTTGTTACACACAAATGAAATGCACGATTTTAGGTTTGTGTAACCGTACCCAAACATGTACATTTGTTGGTTCAACAATATTTAACCAAATGGTTAGCCATATGAGCACTTTCATATCAACCATATTCGTCTTCACCATAACTAGTTCAAATGACTCAAATGAACTAGTTAGAGAGTTGTTCAATTGTATAAATATTATATAACCATACAAGACACAATCGAAGCAAAAACGATTTGATTTACTCTAATCGATTCATGAACTTTATAGCCACGGTTTGCAATTTGCATTCCTTAGTTAATAAAAATATAAGTTCACAAATAATCGTCTTTAGATATAACTAACTCAAGTACGCATACTTAAGTTCCTGGAAGGAGTTCACAAACTCTAGCATATATTCTCGGGATGAGAACCTCCGCCAGTTCGCGGACTGGGTTCGCGGACTGAGTTCGCATCTCTTGTTCCGGTTTTCCTGATCAACAAAGTACGCATATTTTGGTTCAAGGAATAAGGAATTATACATATATGTATTGCCACACAATGCTTATATCCAACATTGGTTATATAATCTAAACACTCATTTCAATCATTGAAACATTCTTAGAGGACGTTATATAGTTGTTATTCACAAACCATTTTTCGTCAAAGCCATTTTCAAAGTGATTGAAACGTAACATGACTTTCGTCACTAGGTAAAGATGAACTTGGCCAAAGCGAAAGCTTACCAACACATATTTCAAAAAATAGATAAGCGAGATAAACTCGGGTCGAAATAGCAAATGTGTATAATCAAAGTCTATATAGCAAAACGACTTTTGTCTCAAGATATGAGATAGAGTAGATAGACTTTTGAGTGATAGATAAGTCCAAGTCTCCACATACCTTTTAGTCGATGAAGTTCTACCAGTTCCTTGAATAGTTCTTCATCTTGTATGATGATCGCCATGGAGTTCTTGAGCTCAACTACACTTTCTATCCTAGTTCGAGACTTAGCTATAGTAGACTAGAAATCAAGACTTATAGTTTTGATCACTAACATTGAAAAACATGCTTGAGATAGCAACGCATGCGAGTTCGACCGAGTAGTGCTCTAACAATCTCCCCCTTTGTCAATTTTAGTGAAAAAATATCAATACATATGGAATACAAAAATACATAAATAAACTTTTGTAGCTCCTATTCCACATGCCTAATCTTCAACATTACTCGAAATCTTCGTCACTTCCAAGTACTCCAATGATCCCAAAGGTTGTAAGTTCAACATCATCGTTGTTGAAAATCCGTAGCTATAACAATGAGAAAACAAGTATTCTCAATTATTGTTATACAATGTCATAATATCATTATGGAGCATCAAAGTTCAATTATATCACAACTTCGACAACAATACTATGGTGATATGTATCACTCCCCATTAGTCAATACTCCATCTCACATGGAAACCACTCCCCCTTATTTAATGATCCGAAAACCATATGTATTTGTAGTGTGAACTACATATTAATTTACCCCCTTTTTGTCAATAAAATTGGCAAAGGTATGAAAACGGGATCCTAATGAAATTTCCAAAAGAGACATTTCATGACCAAAAGAAAGCACATATCAACTTGTTTAGATGCAATCATAAAGCCGAATCTAAATGCTTACATCAAGGAGTTTATAGAGATATAAGATGACCCTTATAATATTCCACAACCGCACTCCCCACAAAGATTTTGCAATTAAGCACAACTTCAATTAAGAACTCTCCCACATAAAATGTCATTCCCGAAAGAACAATAAGAGTGACCTTAATTTCAATAGAAAAGAAGGATTTCTTTGGACATAACAAATCACATACGAATATGAATTTGAATCCAAAAATACTCAATTAGATTAATCACAAGAGAACCCATAATTAATCTAATCGAAAAACACAACTAAATTAACCACAAAAAATGATGAATTTAATTTATCATGCTCGATATAAGAGAACTTACGGAGCTTCATAGTATATACATAAAATTATGGATCAGGGAAGATCAATGCTGCAGAATATACAAGGATTCATTATATTTTTCATCATTATTCGCACAATGACATACAGTAGACATAATCCTTGTCAACAAAAGATTTTAACCTATCTTCCATCAATGAATGACATAATAGGCTTAAATTTTGTATCTGTCAAAAGTTCATTCATTCTTTTATCAATACATGCATATCGACATATGAAAGACTTAAATTTTGACAAGGCATGGGACAATCACAGTTCACGGACGCAAACACTCATATCCCATAATAAATTGCAATATATAAAACCATAAAGATTAATACACTGCAAAAATCATCTTCCAAACAATTTTAGAATTTAAACAAATAAACCTAAAAACATGAAGATGAAAACGTTGGACATAGCTATGTGTAATCACAATAATGGTTATTCCAAACTCTAGTTATTCTTCTAAATAAAACAGTAAAAGAATATTTACTAGATGTTAAGACCTTTGAAGAATTCTTTATCGTCCCCGAACTCCTTGTCGTCAATAGCCATTGGGACATAAGGTTCATGAAGATAGGAGTTAACATCAATAAACCTTCTTGACTGATGTCGAACCAAGGCCTTCTGAATCTCATGAGTCTTAACATAAAAGCCTTTTTTTGTTGAATCTCCTTTTGCATTTCCTTCAACACTTCAAAAACATCAGAAAACTTCTGAGAATTTCAAGGAACAACTCTAGGCTTCCTCACATTCCTTCTTTTTATTTTCAATGTCGGAGCTAACGGAGATTTCTCTTTTTCCTTCATGATTGATGGCTTGAAAATTATATTAACATATTTCCCATCAGAAGACATGATGCTTGGAGTATCCATAAACGTATGGGTTTGTGAAATGAAATCATAATTTAAACTCAACAAGTAGTCTTGAGATAAAAAAAAGGTTCTAAGGAAGGAAAAAGGAATGTAGGGTTACGCAACCTTTTAACAGGTTCGTGCACGCACAACTCTGAACCCTAGAGAGAGTAGAATTGTCGAGAATAACCCTCTTTTTATTGATAAACACAAAACTAAGAAAATAAGAAAAACAAACTTTACTTAAAGCCTGAGAGTTACACAATCTTGTCTCTTTTGATCAGGCACATGAGACAGGATTTACCAATCAACAAAATCAAGTTGTGTTGCGGCGAACAACAATTTGTTCACCATTTTCCTCTTGAGAGGAATCTGCAGACCTCTGTCTATCAAAACGATTTGACCATATTTTATTATGTAATGGTCTTGTTTTATCCTTGGAAACTAACTTCTTAGACGAAGATAAAATCCTACATACCTCAGCGGTCTTCTGAGCAAGTTTAAGCTTATTTGCTAATCGATTTGCTCTTCATTGAAGTTTGTTGACATGCATCAATTGGTGTTTGTACTTGTAACACTTTGATAGTTCATGACCCTTTAGAGAACAATATGAGCACGTCAATCTTGGATTTAAATCAGGCATCTGAGATGTGCAAGCTGTTATACACACAGTGGTACCTGAAACATCATATACATAGTTTCCAAGAAAAGGGTCAATTTTTTCTTCTGAAAGAATATCAAGATTGATGTATGTATTGCCACATTTATCAAAATCAATATTTTCACCAAGAAGTGCAACGCTTGATTTCTCGTCTTCATTAGAATCATAGTTGTCATACATTTCATCAAGAGCTGCAACAAGACCTTTGTTCTCAGTGTATTTCTTCCGATTTGGACACTCGTTTGAAAAATGACCAAAACCTTTACACTTAAATGACTGAGGCATATCCTCGTCATCAGTTTCATCTGTGTCCCTGTTTTTAGGAGGAATACGATTATGAGGTTTAACTGATGACTTAGGTTTGTCTCTTGAAAACTGTTTACTTTTCTTCAATAGAAGATCTCTAAACTGTCTTGTGATCATAGAGACTGATTTGTCAAGATCTTCATCTGATGAATCAGTCTCAGAAAGATCATCCTCAGAGACATAAACAGTTTTACTTTTGTCAAGTATTTTAGTGTTCTTTTGTGCTTTGAAAGCAACATCCTTTTTGATTTTGGATGTGTGCCATTGATCAAAAATATTTAGCTTTCCAACCAACGTGTTTCTGGAAAGAGCATCAAGATTATTTCCCTAAACGATGGCATGCTTCTTAGAATTGTATCTATATGGCCGCGATCTGAGAATTTTCATCACAATATCCTTTTCAGGAATAGTCTTACCCAATGCAAAAGATGCATTAACAATTTCAGACACTTTGTGATTAAACTCACCAAATGAATCTTCATCTGCCATACGAAGGTTTTCCTAGTCGGAATTAAGGTTTTGAATACTGGCTTCCTTTTCACTGGTATTACCTTCGAATACGGTTTCTAAGATATCCCAAGCATATTTGGACCTAGTGCACGTAGTCACATGGTGCTGAAGATCTGGGGTAATGGCATGTATGATGGTATTAAAATCGTCAGAGTTTTTCTTTGCAACAAGTATATCGGCAAGACTGTATTCACCAATGTCCTTAGGAACGTTTATATTTCCTACTGCCATAACGGGAGCATCATAGCGATTAACTACATATATCCATGATTGAAAATCACGTGCTTGAAGAAAAACTCGCATAAAAATTTTCCACCATAAGTATTTAGAGCCATCGAAGACTGGTGGTACGTTAATATAGATAGCACCTCTGTCCATAAAGTCATATCGCTACAAACACAGACTTGTAAGGTCTTTAACGTGCTTGCCTGCTCTGATACCAATTGAAAAGGCGGGGGTACAATAACCACACCCAATATTTCGGTTAGCAATCTGTATGGACTAACTCCAATATACTTTCAAGAGAATCAACTAGACTCAATCTTAATAAAGTATACCAAAGAGTTATAATATCTCGATCTATCGATTTAATCCTTACTCAAGCAAATAGAATCTGCAAGTCTGATTAAATATAAGAGAGATAACTTGGATGGTACCAAAGACCAATATCCAAGTGCCAATCAATGTAAATCAACGACTAGAGATCGGATATTCTAATTGATTGAATTAACGCACAACCTGTGATATTTCAATTATATAACAAAATATAATGCGGAAAAGAAACAACACAGACACCAGAATTTTGTTAACGAGGAAGACGCAAATGCAGAAAACCCCCGGGACCTAGTCCAGATTGAACACACACTGTATTAAGCCGCTACAGACACTAGCCTACTACAAACTAACTTCGGTCTGGACTGTAGTTGAACCCCAATCAATATCACACTGATCCAATGTACAGTTGTGCTCCTTACGTATCTGATCCCAGCAGGATACTACACACTTGATTCCCTTAGCTGATCTCACCCACAACTAAGAGTTGCTACGATCCAAAGTCGAAGACTTTAATAAACAAATATGTATCACACATAAAAGTCTATGATAATAGATAAATCTGTCTCCCACAGAAATACCTACAAGTTTTTGTTCCGTCTTTTGATAAATCAAGGTGAATAGGAACCAATTGATAACCCTGACTTATATTCCCGAAGAACAACCTAGAATTATCAATCACCTCACAATAATCTTAATCGATGCGACGCAGGAAGATATTATGGAATCACAATGATGAGACGAAGATGTTTGTGACTACTTTTATATCTTGCCTATCGGAGATATTAATCCCAAGCCAATCGTTATGATTGTACTCAACACGATAGAATCGGCAAAATCAGATCACACAACTACAAGAAAGTAGTATCGGTTTGGCTTCACAATCCCAATGAAGTCTTCAAGTTGTTAACCTACATGGTCTCGAGAAGAAACCTAAGGTTAAAGGAGAATCGAATCTAGATACTACAACTAGTATCACACGAGAGGTGCTGGGATTAGGTTTCCCAGTTGCTATATTTCTCCCTTATATAGTCTTTCAAATCAGAGTTTGCAATCAATGTTAGCTTAGTAACAAAGCATTCAATATTCATCGTTAGATGAAAACCTGATTAGATTCAAGCTAATATCTTTCAACCGTTGGATCGAAAACTTAACTTGTTACACACAAATGAAATGCACGATTTTAGGTTTGTAACTGTACCCAAACATGTACATTTGTTGGTTCAACAGTAGTTAACCAAATGGTTAGCCATATGAGCACTTTCATATCAACCATATTCTTCTTCACCATAACTAGTTCAAATGACTCAAATGAACTAGTTAGAGAGTTGTTCAATTGTATAAATCTTATATAACTATACAAGACATAATAGAAGCAAAAACGACTTGATTCACTCTAATTGATTCATGAACTTTATAGCCACGGTTTGCAATTTGCATTCCTTAGTTAATAAAAATATAGTTCACAAATAATCGTCTTTAGATATAACAAAATCAAGTATGCGGACTTAGTTCGCGGACTTAAGTTCCCGGAAGGAGTTCACAAACTCCAACAGATATTCTCGGGATGAGAACCTCCTCCAGTTCGCGGGCTGGGTTCGCGGACTGAGTTCGCGGACTGAGTTCACAGCTCTTGTTTCGGTTTTCCTGATCAACAAAGTACGCATACTTTGGTTCAAGGAATAAGGACTTTTCTGTGTGATACAGATTTGTTTGTTAAAGTCTTCGACTTTGGGTCGTAGAAAATCTTAGTTGTGGGTGAGATCAGCTAAGGGAATCAAGTGCGTAGTATCCTGCTGGGATCAGAGACGTAAGTAGCGCAACTGTACCTTGGATCAGTGTGGGATTGATTGGGGTTCAACTACATTTCAGACCGAAGTTAGTTTGTAGTAGGCTAGCGCCTGTAGCGGGTTAATACAGTGTGTGTTCAATCTGGACTAAGTACCAGGGTTTTTATGCATTTGTGGTTTCCTCGTTAACAAAACTTCTGGTGTCTGTGTTATTTCTTTTCAACATTATATTTTGTTATGTAATTGAAATATCACAGGCTGTGCGTTGAATCGATCAATTGGGAAATCCAACCTTTGGTTGTTGATTGAAATTGATTGATCCTTGAACATTGGTCTTTGGTACCGTTCAAGTGATTTCTCTTGTATTCAACTAGACTCACAGATTTCTATTTGCTTGAGTAAGTATTGAATCGAAAAAGTGAGATATAACTCTTTGATATACTTTTATTAAGATTGAGTCTGACTGGTAGTTGATTCTTTTAAAAGTATATTTGAGTTTTTCCATATAAATTGCTAAGCGCTATACTGGGTGTGGTTGTTAAACCCCCGCTTTTTCAATCTTCTCCAACCCCAACTTCTTAAATCAATGTAAAGATGACATGGCTTAATTTTTGTTGGACATTGTCAAGGTGAATGTCTAGTTTTATACATTATCCTTGTAAGCTTTAATTTAACTAAAATTAATTTCAATATATTAAATAACCATTTTTGGCTCTAATAAAATCCGAAAATTACTAAAAATAAAATTTACATTTAATCCATAGAAAATCACAAACAACACCATTGGAAATGAACTATTTCCCCCCCTAAACATAAGGAAAACTTGGAATGAGGATGTCTTGTTTGTATTTCCACCTAGGAAACACACACAACCACCATTGGGGAAGCTTTAAGTTCGTAATTTCCTGCTACCGATATCACTTGGTGAGCGTATTTTTGGTCACTTGGAGATTCTCCATTTTCCAGGTATTTCCGGATGGATGTCCTCCAGTTATCTTGATCAGGAACTCATTCTTTGACGTAGGTGGTTGGAACCAAAAGGGAAAGTATCTTGCCTACTTTGATTGTGAAAACTTACGGATCCGCCATCATGGATGAAGATCAAGCTAGATCATCAAAATACCTATTTGTTGCTCCTGCAAAGATGTTGAAAGGTGATGTTATATATATGTTTAACATAACGTTCGACTAGCTGTAGGTATTTTTGTAGCCACTGGTCGATGACTTGATATCTCCCATTGATTTATCGGAGCACTACTGGGACTCGCTGGTCACTCGCACTTTGGAGATTTCCAAATCAGGTATCAATCGCATGGCGTGTTTACGGCCTCGTACTAGATGATGTTGCTAGTGGAGGGAAACTCTAGTCTATAGCTATGTATGATTCTTCATCGTGATGGTGTGATGAAAACCATCCCGATGCCAGATCCATTTTTATTGCACGATCAATGGACGAATACCTTCCATCACTTTGGGTTGTCTAGTTTGGGGAGCTCGAGTGGATCATCCACCTCGTCTTCCATTCCTAGTATTTCTTCAGCTTCCTCATTCAATATTATTTGGAAATCCACTAGGAAATTTCCCATGGCTCTCTCCGCATTGTCCAAAACAGATTCGGTAGGTGACTTTGTAACAGTAGAACTGTGCGAACAAGTACGTTCTCAACTACTGGGTGGCATATACCAAGGATAACCTAGCCTCTCGATTTTCTTATAATTCCTCTCAGGTGAAGTGAGGATCTTGCTAATGAAATTGATGGGATGCTCCTTTTCATCCTCGTTGTGAAACAACACAGCGCTAACACATGTATCGGTAGACGATAGGTAATGTATTACATTTCTCCTGATTCGGGTTTCTGTAATATGGGCAGAGTGGAAAGATATTCTTTGACTTTCTGAAGCGTCTCCTCGCACTCTTGACTCCAAGAGAACTCTTATTCCTTTCTCCAGTTCATCGAAAAATAGATTGCACTTATCGAAGGATCTTGATATGAACTTATTCCAAAAGAACTCTTATTCCTTTCTCCAGTTCATCGAAAAATAGATTGCACTTATCGAAGGATCTTGATATGAACTTATTCAAGATGCCAATCTTCCGTTGAGCTTCTAAACATCCTTCACAGTGGCTGAGGATGGCAATTCCATAATCTCCCGTACTTTTGTTGGATCTACTTTTCTTTGATGAGTTACCATGTAACCAAGGAATGAACTTGCCCGATGTAACTCCAAAGATGCTTTTTGCCGGGGTAATTTCATTTGGTAATTTCTCATTTACTCGAAGATTTCTCTCAAGTAAGTGGGGTGATCCTTATTGTTGAGCACCGTTGATAGAATCTTGTGTAAAATATACGAAATTTCAACAATTAATCTATCTTCTTTTTATAAAATTTTGAACCACAAACTTTATCATTACTTCGATAAGGTTAGGAACTAAATCGAGAAACCATATGTATAATGCACGCAGTTAGCGAGTTTGTAAATAAATTTGGATGAGAATTGGGGTGTAAAAATTACATGGATGGAAATGAATTCGGAGACACCATCGAGAGGTAGAGACTCCACCGAACGACATGACTATCCATCGGCTGTGGCGATTTGCAAACCCTCAAATTTACTGGTTTGCGCACAACTGACTTCCTAATAAAAATTTGGTGTTGTTACTGTGTGGTGACTGGTGAGCATCTCATTCGGTCATCCCTCTTACGCAATTACTCAAATCAAATCAAAATACGAAAGTTGAAAACTCGTGGGATGTGAAGAAAATCGGACTCCATATATTCTCAATCAGACTCGGACATCTTTTCTTAATAGAACTAGGAACCACAGAACTTAGTCCGAATTTAATTAACTCTACGATCTCTGCTAATTTGTAAGGATCTCCCAAAGGTATTTACCTCTTCTTGAAACAACAGGTGAACCTTGTGGTTTCTCTTCCTCTTCTTATTTTATGCTCATAGTATTTCAGCAATCAATTCAATGATTACACCTTAATAGTCTTTCTATTTCTGAGTTGGTTGAATAATTACATACGTTTTGGATTATCATTCTCTCGTTTCTCTCTAATCAATGAAGAATTTCTCTGTATAATTATGGGATAGAAGGCCAACCCTACCTTCAAAATTGTTTGCATAGACTTACAGATTAATGGTTTGTCAACCCTATCAGAAGGAAACCTATGTAAGGTTAATACTTCTTTTACTAAAAAATACGAGAAGCTTATAGATTTTTCAATCATACAGGGATGGGAGGACTTTCTATTATAAATTTATCCTCTTCAGTTGGAATTAGCTCTCGTCGGAGATGGGGTAACGTCACTACTACTACTTTTTCCTCCCAAATCTACCAGCTTGCAGTTCCCAAATTTGAAACAATCAGCGCCAGCTTTCGGAATGGTGTTCTCGCCTCATTTGCTACTCAAAGCCATCTGTTTTTCAAGGTAACTGATTTAACACAAAAAACCCATTCTACGAAGGTTGATAGATGAGAGGTTTACTTTATATGTGCAATAGAATGATAGATAGATAACATATGACCAACTTTTTAGGCTCAGTGACTTTTCTAGAATTGGACCACTTATTTTGTTGGTTCTACTGCACTGGAATGTTCCGTATCCATCAGGACCTGAGAGAAGCTCCTACAATCTTCCTCTTCCTTGTCACGTGATATGTAGGATACAGTTTAGCAGGGAGATTCATCACTCTTAACAGTTGTTTTTTAGGTGTTAGTTTCTTCGAAACAAGGGGAAGGCAAGATATGCAAGCTACTCTTTTATTTTGTTGCTAATCTATATTACTAGTCTGCTTATAACATCGTTTTGCGCTCGTGTTTCTAGGATTAACAAGTTCCATTTCAGATTTTCAGGATTATGTGAGACCTGAACGTCTTCTGCCATCCACTGAAGCAAGTTTCTTGACTGAGTCTTCACCAGATGATTTCATTAAACTCCTTGGAGGTGATGAATCTCGATCGGTATACATCATCGAATTACGTACGAGTAACTTCTCTGGTTCATGTTTGAGCGATATAAATGCTGGAGTAATGTTTTGCTTGATAGACGAAAATGGTAACTCTCTATTACAGAGAATTGCAGCAAGTCCCAAGAACGAAGAATGTGGTCACAACTCCAGTTGCTTTCAGCGAGGTTCTAGTGACGAGTTTAAATTTGATGGACCCAAACTGGGAAAATTGAAGCTGTTTGGATCGGTCTTGAGTCAGGTTGGTCTCATGCAGAAAAGCTTAGTTTGAACTCCATTTCCCCGCCTCCACCTACTTAAAAACATATGCTCAACTAAGCACTGTTTTTTTTAATTATTATTGTGCCCTAGATCTTGGTATTGGTTGCCAACTCAGGCTAGTGCTGAAGTTTTCTGCTATGCTGGTGAATTATAAACCATTGCCTGGAGATCTCAAAATGATCTATCCTGGCTGCCTCAACAATTAAGGAGGACTGGGTGCTGCAGTCCTGCAACTTAGGTTCTAAATTTGTGTATAATAACTTGGTCAGATGGTCTCATTTAGCATGGGTAAATGAAAACCCACCATCCTGTTAATTAACCATCAACACTAGTATTCATTTTGTCCACCACGTTTAGGGAGAACTGAATCAGAATGTGTTACATATCTATAGCATGATATGATGTGCTTTACAATTAGGTGAATTAGGAATATGTATAAAGCTCTAAACAGGTATCATCCGAGTTCCCTGGGTTGTACATTTAACTTGGTCTGGTTCGAATTTACAATCCACTGCGGCATATCGTTTCTTGTACCATTACACCCTTCACTAGTATGAGATGCATTAGCAAGCTGCAATACTGTAAAGCATCTTAGCCTTTTCTATTTTCTATTGCAGTACAAAGAAATGTTCTGTTTGGGAGCTGTGTCGGGTAGTTTTAGATTAGTGCTCGGCCATGGTGTTCATTATCATTGTTTTATTACTTCCCTTGTCATGCCTCTTTTATCTCTCAGATTCTGTTTCATGCAGTAAACTATAATTGCAAGAGATCTGCCTGCTACTAAGACACTCGAAATTAGGCAGCATTATTATCAGTGATTGAATGGGAATTTAACAACTTATATTTTCCTGTGTTTATCTTCTGAAGTCAGGTCGTTGGAGGCTAGGAGGTATCAACTTGATTGTAATCAATGGGTGTCTACCTCAGTCCACTCAAGCTGAAGAAGAAGGTAAACTAGACGCTAGCTGTGGCTTACAGTTTTATTTTGACGTTGAGGATATCCACATAGGAGATGGCACTGACACGTCGATGTTGGAACTGAGGCCAAGTACTATAACCGAGTTATCTGGAGACATTTCGTCCTTAACAAAAGTGGGTATTTGCGATTCAACTTCAATCGTTGACCGTGAAAAATCTAATGAAGAAAGCATGAAAGAGTATGGCGATTTAAAATTATCTTTACTACTTTACGACATTGTACTTATATTTGCTGGTTCCTGGATCATGGACATCTCAGTAGGAGAGAGGGCAGGCCTTGCTTTTCTAACTGGTGGAGGTGTGGGCTTCCTTTATCTATTGTTATTGCAGAGATCAGTTGATGGGTTATCAGCTCCCTCGTCAGTTTCTTTGAAAAGGGATAGTGAGAATTTGAATGAACTATTGGCAGGAGTACAGGGCCCTATTTCAGGATTTGCGTTGGCTGTGGTGTTCGCGGTTGTGGTGGTAAAGTACGGGTCAGATATATCACCGGTAGCTTTGACGCCAAAAGAAATATTGGTTGGGATGACTGGGTTTCTTGTTTGTAAGGTGGCTGTTGTTTTGGCAGCTTTCAAACCCATGTCGACGAGGGTGAAATAAGACCAGGGAGTCATCTTTTCTTTCTGTTCACATTGCTGTGTGAACACGCAGATTAATGTCATCTGTGTATTCACAAACAATGCGCGCAGACTCATGATAATACAGTAAATAGGCTGCGCCTGAAGGGAATGGATTGGTTATGTCGAATCCTTGACTTAGAGTTCTAATACTCTTCCTCGTCTCATCAACTACAATCATTGTCCATGGCTCATACAATAAGATAAATAGTGGACGAAGTATAAAATGTACGAACATTATATGCCATAAGTAACGAATTAAATATATAAAGTATAGATGTATGAACATAGACGAAACGATTAACTTATATGATTCTCCCTCAGATCTCTATCTCCAGGGTTGGGTTTTTCTTTATATTTGTGAGGGTTACAGAAATAGTTGGATGACTTTGAGACCAATATCAGCCTGCGTAGCAGGAGGAACCTCACTTACACTTTCTCTATTTCTCTGTCTCTCTCCTATTCTCTCCTCAATGCTTCTTCCTCCCTCTTCACTTGGGAGAGAGGGGTATATATAGGGTGGTTACATGGGGTCCACTTCTGAGGCCCGTTATAACCTTATCCTCTTGTGTCTTGTGCCGCTTACGCAGAAGTCTTCGTGTTCTTGGTCTTCTCTGCGTGTTCCGTTTGAATATTCAGTGCTATCTGCGCTTCCTCCACAGGCTGACTGACACATATGTTGTTTGAGGGTATTTAATGCGGGTAGTTGAGATGTCTGTCCGCGGTAGACAGCTGTCCTCTGCCCCTGTCTTGTCTGCGTCAGTCTGACTATCCTCAGCCGTAGATCTTAGATCTTTCTGGGGATAGGATAAAGTGAATCTTGGGTTATCCTTCAGTGCTTCGCAGTGTTCTAGTGCTTCCGTCTTCCTCGATCCTCTACCGTTGGATCTGGTGGGTGGCGACGTTATCTTGATAAGGCGCGTCTCTTGGCTGTCCACGGGTGATATCATATCTTGATGTTCTCACCCGCATGTCCTCCACGTGTGTCTTTGTGGACACGTGGCGGAAGATGAAATGTGTACCTACAATTTGCCCCTTTTCATCCTACTGGGCGGTTAGTCGAAGAGGGACGAAAAAACGTGTTACTCTCTTCATCTTCTCTTTGTTATTTTCCTAGATTTTAGGGCACGTTCCCCACTATTTGCAATAACTTCTTCTTGGGTAGTGGGGTGGTTTTATTTCTCTTTGTTACTCTCTTCATCTTTATTATTTTCCTAGATTTTAGGGTACGTTCCCCACTATTTGCAATAACTTCTTCTTAGGTAGTGGGGCGGTTTTATTTCTCTTTATATATATATATGAGAAGGAATATGGAAATTCTCTAGTCATAAATTTCATTCCTTCTCTTTCCTCAGAATTTTTGTTTTCTGCTTTTGTTTCCTTGTTATTAATTGTTGCTGCTGTTGTTTTTGTCTTTGTTGCTGCTGCTGTTGTCGTTCCTCGGAGCTTTTCTGTTGTTGTTGTTGTTGTTCCTCGAAGCTTTCTTTACGACCCTGATTTTTCCTTTATAGGTAAGTGGTTCTACTGTGTTTGATTATCTTTTGAAAAATATGTTCGTTTTCTGTTGCTGCTATATGTATTTGTGATGAAGAACATGTATATAGATGTGTGTATGATTGCCCCTGTTCGTCATTATAAACAGTAATAATATCGTCTTTCGTGCATGGTTGCCCCTATTTGTTATTTCCTCTTTTTATTTAGGTTTTGTTCTTATTTTCCATCTGGTTCATGATTATGAAGAACTGGATAAAATTGGATTTTTTGATTTTTGTTTTGTATCCGCGGAAATCTGAAACTTGTTTGTGTACTACGCAGACATGGCTGATCATCCGCGGGTTTCTTATCAAACTCCACCGCTAGTCCGCGTAGATCTCCTCCGCGTAGGGATCCTGATGTTTCTCCGCCTGGTGGAGGTTCGTCTAAATCTTCCCAAGGTGATGCCCGTGGTCATAGGGTTTCGTCTTCTTCTGGTCAGAGGCGCTTAACTTCTAAGAGGAGTGAGTCGCATAGAGGGAATACGCAGAAGGGGGACCGGCCAAAAGAGACTCCTGGCTCCCGGTATGCTGTTTCTCGTCCCTCAGCTAATCCGCGTGATGATCCTAAGAGAACGCGGGATGTCCTACCTCTTCGGTCAGTGGCGCCTCCTTCCGCGTCTCACCAACATCCTCTACCTCCCCCTCCAGTGTCTCAACCCAAGGGGAGGTCTTCGAAAGAATTGATTTCGAAAACTGATGCATCTAAGGTTCAACCTAAGAGAAAAGCTTCCGATAGAAACCCTTCAAAGGATTCTGCGCCTGATCCCGTGGAGGAGGAGGATATTTCTCAGGAGATACACAGCGTCGTTGTTGGGGAGAAGAAAGTGACCTTCAAACATATTGATCTGGAGGTTTTCAAGGAAAAACATGGTCTTCAACTATTCGATGTTCGTTTTTACGCTGCTGATGATGATATTACTTATGAGATGATATCGACGTATAAGTTTGATGAATTTCATCTGCTGACCACGGTGGGGGCCTTTGAAGCGGGTCTTATGTTGCCTTTGTACAAGTCCGGGGGTTCTTTTTATTATGATGTGCTGGCTGGTCGAGAGGGTTCTTCGAAGAACACACATTGTCGCTCTATTTCCCAACTTCATGGGAATTATCTTCGTGCACTGAGGGAGTATTATCTTCGGAGTAAAGGAGAGACAATGATGACTCTTTATATTCCCAACCCTGAGGAAAGGGAGTGGTATACGCCTGAGAATTTTAACAAGTCTTTCGGTGACTATGTTAACAGTAAGAATCATAAACCGTGGAGTGTGAGTCTTCGGAATATTGCCGCTCCTCGTGGTGAGATCCGCCTTCTGAGTGAAGTAAGTGGTGCTAAGGTGAAGTACGTCCCGGGTACGGAGAATTCTACTAACAAACTGGTGTTTCCTACTCGTGAGCGGATCAAGCGTGATCATGACTATGAATGTCACGCAACTGTTATTGAGGTTGTTGGTCCCTGGGCTTGGGGGTGGGTTCCAGGTCCGCAAGGATGGCGTCCTACCGCAGATAGCCAGATATGTACGGATCCTCCTGCTCGTTATGGGAATTTCCGTCCTTGTCTTTTGAATTTTGAGGGGATGAATTTCCAATATGCCCTCGATGTTGTTGATGGAGATGACGAAGAGAGTTCCGATGCTGATCTTCAGGAGAAGAATGCTGCGGTTGTCAAGGTAAGATTTCTATATGCCTTGTCCTTTAGTTGAGGCAGTTTGAATTCTTTTCAAAGGCGGGGATTTTTATTCTTGTGCCTTGTCTTTTTAGGCGACGAAGAAGAGGAGGATAAATCCCAAGCAGTCCACCACTGCAACAATCGAGGAGGCGGAGGTTTATGAAGAAGTTAACAGTCCTGTGACTGAGCTTGGCGAGGATGAAGATGTGTCTGTCATAGAAGAGCGTACTGATACATCCCCTCCCGGTCATGATGATGATGAATTTGTTGAAGGGAATACTACCGCTGGTGGCAGCGGTATTGGTGGTGAGATTAATCCCGCAGGGTGTCATGATGCTGGTGCCGAAGCTAATCCTGCGGGTTGCAGTGATGCTGGTGATGATAGGACTGGCCTTGGTGATGATGGTGCTGGTGGTGAAATTCCTGCTATGTCTCAGGAGTTTTCCTTCGGTCAGATTTATTCTGCGGAGGATGGTTTTGACATAAACGCTACCCTGGGCCTGGCTTCTGAGTTCAATCTGCTTTCCCCCAATGATGATTGGGATGTGCTTGGTAATTCTAACAAGGTGGACGGGAAGGGTAAGGGAGTCGTGGATGCTAGTGATGTTCCAGAGGGGAGCGGTGCTAGAGACCTTCCAGATTTGGACGCAGGAGTAGCCTCGAACTCTTCGGGTGCTAAATTCACGGACGTGGGTAAGGCCTCGGTTGGGTCTTCTGGAGATGATTTTCCTCAGTCACTGATCCTGGAGGGTGATGATGCCATCTTAGCTTGGTTTAAGAAGAAGAACTTGATGTTCGTACCCAATCCAGCTCCTGTGGTGGAGGGTGATAAGAAATCTGACGCCTATACCCGTAAGATGATGCAATTGTCTCCCAAGGACCAGGTTGCAGTAGCGTGGGATAAGAATCTTCGGGCCTCGGAGGCTGCTCTAGTAGTCGACGCTCCCTCGACTGTTGCCGATATGATGGCGTTGGCTGATGGGTATCAGTATGGATTTCCCCAACAACGGATGTTAGAGGTGAGTTCTATTATCATTTTGCCTGGTATTAGTTTTTAGCAATTTTTAGAGTCAGGGTGTTCTAATCTTCTGATTCGCAGATGATGAGGAGTGAGCACTACAATTACATGTTGTACCAGTTTTTTAAGGACAAATCCCTTAAGTTGGAGGCTAAGCTTCGTCTTCGGGAAGAGGAGCTTACTGCGACTGAGACTGTCATCGCTGATAGGGATACGGAAATATGTGAGTTGAAGAGTCTCCTCAAGGCTAAGGAGCAACAAGGAAAGGAGGAGGAGAAGCTTCGTAATGATCTTGCTATGGTTCGTAGTGAGTTGGAGGAAGCCAAGAAGAATTATTCGGCTGTTACATGTTTGATTATCTGTTCTCTTCCTTGCTGTTGTCCTTTACCGTAATTAGTGTTCTGTCTGAGTCTCCCTCCCCCACCCTATCTTCAGTGGGTGGAGTTCCTGAGTTAGTATGGCTTCGGAAAGAGCGGCAGCGTCAGAAATCTCGCATCGCAGAGTTGGTAGAGAAGATAAAGAGCGAGCTGATAAGTGGAATGCTCGTGCCGATGAACATAATGCTCTGGCAGAGAAGTGGCGGGTCAGACGAGTCCAAATGATTGATTTGCAGAACCAATATAACAATGATCGTCGTTTGTTTGATGGAACGTTGTTGTGGACGCGTGATAATCTTCGTGAATCCCGAGAACAGGTCTCATCATTGGAAGCTAAAATCAATCTCTTGGAAGAAGAATTGCGTCAAGCTCGTTCTTCTCAGTCTTCTGATGTTAAAGATTACCTTCAGCGTCTTGCTAGGGAGAGAGATGACGCTAGGGCTGAGGCTGGTGCTCTTAGCAAAGCTTTAGCTGCGTCTAGGGCTGATGTGGTACGCCAAGCTGAGGCTGAGAGGAATCTTGAAGTAAATATGTATCGGCTCAACAAGGGTCTGGAGGGTTTAAACAATGAGGTCAATCATCTTCGTCACTTGGATTCAATGAAACAGGTAGAATTAGATGCGAGTCAGTACGCCCTTTCAACCCTTCAAGCGGATTATAAGAAGTTGTCAGATGAGTATGATTTTCTTGGTGAAGCCCGTGATGCTGCTGTTAACGAATATGAAATAGCTTCGGCGAGAGTCGAAGGTATATGTATTATCGAGTGTGATTCTGCAATTTCCTGGACCTAACCATCTGCGTTTTTCTTTTCCTTGCAGAGCTCCAGGGACAGCTTCGTACTGCAAATGAAGAGCTTGCGGAGGCTCAATCTCAATTAGTGCATCAGGAAAGTCAGATTAATTATCATAAAGGTTTAGCTACAGCAAGGGACGAGGCTGCCCAAGCCGCTTCGAAGGAAGTGAGTCGCCTTTCCTCGTTGTTGTCAAAGGCTGAGATGATGAATACTGTTATTGCGTACAAGGCTCGGTGTCAACTAGTGGAAGAGACCAACAAAATTCTGGATAGCATTGAGTATGATCTGAAGACCGAGCATGGCCTTATCAGGAGCTATCCGCGCCGTGAGAAACCCCTCCCCCTACATCTGGTTCTTCAGGCCCTTCCTCGGGTGGGAGCGTACCTTCAACGCAGAAGGGGAAGATTGCTAAACCTGCTGGTGGGGTTGAACATCCAAGTAGATTTTTGTAGAGAGTTGATCTTTGTTGATTATGAGGCTTCGTGAGATTCCTTTTGTATTTTCTTGTTTCCGCGTACCATTGCCAAGCCTGTAATCAACTTTTAATGAATTGATAATTGTTATGGTTAATTTGGAATATAACTGACTGTAATCAGGGATAGTGAAGTGTTTGGGTGCGAACCCGAAGATATGTGTATCTTCGTGAACGTCTTGAGACCTGTCACCCCGCTGGCTAATCCTGGGCAGAGGATTCCCAGACGGTGGGGGTCGGGGCAGCGTTCTAGGATATGAGTTGTTTGGAATGTACGTTCATTCCGTCGACCCGCTGCCATAAGTGTAAGTGAAGTGTTTGAGTGCGAACCCGAAGATATGTGTATCTTCGTGAACGTCTTGAGACCTGTCACCCCGCTGGCTAATCCTGGGCCAGAGGATTCCCAGACGGTGGGGGTCGGGGCAGCGTTCTAGGATATGAGTTGTTTGGAATGTACGTTCATTCCGTCAACCCGCTGCCATAAGATTGGTTGGGTATCTTTCTGCTGGATGCCTTCCCCATGGTCCTACACTTATAGACGCTGATAGGGGAGTCCCGAGAGATTGTAGGTGACTACTTTCCCCAAGTAAAATAGAACAATTAACCAGTGTTTACGTGGTTCGACAGCAGAGTGTCTACGTCCACGGGTGAAAGAGGGTTAAAGTGTCTATTCAGTTTGTTGAGTTACATTTAAAGAATTCCATTGATGGAACCTCTGAGGTAGCAAATAGTAAAAAACAGGAGGATGAAGTATTGACGCGGAGGCTGTATTTACAGGTGTAGGGTTCTCGTGAGGTGTTATATTTACACGCAGTCGTCTTGTTACTATGTTGCTCCATGTATTGACTATTTTTGCCAAAAGTTTGCTTGATTGATAGGTTGAGGTTTGCTATTCCTCTCTCAGAGATAGAAACATGTCGATCGCAAGCGTCGTTTTCTTCTTCTGGCGTCTTCACGTAGATGCAGGTCTGCGTTCCCTCTACGGGTAGTATGGCTTGAGATATTTTGCATTCCATGGGTGTTTGAGGATCTCCCCTTTTAGGTTGCGCAGATAATAAGACCCATTTCCTGCAACATCATGTATGACGAAGGGTCCCCCCATGTTGGTGCTAATTTTCCCCACTTCTTTTCTCGTTGGTATTGGGGAATGGTCCTCAGCACATACTGCCCTTCTACGAAATTTCTAAGCTTAACCCTCTTATTATACTCCCTTGCTAGTTTCCTTTGATAGTTTTCCATTTTTTGTAGTGCTGCTCCCTCCTCTCTTCTAGATCATCCAACCTTTCCAACATCATGTCCGCTGTGAGGTTCTTTTCCCATGCTTCAGTCTTCGTAGTTGGCATGATTATTTCTGTTGGGATAATAGCTTCGGCTCCATAGGTGAGTAAGAATGGGGATTCTCCCGTGGCTGATCTTCGAGTTGTCCTATAAGCCCACAAAACGTTGTGTAGTTGCTCACACCAACGCTTCTTGTATTCGTCCAACTGCTTTTTGAGGATGAGTGCGAGGGTTTTGTTTGTGGCTTCTGCCTGACCATTGCTTTGAGGGTAAATTGGTGTTGACTTGTTCTTTCGAATTTTGAAAGTATCGAAGAGTAAGTCGATGTTTTTTCCCTGGAATTGCTTGCCATTGTCAGATACAATCTCAGCTGGTATGCCAAACCTGCAAATGATGTTTTGAAAAATGAATGTGAAGACATCTGCGTCTCGAATCCTTGCCAGGGCTTTAGCCTCTACCCATTTGCTGAAATAGTCCGTGGCCACTATCAAGAATCTTCTCTTCCTGATCCTTCGATTAGGGGACCCACGATGTCTATGCCCCATTTTGAGAATGGCCAAGGGCTGTCTACTGGGTTTAACATTGTTGCTGGTGCGTGGATTTTTTTGGCGAAACGCTGGCATTCTTCGCATCTTCGTGACATTCTTGCAGCGTCTCGTATCATTGTTGGCCAGTAATATCCTTGAGTTTTCGCCTTATCTGCTAGGGATCTCATTCCGCTGTGATTGCCTGCGTCGCCGCGGTGTATGTCTTTCAAAATCAAATGTCCTTCGGATCTGGATAGGCAACGTAATAATGGTCCGAGAAAATTTTTTGTACAAAATTTCTTTTCTCAGATCATATCTTCCTGCCTTTGACTGTATTTTTCTGGCTTGCTTTAGATCTGAGGGTAGAATTCTTTCTTTTAGGAAAAGATGAATCTCAGATCTCCAATCTTCTTCTTTGCTGAAGTCTTCATCTTGATCTGCCTTAGCCATGATGTCGTCTTCTTGGAAATCATCCGCGATGAATTCTCCCACGTCATCATCTGCAATATCTTCTTCTGCGTGGTTCCTCTGCTGTGCAGCGCAGAGTTCTTGAATATCAATTGAAGGCTCGTAAATCCTGGTTACTTTGATTGCTTTGACGTCCTCGTTTCTGAGCATCGATGATATGTAGGCCAGGGCATCCGCGTGCCTGAGTTCCTTCCTTGCCAGGTGTCGGAATTTGATGTTTGGGATTTGTGATGCCAGTGTTTGCACCAATTCCATGTATGCTGACAATGTTCTGTCATAAACATTATATTGCAACCCTATTTGTCGGATGACAGCTGTGAATCGCTTGTCAGACGCACGTCAGTTATGCCCATTTCTATTATCAACTGAAGGGCATGCACCACTGCTTCATATTCAACTATGTTGTTGGTATGCCCCTTGAATTCTAACCTGAAAGCATGTATGATCCTGTCTCCTGTTGGGGTGGTGATTACGATGCCTATCCCCGCCCCTTCTTTATTTTTCGACCCATCTACGAAGACTTCCCATTGCCTAGGATTTTTTGGTTCCAAGATGTCTATAGGGTCTTTACCTTCGTCCATTTCTGGTAGTCCTGCTGCCTTTCGTCCTTCGATGATGACTTCTTCGCAGTTATCCAATGGTAAGTCTGCTAGGAAATCTGCTAATACTTGTGACTTCTGAGAGTGTTGTAGTTCATGGATGATATTGAATTGATCTAGGTGAGTATTCCATTTTGCAATTCTGCCTACTTTTCCTGCGTTTTTAAGGACTGCTTCTAGCGGAGCTTTGCATGGGACGCGGACGTAGTGAGTCAAAAAGTAAGTTCTGAGTTTCAGGGTTGCCCATACTAACGCCAAGATGAGCTGCTCGATCTTCGTGTAGTTTCTTTCTGCTGCGTTCAGAGTCTTGCTGATAATAGATGGGCTGCTCTATCTTCGTGTTGGTTTTAACCAATACTGCGCTGACTGCATCTTCTGTTGCTGCTATGTATAGTGCCAACACTTCATCAGGGTCTGGTTTTGTAATATAGGGATCTCAGCCAGGTATTCTTTGATATTTCGAAAAGCTTCCTCGCACTCTGCCGTCCATTCGAATTTGCTTCCTTTTTTGAGAATGTTAAAAAAGTGCTTACATCTGTCCGAGGACCTGGATATGAACCTCCCCAGCGCAGCGAACCATTGAGTTTCTGAACCTCTTTTAAACTCTTTGGGGATGGCATTCTTACGATGGCTTCAATTTTAGCGGGATCGACTTCAATGCCCCTCTTCGTCACCAAATATCCGAGGAACTTTCCGGAAGTGACACCAAAAGTGCACTTCTCTGGGTTTACCTTCATGTTGTGCACTGTCATTGCTTGGAAAATATCTTTTAGGTCTTGGTGATGATCTTTGCGCAGCTTGCTTTTAACGAGCATATCATCCACATATACTTCCAGCGTACTTCCAATCCATGGTTTGAAAATTGCATCCACCATTCTTTGGTAGGTTCCCCTGCGTTTCGCAATCCAAAGGGCATTCTTACGTAGCAATAGAGGTCGTGTGGTGTATAGAATGTTGTATGTTGTTGATCTTCTTCTGCTAGGAATAATTGATTGTATCCAGAGTATCCATCCATGAATGACATTTCTTCGTATCCTTCAACTGCCTCAACAAGTTGGTCAATGCTTGGCAGTGGATAGCTATCTTTAGGGCAAGCCTTATTGAGGTTGGTGAAGTCGATGCATATCCTTACTCCGCCATTTTTCTTCGGTACGATGACCATGTTAGAGATCCATGTTGGGTACTTAACTTCTTTGATGAATCCTGCGTCCAGTAGTTTGCGGAGTTCCACTTCAACTGCTCGATGGTATTCTGGAGCTACTTTGCGCACCTTCTGCCTAAAAGGGGGGGGGGGTACCTGGTTTTATTCGAAGTTCGTGATGAACTAACTTTGGGTCAATTCCCGGCATGTCCCCTAATTTCCAAGCAAAGATGTCCGCGTATTCCTTTAGAAGTTTGATTAGCGCTTCTCTTTCTTCATCCATCAAGGTGCCTATTCTGATAATCTTCGGATTTCCCTCAGTACCTATGTTGATTTCTTTAGCTTCGACAGGCGTAAACGTGGGTTTTGGTTCCCCCAAGAGAGGAACATTCTTTGATTGCTATTTGGTGTGCTCTCCGTCTTCTTTTGTCGCGGAGGTGCTGGCTTCTGCGCTGCCAGTGGTGCTCACGTTCAGAAGGCTTTTTCCGGAGATTTCTTCCAGATATGTATCTATGGTTATTTCCTTATTTTTGGCTCTTCGGGACTGGTGGTTTTCTTCCCGCTCGTTATTGATCTGATTCTGTAAGGTCTGACATTCCCGCGCAGTTACTTGGTCTCCTTTAATTTCCATGACTCCCTGGGGTGTTGGGAATCTGAGATATTGATGGTAAGTTGCCGCTACTCCTTTGAGCTTGTGAACCCATCTTCTTCCGATGATGGCGTTGTAAGGTGAAGGTGCATCTACGACGCTGAATCGAGTGTCCACTTTCATGGGCCCTGCGTCTACTTGTAAGACAATGTCCCCTAGGGGCTTTGTAGCTGCGCGTTGAATCCGTAGATGGTGTAGTAAGATGACAGCAGTTGCTCGTCGTTGAGTTCCATACGTTTGAACGTGTCATAGAACAGGACGTTGACTGAGCTTCCTCCATCGATGAGAATTTTCTTGACATTGCACCCTGCTATTGGGAGTGTGAGGACTAGAGGATCATTATGGTCTTCCATGTCTTCTTCCACATCGTCTGCGTCGAAGGTCATGGGCGCGTCCATCCATTGTTCGTGCTCGTTTACCTCTTTCCCATCGATCTTATAAAGCTCACAATAATCTTCGAATTGTTTTCAATCTCTTCCCAATCTGGGCGGTTAGGGATGGTCCTTGAATCTCTGAACATGAAATCGTGTTGAGGGTGCGGTTGCCTTCTGGTAATTGAACCTGCTTGCCTCTCTTGGTTCTATCTTCGTTATCAATCTTCCGTATATATTGCTTCAGGTCTCCTGCGTCGATTAGTTTTTGAATCATTATCTTGAGATTTTTGCACTTTTCTGTTTGATGACCGTTGAAACAGTGGTATTCACAGTATTCCTTGGATTTTTCTGATCTAGGAGGCTGCTTTCCCTTGGACCATGGCCAATCGAAGTTCTCCCTCCCTTTGATCTCTCTCAGGATGCGCGAATAACTGGTATTCAGCTTGGTATAGACTTGATCTTCAAATTTTCGATCATCTCTTCGTCTATCATCCCTTCGTTCTTTCCTTTCTGCGTGGGATGCTCTTCTGTGATTCCTCTTTTGGACCCGCTGGCTTGATCCACGGAATTTGTGCGTGTGGGACGTTGAGTATGAGCTCTGGGATTTTCACGCTGAATTTCTCTAACCTTGCATGCTTTTCTATGATTATCCGGAGATCTCCTTCGGTGGTAGGGATGGTCCCGTGGATCTCCACAAACAAAGGACTCATCCTGTCCATCCCCCATTTGTAGCAGTTGATACTAACCACAAGATCTACGTTGCCAATAGCTTGGAAAATATTGTGTCATCTATCAGTGTATTCTATGATGGTATATTTTTATTTCATCTCCAGCGAGAATAGCTTGTCCATGCCGGTATTGACAACCTTGTTGTACATGTATGTTGCCAGAAATTTTTCTGTGAGTTGGTCGTAGGAATCGATGGAGTTTGACGGCAGGTTGTCGAACCATGATAACGCGGACCCTTTTAGACTTGATGGGAAGTATCTGCACTTTATGGAGTCTTCATTATCCCAACGGGCCATCATTCGATTATAATATCGAAGATGAGCCGCAGGATCAGCTGACCCGTCATAGCAATCGAAAGCAGGAACCGAACATTTCTACGGTATGGAAGCCCTGGCCAAGCGTGGCGTCAGCGGGGTAGTGTTTGCTTCCTTCATCACTTGCTCTAGTCTTCCGCCTCCCTGCCTAGTTTTTAGCTCCTTGATTTCTGCCAGCATCTCAGCACGCAGATTTTTCATTGCGATCTGGTGCTCTTCACGAATGGTAGATTTTGCTCTTAGGAGGGTGGTACCGTCGTAGTAGTCCGAGTTCTCGGGATTGTACTCAGGGTCTGATCTTTGGCCGCTCCTTGCTCCTCTTCGGTTCAATAGAATCGGGTTGTTTGCTATCACCATTCTTCTATCTTGATTAGGTGCTACAGCCTTGGAGTTAGCTTCGTCGCGTTGGTTCTCTACCTCAACGCTATGAATGATTCTTTCCTTGAGTGTTTGGTTATCTTGTGCTAATATCGCCACAACATCTGCGTATGCCTTCTGGTTCTTCCTTAATTCTGCCAGCTCGGCCATCATCTGAGTGGAATGATTTGACCCTTGATTTGGTGTTCCTGCCCGTAATGGCTCATCGGCGGCTATGGTCTGTTCCTCATCCACGATCTGTATTACTGGCTCTGGTGGATCTAATCGTGCACCCTGGGACCCCGACGGTTGTTGTAAGGGTTGACCTGCTATTAGAAGCGGTTGCTTGGTCGGGAAAGGTATGTTTTGTTCGTTGGTTAAGGGCATCCCATAGAGGGGTTGTTGTATTCCTGACTCTGCTACGACTTCCTGATGTTCCTGTAGTTGAGCATTGGTTATTCTGGGAGCTCGAACCTTGGATCCTCCAGCTCTTGAAGCTCATGCTTTGGCTGCCGCTGCATTTACTGCGTTTGCTGCGATGATGTTGGCATTGATGGGGGCCGTGCTTTCCGCATTATCCTGCGTCCTATTCGCTGCCTTCAGCTTTTCACCTCTCTGCTTACTCCTAGTTATCACTGGGGTTGTCCTTGGCATCTCTTTTGACGAAGCTTTTGCCTTCCCGATATCTTTGTTTTTCTCCATCTTTTAATATTTCCCTGAAAAAGAGAGAAAAAATCACGAAGACAATGGGTCCCACGTGATGTTTATTAGCGTTTTGAGTTCTCAAAGGTGTAAAATCTTGAAGATACGAAAGGCACCCATCTATGTAGACGACCACAGATCTGTTCAAAGATTTGATTTTCAAGGACGTGAAAACTTAGAAAATGTATGAAAAGTCAGATCCACTTAGATAAACGCGGATCTGTTCATAATTTTAGTTTTCAAAGGTGTGAAAACTTAGAAAATGCATGAAAAATCAGATCCACTTAGATAAACGCGGATCTGTTCATAATTTTGGTTTTTGAAATCATGAACGGAAAAAACCGTAGTGTTTCATACATCGTTATTTTCAGAAAACGAAGCCTGAAACAAGTCACAGGAGAAGATAAATCTTTTACCGGAATGAATGTCCCCGTTTCTAGCGCTAGATTGTGAACACGCAGATTAATGTCATCTGTGTATTCACAAACAATGCGCGCAGACTCATGATAATACAGTAAATAGGATGCGCCTGAAGGGAATGGATTGGTTATGTCGAATCCTTGACTTAGAGTTCTAATACTCTTCATCGTCTCATCAACTACAATCATTGTCCATGGCTCATACAATAAGATAAATAGTGGACGAAGTATAAAATGTACGAACATTATATGCCATAAGTAACGAATTGAATATATAAAGTATAGATGTATGAACATAGACGAAACGATTAACTTATATGATTCTCCCTCAGATCTCTGTCTCCAGGGTTGGGTTTTTCTTTATATTTGTGAGGGTTACAGAAATAGTCGGATGACTTTGAGACCAATATCAGCCTGCGTAGCAGGAGGAACCTCACTTACACTTTCTCTATTTCTCTGTCTCTCTCCTATTCTCTCCTCAATGCTTCTTCCTCCCCTCTTCACTTGGGAGAGAGGGGTATATATAGGGTGGTTACATGGGGTCCACTTCTGAGGCCCGTTATAACCTTATCCTCTTGTGTCTTGTGCCGCTTACGTAGAGGTCTTCGTGTTCTTGGTCTTCTCTGCGTGTTCCGTTTGAATATTCAGTGATATCTGCGCTTCCTCCACAGGCTGACTGACACGTATGTTGTTTGAGGGTATTTAATGCGGGTAGTTGAGATGTCTGTCCGTGGTAGACAGCTGTCCTCTGCCCCTATCTTGTCTGCGTCAGTCTGACTATCCTCAGCCGTAGATCTTAGATCTTTCTAGGGATAGGATAAAGTGAATCTTGGGTTATCCTTCAGTGCTTCGCAGTGTTCTAGTGCTTCCGTCTTCCTCGATCCTCTACCGTTGGATCTGGTGGGTGGCGACGCTATCTTGATAAGGCGCGTCTCTTGGATGTCCACGTGTGATATCATATCTTGATGTTCTCAGCCACATGTCCTCCACGTGTGTCTTTGTGGACACGTGGCGGAAGATGAAATGTGTACCTAAATGCTGATAGAGATACAGTAAGCAAATCTGTATATACATGTATATATCATATTTCTTCACACTTTACTCCGGCCATCCAAACGCTACTTGTTATTGTAAACCATTAGAGTGTGGGGCACGTGCATCGCGTATGCAAAGATAGATAATTGGCGAGTTTCAAGTATGTCAAAAGTTAAGTAAAATCTCCCCCTTTTTAATGCCAAAAAGAAAATATCAAACGAATTACCTTTCTTCGCCATTAGATCCCCTTATATTAATTCTTAACCACTGGATTTGAGAATATTCCAAAAAAGATTCTCGTCATAGCATTCTGAATTTACAGAAACGCCATTGTTATAAAAATAATAACGAATATTTAAAAACTTCACATCTTCCAAACCGTACGTCGGATTTTTATAAACTTTATATAATTGGAAATACCTTTGAATTATATACGTAATGAGCATAAATAACAATACTAGTTTTTTCTCAATTTTTTTTTATGCTTCTCCAAATTTTTATATGTTTTCCCTTTAAAAATTAGACATGAATGAATTTAAAAATTTATACCTTCAAATAAAAAGTTTATACTTTCAAAAAAATTGAAAATATCTATAAAGAAAATTGATTCAAAAATACACAAAAAACGATCAATTTCAGATAAAAATATAACATATGGTGTTAAAGCACCACCAAATTATTTGCAAAGTAGAATTTTTTTTATTGTCGACGTGCAACGCACGTACTCCCTTCTTGTACCATGTAAAAAAAATTGCTCGGTCAAAAAATAATATATAAAAGCAAAAGAATAATTATAAGGGTTTACAAAAATAGATTACAATAAAAAAGAGGATCATAGAAACACCAAAATTTGCAAACTATTTAAAACGAAAATAAGCTATCTTGGCAATTTAACAAAGCGAATAAAATCTGGCCTATCAATAAAACTATCGATAAAGTCATCAGTTAGCAAATGTAGTATCATAATTGGAATAAACAATAATCCATCTCTGCTTCACATTCTAAGGAAGGCTGTCGCTTGTAAAAGTATGCACCACACCAGTAGAGTGGTCTGACATGAATACTGTGTATATCCCATCCGACTACCCATTCCAGGCCAGTGTGGCCAATTTTTTTCTCCAAGACCGATTACTCGTCGAGTAATTGCTACAAGCTGTATGAGATGTGATTTCCGATTTTTCGCGATTAGGTCGGCCGATCTGGACTGATTTTTTAGCAAAACAACTTGGCGATTTATCTGAGTTGACCTTGCATGCACCAAAATCTGAAAGAAAATTTTTCGTAACCCATTAGATGGGAGTTATCAAATGAAAAAACCTCTAAAAGCATGATAAATAGATTTAATATAATGATATTATACACTTAATTACATGATATTGTTATAATTTTAATTTTAACTTTAATTAGGTACAAATCATGACATATGAGTAGCAATATATAAGTCTCTAAAAAATAGGTTCCGAGTTATGGGATGAGTTTTGACGATTTCCAAGTTCGAACTTATTACTCCAAGCTCCCCAACCGAGTAGGACCGAGGAACGATTTCGACTACTTTGTTCCATGCCATAAATGTCCCTGTCATATGATTTTTTTGGATGCCCAAACCAATATTTAGCGCACCCAAAACTTCACTGGAGCTTCGAGCAAAAACACCAGATCCAGCTGATCCCAGGTTATCACCAGTTGTTGCATCGCAACATATTAAAACTTTAGCAGTACCCGAAGGGTACCACGATCACTTTATGGAATCTGGAAACTTTGTCCCGCGAAAAGATACACGAAAATAATTTATAATTAATACGGATATCTTCCGTACTACCATGCATATGTCCCTTTATTCTTGCTAAACTCATATGAAACAATTGATAAATCTTAGGTTTGGAGTTGCACAAAATAAACTTTACCATCTTCAAAGCAGCTATGATTTCTCAGCCTCCACAGTTCTGACCTTACAACCATATTTGCTACCAGCCAGGGATCTTTGATCATGCGGCTTTTCCCTTTAGCTATTGTGTAAGACTCAACGAAATTAATCCTGAGTGAAAAAGCAGGGGTATAACAACCACACCCAACAATTCGTTCGGAAAACTTTATGGACTAAACTCCAATATAGTTCCGAGAGAACCAACTTAAAAAGTAGGACTCAATCAAGAAATATATCAAAGAGCTTTATCTTTATTTCTCAATACAATTAACAAATCGAACAAATATAAATACGTGAGCCTGATTGATATGAGAAACAACTTGGACGGTACCAAAGACCAACGCCTAAGTGTCAATCAAGTTATGTCCAACAAACAAGGTCGGATTTATTAACTGATTGAACTACGCACAACCTGTGATATTTCAATTATATAAACAAATATAATGCGGAAAATAAATAACACTGACTCCAGAAATTTTGTTAACGAGGAAACCGTAAATGCAGGAAAAACCCCGGGACCTTGTCCAGCTTTGAACACCACACTGTATTAAGCCGCTACAGACACTAGCCTATTACAAATTAACTTCGGACTGGAATGTAGTTGAGCCCTAACCAAGCCTCACACCGATTAAGGTACAGTCGCGTTCCTTACGCCTTTAGAACCGCGCAGGATTCTGCGCACTTGATTCCCTTAGATGATCTCACCCACAACTAAGAGTTTCTACGACTCAAAGTCGAGGGCTTATAAACAAATCTGTCTCTCATAGATATGTCTATTCTTTATTCGGTTTTTGTTCCGTCTTTTGATAAATCAAGGTGAACAAGAACCAATTGATAATCCAGTCTTATACTCCTGAAGAGCAGCCTAGAAATATCAACCACCTCACAATAACCCAACTGATTAACAGAAAAAGTTATTGCGGAATCACAAGAGTCTGAGACGAATAACTGTTGTGATTACTTTTTATATCTTACCTATCAGAGATAAATCTCGAGTAAATCTTAGAGAATATAAAACTCAATACGATGGAACAAGTAAGATCAGAATACTCAACTGCAGATAAAATAGTTGTATCTGGCTTCAAGAATCCCAAATGAAGTCTTCAAGTCGTTAACCTAATATGGTTTTGGAAAAACCTAGGTGAAAGGAGAATCGACTCTAGTTTGCAACTAGGACACTTGAAAGTGCCAGGATTAGGTTTTCCAGTTGCTAGAGTTCTCCCTTATATAGTCTTTCAAATCATGGTTGCTTACAATTAAAGCTAAGATGGCTTAGTAACAAAGCATTCAATATTCACCTTTAGATGAAATCCTGATTTAAGATTTAAGATTCAAGCTAAATCTGCTTAGAAATTAATCAATCAATCTCCACCGTTAGATGGTCTTAGCTTGTTACACACAAATGAAATATACTTATTTTAGATGTGGGTAACCGTACCTAGACGTGTATATTGAGTTGGGTCAATAACAATTAATCGAAGTTAGCTATATGAACACTTTTGTCTTAGCCGTATGCATCTAACACTTCTAGATCAAATATGATGATCAATCAATAATGAAAGATAATAAAATGAATCTGATTGTGTTTCAAATAGAGTTGTTCAATTATTCACTATCTCATAGAAATATATATGAACAAATTGAATCAAAATCGGATTGATTCGTAATTGTACAAAGTACTTATACAAGAATCAATTCATGAACATTAAGCCACGGTTTGAAAAGATTGCATTCCTTAATTTATTAATGTATTTTCAAGTGATTGATTGATTAATACAAAACTTCCCAAGCTGACATCAAATGACTGTCTCACACAAATCATATAAGATGTTCAAGGTAATTTTCACATGATCATCTTTTGACTTAATATTTAGTTTCCAACAAATAAATTGTTTCCAACTAAACTCGTCAATAATATGATGAACATAGCTAAAGAAAAAAGCTTACAACACATATTTCGAGAAATAAATAAGCGAGATAAACTCAGCTCAAAATATGAAATATGTATAATGTAAAAGTCTATATAGATATACGACTTAATCTCATTAGAAGATATAATAAAATATACATCCGAGTGATAGATAAGTTTTAGTCTCCACATACCTTTTGTTGATGAAGTTCCTCCAAGCTCCTCAGTAGATATTCTTCTTCAATTGGTGAACGCCGTAAAGTCTAAAGCTCAACTACACATTCTATCCTAATCCGAGACATAGCTATAAGTAGACTAGAAATAAAGTATATAGTTTTGATCAACTAAACTTGACAAACAAGCTTGAAATAGCAACACTAGCGAGTTCTAACGAGCAGTGTTATAACAATCTCCCCATTTGTCAATTTTAGTGACAAAACTATCAATACATATGGATTACAAAATAAATAAACTTTGTAGCTTCTCATCCATCAATGCTTGATTTCCTCGGCTCTTCAACATTCCTTGAATTCTTCGCTACTCCAAGTACTCCAGCGATTCTGAACGTGTTCAACTCAGCATCATTGTTGTTGAAGATCCGTAGCCATAATAATAAGAACAGATGTTGTCAATCATTGTTATACAATGTCATAGTATTATTATATAGAATCAAAGTCCAATTGCATCACAACTTTGACATAATACTATGGTGATATGTATTGCTCCCCCTTAGTCAATACTTCCATGTCACAATGAAAACCACTCCCCCTTACATAATGATCCGTAAACCATATGTATGTAGTGTGAACTACCAAATAATTCTTCCCCTTTTTGTCAATATAAATTGGCAAAGGTACGAAAACTACGGGATCATAATGAAATTTTCAAAGAGATAATTCATGACTAAAACAGAACATATCAACTTTGTTTCGATGATTTCACATAGTCGAAACTTAGTGTATTCATCAAGGAGTTTATAAAGATACAAGATAACTCCTACAATATTCCACATCCGCACTCCCCACAAAGATTTGGCAATTAAGCACAAGTTCAATTAAGAACTCTCCCCCATTTGTTGGCATTCCCAAGAGAACAACATGAACGACCTTACTTTTATAAGAAAAGAAGGGTTTTTTTTTGACATTAACAAATCACATGGATTTGTATCCAGTAAACTCGAATAAATTAACCACAAGAAGACCTAATTGATTAATTTAATCGAGAATCCTCAACATAAGAAAACTTACGGAGCCATACAATACTTCCACATAAAAGTGGATCAGGGAAAGATCAGTACTGCGGAATTTTCAAAAGTTCATTCTATCTTTTATCAATATTTGCATAAAGACATAATAGACTTAACTTTTGAGCATTTATGAGATATACACACAGTTCACAAATGTAAAGCATTCATCTCATGAGCAATTGTAATATATAAAATCAAAAAGATTAAATACTCCAAAAATCATCTTCCCAAAGAAACTTAGAATTTAAATAAATAAATCTAAAAACATAGCAAGATGAAATAGTTGGAAATAGATATGTGTAATCACAATATTTGCTATTCCGAAACCTAGTTATCCTTCTTAGTAAACACAAAAAATAAATTCTCATGAAAAGTTTCCTAGAAATTATAGAGACAAGAGATAAGGAAGCTAATCATCATCCTCATCCTCATTAGAATCCATCCAAGAGGCTTGAACTTTATCAATTTCTTCCTTGATTTTGGGAAATTTGGTAGCAATCACACATAATTGTTATTGCACACATTTCACCTTAGAATTGATCTTACAAACACCCTTTTGAATTTGTTGAATAAGATCCAAGGAGGTATGATCACAAGAATCGTCAAGAGTATCTCATCTTTGTCTTTTGTATAAATTCGTCTTCATACGTTTTAAAATACTTGGACAAACTAGTTTGGAAGTTACAATAGAGTTCCCAATGGTAGCAATGGAGAGTGCATTACATATTTGCCCAATTAAGCATGGAAATCCTAACTTCTTGTTGGATGACGTCATCGAGACCATTTGAAGAATGATAAATCCATAAATATCAAGGCCTTGAACATCCATTTCAAGGAAATAGACCAACTTTGCAAATTCACGACTCCAACTAGAGTTCTCTATCATGGAGGGACAAAGGTTCGAAATCCCAAGTTTCCCGAAAATCTAATTAAATTTCTATATACAGATAGGGTGGAGCCAAATCTTGTTACCAAGAGGCTAGATGGGTAGGATACTGCTCACGCACCGTTTCAGGTTGGTATTTGTGATATGTACCAGTGGTATAATCATAGTAATGATGATACTCTGGGAAACCTGGGATTTCTAATCTTTGTCCCTCCACGACAGAGTGGAGCCAAATCTTGTTACCAAGAGGCTAAATGGGAAGGAGACTGCTCATGCACCATCTCAGTTTGATATTTGTGATATGTACCAGTGGTATAATCATAGTAATTGTTAGAGCATTACTCGGTCGAACTCTCAAGCGTTGCTATCTCGAGCTTGTTTGTCAAGTTTAGTTGCCAAAACTATAAGTCTTGATTTGTAGTGTACTTATAGCTAAGTCTCGGATTATGATAGAATGTGTCACGGAGTTCATCGATTGAAGACGAAGAACTACTAAGGGGAGCATGTGGAACTTTATCAACAAAAGGTATGTGGAAACTTGAACTCATTTATCACTCAAAAGTCTATTTACACTATCTCCTATTTGAGACAAAATTCGTATAGCTATATAAAATTCAATTATGCACATTTGATATTTCAAGCTGAGTTTAACTCGCTTACATATTTCTCGAAATATGTGTTGGTAAGCTTTCGCTTTAACCAAGTTCATCTTATATTATTGACGAAAGTCAAAAGATGATCATATGAAAATCGCCTGGTAACATCTTACATGATCTGTGTGAGACGGTCATTTGATGTGGACTCGGAATGTTTTATATTTATCATTCGATCACTTGAAAATTTCTTTGAAGCTAATAGTTTGTGTGAGACAGTTATTCCCGTCTTCCAAGAATGTTTCAATGGTTGAAATGAGAGTTTAGAACAATTGGATTTAAGCATAGTATGCGTGCTTGCATATATGTAATCCATGCCCGACAACCTTGGTATGCATACCCTTATGCGTACTTGTTGGTTTTGAGAAAGTTCGGGAACCTGATATGCAAACTGGTATGCGTACTTGCGCAAGGTTCAGGTCCGAGAATTTCTGCTGAGTTTGGATGGTATGCATACCAGTTCGCGTACTGGCGAAACCCAAACTTGGTCCGGCTACTTAGGTACGCGTACCCGTATGCATACCTAAGTAGATGACGTTCCAAAATCGTTTTTTCATGAACTAATACATTTATATAATAAGGAATGCAATCTTTTGCACCGTGGCTATAATGTTCATGACTTGATTAATGTGAATCAAAATCGATTTTGCTTCAATTGTATTTGTATACTTCTATGAGAATATAAACAATTGAAAAACTCTAGAACTAGTTTCATTTGAGTCATTTGAACTAGTTATGGTTAAGATGAATGAGGTTGATATGAAAGTGTTCATATGGCTAACTTCGGTTAACTATTGTTGAGTGTACACGTTTTGGTACAATTACTCATATCTAAATGAAGGTACATTTTATTTGTGTGTAACAAGCTAAGTTCGATCTAACGGTTGAAATATATTAGCTTGAGTCTAATCAGGTTTTCATCTAACGGTCAATATTGAATGCTTTGTGACCAAGGTAACTTTGATTGCAAACCCTGATTTGAAGACTATATAAAGGAGAACTCTAGCAACTGGGAAACCTAATACCCACACCTCATGTGTGATACTAGTTGCAACTAGAGTCGATTCTCCTTTAACCATAGGTTTTTCACGAAACCCTGTAGGTTAACGACTTGAAGACTTCATTAGGATTGTGAAGCCAAACCCAACTATTTTCTCTATAGTTGTGTGATCTGATCTTGCTGTTTTCTATCGTGATTAAGTATTATCTTATCTAAGATTGGCTCGAGATTTATTCTCCGATAGGCAAGATAAAAAGTAATCACAAACATCTTCGTGTCATAGTTTGTGATTCCACAATATCTTGTTTAGCTACCATACGATTAAGATTATTGTGAGGTGATTGATATTTCTAGGTTGTTCTTCAGGAATATAAGTCCGGTATATCAAGTGGTTCATGTTCACCTTGATTTATCAAAAGACAGAACAAAACTCATAGGTTTATCTGTGGGAGACAGATTTATCCATACAATATACTTTTTTGTGTGACGCATATTTGTTAAGTCTTCCACTTTGGGTCGTAACAACTCTTAGTTGTGGGTGAGATCAACTAAGGGAATCAATTGTGTAGATTCCTGCTGGGATTCAACTACGTAAGGATAAACTGTACCTTGATCAGTGTGAGATTGGTTAGGGCTCAACTACATTCCAGTCCGAAGTTAACTTGAAGTAGGCTAGTGTCTGTAGCGTCTTAATACAGTGTGATGTTCAAATCTGGACTAGGTCCCGGGGTTTTTCTGCATTTGCGGTTTCCTCGTTAACAAAATTTCCGGTGTCTGTGTTATTTCTTTTCCGCATTATATTTTTTTATATAATAGAAATATCGCAGGTCGTGCGTAGTTCAATCAATTAGAGAATCCAACCTTTAGTTGTTGATTATATTGATTGACACTTGAACATTGGTCTTTGGTACCGTTCAAGTTGCTTCACATAATAATTAGACTCACGGATTTCTATCTGTTTGATTTGTTGATTACATTGTGAAACAGAGATACAACTCTTGGATATATTTCCATTGATTGAGTCTGACTGTCTAGTTGATTGTCTTGGAATTATATTGGAGTTTGTGCATACATATTGCTAAGAGAAATATTGGGTGTGGTTGTTGTACCCCTGCTTTTTCAATTGGTATCAGAGCAGACAAACACGTTGAAGACCTCGTAAGTCTGTGTTTGCAGCGATCTGACTCTATGAACATAAGTGTTATCTCCATAAATATACCACCAGTCTTCGATGGCTCGACTTACTTATAATGGAAAATTGTTATGTGTGCCTTTCTCAAAGCGCGTGGTTTTCAATCATGGGTTTATGTAGTTAATGGCTATGATCCTCTGGAAGTTACAGAAGACGATGTAACTGTTCCAAAGGATATTGGTAAATATGATGCTGCCGAGATTCTTGCTGCAAAACAAAATTCTGACGTATTAAATGCTATCATCCATGCCATTACCCCAGATCTTCAACACCGTGTGACTATGTTCACTAAGTATAAAGAAGCCTGGGATATCTTAGAAACTGTATTCGAAGGTAATACTTCTGAAAAGGAAGCTAGGATTCAAAACCTAAATTCTGATTGGGAAAACCTTCATATGGCTGACGAAGATTCATTTGATGAGTTTAATCACAAAATTTCTGAAATTTTTAATGCATCTTTTGCATGAGGTAAGACTATTCCTGAAAAGGACATTGTAATGAAAATTCTCAGATCGTTACCATCCAAATACAATTCTAAGAAGCATGCCATCGTTGAAGGAAATAACCTTAACACTCTTTCCAGAAACACCTTGGTTGGGAAGTTAAATATCTTTGATCATGAGCATACATCCAAACCTGGAAAGGGTGTTGCTTTGAAAGAACAAAAGAACACTAAATTACTTGATAAAAGTAAAAGTGTTGGCATCTCTGAAGATTATCCCTCTGAGACAGATTCATCAGAAGAGGATCTTGACAAGCCAGTCTCGTTGATCACAAGGCAATTTAGAGATCTTCTTTTGAAGAGAAATAAACGGTTCATCAGAGATAAACCTAAGTCAACAGTTAAACCTCATGATCGTGTTCCTCCTAAAAACAGGGGTACTGACGATACTGATGACGAGGATATGTCACAGTGCTTCAAGTGTAAAGGTTTTGGTCATTTTGCTAATGAATGTCCAAATCGTAAAAAGTACACTGGAAAACAAAGGTCTTGCTGCAACTCTTGATGAAATGTCTGATCAATATGATTTTAATGAAGACGAAAAATCAAGTGTTGCACTCTTCTGTGAGAATATTGACTTTGATAATTGTATCAATACGTTCATCAATCTCGATATTCTTCTGGGAGAAGCTTCAACCATCTTAGAGGATAAAATGGATTTCTCTTTTTCTACTGGAAATTCTATTTCTAATTTTTCAGGTTCTACCGTTTGTCTAGCAGCCTGCACAACTATGACGTCTGAACCATCCTCCATATTGACATGTTCTTATTGAACTCTCCAGTGTTTCAAGTACAAACATAAGATAATATATGTCAACAAACTTCAACGGAGAACAAATCGATTAGAAAACAAGCTCAAATTTGTTCAAAAGTCGACTGACGTATGTAATCTTATCTCTTCTCCAAAGAAGTTAATTTCCAAAGAAAAAATTAGACCATTAGAGAAAAGAATACGGTCTAAACAGTCTGTGAAACAGGGTTCTAAGAATTCCATTAAAGAAAGTTATGGTGGACAGATTATTGTTCACCCAGCACAACTTAATTGTGTTGGCTGTGTATCTTGTCTCATGTGCCTGGTGCAAAAAGAGACAAGAATGTGCACTCTTCGGGCTTTAAGAAAAAGGGAAAACAAATTTGTTTTTTTTTTCTTTTCTTTTTTGCCATTTTGGAATTCTTCCATCTTTTCATATCTAATTGATATTGAAAGGGCTTTCCCTATTTGATCAATAAAAGAGGGTTAAAATCGACTATTTTGTCTTCTTTAGGGATGAGAGTTGTGCGTACATGAATTATTTTAGTGTATAAAGGTTCCGTAACCCTACATTCTTTTTTCCTTCTCTAGAAAATTATTTTTATTACAATATGAATGACACAGATGGACTGAGATGTCAGTTTTGGCCGAGCAATGGTGCTTGGTACGCAAGAGAGAGTTTGCGTAGGCTAAAAATCACGGGTACACCACATGCATATGCTGAAAACTTCCTTGCATTGGTGCAAGAAGTACGTGGCATGAGTGAAGAAGATCAGATGTTCCAATTTCTGAGTGGCGTGAGTTCGTTGGTTATTACTGAACTCAAGGGGCGCAAAATTCAGAGTATC
This sequence comes from Papaver somniferum, assembly GCF_003573695.1. Classification (NCBI taxonomy): domain Eukaryota; kingdom Viridiplantae; phylum Streptophyta; class Magnoliopsida; order Ranunculales; family Papaveraceae; genus Papaver; species Papaver somniferum. The sequence goes on from NC_039368.1 coordinate 38,460,027, forward strand.
CAGATGGTTATTCAAGCGATAAGAGAACTTACTAGTTGCGCAACAACTGAAGATGTGCAAAGCTGTGAAGGTGAGGCCAAAGGAAAGGAAAAGTCTGAAGTCAGTAAGCGTAAGCATGATCCAAAGGAAGATGAATTATTCCCTTCATCCCGAAAGTATAAGGGATGTTTCATTTGCAAAGGTTTACATTTCGCTAGAAGCTGTCCACTCAAGGCGCAACTCAATGCATCAGTTGGGGATGACTATGGGAGTCATTCTAACAAGACTCATGAATGCCGAAGTGAAGGTTCAAGGAAGAGACCACGCAGCGAAGTTTTTGCTCACTTCGACAAAGGTAGAAACTAACCTAGAACAAGTAGTAGTGTTGTTGTCTCCACTGGCAACACTTGGTACCATAAAACATGGTGTTTTCTGAGCTTGTTTTATGTATTTTTAGTTGTTGGTTGTTACAAACTTTGTGTGTAGAGTTTGGTTGTACAGACTTTTATTTGAGTCTTCAATTATGTATATACTTTGCTTTGGTGTGAGCAAGTTGCTTTGTTAATGAAGTTTTATCTTTCCGAAAGTGATCAGTGGATCAATCATGTAATGGTAAATGGTCTTGTTATGTAAGAGCAGTAATAAATGAAGGTGTTTTCATTTATAAATTCTTTCCTCTTTATTTACGATGTAAAGCTAGTTCATGGGGAGATGTTGCAGTATCATACTTAGCCTAATGTATGCAGTAGCAAGACAAGTCGAAAGCTAATAAGCAAAGCATAGGACAAGGGTCCTACTTGATGTAAAAGTGATATTGCTATTTGGGGATTGCAATATGGCACGACGGCAGATGGGCGACGACAATTCAAGCAATATAACAAGATAGAAATCACATCATCAACAAGCATGAGTTGGGTAGAACTCATGGCCAAGTGAAAGACGCACACTTTCCAGGTGAACGAGCAATACAGTTCAAAGGAATAGTTGGAGACCTATTGGCTTTGAAGGTATGGCGTATGGACAGCTAAAAGGTTAGCTATGTTATATCCAAAACATAGTTAGTCACAGTTGCGGAGATGGAATGTGAAACTCAGTATTTCTGCTTTAGCGAGTTAGGCAAAGAAAACTTGCAATTCCAGTTTGGATATGCAAAATGGCATAAGTATGAAGAGTTTATACTTAGTGGCCACATTCAGAGAAATGATTTCTTGAATGGTGTTTTCAAAAACGGAATTTGGAAAGGCATGCAATACTAAGTCCGGGTGTTCTATGCAAAGGAAACCCCTATGCACTTTGTGACATGCTTAACGGAGAGCATGAAGGACAACAATCCAATCCAAGTGCCAGCAAAATTAATTGGAAGTGAAGCCGAGTCGTTTATAAGTCCTTGTCATGTTGAGTTAGATGCAAAAGGCAAATTCGGGAGGCGAAAGGTTATGACAATGATCGTAGTGATCAGTTTGAGTAGAATCATTCTGTACGTACACTTAGGCGTAAATGATTCGAGGAGAAATTCAGGCCTAAAGAGAATTGGCTAAGATAAATTTCAGGTTTGCATTTGGGTATTGATGCATGATTTGAGTAGTAGTTCGCGTAGTGCACAACGTTGAGATGTGGCTCAAGTGGATGCTATCAGTGACAAAGCAGTAAAGATAAGTGATGCTGATGCTATGACATGAAAGTTGGAAGACGTCATAGTGTGAAAGCCAGCAATGGTTGCTTAATTTCAGAAAAGGTTCTGAGAGTGCATACATCGAAGTTAAGACAAGTATAGTGTTTATACTGGGTCGCGTTCAACGAGGGCGTTGAACGGATTAGGTGGGGAAGATCTATGACCGGTCCGGCAAGTGAGCATAATGATTGTGCGTCATAATGTTGTAGGCCAAGTTAGTGTTCAGCCATAACGGCGCAATGCAAAGCCATAATAACGGTATACTGTATAGACTGTCAAGTGCTAAGAATGACATAACCCTACAGGTCCAGTGAAGCGCAAAGGTAGCGCTACACTGTTGTTAGTGGGTGAAAACAGTTTCTGATGTTTTTGGTAATTTCGTGTGTGGATAAGAAACGAGTCTAAACCCTAAACAATGTACTGCACGGGAGTACTTTTGGTTCGAGAGTTCAATCTGTACAATCCTGGCCTAGACCAAGAAATGGCCGTTCCAGGCTTGCTTCGGTCACAAAGTGAAGGAGAAGGGTTGGTCTTAGGGAGGGAAGCGAAGAAAGCGTCGAGACCAGAATAGTTGATTCTGGAAGTGTGGGTGTTTCATGACTTGTATCAGAAAATTGAACTGGCTATCTGAATGAAAAGATATCAGATGATTTCTGGATGTTGTATTCTTCTCCTGTTGTTTTTTCTGGAAGTATTCTTCTCCTAACCAAAACTTGTTTTTTTTGGTGGAAAATAGGTGAGACCTATTTATACAAGTCGCAACAAAACGTACCCTGGTCTCGTGGGAAGTGGAAACGATTGAGTGGTGGAAGAAGGGAGTAACAGGTAACGCCTGGAATTTATGTTTCCATAATGAAAGATACATTTACACCATTACTTCTTGCCATTACTAACCGTCCTGCTTTATGACACTTTCTGTAACGGGCGTATTGCACGCCGCACGCTGTAAACTGCCAGACCAATACCCTAATGAGTATCCCAAAGTTTGTGACATGTTTTGATGTCTCGAGTGTTTTCGTGGAAAACATATAACACTTTGCTACGTGTGGCATGTCGTAGGTAAATAACATATGTGATGCTAGGCTCGTTTTTGCTAGTCGCCTAGCTGAACGACTCAGTGGCGAATTTTGATACCTGAGATTACATTTCATGAGGAAGAGTGGCCATTGATTATGGCCGCATCTTGTTGTATAATGAAGTAGCGCCATTGGCATAGTAGCGCCTGGTGGAGCCATGGCATAACGGCATGCTAGTGGCTGTGGCATGGCGGCATGCCAGTGGCCGTGGCATAGCGTCATGCTAGTAGTTGTGGTATAGCGGCATGCTAGTAGTTATGGCATGGTGGCATGCCATTGGCCGTGGCATAACGACATGCTAGTACCCGTGGCATAGCTGCATGCTAGTATCTGTGGCATGGTGGCATGCCAGTGGCCGTGACATAGAAACATGCTAGTATCCATGGCATGGTGGCATGCCAGTGGCGGTGGCATAATGACATGCTAGTATCCGTGGCATGGTGGCATGCCAGTGGCCACGGCATAGCGACATGCTAGTAGCCGTGGCATGGTGGCATGCCAGTGGTCGTGGCATATCGACATGCTAGTAGCCTTGGCATGGAGGCATGCTAGTAGTTGTGGCATGGTGGCATGCTAGTGGCTGTGGCATATAAGAGCGACATGCTAGTATCTGTGGCATGCTAATGGATGTGGCATAGTAGCATGTCACTGGCAAGGCCACGTCTGTAGTGTTGTAGCATGGCCAAGGTTAGGGATTGGCGCCGTGGACAAGGCTAGGGTTTGGCACTGTGGCCGAAATTAGGCGTCGTGGCCAGACTGGGATTTGATGCCGTGGCCAAAGGGTTTTGTGGCATGGTCGCTCAAAAGTTGCCACAAGATTGTTATTTTGGTGGCGAACTTGGATGGCTGAGATTGCATCCCAGGAGGAAAGGTAATCGTCGATCATGGCTACCTTAAATTGGCAGTGGCGCCTTTAACTTGTGCTAGCGGTATTGCGGCATGGATGGCATGGATCGTGCATGCCTTTAACACGATTGCGCGCGTAGCCATAGCCACTGAAATTTTGGCACGTTGGTGTGGAAGTCTTGCCTAAATTAGGGTTTGGTTTGTCGAAACCCTAATTAGCCTATATGGCACGTCGCATGGGGTGAGTGGCCATGTTTGGCAAGTTTGGCATGTGCATCTGGCATGTGTGCCTGGTATGTGTGTTTGGCATGCTGGTGCATTTTTGGGAAGCCAATTGGCTTTGCGGTCATCTGGCGCGATTTCTTTCTTTTCAACACTGTGCCGAGTTTAAAGTAACCTGATTGGTTAATGTAAGAGGGCCGTCCAGGCATGGGCGTGGATACACTTCTGTGTGAATGCGGTGGATTTAAAGCGACCTGATTGGTCGATGGAAAGTGGGGCCGACAAGCTAGGGCGTTGCCACACTTCCAGTGCGCTGTGGAGGATTTAATCGCCTAGTTTGGCTAAGCATAGTTTTTCGACCAACGGGGTCTAGTGTACTGCGCGGGGTGCGAAACCCTAATTTTGCAAATTAGTCGGGTTTATGAGTTTTTTTGTGAGTTATCACAACAATTGGCTGGATTTCGTGTGCTGCCATAAAAATCCTTATCTACAGAATGCAGTGTGCTTTCCGTCTGAGCATTTCGTGCGATGGCCTTAACTTTGGTACTTGGAGGTTCATGCTACTCCGCTGCGAGTGAACACAAATCCGTCATGCCATACCGATATTAAGGGTTCTGCCGGGGAACATAGCACAAGAAAGTACTCAGTGAGTCTTGTATTGGCGAGGTGATGGAATTTACAGAGCGTTTGGGATGGTTGCTACATTCGCCAGTCTGTATAAATTTCATGTAAATATATTGAATGGCTCAATAAATATGCTGGTGGAGAGGTTATCACTCACGACACCGTTTCCTTGCAGAGTGACGTCAGATGTAAGGTATTACGATTTTAACCCTAAGCTAGAAACCACCATCAACATTAAGTCCCCTGCTTATCACGTAACAGTGGCATTGTTGCGGGGAAGCATGAGATGGTGACAGACAAGAGTAAAATAGAAAGAACAAGATGTGAAGAGATTGCCAAGGAAATTCAGCTAACCATTGGTGGAAGGCATGAGGAATCTGTGATCCTTGTGTTGGCAGCTTTTGCATAAATTCGTCTTAGCCGTGGGGTGTTGGCACCTGTGCGGCGTCTTTGGCTACTGGTTAAGGAATGGTTCATGGCACTGATGGCTAAGGCATTGGTTAGGACGCAGTTGGAGTTGGCTTGGGCTGCGGATGACACTTGTAAGGAGCGGAAAAGTTGGCGCTGAGAAGGATGCAAGCTGTTGGTGATGGCTAGGGCGTGGAGCCGTTGGCGTTGCTGGCTTGGCTTGTCTTGGCCGTGATGCTGCTGGCTTGGCTTGACCGTGGAGCCGTCGGCACTGCTGGCTTGGCTTGGCTTGTCCATGACGCTGCTGGATCGGCTTGGCCGCGGAGATGATGTTGTCTTTGGCGTGGAGCCGTTGGCGTTGCTGGCTTGGCTTGGACGTGACGCTGGTGGGATGGATTGGCTTGGCCGTGATGCTGCTGGCTTGGCTTGGCCGTGGAGCCGTCGGCGCTGGCTTGTCTTGGACGTCTTCTTGCATGGTTAATGCCTTTGTAGAAAGGAGAATACATTCCAGGTACGCGTCCACGCCAGGGTTCCGAGCTAGGAAACATATTCCTCCTTTGAATGTTTGACCGTTTTTTTTTTAATCTTCATTAGGGTTTCGACGAGATATTTCATTGAGGATGATTTTTTGGCTGTCATGTAGGATCATCGCGTTTGCTCAGCATCCGTTTCTCTCTAGGGTTTCCACTGTATATATGCTGGTGAAACTGTATCATCCTTCCTAGTTCAAGGCAGAGGTTTCTCTTGTTGAATCCATATTTCTTTCATCATGTCGAGCAGAAGCGAATCATCCTTGAGCCGTCCAGATTCTTCAGTCAAGCGCACTGGTCTGGCTCATGCGACAATTCCCCCATCCGGATTATCCGAGTCAAGAAGATCATACCGGTATGCTTTAGTTAACCAATAGATATTTGTTTATTATTGCTGGCGAGTGACGAAGGGAGACTTTCTTTTGCGCAGAGATATCCAACTGGGACATGTGTGACCGTCATTGATGATGATGATATGACCGCCCCCTTCTTCAACCCGAGCACACCGACCGCTCCTGATCTGAAAATGCTGATTTGGATATCTCTTGCCATGAATATCCCAATGCAGGCTTGTCATTTGAAATCCGCATGAAGTGTTTATCATCTAGCTACCGAAGCATCGGTAAATTCTTAATGCGAAAGGAATTCGTGACTCTGTCTACGAAAATATGGAGAAGATATGGCCATATTTACACCAGGAACGTGGTGAAGCATTGTTCGTCGGCTTTGGTTACCACAGTGAATTGTCTCCTGCCTATGATTGTTGAAATGGAAGGCACATCCATCTGCGACGTCACGGAATCAACTATTGAAAGGTGGGAAAACATGGTGTCTACCTATGAATCCCTTGAGTTTAATGTAAGTTGGCTACGACATCACTTGACATTGTGAAGGTTGGCAGAGCCAGTATTCTTTCCAACGTCGTTCCTGCCAAAAAAGCCATTTTAGAAGAGGAGAAGGCTCTGGCTATAGAATCCCAAAAGGTGGAAAAGGCTATATAGGACTTGAAGAGCAGGACTGAAAGATATCAAAACAGGTTGAAGATGATGCTTTCAAGGAATTACAATATATTGGACGGGATTTTCTGAGTTATGAAGTTGTGAGACGCCTGGCTTTCTTTCCGGTCTCCAACATATGTATTTTTTTTGTACTGTTTTTTGGAGAAATAAGATAATTTTCATTAGTATGCTTTGACTAAATGAAATTTGATAACTGGGATGTGAAGGAAACAGAAAAATGCCTAGCTAGTTGTGCTATGAGACGACGATAGGTGAGGTAAGGGTTACGCGTAATATGCCTTGAGCCATTTTCCATTGATGACTGTTTCCAATCTACCTCCATATTTCTTGACAACCTTGTAGTATCCACTGTTATATTCTTTGGTGACTACATAAGGCCCTTCCCATTTTGGGTAGAATTTTGGTGCTGACATGTCTTGTTGGATGTGTTTGGCGGTCTTCAACACCAGATTACCTACTTGAAAAACTCGAGGTTTCACAGCTTTGTCGTATGCTCGGGAAATTCTATTTCTGTATGCTTGCGCGTGATTCTATGCTTTAGCTCTTCTGGAATCCAAAGTGTCTAGCTCCGCTACCCTGGCATTTGCTGTTTCAGCTTCATTCCATTGAACTCCGCTTGCTTTGACAATCCTAGACGATGGGATTTTAAATTCTGCCGGGAGAATGGCGTCTGCGCCGTGGACGAGGGAATAGGGGGAGGCGCCAGTAGAGCTCCTTGGTGATGTCCGATATTCCAAAAGCGCCATTGGCAGTTGTTCGTGCCATGTCCGAGGGTTATCGTGCAATGTCCGGCTGAGGATTCAAATTAGAGTCTTGTTGGTGCTTTCGGCCTGCCCATTCCCTTGGGGGTAGTAAATAGTGTAGAAGACTTGTTTAATTCCATATTCTTCAAATAACTCCCGTACCTTCTTGTTGGCAAAAGGAGTGCCATTGTCGGTGATGATGTGTTTGGGCACACCAAAACGACAAATGATATATTCCTTAATGAATGTTGTAATTGTGGCTCCAGTAGTCCCTCGTAAAGGGATGGATTCGACCCATTTGGTGAAATACTCTGTTGCGGTTATTATATACTCATGCTGATTTGATGACGGCGGTTTGATTTTCCCAATGATTTCGAGTCCCCAACTATAAACGTCCATGGACTACTTACCGAATGCAGGGGAGTAGAGGGTGCGTGGATAAGATTTCCATGAATTTGACATTTATGGCATCTTTGAACAAAAGCAGCTGCATCATCTTCCATGGTCGACCAGTAGTATCGCTCGTGTATTTGGAGAAACAACTTCTTTTTCCCTTGGTGCTCGCCTTCGTGCATTTCTTTCAGCATGATTGGGATTTCTGCCTCGTCCAGGCGTCGTAACAAATCTCTTCCAAAACTTTTTCGATACAAGATTCCTTCATGGAATATGAATCTCTTGGATCTTTGTTTCATCTTGGTTGCGTCTTTCTTGCTTGCAGGGAGTATGTTGATAGACACATTTTTATGTCCGATTTGTCTCGATTCTATATATTGTTAGGGCTCATTTTTGTACTTATTATGGTGTTTTATTTATTTGTAGGTATTTTTGGCTAATAAACATTTTTAGAAAAAATTGGCTCGAAAAGTTGTCGGAAAGCACCCGAAGGACATTTTCGGACTCTCACTTTGGATAAGGGGTAACATAGTTACTAAGGGGCATCCCATTTCCAGGAAGTTTCTAATCACACCCCTACTATGGATAAGAGGCAACCATCTTCAACATTTCAAAAACCATGTTTTTGGCTGGAAAATAGTGCAGTGAAGAACAGTTTTGGCAATCGTGTTTTGGAGGAGTTTGAGGTCGATTAAGCCTCTGATTTTCATAGGATATACTCCTTATGGGTCTAGGAATCTGATATGGGTGTTTAAATCGATTAGACTGGGCTCAATCGACGGGTTTTTCTCACAACAGAAAATATGGAAAGTCACGTGTGTGACCTGTTTTAGAGAATTTTAGAGAGATTAAAGCGTTGTAAACCTTCCCAAAGATTTGTATCTATCTAAGGAAGAGATAAGAATAAAAAGGAAAGCTCAGAAACGCGTAGAAATCCTAAAACAAGGAATTGCCGCAACTTGGCCGTGAAGAGAAGGAAAGAGATTTTGGAAGATTTGGGAGAGATTTAATCGGTATTTTTGATATAAATAGATGTCTTGGGTCATATAGAAGAGGTGTCGAGAGTTTGGGAACCTAAGGAGAGCCAGAGAAGAAGAAATCAGAGCTTTACCAAACTCTGTTTCTGTTGCTGCTGCAGAAGAAGAAGAACGCGAAGAACATTGATGCACGGTAAACAGTCGCAGAATAGTGTCGTTGTTTAACAGCTGAAGAACATTAAGCTGTTCAGGGAAGTCGTATTCTAGGGTCTTAAAATCAGTGACAAAGCAACAGTTTTTCTGTAACATTTCCATTGTAACAGCTGTTTTGCAACACCAATAAACTGTTGCAAACAGTTTGTGTTATTAGTTTTCACTCTTTTGATCATCTTTTGAGCAACAAACACATATTTTGAGATCATGATTAATATGAGGAGCTAAACCCCATTGCTAAGGCGATAGAGGAAGCTATTTTCCCAACAAGAAGTGGTATGTTCTATTTTATATTTTTATTTGCAATAAGTATATGATTATTTGCCTTGGACTATTATTGAATATGATTTTTATTTGAGTGATTGTGATCTATTTTGATGGAGTATGCTTAGTTTTAAGACTTTTTATGATTCATAATTGGTATTTACAATTATTACTTTTGAAAATCTACTTGTTGCAATATTTTAGAATCAAATTAAACAAGAAAATTGCATAAATATAAATATTGGTTTAATCACTTTGAACTTGGAAAATAGTGGAATCTTAGCCTCAGTGTTTCTTTTAGTATTGATATCATCTTTGATTGAGTTTGCTATAATTTTTATTGAGTTTTCTATTTTAATATTAGAATTTAAGTCTAATTAATATCCATCACAAGTCTGAGAATCGAACCACTTTTACCACTATCTACAAATCACATCAATTTGGAAAGGTTCAATGATTTATTATCCCAGTGTCCTCATCATGGTTTAGAAAAGGTTAGGCTAGTTCAGATCCTTTATGAGGGTTTAGATTATTCCACAACGACCATGGTTGAGTCTCTATGCACTGGTGGATTTGAAAACCAAACTGTTGATGCAGCGATGGAATTTTTTAATGAAATAGCCGAAAAAACCCAGCAATGGGAAAATAGTAGGGGACCCCAGAAAACAATTCTTTTAAGTAGAGGAAACGTTAATAGGGTAGAAGGAGGCTATGAATTAGATGCCAAAATTGTTGCTATAGCAAAAAGGTTAGAAGCCTTAGAAGTGGGCCAGACTAGTGGTAGAGTGGAGCCTTTTTGGGAAGGCCAGAATGTTGAAGAGAAGGCCAATGCTCTTTATAATAACACTAGATTTGATAACCGTCAAAAGATTGACCTATATTCAGAAACCTATAATCCTGGTTAGAGAAACCATCCGAACCTTTCGTGGTCTAAGGGCCAAAGTCAAGGTCAGTTTAGTAATTCTAATGCTCCCCCAGGTTTTGGCTATACTAAGAATCCTTCAGGACTAGCTCAGTTTCAGAATCAGTCAGATAAGAAAATCCTAAGTTTAGAGGAATCTCTCGCCTTGTTAACTCAGCAAACTGCAAAATTCCAGTTATCCGTAGAACAGAGTCTACAAGCTAGTAACAAGATAAGACAAGAAAATAGTCAGGCTATTTCCGAGTTAAAAACCCAGGTTGGTCTGATAAGTGATTCTTTGAGAGAAAAAGGTAAGTTTCCTAGTCAAACACAACCCAACCTTAGAGGAGTTCATGAATTAGGTGCAAAACCATCGAATCAATTGAATGCTGTTAGAACCCTTAGAAGTGGTAGAGTTGTAGACAATAAGGTAACCATGCCCGATAGTGAATATACTGTAGTTCACCCCTCAGGATCTCACCTCTCAGGACCAGTAGCTGAAGAGACTGATAAAGTTTCTGATGATGTGAATTCGGTTCCTGAAAGGTCTGATTTTAGGCCTAGAGTCCCATTTCCTCAGCTATTAGTACCAACAAGGAAGGAATCGAACTTTAATGACATAGTGGAGGTTTTTAAGCAAGTTACCATAAACCTTCCCTTATTAGATGCAATTAGGCAAATTCCTGCTTATGCCAAGTTCCTTAAGGATATGTGTACGCGAAAGCGAAAACTTAGCGTCCATAAGAAAGCCTTTTTAGCTAGTCACGTAAGTTCAATCATTCAGAACACCACAACTCCAAAGTACAAAGACCCGGGTTCTCCTACCATTGCTTGCACAATAGGTAACTTCCGGGTAGAAAAATCTTTACTTGACTTAGGAGCCAGTGTGAACTTACTTCCATTCCATGTATACCTACAGCCAGGACTTGGTGAAATAAAACCTACTCAGATAACACTGCAGTTAGCTGATAGGTATGTTAAAATCCCTCGAGGTGTTATCGAGGATGTTCTTATTGAGGTCGACAAGTTTATTTATCCAGTGGATTTCGTGGTCCTAGATACCCAACCTGTCCCTGACCCAGAGAACCAGATACCTGTGATTTTTGGTCTCCCATTTTTAGCTACGTCTAATGCGATCATTAACCGTTGAAATGGTGTGATGAGTTTATCTTTTGGTAATATGACTATGGAGATGAACATTTTTAATGTCAGTAAGCAACCTCATGAGCTAGATGACACATGTGTTGAGGAGGTGAACATGATAGAAGCCTTAGTTCAGGAGTCATTACTAAACATCTTGTCTGAAGACACATTAGAAAGTTGTCTATCCCATTTTGGTTTAGATTTTGACGACGATAACACTATTGAACAGGTGAATGCTCTATTAGATTCTACCCCTGTGTTAGACACTGATAGATGGAAAGCTAGGTTCGAACCGTTACCAGTTTCTGAGACTACCCTAATTTCTTCTTTAGAAGATCCCCCAAAGTTGGACCTTAAACCACTACCCGATACTCTAAAGTATGTGTTTTTAGGCCCATCTGAGACTTTACCTGTGATTGTAGCTTCCAATTTGGATAGTGATCAGGAAAGTAGGCTAGTAAATGTACTTCAAGACAATAAGGAAGCTTTAGGGTGGACTATAGCAGACATTAAGGGTATAAGTCCTACTGTGTGTATGCATCAGATTCATTTAGAGGAAGACTCCAAACCTTCTAGGGAGATGCAACGTCGACTGAACCCTAACATGAAAGAGGTAGTTCGAAAAGAGGTGCTTAAGTTGTTAGATGCGGGTATTATTTACCCAATTTCAGACAGTAAGTGGGTCAGCCCTGTTCAGGTTGTCCCCAAGAAATCAGGTATCACTGTAGTCCAGAATGATAATAATGAATTAATCCCAACCCGAGTGACCACGGGATGGCGTGTGTGTATTGACTATAGGAAATTGAACAAGGTCACAAGGAAGGATCACTTTCCCCTTCCTTTTATCGACCAAATGCTAGAGCGATTAGCTGGACATAGTCACTATTGCTTCTTAGATGGCTACTCCGGTTATAATCAGATCGTTATTGCCCCAGAAGACCAAGAGAAAACCACTTTTACCTGTCCCTTTGGTACCTTTGCGTATAGACGCATGCCTTTCGGGCTATGTAATGCCCCTGCAACTTTTCAGCGTTGTATGATGAGCATATTTTCTGATATGGTAGAACGGTTCTTAGAGGTCTTTATGGATGATTTTTCAGTGTTTGGTTCATCTTTCGATGAGTGCTTGCATCATTTGACATTAGTGTTGACTAGGTGTAAGGAAAAAATTTAGTGCTTAATTGGGAAAAATGCCATTTCATGGTTAAATCAGGAATTGTATTAGGGACATCGTCTCTTCAAAGGGTATAGAGGTAGACAAAGCCAAAGTTGACCTTATTAAGACTTTACAGGTCCCAAAAACCGTAAAAGATATTAGGTCATTCCTAGGGCATGCAGGTTTTTACCGTCGATTCATTAAGGATTTTAGCTTGATTTCTAGACCTCTTTGCAATTTGCTTGCAAAAGATGTTAAGTTTGTCTTTGATGATGCTTGTTTAGAGGCTTTTGAGAAGCTTAAAACTTTACTCACTACTGCCCCGATAGTCCAGGCACCTAACTGGAACCTACCCTTTGAGATTATGTGTGATTCTTCAGATTATGCTATAGGCGTCGTTTTAGGACAACGAGAAAAAAATTACTTCATGTGATTTATTATGCTAGCAAAACTCTGAATGATGCCCAAATGAACTACACAACTACCGAGAAGGAACTTTTAGCCATCGTGTTTGCCTTGGATAAGTTTAGGTCCTACCTATTAGGTTCTAAGATCATAATCTATACAGATCATGCTGCTTTGAAATACCTTTTATCTAAGAAGGATACCAAACCTAGATTGATTAGATGGATCCTATTGTTACAGGAATTTTCCCCAGACATTAGAGACAAAAAGGGTGCAGAAAATGTAGTAGCAGATCACTTGTCTAGGCTAGTTGTTAGTTCCCCTAGTGATTCCCTTCCTATAAGGGATAGCTTTCCTGATGAACAATTGTTCCTGTTTCCCAATCACCTTGGTATGCAAATATAGTGAATTATCTTGTTACTGGTCGAACCCCTCAACATTGGGGTAAGCAAGATCGTTCTAGGTTTTTAGCCGAGGTTAAGCATTTCTTTTGGGACGATCCTTATCTGTTTAAGTATTGTCCGGACCAGATTATTAGGAGATGTGTATCTGAGAGTGACCAGTCTAGTATTATCTCCTTTTGTCATGAACATGCATGTGGGGGTCATTTTAGTGCTAAGAAGACTGCTGCTAAGATTTTGCAGTGTGGATTTTACTGGCCTTCGTTGTTTAAAGATTCCCATAGTCATTGTGTTTCTTGTGAGCGTTGCCAGAAGTTAGGAACCATTTCCCGTAGAAATATGATGCCTTTGAACCCTATTTTAGTGATTGAGGTCTTTGATGTGTGGGGCATTGATTTTATGGGTCCATTTCCTATTTCGTTTGGTTATCTTTACATACTTGTCGTGTATGTGTCTAAGTGGGTTGAGGCGGTTCCGTGTAGAAAAATGACCACAGGGTCGTAGTCCAGTTTTTGAAAGAGAATATACTTACACGTTTTGGTACGCCGCGAGCTATAATTAGTGATGGAGGTTCACACTTTTGTAATAGACCGTTTTCTTTTAATGAAACAATACGGTATTACCCATAAAGTAGCAACCCCATATCACCCTCAGACTAGTGGTCAGGTAGAGGTTTCCAATAGGGAAATTAAACGTATTCTAGAGAAAACAGTTAATCCAAATAGGAAAGACTGGTCGTCGAGGCTTACTGATGCCTTATGGGCTTACCGTACTGCGTTTAAGACACCCATTGGAATGTCACCTTATCGTTTAGTGTTTGGCAAGGCATGTCACCTGCCTGTTGAGTTAGAGCATCGAGCCTATTGGGCTATTAAGAACTTAAACTTTTCACTTGACAAGGCAGGAGCTCAAAGAAAGCTCCAGCTCAATGAGTTGGACGAGATTCGTAGAGATGCATACGATAGTGCTAAGGAGTATAAGAACAAAATGAAACTTGTGCATGATAGGAATATTTTACGAAAGTCATTTTCTCCAGGTCAAAAAGTTCTTCTGTATGACACTCGTTTGCATCTATTCCCCGGGAAGTTGCGCTCTCGGTGGACCGGTCCTTTTTGGTCCGTACTGTTTTTCCTCATGGCGCTGTTGAGATTGAGACACCAGATGGTAGTAGTTCTTCGAAGGTTAACGGTCAGCGATTGAAGCCCTTTTTAGAGCCTTTTCCTACAGGTGATGTTGAGGAGGTCCCTCTGGAGGACCCTGTTTACCTTGATTGACCGTCGAGGCGATTTTGTATGTTGTATAATATTTTTGTAGGTTTTTGGTTACACTTCACCCAGGTACTATCTTTCCGACTTCTCTTTTTACTATTTCCTCATGTTACTTATATTTTTGGTACTGTTCTTTGATTAGAAACATTGAGGACAATGTTAGATTTAAGTTTGGGGGTGGGGTAGAACTTTTTGTTACCTTTTCGTTGCAATAAATAAACTCCAGAGCCTAGAAATTTATCCCTATTAAGGATGGCACTAACCAATCTAAGTGGATGGAAGCATTTTGGTTGTAGGAGTTGAGGAACCAAAATGGCAACATCTAAAGAGTCTATTCATAAAAGCACAGAGCTCAGGTGTTAGAAATAACATGATAGTTTCACCATATCTCGTTGAGTCCTTTTCACTTCTGTTTTTATTTTGTTTTGTTTTTAAACTATGTTTCTCTAAGTGATTAGGTGGGGCTCACGATTCAAGTTGTTACCAATGCTAGGGTGAATTAGAGTCATTGAGATACAAAAAAAAAAAAAAAAGACCAGACCATCAGACCAACTGGAATAAATTCAATAAAGTCGACCACTGGAACCCTTGTATATGCCAGTTGTGTTGACTTAGAGTTAGTATTATCAACCACTGTTACCCTTGTATATGCCAGTGTGTTGATATTAGTCAGACCGGTATCTCAGTCCATTAGGATAGGTTCATTTTGGCGGAGGCCTTCAGACAGATATGAGAAACACCGTTCACCTAGTAAACATCAAAACCATCTATGTTTTTCTATATCCATCTTCTTGATCTATCCATGTGATTAGTTTTGACTCCGGATATTGATGTCCATAGTGCGACTATCTGAGTAGAGCTCTGTCACTTCATATGAATTTTAGTATGCTTGAGTGAAAACTCGTGTACAACAATTGGAATTTCGCATCAGGGTACTTCCTCCTGTAGTCAATAAGTATGCCAACCAAGGAGATTCTTCAGTGCCTTCCAAGGTTCTGTGTAGATAGTTAGGGTCTGGAGTATAAAGGTTTTGTGGGTATACCTCTGGTAAGCCCTCCGGAGACAACACTCCGCCACTAGGGAAACCTAGGGGTTTAAAGGCTTATTGCGTACGCTAAATGCAATCGACGATGCCTACAACATAGGTTTGGGGGTATTTGATAGACAAATTTTTATGTCCAATTTGTCTCGATTCTATATATTGTTAGGGCTCATTTTTGTACTTATTATGGTGTTTTATTTATTTGTAGGTATTTTTGGCTAATAAACATTTTTGGAAAAAATTGGCTCGAAAAGTTGTCGAAAAGCACCCGGAGGACATTTGCTATTCGGACTCTCACTTTGGATAAGGGGTAACCTAATTTCTAAGGGGCATCCCATTTCCAGGCAGTTGCTAATCGCACCCCTACTCTGGATAAGGGGCAACCATCTTCAACATTTCAAAAACCATGTTTTTGGCTGGAAAATAGTGCAGTGAAGAACAGTTTTGGCAATCGTGATTTGGAGGAGTTTGAGGTCGATTAAACCTCTGATTTTCATAGGATATACTCCTTATGGGTCTAGGAATCTGATATGGGTGTTTAAATCGATTAGACTGGGCTCAATCGACGGGTTTTTCTCACAACAGAAAATATGGAAAGTCACGTGTGTGACCTGTTTTAGAAAATTTTAGAGAGATTAAAGCGCTGTAAACCTTCCCAAAGATTTGTACCTATCTAAGGGAGAGATAAGAATAAAAAGGAAAGCTCAGAAACGCGTAGAAATCCTAAAACAAGAAATTGCCGCAACTTGGACGTGAAGAGAAGGAAAGAGATTTTGGAAGATTTGGGAGAGATTTAATCGGTATTTTTGATATAAATAGATGTCTTGGGTCATATAGAAGAGGTTTCTAGAGTTTGGGAACCTAAGGAGAGCCAGAGAAGAAGAAATCATAGCTTTACCAAACTCTGTTTCTGCTGCTGCTGTTGCTGAAGAAGAAGAACGCGAAGAACATTGACGCACGGTAAACAGTCGCAGAATAGTGTCGTTGTTTAACAACTGAAGAACATTAAGCTGTTCAGGGCAATCGTATTCTAAGGTCTTAAAATCAGTGACAAAGCAACAGTTTTTCTGTAACAGTTCCATTGTAACAGCTGTTTTGCAACACCAATACACTGTTGCAAACAATCTGTGTTATTACTTTTCACTATTTTGATCATCTTTTAAGCAACAAACACATATTTTGAGATCATGATTAATATGAGGAGCTAAACCCCATTGCTGATGCGATAAAGGAAGCTATTTTTCCAACAAAAAGTGGTATATTCTATTTTATCTTTTTATTTGCAATAATTATATGATTATTTGCCTTGAACTATTATTGAATATGATTTTTATTTGAGTGATTGTGATCTATTTTGATGGAGTATGCTTAGTTTTGAGACTTTTGATGCTTCATGCTTGGTATTTACAATTATTACTTTTGAAAATATACTTGTTGCAATATTTTAGAATCAAATTAAACAAGAAAATTGCATAAATATAAGTATTGGTTTAATCACTTTGAACTTGGAAAATAGTGGAATCTTAGCCTCAGTGTTTCTTTTAGTATTGATATCATCTTTGATTGAGTTTGCTATAATTTTTAGTGAGTTTTGTATTTTAATATTAGAATTGAAGTATAATTAATATCCTTCACAAGTCTGAGAATCGAACCACTTTTACCACTATCTACAAATCACATCATATGTTGTCGCGAAGATAACTTATGTACGGATTTTTCCAGTCCCCAGCATGGTTAACAGAAAAAAAAAACTTCCAATTGATGTGGCGGTGCTTGGAAATTGGAGCAAGATCCTTGGAGCATCGAGATTGAGTCTCCATTTCTGGCCAGTAGTAGCCAAGGCATTGCAGGCGACGATAAAGTGTTACCACCAACGTTTGTCCGCAAATTTCGCTATGAATACGATTAAGCTGTTGTTGTGCCTCTTAGTCTCCGATGCATATTGACAGGGAACCATCTGATTTACGGTGGTACAACATCCCGTGAAGCATGAAGAAGTTTTGCAAGGTCTTGAGACTGACCTTTCCTTGGGAGAGCGAGCTGTTAAGCGCTTGGATAATCGGTGTTCTCCAGTCGTTGTCCTCAGTCTCCTCAGGTTGCGAGAGCCATGTCAAAGCTATGGTTCGTATCTTCACTGTCAAGGTTTCCTCTAAACCTTCGAACTGCATCTTCGATGCTAACGCGGATAGGCAATCAACATGTTTGTTGCTGCCGCGACCAACATGTGTTATGGTCGCATAGGCGAAGTAATTTAGCATCCTTTGTGCCTCAGATATATATGGGGCCAATGTCACTTCCTTCAGTGTATACACTCCATTCATCTTGTTGACCAGTAACTTAGAATCACCTCTTATTTCCAGACGCGTGGCTCTTGCTTGTCTGGCTAATGACAATCCTATGAGAAAGGCCTCATATTCTGCTGAATTGTTGGTGCAATGAAAGTCTAGCTTAAAGGAATGCGAAAAGACTTCACCCGTTGGGGATACTAGAACCACGCCTGATCCTCCGGTATTATTGCTAGGGGTGGCAGAGCCATCAAAAAACAATAGCCACGCTTCTTCTATGACAAAAGAGGTTTTTGAAAAATCTCTAGGAAGGTCCTCGTGTAGCGCTGTGGTGCTCTTTCCTGGGAAAGATGCTAGCAAATCCGCAACTGCTTGTGCTTTCATATCTCTTGGGGAAGCACACGCTATATCAAATTCTGACATTTGGAGGATCCATTTGGCTGGTCTTCATATCAGGGCCGGTTTTGAAAGCAGGAACTTTACAGGATCAGACTTAGATATCAGCACCACTTTGTTTGAGAGAAGATAATGCCTAAACTTTTGGATGGAGTGAATCAGGTCTAGGCACGCTTTTTCTGCTTTGGGATATCTGAGTTCGACATCTCTCAAAGTTCTACTGAAGTAGTATATAGGGTGCTCAATTCCTTCATCATCTTCTTGGGCGAGAAGAGCTCCAACAACAGTGTCACTGAAGGAAGTGTAGAGGCACAACGGTCTTCCTCGTATTGGGGATTTCATGATGGCCGGGGATGAAAATATTTGTTGAATCTTCCGAAACACCTCTTGTTGTAGTGCGGTCCAGACGAAACTTGCTCCTTTTTTCAGCAAGGGGGTAAATGAAGCGACAAGCTGAGCTAAACCCGATATAAAACGCCGAATGTAGTTTACCTTACCCATGAAGCTCTGGAGTTCTTTCACGGTCCGCGGGGGCGTCATCGTGAGGATGGCTTGGGTTTTGAATGGATCGACTTTGATTCCCTCGGCGATCACCTGGAAACCTAGGAATTTGCCCGAAGAAACACCAAATGCACACTTCAACGGGTTCATCTTCAGTTTGTATTCGCGACACCTTTCAAATACCTGTCACAGCACCTCTGTATGATCCGCCCGAGTTTTTGATTTAACCAGTATGTCATCTACATAATCTTCAACTTGCTTGTGCATCATGTGATGGGAAATAATGGTCATGGCGCGTTGGTAAGTGGCGCCGACATTTTTCAATCCGAAAGGCATCACAGTATAGTAAAAGTTTCCGAGAGGAGTTCGAAAAGATGTTTTACTTGCGTCGTTCTCGTACATCTTTATTTGATTGTATCCGCTGTATCCATCCATAAAAGAGAACATACCGTGTCCACTGGTGGCGTCTACCAGCATGTCAATGTTTGGAAGAATAAAATCGTCCTTGGGGCAGCATTTGTTTAGGTCCCTAAAATCAACACAACACTTGATTTGGCCGCTCTTCTTCTTCACTGGAACCACGTTGGCCAACCAGGTGTTTGAGGGTGAAAACTGTTTTTGCTGGTGTTGGTAAATTTGGTTGTGTGTGGATGAGAAACGAATCTAAACCCAAAACAAATGCACTGCACGGGAGTATTTTAGATTCGAGAGATCAATCTGTACAATTCTGGACTAAACCAAGACATGGTCATTCCAGACTTGCTTCAGTCACAAAGTGAAGGATATGGGGTTGATCTTACGGAGGGAAGCGAATAAGGTGTTGAGATTGTGAAGGTGTTGGCTGTTTATGAATTGTATCATAATGTTGAACTGGCTTGCATGATGTAAGCTATCAGTTCTTGGTGTTTCTGGATACGGTGTTAACAACAACTTGGTTTCCCGTGTTCTTTGAAAATAGGTTGAAGAACCTATTTATACAAGTCATTTGAGAGCAATCCTCATCTCGTAGGAAGTGGAGGAAGTTGAGTGATGGAGTAGTGGGGTCGTGTAGGTGATTATCACATGATCACGCCATTTCCCACTTCCCTCATCACCGTTAACCGTCCACCTTTCCTGACACGTTCTCGTAATGGGGGCGTTGCACGCTGTAAACCGCTAGACCAATTCCCCAGTAAGTATCCCCAGTTTGTGACATGTTTTATGTCTCGAATGAGTGGGTCAAGTCGTGGGACCCGCCCCAAGAAATAACATACGGTGCTATTAGTTTAAATAACTAAGTTATTTATGGAATTGATATTCATGAAACATCGTGCATGCTCGATGCATGTAATGCATCCCTTTTAATCAAGTAGCTCAAAACAATCGATATACACGAAGCATCATTGTTTTAAATCTTGATTGAATAAGTCGCGGATTAAGCGTCTTAAAAAGGAAGCACGTCCAACCATCTTCGAGTGATCGTTTGGAGGCCGCACGGCGGGCCGTCATCTGGTCTATCACTCCATGTGACAGAGTGGCGGACGGTGATCATTGAGGCACTCCACTGATGCCTAGTTTTTAATCCAAGCCATCCGACCAAGCTGGCGAAGTTGGACGAACGAGATGATTTACGGCACATGTTTGCTGCCGTTGAAAGAATTTAGAGTTTTTAGAGGTGCGCAAACATCCCTCTTTGGCTTGATCGAATCCAAGCATTGACACTATTTTTGAGTGGGCCGATCGGGCATGTGTGGAGACAGCTCACTAGCGTGCATGCCTACACCTCTCGGTCCCACAAAGATTCGATCTAGGCCACTCAACTTTACCGACAAAGATGAGTGGTAGTGATCGATTTGCGACAAAAATATATTGCTGCAAAGGGTTTTAAAGCCGTGTGGCATGCCACCTTTGGGGGCTGCGTTTCGAGGCGTCGGTCCCTAGTCTGCATAGGTCGGACGGTCACACGCAAAGGTTGGACCACGGTGATCACGTTGACATCCTTGGGACCTATTGAGTCTATATCTACACCGTCTGTTTAGGATGGTGAAAATGGATGGGCACGATCAATTTACGACAGATGTGTGTTGCCGCAAACCCTAATTAGGGTTTTGAAACAGCCACGTCCACGCGACTTTGACCAAGCGGTTTGGTACGCCTCCTTTGGGGAGATCGATCACGTGGGGCCAATGTTTGGCTGACGGTGAACGCATGCGTACCTTCCTGATGGTCCTAAACGCAACTACTTCTTCTACGGGAGACGAAATTCTGAAAGCGTCCCTCATAAATGTTGTTACCGTCGAGCCAGATATGTAATATCTTGGATGTTGCAGTCGTGCATGTGGTACTGGAGTTGAAGTGGGCGATTTTGGACGCGCAAGATGTTGTATCTCGGTGGTTTTTCTCTTGATGCTTCAGTGAACCCGCTTACAGAAGGTTGAAGGTTGTATTTCCTGTTGGTCCGACGTGTCGAAGAAGCTTTATCCTCCATTCATGTCATGAGCAGCATGACTGGGTGCACTATTTCTGAGAAGGTGGTTTCAAACTGGAAGTTCCACTGAGATGTGTTTATGAAGTGTGAATTCAATGTTTCCTGGTTATATGAAGGGTTTTCTAAAATCCAGAAGCTTCAAGATGAAACAAATGAAGTTCCCTCCGTGGACTTCATTGCTCGGCAAGAGGAGGAGATGGAGAGGCTATCTTTGGAATTAAAGCAGAAGCAGGATGTTCTCCGCAAAAATGAAAGACGCTCTTTCCAAAAAGAATGAGTTGTTGCTGAAGGACTTCCCTTGAATACTTGCGCATTTTCTTTTATACGTCCCTTTTAGGTATCTTGGGTGATGTAAGGAATTTCTTTCACAGTTTGATTTTCTGGTTTTTGAATTAGTAGGTGATTGGATTTTTGAATTGGTTTATTTTTGAGATGATTTTATGAATGACTTTCTGAAAGGAATTATGTTTGAATCGGCTGAAAGCCGGCATTCTGGTTTTGAATTCGATCATTCTAAGTATCTCGTAAAAATTGCAAATGTTGCATAAAAAGGGAAACATGTAAAAGGAAGATAATGTGGTGTCTAAAAACAACTGCATTGTCGACTTCCTTCCTCGATGTGGGACGTATGCGTCAAGTCTGCAGCAGGCTTTTAAAATGTAAAATTGTTTAACGAAACTTACTCGTTCACAAGATCTCGGTTGAACGAGACTTGAATTCTCCAAGGGTGTTCGCTTCGAATCCAAGTTGTTATGGCGCACCTCGAGAAACCCGTAGTTGGTTCGAGCACTTCGATGAAACTGCGCATGTTAATCTTCGGAGAAAGTGGGTAACTCTCCTGAGTTAATCTTCCTTTGGATAATATGATTCATGCTATTGCATTCACTGGTAAAGCCATGAATGAATCTGTGGCAGTGGCAGTACCTCGCGTCCGTCATCTCTTGATCATTTCGATGTTCGTTGTTTCGCTGAAACATTATTCCTAATAGAGTGATTCGCCTAAAATGCGGATTCTTTCTCGACATGATGACGCGGGCATCGTTATCTTCTTGAGGTTGTTCTCTTGAGGTATCAGCTCCAGTAGACCTGAAGATGTCCCGGGCTCGCTCCTATCCGGGTTGACATAATAGGCGAACCTTTTATGATGATTTGAAGATGTGTCAAGCCTCCTTTGTTATTGTAGATGTACGAATTCTCGGAATTACACTATATTCTGGATCTACACGTTTTGTTGATGAAGTGATAACGGATACTCCTGATCTTAAATTGGTAGCAGTGGTTGAATAGAGATAGATCTTTTCTTTTTGTGACCTCTGCAGGTGTCTTCCCAGGACTCCACTGGTGTTGAACTTGTTGTCGACTATCTCCATACTGAAACAACGGCTACGCGAATCTTCACTTCTTCTTTCTGGGTATAGACCCTTTGAGGCATTTCTTGCTCCATACAACACTTGTGGTGTTGCAGAAAAGGTGATTCCTCCATCCGGATCTCGAGAGAAGCCGTTGCGTTCTTCTAAGTAGTAGTTGCGTCTTGTGTCTCCATGCGATTTTCTGGTCCTTTTATCTGGGAGATCTACTGGTACTCAGTTATCCAAGGTATTTCCAGTAGCATTGCTTGAAAAAGCATTTTTGTGAAGCTCCATAGTGAATGGAACACCGGAATTGAAATTGGTTGTTGAATCTAATGATTGAATTGAATCTAAGATCTACCCTTTTGAAATTGACAAAAATAGAATGAATCTTGAGAAACTGATTTTGCAACGGAGAGATCAATCTCCCGCTGTGTTCGCCAACTGTTTGAGGGTGAAAACTGTTACTGCTGGTTTTGGTAAATTTGGGTGTGTGTGGATGAGAAACGAATCTAAATCCTAAACAAATGCACTGCATGGGAGTACTTTAGATTCGAGAGATCAATCTGTACAATTCTGGCCTAAACCAAGACATGACCATTCCAGACTTGCTTCGGTCACAAAGTGAAGGAGATGGGGTTGATCTTAGGGAGGGAAGTGAAGAAGGTGTTGAGATTGTGAATGTGTTGGTTGTTTAGGACTTTTTTCAGAATGTTGAACTGGCTTGCATGATGTAAGCTATCGGTTCTGGGTGTTTCTGTATACGGTGTTAACAACAACTTGGTTTCCCGTGTTCTTTGAAAATAAGTTGAAAAACCTATTTATACAAGTCATTTGAGCGCAATCCTCATCTCGTAGGAAGTGGAGGAAGTTGAGTGATGGAGTAGTGGGGTCGTGTAGGTTATTGTCACACGATCACGCCTTTTCCCACTTCCCTCATCACCGTTAACCGTCCACCTTTCCTGACACGTTCTCTTAATGAGAGCGTTGCACGCTGCACGCTGTAAACCGCCAAACCAATACCCCAGTAAGTATCCCCCAGTTTGTGACATGTTTGATGTCTCGAATGAATGGGTCAAGTCGCGGGACCCGCCGCAAGAAATAGCATACGGTTCTATTAGGTTAAATAACTAAGTTATTTATGGAATTGATATTCATGAAATATCGTGCATGCTCTATGCATGTAATGCATCGCTTTTAAGAAAGCAGCTCAAAAAAATTGATATACATAAAGCATCGTTGTTTTAAAGCTTGATTGAATAAGTCGCGGATTAAGCGTCTTAAAATGGCAGCACGCCCAAGTATCTTCGAGTGATCGTTTGGAGGCCACACAACGGGCCATAATCTGGTCGATCACTCCTTGTGATAGAGTGGCGGACGGTGATCATTGAGGAACTCCACTGATCGCCTAGTTTTTAATCCAAGCCGTCCGACCAAGGTGGCGAAGTTGGACGAACGAGATGATTTACGGCACATGTTTGTTGCCGTTGAAAGAATTTAGGGTTTTTAAAGGTGCGCAAAAATCCCTCTTTGGCTTGATCGAATCCAAGCATTGGCGTTATTTTTGAGTGGGCCGATCGGGCATGTGTGGAGACGGCTCACTGGCGTGCATGTCTACACCTCTCGGTCCCACAAAGATTCGATCTAGGACACTCAACTTGACCGACAAAGATGAGTGTTGTGATCGATTTGCGACAGAAATATATTGCTGCAAAGGGTTTTAAAGCCGTGTGGCATGCCACCTTTGGGGCGTGCATTTCGAGGCGTCGAGCTCTAGTCTGCATAGGTCGGCCGGTCACACGCAAAGGTGGGCCCACGGTGATCACGTTGACATCATTGGGACCTATTGAGTCTATATCTACACCGTCTGTTTAGGCTGGTGAAGATGGATGGTCACGATCAATTTACGACAGATGTGTGTTGCCGAAAACCCTAATTAGGGTTTTGAAACAACCACGTCCACGCGACTTTGGCCAAGCGGTTTGGTACGCCGTTGGCCTCCTTTGGGGAGATCGATCGCGTGGGGCAAATGTTTGGCTGACGGTGAACGCATGCGTACCTTCTTGATGGTCCTAAACGTGATCTAAGCCATCCAAATAGGCTGGCTAAGTTGGATGGTCGTGATCGATTTAAGACGTTAGTGTATTCCCGCGACCCAATTTAGGGTTTGGAAACATCACGCCTGCCACGGTTTGGGCAAGCGTCTCACTGCTCAATGGCCCCACCATGGACAAGTCATTCGAGCAAGGAGAAAGTAGGGCCGCCGGTGTGCATGTCAGCGTTTCCCTAATTGCTTATGGGATCATCTAACCCGTCTAAGCAAGCAGGCGAAGTTGGACGGCTACGATGGTTTTGAGACTGTCTTGGAAAGTTCAAGCTCGTTCGAGCTCCTCCCAAGCAGCGCGGCCACCCTACTTAGGGTTGGCGTTTGATGGCGCTGGGAGATGTATGGTGATGTTCGACCGGCTAGGGCATCAGTGGGCCCGCCAGTGGTCATCACGATAATTGCCTATTCCTGCCAGGGTTTGACTAGGCTGGTTAAATTGCGCGGCCAACTTGTGTGGCCGTGATCGTTTCTGAGACTGATATGGACAGTCTAGATTTTCCTTAAGGAATTTAAACGAGTTTGATCGAGCTAGCTTCTTAAAAGCGCGTCGATACGAAGATCTCTTTTTCAGAGAACGATGCAGCCTGTGTGAATACTTTCATGCAGACTTCAATATTGACACTTCGAAAGATTCATGCTACTCTGTTGAGAGTGAACATTAATCGTCATGTCATGCCAATATTGAGGGTTCTCTTGTGAAACATAGCGTCGGAAAATACAAGGCACACAATGCATTAAATGGATAATGCTACTAGGAAAATTCATAGAATATTCGGGATTGTTGCACCATTCTGAATGAATTCCATACATATTGAATTGCTCAATGAGTGGAGAGGTTTTTTGCACTCATCACTTCTTAAATGGATTTATACCCTTTGCAGGGCGTCAGCGCATCAGATACAGGGTTTTACAATTTTAGCCCTATTCGAAAAACCACCATCAACACCAGATGGGATGGTGGATGGGTTTGATGAAACCGACGGCTAGTAGTTTTTGAATCTCTATCTTGATCTGTTCCTCCACATCGTGTTCGAACTATCTCAGAGATTGTTTGACTGGTTTGGATCCGGGTATTATATGTAGAATATGAGTGACCAACTTCTCATCCAAACCAGGCATTTCCTCGTATGTCCATGTGAACACATCTTGATATTCCCTAAGAAGGTCCACAAGTTTTGCGCGCTCGTCATCACATAGAGCCGAGCTGATTGAGACAGGCCGCAGATATTCCTCGCTTCCGATGTTGATAACTTCAAGTTCATCCGTGGTGGAGTTGGTTCCGTCTTGTAGTTGTCGAGGTGCATCTGGCACCTCCTGTTGCGGCTTGCTGCTGTGATTGCATTCTACTGGGTGGTAGTCTCCCCTGTTAATTGCTAAAAGTGGCGCCGATATACGGTTTTCCCCTTTTCATCACGACTTGCGATAAAATCCCGCTCCCGCTTGATATGAGAATGATCTAGATTTCCGCTTGACGAAGGAAAACTGGTGTGCTTTTTATTTGGAGGGATTGTGTGAGATAGAGACTCTTTGTGAAATGATGTGAGCCTGTCCTCCTCTTCGATTGACGCCCACGTCAGTAGTGGAGTGTAGCAAACCTTGCCTGCTGGACCCCGCGAATTTTTCTTTGGTTCGAACATCTCCATACCACGGATTGGTGCATAAGGAGATAATGATGCGGGGATGCGGATGACTTCTCCGTTCAACATGGTCTTCAGGCACTGGTGATATGTCGAAGGAATGATCCTGTTGTCGTGGAGCCACGGTCTTCCCAGTATCATGTGGTAGTCTGGCTCTTTTTAGATTACTTCGAACTTCACCTTTGACTGTACTGGTCCCACTGATAAATTTAGGTTGATGTATCCATACGTGCTGCTTTGGTTGCCTTCGAAATCTGTCATCATGGTAAGCTACTGTACGACTTCGCTCGGCCGCACCTTGGCTGTCCTGAGCGTTCTAAGGGTAATGACATTGGAGGACGCTCCCGTATCTATGAGGTCCCTTTTGAACTCCACATCCTTGATGCGGGCAGTGACGTGTAGATCCAGGTTATGTCCTTATTCTGCCACCATGTCGTCTTCAGTAAATGTTACATTGTTGACGGACACCTCTGACATCCTTGAAGTTTCTGGGCGTAAAGGGACCAAACACACGTCTAGGGATATTTGATTGATAAAAACAAATGTTTCTGCTCGCTGGTCTTTTGAAAGGTGTAGAAGTTCACAAAAGTTTTCCACCAACGCGGCTGCCTCCTGGTCTACCGGTTTCTGATTGGTGGTGAAGCTGTTAACTTGAGAGCGATCTTCCAAGACGTCAGTCCCCAGTCTTGGAGTTTCCGGGATGGGCGAATCACTCAGATTCGATGTCAGACTGATAAGAAAGTTGAGTATGCTATTGATCGCTTCCTTCATCAGGTCCATGTTCCTTGCGTGGATCTCCTGGACCCGTGCCAATTCGTCCAACCTTGGAATTTCCCCATCGGTTGCGCCATTAGGTGTCATGTTGGGAGAGGGAACATCGCCATTCTCCAGAGTCCGAGCGGATTTTGGGATCATGGATTCAGCTCTAAGATCGACCATCTTCTGAGAATTGGGGTCGAAAAGTGAAATTGGGAATTGAAAATTGATATTGCAACCGAGAGATTAATCTCCCAATGTGGTCGCCAATTGTTTGTGGGTGAAAACGGTTTCTGCTGTTTTTGGTAATTTCATGTGTGGATGAGAAACGAGTCTAAACCGTAAACAATGTACTGCACGAGAGTACTTTTGATTCGAGAGATAAATCTGTACAATCCTAGCCTAAACCAATAAATGTCCGTTCCAGGCTTGCTTCGGTCACAAAGTGAAGGAGAATGGTTGGTCTTAGGGAGGGAAGCAAAGAAAGTGTTGAGACCAGAATAGTTGATTCTGGAAGTGTGGGTGTTTCGTGACTTGTATCAGAAAATTGAAATGGCTAGCTGAATGAAAAGCTATCAGATGATTTCTGGATGTTGTATTCTTCTCCTGACCAAAACTTTTTTTTTTTGGTGGAAAATAGGTGAGACCTATTTATACAAGTCGCAACAAAACATACCCTGATCTCGTGGGAAGTGGAAACGATTGAGTGGTGGAAGAAGGGAGTAACGGGTAACGCCTGGAATTTATGTTTCCATAATGAAAGATACGTTTACAACATTACTCCTTGCTATTACTAACCGCCCGCTTTATGACACTTTATGTAACGGGAGTATTGCATGCCGCACGCTGTAAACCGCAAGACCAATACCCTGATGAGTATCCCCTGTTTGTGACATGTTTTTATGTCTCGAGTGTTTTTGTGGAAAACATGCAGCACTTTGCTACGTGTGGCAAGTTAAAAATGAGAGGCTTGATGTAGGTAAATACCATATGTGATGCTAGGCTCGTTTTGGATAGTCGCCTAAAACTTGTCACGAGCTGAACGACTCGGTGGCGAATTTTGATGGCTGAGATTACATCTCATGAGGAAGTGGCCATTGATTATGGCCGCATATTGTTGTATAGAGAAGTGGCGTCACTGGCATAGTAGCGCCTGGCGGAGCCATGGCATAACACCATGCTAGTGGTTGTGGCATAGCTGCATGCCAGTGGCCGTGGCATAACGATATGCTAGTAGTCGTGGCATAGGGGCATGCCAGTAGCTGCGGCATGGTGGCATGCCAGTGGCCGTGGCATAGAGACATGCTAGTAGCCGTGGCATAGCAGCATGCTAGTAGCTGTGGCATGGTGGCATGCCAGTGGCCGTGGCATAGCGACATGATAGTAGCCTTGGCATGGTGGCATGCCAGTGGCCGTGGCATAACGACATGCTAGTAGACGTGGCATGGCGACATGCTAGTAGTCGTGGCATGGTGGCATGCCAGTGGCCGTGGCATATCGACATGCTAGTAGTCGTGGCATGGTGGCATGCTAGTAGCTGTGGCATGGTGGCATACCAGTGGCCGTGGCATAGCGACATCCTAGTAGTTGTGGCATGGTGGCATGCCAGTGGCTGTGGCGTAGTAGCATGTCAGTGGCATGACCACGTCTGTAGTGTTGTAGCATGACCAAGGTTAGGGCTTGGCGCCGTGGACAAGGCTAGGGTTTGGCACTGTGGCCGAAATTAGGCGTCGTGGCCAGACTGGGATTTGATGTCGTGGCCAAAGGGTTTGGCGGCATGGTTTCTCAAGAGTTGCCACAAGCCTGTTAGTTTGGTGGCGAACTTGGATGGCTGAGATTGCATCTCAGGAGGAAAGGTAGCCGTCGATCATGGCTACCTTTAATTGTAAGTGACGCCTTTAACTTGTGCTAGCGGTATTGCGACATGGCTGGCATGGCTCGTGCATGCCTTTAACACGGTTGCGCGCGTAGCCATGGCCACTGAAATTTTGGCACGTTGGTGTGGAAGTCTTGCGTAAATTTGGGTTTGGTTTGTCGAAACCCTAATTAGCCTATATGGCACGTCGCATGGGGTGAGTGGCCATGTTTGGCGCGTGCATCTGGCATGTGCGTTTGGCATGCTTCTTGGCATGCTGGTGCGTTTTTTTGGAAGCCAATTTGCTTTGCGGCCATCTGGCGCGATTTCATTCTTTTCAATACTGTTGCGAGTTTAAAGTAACCTGATTGGTTAATGTAAGAGGGCCGGTCAGGCATGGGCGTGGCTACACTTCTGTGTGAGTGTGGCGGATTTAAAGCGACCTGATTGGTTGATGGGAAGTGGGGCGAAAAGCTAGGGCGTGGCCACACTTCCAGTGTGCTGTGGCGGATTTAATCGCCTAGTTTGGATAAGCATAGTTTTTCGACCAACGGGGCCTAGTGTACTGCGCGGGGCGCGAAACCCTAATTTTGCAAATTAGTCGGGTTTATGAGTTTTTTGTGAGTTATCACAATAATTGGCTGGATTTTGTGTGCTGCCACAAAAATACTTATCTACAGAATGCAATGTGCTTTCCGTCTGAGCATTTCGTGCGATGGCCTTAACTTTGGTACTTGGAGGTTCATGCTACTCCGCTGCGAGTGAACACAAATCCGTCATACCATACCGATATTAAGGGTTTTTCCGGGGAACATAGCACAAGAAAGTACTCAGTGAGTCTTGTATTGGCGAGGTGCCGAAATTTATAGAGCGTTTGGGATGGTTGCTACATTCTCCAGTCTAGATAAATTTCATGTAAATATATTGAATGGCTCAATAAATATGCTGGTGGAGAGGTTAGCACTCACTTCACCGTTTCCTTGTAGAGTGACGTCAGATGCAAGGTTTTACGATTTTAACCCTAAGCTAGAAACCACCATCAACAACTGTAAAGACATTTGGATAAGGAATGAAGCTTATTGGCCGACACAACGAGGCTTTGTTGAGGGAAAGGCAAGACGAGGCCAAAATGACAGATGCAACATACAATGTTGGGATTAAGGCATATCTGTGGAATTGAGTTAGCCAAAACTCAAGGATGATGCAAGAAGGTAGAATATGCCAAAAGTTGGTATATGGCATTAGTTCAAGGCTGTCCAAAGCTTGAACAATGAAAACAAGCTAGTAATGCAAGAATGACATTGATATTGTCAAGCAAGTTGGTTAAGTGTAGCATATGGCGCCAGATAACCAGATTGAGCTAAGGAAGTGGAGAGATGATTGTAGCGCAACAGTTGTGCAATATGAAAGAGTTCAGTAAAGCACAAAAGTGGTGCAATACAGAGGCCAAGTCCAGTAAAGCGCAACAGATTTGCGATACAGCTCAGGTGACGACTACGAGTTGGTTACGAGCTCCACAACCATGCCAATGACGCGATACGAAGTAGAACGGTTATAAAGGGAGTTTATAAGTGTGGGAGAAGGTTCCTAACTGCTAGAGAACATGTGTTGGGTGTTGGCTTCAGTTTAGAGAGAAACTGGTCAAGGTGGAACTTTATAGGCAGGCGATTATGGAACTGCTCCATGGGAAAAATGGTTGTTCCCTGTGTGTGCAACGGTTGTGCACGGTTTTGGCCAGTGAAGCTGCTGTATAAATAGTCCTAAGGCATGGGAAATTCGGCAGGCTTACATAGGAGAGTGTGAGACTCAAAATAGGAGAGTTTTTGTAAGGTTAAGGCTTGGTTCAAGATGAACAAGTCTGTGTAAGTCCCTAAGTGGGCAAGTTTTGTATTTCTTCCCTTTAATGCAACAAAAGAAATTGATTGTGTCATGTTCTAAGTGTTCTTGGTTGACTGATTGTGTTTGGCTATGTATGATAATGTTTGAATGCATTATGGGGTGCATTTGAGAAGTTAAGTGAAGAGAAAGAAGGTTAAAGACTTCCGCTGAAGAACTGTTAAGTTGGTTGTTTGCATTGGTGCAAACTTATAAGACTGAAGTGCAGGTGGGTGAAGCTTGATTCACAGAACTACTGTGCTGCCGCGTTACACTTTCGTAGAAATTTGTAAGAGGCATTTGAAGGTGTGACACCTATTTACCGCTCGTACTATGAAAATATATGTGGCCCCTCTTAATATTTTGACATGTACTCAAATTAAATACATGCCCCCTCTAAATCCCTGTAATTATTTTGCCTTTTTGAGAAAAAGTAAGAAGTTAAGACAAAAAATTAGGTAATGAAATTGTTTTTGAGAAAAAAAATTTACGTGTCAATGTTTAAAGATGGACCACATATTTGAATGATGTGATCCGACCGCATGGTAGCCGCACCGGCTATTTACATAGGAAATGCCCTCATGAGTCATGAGTCGTCAAAGAAATACTCTAAAAATTCTTGTTGTTTCTTTCCCACGTATTAAGTGCACGAGTTTCCGAATAAAATTCTAAATTTATTTTATTTCCAAGAGAATAAACAAAAGTGAAATGTGATTGCCGATGATGAGGCAGTGACAAAAACCAAAAGCTTTTGTACAAGACAACAGTCGGGAAGGGTGATAGCTAAGAGAGAGAGAGTTCTGTAACGCAATAATAAAAGGCGATCTGAGAAGAAGATAGAAGAGGACAATTGTTGTCTCGTTTTACCACCAATTCATCGCTCTCTGTCTTACTTCCCACTCATTAATTTTAGGGTTAGGGTTTCTAATATACCTTTGTCGATTGTATTGCTGAAAAGTAATTTTATTTTATTTTTGGAAGAAAATGAGTGTGGATCCGGTTTCAACCAACACTCATGGCAACATCGATGAGCAGATTTCACAGCTTATGCAGTGCAAGCCCTTACCCGAACAAGAGGTTCTTTCTCTTTTATATTCATTTCTAAATGCAAATTATCATTCGAGTTAGTTGTTGATCCCTGGCTTCATTTACGACGACTTTGAGCTTTTTTGATAGAAAATGTTGGATATTTTCAACTTTGGGGTTGTTGGAAGTGATCTAGGTTATAATGCCCAAATTTACCGCATATTTTGGAGATTATAGGATGTAGATGCATGAATTTCAGTTTGATTGTTTTTTAGTTATCAGTTACAAATGGTTTAGTTATTTAGTTAATGATGATTTTGTCTGTCTGCACTTGTATTTATTAAGCAAGTGGACATTTCATATTTGTGCCTTTAATTGTACAGGGGGTGCCTGGAGTTAATTTGAGGGGGTGTTAAAGATATTGCACGCCGAATTAGCTGTATGACTTAGGCTGAGTTTGGTATTTTTTTTCGTAAGTGGCATGATTTTTAATAACCAAAACGTGTAAATTAGCAGCATGAGCTGCATTGATTAAACACGTAAACCTTGGAGTGGGAGAAATCTCAGGGTAAATAACACCTGTCCTTAGTCTTTTTTCTCACTGGTATATTACCCACATGGTAAACGTTAGCTCCTGTCCCCTCAGCGCATAACATTGTAAGCACGCTGTACACTCTTTAAGTCATAACTCCTCTCACAACATTTATTGATGACGACTATCCATAGACAATATTGCAGTACTGTACAACTTGAAAAACCTTTAAATTGTCGTAATGCTGTTTGTATTTCTTCAATGCTTAAGGCTTCTATATTTATGGTGGCATTGCCACATTCCAGTACAACCTCGTTTCCCCCGTGTAGAATCAACTTGCTTGTGCTAAAAAGTTACTATTGTAACTGCTGTAGAGTTTTGAAAGTACCAAATAAGGTAAGGTAATCTAATAGCTAGCTTCAGGTTAAAGAAAGTAGGCTTCTTTGGATAATTTCCATTTTTTGTTTTATTACACTCTGTCCAAAACCTGTGGAGATTTAATAAATAAATTCCCTTCTCCAGCGCATGCCAGTTGTTTTGCACAGATATAGTATTTTGCCACTGACAGAAATATGAATATATGACTTGCTAAATTGTGCTTTTCTGGGTATAGGTCAGGACATTGTGTGAGAAGGCTAAAGAGATATTAATGGAAGAAAGCAACGTACAGGTGTGATTCTTCTTCTACTTAATTATATGTTATTGATCATCCTTTTCTTGCAATCTTAGTATGTTGCTTTCGGAACATCGGATACCCCTGTTCTTTTTGGTATTGATTATATTCCTATAGTCTGGAACTTTATTTCATTGTCTCTTCAAAGCTCCAATGAAGCTAGTCCCACATCGCCTATTATGCTATTTGTTAATAGATCAGACCTTATCTCACCGAAACACAAAAATAAAACAAAAACAACCGCACATAGATTCATGAACCCTATTATTCAGACACTGTTTGCCCTACTTACATACTGCTTCAAACTTTTTTGCGTGTATGACATATATATATATATATATATATATATAGTTAAATGATTGTTTCACAGTGGCTGTATTATTTCAAGTGTATGGTTGATAATGCTAGTACTTTTGATTATTCCCTAGCAAATAATTACTGAAAGATTTATGTGGGATTACGAATTAAAAATAAATAAATTGAAAGATGGGATTTCAGAGTCTGGGTAGTGGACATTAGTAATTCTTGTCTTGCTGAATTCTACAATTACTTCTATCTGTTTTGGATAAAAATTATTCTCTCTTGCTCAGATCAATATCTTACCCATATTACTGCTGATATGCTCTGGTGAAAGATAGTGCACCTCTTTGTCTGCTGTACTTTTACTCGAACAGTTGATTTCGCAACATCCGTTATACTTCCTTGATCCTACAACTTAATAATATCGTTAATAATAAGAAATGATAAAATTTGGGAAACCTCTTTGTCTGCTGTACTTTTACTCGAACAGTTGATTTCGCAACATCCATAATACTTCCTTGATCCTACAACTTAAATAATATCCTTAATAATAAGAAATGATAAAATTTGTTAAAGATTATCGTAACTTTTCAACCAATTTTAGTTATTCATCAATAGTGAAACTAGAGGTTTATCATGCGTAATAGTGTAACAAGCTTAAAGTCATTGTAAAATTTGTATCATCTTTGGAAATGCAGCCTGTTAAAAGTCCAGTGACGATATGCGGTGACATCCATGGGCAATTTCATGATCTTGCAGAACTTTTTCGCATCGGAGGAAAGGTACTTTATAATACTTTTAACAACACTCTTTAATTTGACGGGCGACTTACAGAAATGGGTAATCAGGTTGAGTTTGCTGAATATCTAAGCTAGGGAATGAAGTGCTTTTTAGGTACTTTAGCTGGTGAAACAAATTCAAGTGAGATAATTCTTTTCCTGTTTACCAACTTGCGTGAGTGTCACCCTCCAGCATTAATTAATGGGATTATACAAATGCATTATTATTTGGACTGTTGCAAGAGGTTGTTTTACTTGTTAGCCGGTATCTATTGTTTGATGCACATCTCCTTATTAGCAATATCATTTATGGGCATTTTTCTGTTTGTTCTTGGGTAACATTGTTTAGATTTATTTGCTTGTCATCAACGCATCCATTTATTTACAAATTGCAGTTTAGTGTAACACTTGATCATGTTTGTGTGTAGTTGTGGCATGTGAACTGCTGGCATTTATCTGCTTTAGCTCATGGGCAAGGCTTATGATGCGATCTTTCCATTATTGGGTTTCACACATGTTTAACCAATTTAGCCACTTAAAAACCTCCTACTCAATTAATGCTCTCCTAGCTTTTATCCCCTGCAACTGCTCTAAAAAACGGCATGCAAACTTGGGGAAACCACATGCTTACAGAATGATAAGATCGTGTGCAGATGTACAAAATCATTCTAATCGTGCTTTTCATGTAGCAGTTTTTGAACGAGGAAGAACACATGAGTTCAAAGGTCATTGTTTTGAGTGGGGACATGATACATGTTCGATGATTAAAAGGCTATTGTTAACTGGGTTTCCTTCTGATAATCCTGTTTGTGTTGAAAATCTCTTGCACATGCATGCATTGATGAATTTGGGGTTTAATCTATGTTTTTTTTCTTTCTCTTTTGGTGTAGTGTCCAGATACCAATTATTTGTTTATGGGAGACTATGTGGATCGTGGTTATTATTCAGTGGAAACAGTAACTGTAAGTAAATAACTCCGTTTCTATTTTTTTAATAAGAAGAGTTCAGTGAGAAAAGACCAAATTGTTGTTAGCCAAGTGGTTTCCTACTCAAGCTTTGTAGTTGTTGGCAATAAAAGCTGTGGTTAGAATTCTCAACGCTGATCTTCTGTTCTATGCACATGTCGGATATGTTTTTGCATGCTACTTGGTTTTAAGAGCTTACACCTAACTATTAACCTCTCAAATATTAATGGCCGAAAGGTTGTGGTATCTATGTTCTGCAAACCGTGGATCCTAATCTGATATCTGCATTTGTTTGTGGGAGCTGGCATGCTAATCTATAGTAGATTGGTTATATATATCAAATACAAAATCAATAAATTAGCAGTGTGCAATTTAGGGGTAGCTATGGGTCATAAGGTGCATTTTTGAACTTGTTACTTCAGAATTACTGACTGCTTTTGTTCATGCAGCTACTGGTCGCCCTGAAAGTGCGATACCCGCAAAGAATTACCATTCTTAGAGGAAATCATGAAAGTCGCCAGGTAATGATGCTCTATACTATGTCATTCTTTTGCAGGTTGTTTTGTCATTGCCGGGTATCTTGAATTTTGTGGTGAATAGACCAAGTTCAACAGTCGATCTTTCTGAAAATGGATTAAGAAAGAAAGAGATACTACTCCTGAGATAGAACATGAGAGTGTAGATCGTTATTACTGACTAGGAGAAAGATTTAAGGGTTTATTTTAGTATAATACAGGAAGAACCGAAGAAAAGAGCGTGGCTTGGGAAGAAGAATGGACGTAAAACCCTAAATTAATATTTTATTTGTAATAAAACTCATACGTAGTTGTAATGAAACCCCTGGGTTTAAATTTTATTCCTTATTCTAACTTAAATCCCAGGCAGAACTAAAAAATAAAATTCAATGTATTTTTTAATGTTTTTTTCATTAAAATCTTTTTAATAAAGGCCCAATATATATCTAATTTTGAAAGGAACTGCATAGTGCATGCCGTGTATGTATTTCCTAGTTTATTTAATCGCTGTATCGAAGAAATCATACCGAAACCAACACCCTTACAGGCATCGCTGTTACACAGCATCTTGGAATGGTGCTTTTTCTACACCAGGCCGAGAAATGAGGATCTCATGGCCTGCATTTCACATATGTAGTTTAGTTCGATCATGTGCATCAATATACCGTAGTAGTGTGTTAATTTTATTTGATCAGTCTCATTCTTTGTTTGAAGGTGACTTATTGGTACATTTTTCTTTGCAGATAACACAAGTCTATGGGTTCTACGATGAATGTCTGCGAAAGTGAGTTTTGTATGCTTTTATGTTAGGGTGCCACATTTTGTTGAATTTATTGAGGTTGGATGTGCTTTATTCTACTCCCTAACTAATTTGTTGAATTAGTAGAACTGTGAACGTGAGCATGTTTACCCAAGATAAAGTCATTGACAGATATATCGCGAAATGCCTTGCCTGTTTGTGAATTTGGTGCTTTCTCGTTGATGAGTTGCTGCGACCTTTCATTTTGCATTATACTTGTGTATGGTTTCACACATTTATTTAAACATCTAGAAGTGTCAAGTGCTATTGTAATATGGGGTCACTATGGGGGTTAGTACTTCTTCTTCATCACCGAGCCATTTGATATTAGAAAAGGTTGTAGTTTCCTGAGTCTACATGTTTGTCACAGCTTTGAGCAGAACCGTGGTAGGAGCGTGCAACTTGCAAAGAATGGCCATTAGAGCTCTGTCTCATTATACTTGTCATTCATTTTGTATATTCAGCGAGCCAAGCTTCCATAAATAATTAAGAGCTACTATTAGCTTGTTTAATGCATCCCTAACTTGTCTTTCCGCATCAACGAACACTCATCCTTCACTATGAAAAATAATATGCCGCTTCAGCATTAGTTATGAGTTTCTGGTGCATGTTCAATAGAACATTGAGGACACATGTTCTATAATCTGAAGCAAATCACTATTAAGGTGTACCATTTACTCTTTGATGATTGAAAATGATGTAACCTGCTTGTATCCCGTAGAAAAAATTAGTTCTCTTTTCTTTTCTTTTTTGACTCTGTTATGTTTATGTATCCTGTAAGTTACTATCACGGGTAGACTTTTTCTAATTTAGCAAGGATCCTTAAGGATGCTCAGAAATCCAAGCTATCACTTTTTAGCCATTTATCAACTGCGCCTGTTAATTTTATCAGTAATAGAGCATTCATTGTCCTTCCGCTCTTGCCATTCAGTACGCTATAAGAATTTAATGTCATATGTCCTGGGCGTGGATAGTAAGATCCTGAAGAATTGCTAGAATTTTGTTCTTCTTTCTCTTTGTTAATCCATTCTCAAGATCTCTTAATGTTTTTTTGTCA
This sequence comes from Papaver somniferum, assembly GCF_003573695.1. Classification (NCBI taxonomy): domain Eukaryota; kingdom Viridiplantae; phylum Streptophyta; class Magnoliopsida; order Ranunculales; family Papaveraceae; genus Papaver; species Papaver somniferum. Next base: position 38,497,183 of record NC_039368.1, read on the forward strand.
GGTACGGCAATGCGAACGTGTGGAAGACTTTTACAGACCTATTTGACTATTTTCCATTGACAGCCTTGGTCAGTAGGGTTATTGCTACGAGTGTTTCATTAGTTCTAGTCAGTTTTTCTAGGATTTTATCCTTTGTATCACAATTTGTAACATGTTTTCCCTGACCTAATATATGCTGGCCTAAAAAGTCCTGGTCTGCTTGTTTCAAGATAATCGTTTGTGCTTTGCATGCTCTTATGTACCTCTTACTGACATAAGCTGTGCATAAGTGGTTCCATATTGGTGCATCTAAATACGTGACCGAATTAAGATTGTATTTTAAATAGGATGATATGTCCAGCCAAACTGCTTACATTATGCAATGTTGTTGCTTTAGTAATAGCATTAACTTTTGCTTATGAAGTACCCTGTATCTTCTCGTGGTGAACACTAGTGACTTAACTTTCAATTTCTCAGCCTGGCGTATTAGATAAACGTGTAAGTTCTCACAATTTTTTCCCTTTTCTTCTCAAATCCTCTAAAGGTGGAATCAGAAATTTTTTGTTTGCATGGTGGATTGTCACCGTCTATTGAGACCCTTGATAACATACGCAATTTTGACCGTGTACAAGAAGTTCCTCATGAAGGGCCCATGTGTGATCTCCTGTGGTCTGATCCTGATGATCGCTGTGGCTGGGGTATTTCTCCGCGTGGTGCTGGTTACACATTTGGTCAGGTAAGTTGAATCTTCACTTGGGTTGCTTTCTCTTTCTGTTGAAACATCTTGTAGTCTCTGATAGATTACTGTTGTATTTGGTACCTATTTGGTTGTGGTAGGACATATCTGAGCAATTCAACCATACGAACAACCTGAAGCTGATTGCTAGAGCTCATCAACTAGTAATGGAGGGTTTCAACTGGGGACATGTAACTAAGCATTCTTTAATCTGTTCTACCTTCCATTGTTTTTGGCTTTCTCAATTTGGCCTTATAATTCTGTAAGCATCTGAATTTACACGCTGACCGCAGGAACAAAAAGTGGTAACAATATTTAGTGCTCCTAATTATTGCTATCGCTGTGGAAACATGGCATCGATCTTGGAAGTTGATGATTGCAAGGGCCACACTTTTATCCAAGTCTCTCTCTCTCTCCACCCTTCTGTCTATCTCTCGTTCTCTATCATTTGAAAGAACCTTACATTGTGTTTTCTATTTATGCAGTTTGAGCCCGCTCCAAGGAGAGGGGAGCCAGATGTGACACGGAGAACGCCTGATTACTTCTTATAACGTGACTTTTCATTTCAGTACGAGTTGTTGCCAATTTTCAAGCGGCAATTACTGGGTTGGTGGATGACAACGATGGGATGGTTGCGATCTGTTTCCTAGCAGATGTTTTATCGGATGTAAGATTCATCATGTCAACCTGCTGTGTTTAGTAGGCTGTTGGTAGTGATCTTTGCAGGTTACAAAAGAAGAAGAAAAGCTTTTAAAATGAGGCAGTGAATACTACAAAAATTTGGATAGTTTTTTAGTCCTAGTGCTAGATTCCCTATAAAAGGAGGCAGTAGTGCTGGCTACGCTGCAGGAGAGCTTGTAACTCATCCAGCTGACTTTTTTTTTTTTTTTTTGCATCTGGTTCTCTCATTTTCTCTTTAGTGGAGCAGACAAAAGTATTTTCAAAGAGTGCTTTTCCATCATTTCCTAAACTTTTGGCTGTTTTGTTTTTCCACAAGTTTTCTGTAAAACGCAACAGACCAAACTATAATTTCTATAATATTTTTTTTAGTCTTTTTGTTTTCTCACTACTGCAGTTTATGGTATTTGGAAAAGCAGTTTTGGTGCCTTCAGCTTCAACCCGTTATGTATATCATTATAGTTGCCAGCATAATTCAAGGGTCTTCAATTTAACTTCACGGATCACCTAACCATCTGTCCGCATCTGGGAGGATGGATGGATCCATCAATTCCCATCTTCAAGGAGTATCTTTGATATTTGATGAATGATGTGATAGATGATGATACAACAAGTTCATTGAACCTGCCTTGGCGGCAACTCAATATATGTGATCCAAATTAATAGGTTAGAAGTGGATACAGATGGTTACCTGAGCCAACATGAATTTTTTTAACCCCAATCATAAAATCTTCACCAAGAATTCAATTTATTTGTATATAAGGGTGGTCAAGCAAAAACATTTTAATTCATAAATAGAAATACATGCGAAAATTTAATCCTAAAAAACTGCATTCTTGGGTAACTAGTGGTACACAATGATGGGGTTGCAAAACTTGCAATCTAATTTATTTAAGCAAACATACATGTCATTAACGTCCAAATAATCAGCGCTGTTCAGGATCAATTTTGGATCAGTATTTTCAACCCCATGATCAATGATTGATCCTGATTAGATCTTCACAATCTCTTTTCATAATTTCTCCCGCTGTTTAATCCTATAAAGTACTCACGTAGATAATTATATAAATGGGTAGATTTTAGTGTTCAAAGGCATCCCCATTGAATCCCCTTTGGAGAAATCCGACTTCATTAAGGTGGCTAACATCACTCCATGTCTTGAATACCCATTTTTTCTCAGTGAGATGGACTACATTTATCGAAGCGTTCAATATTTTTCCTGCACTAGATTCACCAGTAACCGCCATGTAAATGGCTCTTAAAATACCACCGTGAGTCACTACGATAACTCGTTCCCCTGTGGGTACGTAAATACAAGAGAAATGGTGTCAAAATTAATTTAATAATGGTTATTTAAGGCTAAGGTATCGCATCGAGTGATTAAGATATATCATCTCACTATCATGTGTCTGATTGATAGCTTAAGGGAAAACTTGTTGGCTCGACCTATCAATCATTAATTTTTCATATGTAGTTGCATCAAACATAAGATATAGTGTATGTATACCTTTGTGTTTGGATGCAATTTCTTCGAGAGCAGAAACTGATCTCTCACAAAGCTGATTAAAGCTCTCTCCTCCACCCTACATACGAAAACGCAAAATTATGTCATACCGTGGTACTTAGTGAAATTGAACGTAACCAGGTATATTATTAATTTTTTACTTACAGGGATTTCAAGGTCCTTATCGGAAGAGAAGAAAGCAAGGTAAGCCTCAGGCTCTTTCTCTTGAATCTCACTCCAGTAGTAGCCTTGTAAGCTTCCTACATGCCTCTCTTTCAAATCTGGTACTTCTATTACCTCGGGGATATGGCACGCCTTGGCTATCATTTCGGCAGTGTTTTTAGCACGTTTGAGGTCGGAGGAGTATACAGCAGCAGGTTTCAACTCTTTTCCTAACCTAGCAGCGATCTGTAACAACATCAACAACGACATCGTTGCACATGGCAGGTTAAAAAAAGAGAGCGTGCAAACATGCATGTTTCTGCTGTATTCATTAGTTTAGGAATTAATTAATTGATATAGGTTATGTAGGGATATTAACTGCATCGGCTTGCTGCCATCCAGCCTCATTAAGCTCGGACTCTAAGCTTCCTTGAATTCTTCCTGCATTGTTCCATGTGGTCTCTCCATGTCGAACTAGGACGATCTCAGCTACATTATGTGGAACTTCGGTTGGAACCTCAACGTTAGCTACCATGCCAACCATGCCGTTGATTCTGATATTTTTATACAAATGACAGATAAATTAGCCATATATCCCACTAACAAATTAGTTTTTCACGTAAAAACCAAAATAAACTATGGGTGCATTCATCGTTTGTGAAAGTACGTACTGGTTATTATCAACATATACTGATCAAGAAAAAAACGAATAAAACAAAAAACCAATAACAAAAATAAGTATTTGGAATTATGTATGGAAATTCAAAAGAAAAGAACTGTATAAACGTACGCAGACTCATTTGATGAAACAACGCAAGTTGCCATTTTGATTTAGCTACTAGTGTGTGTGGTAGGAAGGTTATGGACTTATGGTATTCGAAGAAAGAGAGAGAAGTATATAATCGGTAGGTTTGTTTTAAGAATGAATGGTATTGAAGCTTAGTGATGTATTTATAGAGAAAAAAAGACCTTCTGAAAGACACCTGGGCGCTGAATTATTGATCACAATAATGTTATATTCAATAATACGAAAAAATAAATGAGAGAAAACCTACTAAATTATTAGTTAATCAATCAAAATGGTGATTCATCGAATATTTGAGAATCTGCCCACAAATTTGGGAGGAGACTCAAATGGCAACGTGTAGTGTCACTGTCGGATTCCAAACCCCATGTTATGTGGAGTTACACAGCTTAGTTATAAGTAACGTCATTTCTCTGTATTATTGACAATAATGCAGAACTAACCTTTTCTATGGCAGGTCAGGTGCGGAACCTTGTAAGAGGAGGTTGTTTTTGTGATTTGAGCTTAGGAGGAGGGGTATATATACCCATTGTCTCTATCTAGGTGTATTTTGTGCAATTAGGAGGAGGAGGTACCCACCTTTTCCCATTTCCTCAGAGTTCTTTATCAGCATTTGTTTTCACTTCCCTTCAAAAAAAAAACATTTGTTTTCACTCCTTCCCTTCTCTTCCTCTCTGAATCTGTGGTTTGAGACGAAGAAATAACAATGCAGGGATATTTACTCCACAAGCCTTCATTTTCGGCCCCCCATAGCACTTGGTCTAAGGCATATGATTGTGACAGAAATTCATGAAAAAAAAGAATAACATTATCATACGTGGTTACCTATCAGGGCTTAATTGGGGGCCATAAATTTTAACCGGAGGTCTCACCAATTTTGTTTGCACCCCAAAATTTTCAGAGGCGTATCAATAGTAAAGTAAAAATACTGTTTTACCCCTTATTTAAATTTCTTTTTTTTTTTTAAATCAAAATCAAAAACTTAAAAATTAAAATCAAAACTTTAACATCAAAAATTTAAAATCAAAATCAATTTTATTTTTTCTTTCGAATTTTATGTCTGCAAAAAAATTTTTCTACTTAAATTTGTATGAAAAGTCGTCATGAATTTTTTTTTAAAAGATAACGATCCTCAAGAGTCGTCATTGTTTTAGTGACGAATCCAAACAGTCGTTATTGTTTCAAAAACGACCCTCATGAGTCGTCATTGTTTCAGTGACGACTCTAAACAGTCGTTATTGCTTATAAAAGAGTCGTTATCTTCTTTAAAGATTCATTAATGGAGGAATATATTAAAGGAGCGTCATATACGTAGTTGAACATTAACGACTGTTTAGAGTCGTCACTGAAACAATGGCGACTTTTGAGGGTCGTTTTTTAAATAATAACGACTGTTTAGAGTCGTCACTAAAACAATGACGACTCTTGAGGGTCGTTACTTTTTTAAAAATTTCATGACGACTTTTCATACAAATTTGCGCAGAATTTTTTTTTCTCAAGCATAAGACTCGGAAAAAAAAATTTGATTTTGATTTTAAACTGTTGCACTAATTAAGTGAGATTACCACTAATTAGATAAGGGGTAGATTAGGCATTACCAAAATATTTGGATAAGGGGTGACCTAAATTAGGATTAGGTGACCTTTTTCATCCCCTAATGAGAGGCCCCCAATTACTTTCCATAACCCCTAATTGAGCGGTGCTATGAATCTCATGCTACCTAATAAAATAAGAATCTGGAAAAATTAATGGAAAAGAAAACTAAACTAAATGAATGAAGCCATGTAATTTATCATTGTTTTTCAATTATTATTGGTCGACACCAAAGGAACTTTCATTAAGAATATACAAAAGAAAAGCTAAGCACATGTATTATGATTCTATTTCATTTTAAGGATTATAGTTAGCGGTGCAGTCGTTCATGGATACTTTTCGACTACAGAACAGAATATTCCGTCATGATATCAAAACTGTGGAACAATGGGTTTACCGGTTGCATGTACTAGGTATTAATAACTTAAAATGTAGTACTTTCTTTTACCCATCATTTTAGCAGTAATGAGAAACAATGAAGCTGAATATTATTATTAAAAGAAATGTTTTTCAGTGGTTTACAGACGGAGTCATTACAGGTATTTAAACATAATCATTAGCTGTAATAAACCAGGTCAAGTCAATGCTGACCAATTGACTTGACACAGACTAATGACACACTTACAACTCTATTACTCTGATACACCTCCCTCAAGATGATGCTAACTGAACAAAGTATCAGATTGACAAAAAAGAAAAATTCAAAATAAGAAAAGAAAGAACTAAGTAATATATGTAGTTTGAACTAAAGAAGGAACTGAAGTAGATATTGCAGAAGATCCCAGCAACTTGCATAAGAGTTTGGAGAAAGCTGGATAACATAAACCCTTTGTGAAGATATCTGTTGTCTGATCCGCTGAAGAAATGTGTTGAAGCTTCAAAAATCCTTCCTCAACCAATTCTCTGACAGTGATACTGAATTTCTATATGCTTGGTCCTGACATGAAAAAGAGGATTAGATGCCAAGGCCAGAGCACTTGTATTATCACATAACAACAACACAGACTTGACTGTAATTTGTAAATCATTCAATAAATATGAAAACCATTTCAATTCAGCAGAAGCAACAGAGAGACACTTGTATTCAGCCTCTGCAGCAGACTTAGAGACTGTAAGCTGCTTTTCAGATGACCAAGAAACTAAATTAGAGCCTAGAAAAATAGCAAAACCAGAAGTTGATCTTCTGGTATCTGGACAACCTTCCCAATCTGAATCAGTATATGCCTTCAATGTAGTAACATCACCTTTCATTAAAGTAATTCCCATACCAACTGTTCCTTTCAAATACCTTAAGATTCTCTTAACAAGTTGCAAGTGTAAATCAGATGGAGAATGCATAAATTGTGAAACATAATTCACTGCAAAACATATATCTGGCCTAGTTACTGTTAAATACTGCAATGCACCCACTAAAGTTCTGTAATGACTAGGATTATCCAACTTGACACCATCATTGATAGAAAGTCTACTTGACTTAACAACTGGAGTATCACAAGGTTTACAATCCAACAAATTTTCTTTTTCTAAAATTTCCAAAGTGTATTTCTTTTGAGTTAACACTATACAATCACTATTCCTAACAGCCTCAATACCAAGAAAAAAATCCAAATCCCCTAACTCTTTCATTGCAAATTCTTGCTTCAAAGAAGTAATAAGATCAGTAATAAGCATAGAAGAACTACCAGTTAACAATATGCCATCAACATATAAAAGTAATACAAGAACATCACTGCCAGTTGACTTGACAAACATTGAATTTTCTGAAACAAATTTCTTAAAACCATGGTGAATAAGAAAAGAACTGAATCTATGAAACCAGGCTCTTGGAGCCTGCTTAAGCCCATACAAACTCTTTTCAAGAAGATACACATAATGAGAAGGATAATATGGATGAAGAAATCCCTGTGGCTGTGACATATATACATCTTCATCTAAAAATCCATGTAAGAAAGCATTACTTACATCTAATTGCTTGACTAGCCAATTGTAAGTAAGTGCTAAGCAAAGAACAACTCTAACTGTAGGTGACTTAACAACTGGACTGAAAGTTTCATTAAAATCAATACCATCTTGCTGATCATAGCCTTTAGCTACTAGTCTAGACTTAAGCCTATCTACAATACCATCTTATTTTCTCTTGACTCTGTAGACACATTTAGAACCTAAAATGTTCATATGAGATTCAGGAGCAACATAAGTCCAAGTATCATTATCCATTAATGCAGTATATTCATCCTTCATTGATACCCTGCCAATCAGGTTTTTTCATTGCCTCCTTAAAAGATCTTGGCTCAGTAACAGTAGTCAATAAGGATGTATAATATGGAGAAATGGGATGCTTAACAGAAAGATAAGTAACATGATCTTTGAAAACTGTGGGCTTTGAAATACCTTTTTGAGACCTAGTAACAATGGTGCTAGATGGAACAGGTTCAACAAAAGATGATGGAGAAGAAACATCTTCAATACAAGGAATAGAATGTAAATTATCAGTTGGAGAAGTAAAATAAAATTCTGTTTCATAGAAAGTAACATGTCTTGAAACATAAATCCTTTTTGTGACAGGATTATAACAGTTGTAGCCTTTATGAAGAGGGATATAACCAATAAAAATACATTTTACTGATTTGGGAGACGACTTATCTGCTCTTGAATGAGTAAGATTAGGATAGAAAATGGTGCCAAAAGTTTTGAGAAAACTAAAATCTGGAGAAACACCAAATAAGACTTCAAAAGGAGTTTTAAGATTTAAAATCTTAGTTGGAGTTCTATTAATAAGATAAGAAGCAGTGAGAAAAGCATCATACCAATACTCTTTTGGACAAGAGAATTGAACAGTAGAGTATTGCCCATTTCAGTTATATGTCTATGCTTTCTTTCAGCCAAACCATTTTGTTGTGGTGTTTTTGGACAGGAAATTCTAATTTTAATACCACTAGATTGTAACACAGTTTGAAAATGTCCCTTAACAAGTTTAGCTGCACCATCAACTTGAAAAACTAAAAATTTAGTACAAAACTGATTTTCTGTATGAGGTTTGAAATGTAGAAAACACTTAGAAGCATCAGACTTCAGTTCCATTGGATAAATCCAATGAAACCTGCTAAAATCATCAAGAAACATAATATAGTATCTATAAGCTTTAAGAGATGGAACTGTAGGCCCCCATACATCACAATGCACTAAGCCAAAGGTTTTTTCTCATGAGAGGTAGATAACTGAAATTGAAGATTTTTACTTTTTGCAAGTTGACATGGATGACACAGAGTAGAAGGAAAAGCTGAGTTTAAAATAATCTATTTAGAAGAATGAAGTTTTTGAAGAATCAGATTATATGGATGACCTAATCTAGCATGCCACACATGAGAAGGAGCAGATAAGGTGGCAGATAAAGAAAATTGAGTATTATGAACATGAGTAATGGGATACAAGTTATTGACTACCTTACCATAAGCAAGAAGAACATCAGAATATATATCTCTAATCTCATACCCATCTGGATAAAACTTGAAATAACAAGAATTATCTTTAGTAAATTTTGCAACTGACAACAAATTATGTCTCATGTCAGGAACTAACAAGACCTTATTCAATCTAAAACTAGCTGCAGATGTATTAACATGAGAATTACCAACTGAAGTTATGGCAAGAGACTTACCATTGCCAACTTGTACTTGATCCTTGCCCCTGTAAGAAGAAGAATTATGAAGTAGAGTTTCATCCCCAGTCATGTGAGCAGTAGCACCAGAATCAGAAATCCAATGAGTTGCAGTTGAAGTAGAAGGAGCATCATAATCATGTTGAGTAGAAGTACTGGCTTCATTAAAAGTTGTAAAAGCATGTTGGGTTGAATTATGCTGAGCCTCATTATCAGGAGTAGTAAAGGTTAGAGGATGATATCGAAAATAACACCTGCTAGCATAATGTCCTTTCTTTCTACAAACCTGACAATCCACTGTTGAAAAATCTCTTCTACATCCATTACTATTATTTTGTCCAGATGTACTGCCTTGACCTTGACTATGATTACTTCTTGTAGTAAAAACAGTATTAGGCTTGAAATTACCATACCCATTATTCCTTGGTTGCGTCTACCATTCCCAGAAAAATGATTTCCACCATTTCCATTCTTACCATAAAGAGCAGTAGAATTTTGAGTATCAAAGATACTGCTGGAGTCTTGATGTTGTTCAAGAAGCCATTGCTCATGATTCAAGAGTCTTGGTTTTAACTCTGCAAAGGTAAATGGGGTTTCCCTGTTTTGTGCAGCTACTACAAATGTATCAAAGTCTCTTCCTAATCCATGAAGTACATACGTAACCAAATCAGAATCACTCATCTTTTCTCCAATTGCAGCTAAAGAATCAGCTATTGTTTTGATATTTTGCAAATAAACCAGGATTGTAAGATGGCCTTTATTAATATTATGCAATTGAGTTCTAAGCATACTCTTTCTGGCTATGAACTGACTCCTAAAGGTAATTCCAAGATACTCCCAAATTTCTCTAGCAGTAGATAACCCTAATACATCACCAGATACATAATCTGTAAAAGTAGTTTTCATACAACTAGCAACAAAACAATCAATTTTACTCCAAAGAACCCATTGAAGGTTCAGAGTTAAGACTCCATCAACTTCCACATTCTTAACAGGTTCAACAATATCACCAGTAACATAACCATATAAATCAGTAGAGACAAGAATGGATTCCATCTGGTCTCGCTATAAGAGAAAATTATTCGGATCTAATTTTGCAGAAACAAAATTCGAAATATTGGTGAAAGGGAACGTAAAGTTACTCGTATTAGCAGCGGAATTTGAAGTAGAATCCATGTCTTTGCGTCTTCTGTAAACAATTGTAGATGACATGAACCAGATCTACAAAACCAAATTTCTTGGAAAATCTTGAATAAACTCTTGATGTATTTTAACCTAGAAAAGGTTGTTGTAAAGAATATGATGATCTTGAATCAAAAAGGTATTGGAAAAGATGTTGATATTCGTATGTTGTTGCAAAAGGTTATTGAAAAAAAATTAGCAAAAAAATTTACTATCAGGATCGACTGATACCATGATAAACAATGAAGCTGAATATTATTATTGAAAGAAGTGTTTTTCAGTGGTTTACAGACAGAGTCATTACAGGTATTTAAACATAATCATTAGCTGCAATAAATCAGGTCAAGTCAATGTTGACCAGTTGACTTGACACAGACTAATGACACACTTACAACTCTATTACTCTAATAAGTAATGCAGTACCATTTCCTATAACTTTAACCGTAGAAGTAATAGGGTAACACAAATTAGTGTAGGAGCTCCTACATCGTTAGGTACAAGGGTTAGCACGTATCAGTTCCCTGAGCGTAATAGTATACAGTATAGTAGCACGGTCTTACCCAACAAGTATAATGGATCCTGTTAATGATATAAAATATTCGTTAACTGATGGGCAATATGTGTAGGAGTAGTCGAGGATTGTATTTAAAAAAACCATTTTTTGGGGACTACTCAAAAATGGAGGGGACTACTTTGTGATAGGAATGTCTACCCTATACTTATAAGAGGTATCCCAAAGTGTAGAAATGACTAACCTACCCTTAACCTAATTAAATTTAAAACTAATCTAATAATATATACATACATATATATATAACAAATCAAAATCATTAACAAAACAAAATCAAAATTATAACAAATCCATTAATTTTGATTTTTCACAAATCCGTTACTATTAGAGGGTTTATTTTCTTCTCTTCTTTCCGTTTCATCGTCTCGATTCAAAAAAAAATTCCACTAGCACTAATTAATCCGTTACCAAAACCCTCTTCTTCTCAAAAATTATTCTTTTAAAAACACCCAACTAATTAATCTAACATCACTTATTAATCATTACACTAACACTAATTAATCATTACACTAACTAATATAATTACCAAGGACAAGTTTGGTATTTGAAAAAACTTGGATAAGGGATGACTCATTATTACTTCTAATATCCACCCAAAAAATTGAAGAGTAGCGCCCCTCCATTTTTGAGTAGTCCCCAAAAAATGGTTCATTTAAAAGTTGGGTGTTTAGCATGAGCCTAGTTATTAACATAGCAACTATCCCTGCTAGCATTGTACAAAAAAACCCATGTCGAACCGTGAACCACACTAAACCAAACCTATTGAACCGATCGTAACTTTATCTCTAATGGTTTGGTATGGTTTCCGCATTATTAAAAATGTTCATTTCCGGTTTAGTACCAGTGAACCCTCAAATCAAGGCGAAAACCATTGATTCAAACAATATTAAATTATTTTATTTACAACATTTATGTCGTGGTTTAATATAATTAATCCCATGATTTCTTTTCTATCAAGTTTGTTCTTTATATGGACAAGCCAGCAACGCTACCTTTATTCGGAATTTTCATGTAAAGGTTCAGATACGTTTAGGAATTGATTAGAGTATTGTTATGATAAGTTTGTTCTTGAAAAATAAAATTGTTGGATACGTACGGTTGACAAAATCTATTTTTCTTTTTTAATAGGTTGCAGTTTTACAAAACCAGGTTTTACATCGAACCAATTTGTGAAATGTTTCAGGAAATTGGAAACCATTACCTTGGTTTCGATTCTAGTTCTGTCCAAAACCGTAAAAAACCCTAATTCCTACTATCTCCGAAGGGCTACATGAAATACTCATCTTTTGAGGTGTGCATTAAATGCGGCGTTCTACTACACACTCTAAATACACCGTTTATAAAAATTGGTCGCCTATTTTATTTACATAATTTCTATGTTATTATTTTATAACATCATTTTTTGAGCATCAGATGTTTTATCTTATTTATTGTTACTTCGTACTTTTTTTATTTTTTATTTTTGTTTTCATGAAAAAGATATCAACTGTTTTTTTTAATTATTTCTTAAATGTCGGGATTTCTGTTTCTAGAATAGGATCTATGGCGCAAATTAAATCCATGAAACAAGCATCTGGAAAATTAAAATTGGAGATGACTTGATTTGCATATTTAAAATCCTTTGCACAATTTATTTCTGATCTCGATAAAGCAATTCGGAATCATTTGGAAGGAGGTTAAGAATTATGCGAATTACCCCAGACAAGCCCAATCGTCCCCTTTCATCGTGGAAGAACAAGTAATGACTATTTACACGAGAAAAAATGGGTATTTTACAAGCCCAATCGTCCCCTTTCATCGTGGAAGAACAAGTAATGACTATTTACACGAGAAAAAATGGGTATTTTACAAGCCCATTCGTCCCTTCTCACCATGGAAGAACAAGTAATGACTAATAATACCAAACAAATAGGTGTCTTGATTCGTTAGAAATTCTGATTACTGCCAGAAAACAAGGTAACATCCGATTCTGAGTCTATCTCATTTTTTCTATATCAAATCCTAATTACAAAGGGTGCAACAACATAAACAGCAGCAATCTTATCAATATTATGAAGCGTGTACAACAAATCCATGTTGTAATTATAATGAAGATAAACAACAACAATACCAGAAAGATTTTCAAAATCCCAATTTATGCATCTATTAGGAACTTACTTTGGGATCAAATATCGACCATAAAATCTTCACCAGGAATTCAGCTGCTCATATATAAGGGTGTTGATTAGATCTCCTAAGTTTCTCTCTCCTCTCTAGCTTCTTCTCAAACTTAAAGAAAACCTCACCACCATTGAAGCTTACTACTCAGATCTAGTCATTTGGGCAAGATCTGAGCAGGTTTCTTTTCTTTTTCTTGTTTTCTTAGATAGCTAGCAGTCTAGTTTAGATTTGTTTAAGTTTTTTGTTTCAATCTCCATTGTTTTTAGGAGATTTTTATGGTGTTCTTGTGGGTATGTTTTCTCCTATATGGAGATTCTCTATGTGCTCTCATGGCGTTTCTTTGTGATCTCAATGTAGATTTTGGGCGGAAGTAATTCAAGTGTGATGCTCAAGATTCAAGACTTTGGGCATATTACTCTCATATATTAAGTAAAAGAAAATCTATTTTTCAAGAAGAAAATACCCGGTCAAAATGTTTTTTTTTTCCCTTAATCACATGATTTTTATTAGAAAAAGCAAAGGAATGATACAATAAAGTTAAAGACCACAGGTTAGTCTAAAACCAAAAAATAAAAGAAAAAGATTAAGCAAAAAAAGCACAAATGGCTACATTAAAGAGTTTATCTACAGAACCTACAGTACTCTACATCAGGCGTTTCAATTATAATTAAGAAGGAAAGTCTGCCAATATGTTGAATTTTTTCTCCTGCTCTTAACTTTGCACCTTTCTTTGCCAAATTATCTGAGAAATTCAATTCTATGTAACAATGTTCTTACTGAAGCATGCCTTCAACCATCTAGCTCTTACAAACCAAGGGATATTACCTTTTTTAAAGTCTCCAATCACAGCTGCAGAGTCTGATCCGATAATAATGTATCTGCACTTCAGTAGCACTCCCCATTCAGCTGCTCCCACCACTGCTAATACTTCTGCGATATAGTTTGTAGCAACCCCTATCCCTCCAGAAATTGTTCCCACAACCTGACAGTAGTGATTTCTTGCAATAATTCCAAGACCATCACATCTAAGGTTCCCCAGTGAGGCACCATCACAACAAAATAAGACATATCCATTTCTAGAAGCTTCCCAATAGTATCCTTTAATAACTTAATATATCTCATTCCCAGATTGAAAAAATTTAAAATCTGCAGATCATACCTTTGATCCCATCTGGTTCCCTTCATCTTCAGACCACCTTTCTGAACTATTTGCCAAACTCTTCCTTTCACTCTATTTAAGCATGTAACTTTATTTTCAAAGAAGCATTTATTTTTTTTGGAACCAAAGTTCTTTTATTGTTGCACAAAAATCTATAATCCAAGCCTCTTTTATTATGGAACTCTCCTGTTTTGCAAGTTTCCAAATGTCTTCAAAGGAACGAGGATTCTTGAATTAAAAAACCCCACCAAGCTAGGACCAAATTTGCACACTGAATTTACGTTTCCATAGTAAATGTGACATTGAATCTTGTTCCATACCACAAACACAGCATTTTGACACCATGTCATAACCATTCTGAACCATTTTAACATCATCAACATATACTCCTTGTAGTATTTTCCAGATGTTGCTTGAAATGCTGGGATGTAAGAAATCTGTCCATAAATATTTGAGCCAGTGTAATTTAGGCTCTTTAGCTCTAATTTTCTCAACAACAACAGAAGTAGTAAAATTGCCTTTCAAATCTCCATTCCATATCAGCTGATCTTTCCCTCCACCAATTGCCTTTCAAATATCTACTCCAAATCATTTTCTGAATGTAATTTGACTCCAAATCCTAAAAAAATGTACGGTCTCTTATTATTTGTTTAATAAGAAAATGTGAATATGCTTGATGTTTTTTTGTTTAGTTGGTGAAGAATAAATAATATTTATATATGAAAAATATGTAACGGCTCTATTTTACACATGTAGAGTTTGAATACCCGTTATGAAGATTAATTTTAAAAAAATCTAGCCACTGATGTTAATTCAAAAAAAAAAAAAAAGAGTCGTTGGTTACTCAAATATCCAAATTTTTCATCAGTACGAACAACAATTAATTACATTAAGTTCATTAATCTAAATTTAGAACAATACTCGAAATAAATACAACAACTATATGAACTCGAAATAAAGACAACAATTTTAACTAACAATTAAATTAGATTTAAAAATTAAACTAAATAAGAAAACAGTTAGAGTTAGATTATTTCATCATATTTTGAATCATCAACGCTGATTATGTTTATCCTTTTCAATTTTTTTTTTTGTTTCTGACGATAATATCGTCTCTCGGCTAGGGGTTAGTAAGATCCTTTTCCATTATTGCATTATCTTATTATAATTGCGTTCGGTAACTCTGTTGTTGGTTAGGAAAAAAATCGAGTGGAATTAGGCTTGTTATTGGGCTTTCATTTCTTCCTTTCTTAACAATGATTCCTTAAAATACTCTAAAATTTATG
Organism: Papaver somniferum; assembly: GCF_003573695.1. Taxonomy (NCBI): domain Eukaryota; kingdom Viridiplantae; phylum Streptophyta; class Magnoliopsida; order Ranunculales; family Papaveraceae; genus Papaver; species Papaver somniferum. The sequence goes on from NC_039368.1 coordinate 38,512,656, forward strand.
CACTTTGTTTGTCTGATTCTTTCATCTGGATTGAAGTATTCTCCCAACCACCTTTTTCTTCCCTGAAAATACCTTGCTCATGATTATTCTTCAGCCTAGCTTCTTTTTTAGGTTTTTTGGTCCCTACGGGCCTCGCCTGGTATTTGTAGTCCCAACGAATCTCTCAATAGGTAGTACTTCGATTTTATCTTGGACTCGTATAAAGTCTTTATGGTTGTAAAAAAATGGCAGTATTTTGTGCGACAACGAGTTGTCCAAATACTTTCTCTCACAATTTCACAACAAGCTTCATACTTGAATGATTGCCATGTTTGATTTTGAAATTTCTCCCGACCATCTCGAGTTTAAAATACTATAGTAGAAATAATAAGTTAATTGCTATTATCACCAAGCGGAAACAACTTAATTTAATCGTAGAACTTACCAAATCTTTGTTTGAAACGCCGCTTCTACTTTGCCGATATATATACAAAATGTTAAGAATTGACACGAATTCTCTCATGTCTTTTCTGATTTCTTTCATCTTAAAGACCATCATAATCATTTTCGTTCCAAGAGACAAAGACTTCATGAATACGTCTTAAAAACAGAGATGATGCTTGTTGTGTGCAAATAATTCCATCACTATCCACATAAACGCGTGAGCGTATCTGTAAGATCAATTTATTCTTGTTGAACAAAATTCTTATTGAGAAAAGAATTTGAGTAGTAGAAGGATAAGATAAGTCAACGCATTTAATTAGTAGAGAGATACGAAAATCAATGAAACACCATTTATTGGGACAATGTGTGTTTGAGAATAAGAGTTTTCTTATGTAGATAAAAAATCATACAATATTTGTTGGGATCCGATGATGGAAAAAATAGATCCATTAAAAATAACGGATGGTTATGATTGGGTATGATAGGGATGTAACAAAAAACATTCAAACAAATATTAATACGCATACTAAAACTAAGTTTTCGTCAATTTTGTGACGACAATTGAGTTTCCATATTAAGCAAAATACAGAAACTGAATTCCCATATAATACATAAACTAAATTATCTTCAGACATTTTTTGTCTATAACGCGGAGCAGATGAGCTCCCGCGAAATTAAGCCATTTCACCACATTATAGTTAAACCGTTACCCATGACAATTGGCTTCGTTATAGCCCAGAAAAATGCACTGCCACAATGCTTGGCCTCACGGTCATAGGAAACCGTGCTGCTACAATGACACATTAAAATACTAGTGCATTTTAAATTATTATTATTATTACGGATTACTATGACGTACAACCGGGAAACACCATTGTTCCACAGTTTCGAAATTCTGATGGGATATTATTAGGAATATAAGGTCTAGTAAAGTCAAGTAATGTTGACTTGACTACCTAAGTCTGTCTGAGTCTTATAAATATACCTCACATGTGGCTATATTGTACATCTGATAATAATCTTGTAAAAACATATATTCTAAAGATTTCACATGGTATCAATCGGGAAAAAGAATCACTGGATTTTTTTTTTTAATCCTAGATTTTCATCTCCATACTTTTCTTCAATGGAGAATTGATGTTTAGTTTCCGCTGCATCATCATCTTCATCATCAAAAGGTTACAAGAAGAAGAATAAGAAGAACAAGAATTCAGATTCTGATATTTAAAAAGCTTTTATGCTCTAATGATCAGAAATTTGTGGTGTTTTTGCTACAACGATGATTAATTTCTATTTGATAGAGGTATTTTTTGATATAATTACAAATTTTCAGTTCATTTTTATCAGTTCTTTTCTGCAAATGAGGGTTTTCAATAATTTGGATCGTGATTTTGCTGTTAATAATTGGTTCTTTACAAAGATTAGTCATCTCTTGAACCCTAACCCTTATATGAAGCTTTGTTTTCCTCTACTCCGTCAAAACAAAATTTTCTTCCCATCATTTTATTACCATCAACTCATTATTTCTTTTCAAACCCTAAAGATTAAATCTTTCTCATCAACAAAATCATCTCATTTTTGTTTTCTTTACCAATCTTGTTCTTGAATCTGCTTTGTGTCCCACATAGCATCATCTTTCTTTTTCTACTTTCCACTTTCAAATATTCAAACTCCTTCTACTGAAACCCTTTCCTCTTTTAATCAGATCTTGGGTTTGATTCATCTTTCATGATCAATACTGTCATTGATCAAACACCCCATGTCATAAAAATCCAATCTTTATCACCGATTTTGCAGTCTTCTGTGATTTCTGTGCCCTTTTTTCCAAGAAATTGTGGTTGAAATGGGTTTAATTTCTGAATGGGGGTTGCAAGAGGTAAAATTTGATATCTTTTTTGAAAATTTTGATCTAATCTTGAAGTTGATATACCACATTTGATTGGAAATGGGGTTAGAAGAAGTAAAGATTCATCTATTAAACTAACACAATCTAGGGTTTTTCTGTTAAGATTACTGCAATTATTTGTATTTTTTATCATTTTAGGTGTTGGATTTTCAATTATAAGTATGAATATGTCAGGACAATTTGGAATTCAGAATGTAGTTTACAGTAGTAAAATTCAATGCGAGGATGAATCGCCGAATCTCGACCAGTGGATTAAACCTCCATCAAAACTGATGCATAGAATGAGTGATGAAGAGTTGTTCTGGAGAGATTCATTTGTTCCTAGAGTGAAGGAATTTCCATTTAAGAGAGTTCCTAAGATTGCTTTTACGTTCTTGAAAAGAGGTTTTTTACTATTATCACCTCTCTGGGAGAAGTTTTTGAAAGGTCATGCAGAGCTTTATTCGATTTTCATTTATTCGTTGCCCTTTTATCGAGATGATTTCCGGCTTGATTCACCGTTTTATGGAAGGCATATATCTAGCAAGCTTATGGAATGGGGTACGATAAGCTTATGTGATGCGAAAGACATCTTCTCGCAAATGCATTACTTGATATGTCCAACAAAAGTTTTGTACTTGTATATGAATCGTGCATTCCTATCCACAACTTCACCGATGTATACCAGTACTTGATGGAATCAAAATATATCTTTATACAAATAGTTGATGATTCAGGTCAATACGGAAGAGGGCGTTAGAATTAGAGTATGGCACCTGATATTACTCTAGAGTAGTGGTGTAAAGGATCTCAGTGGTTTGAAGTTAACCGTCAATTTTCCATCAACATAGTGGACGATGTTACACTATACTCTTGTTCAATGAGTTCTGTAACCAGATTGTTACGTCGATGAACACTATTTCCCAACATCAACTTCTTATCAACATGATCAACTAATCAACAACAACAACAACAACTTCAACATCAATCCAACTACAGTAGCAACTTCCAGCTAATATCAACATACATATGGGTAATAACTTTTTAATAACAATTTCCACCCATTTGTTCATTGTTACTTCTTTTTGAGTGAGTTTAGCATATCAAGAAATAATTTTCAATATCCAATTGGTCATAGAAACTTTTCAATAACCAGTTATATGACTTGTTATCTCAAAACAAGTCATATCAATACCTTTACAGATCTGGTCTTATAATCACCAATTTATAAATATCAATTTGAGTTTCTTAACCAATAGAGAACACCAAAAACAATTTGAGTCTCTTAACCAACAGAGAACACCAAGAACATTTGAGTCTCTTAACCAACAGAGAACACAAAAATGAATATTGGAAGCTACTATTTCTTCTGTTGCTATCCACCTTGTGTTGCTGCTTATTCTAGTGGCGTTGTTCATACTTCTAATACTTATACTGGTGCTTCAACAACTGGTGTTGTTACTTCATGAAATTTTGTATGAATTCAATTTTAAACTCAATAGCTTGTTATTCCTGCATTTTGCTTCTGGCAACATTATTTTTCATGCTTCTACTGATACTTCTGGAGCTTAGTGCTAGTTTATGGGTTCCTGCAACTGATGATCATGTGTTTTTACTTTATAATTAGTTGTTGACATTATTGCTTATACTTCAACAACTACTTCTGTCACTAGTACTTATCAAGCATCTTACTTCTAAAAATTCAAGTCTTGTCAGCTAAGAATATTTACTTCTTCAGCTGGTGGTTATACGTCACTTGAAGACTACTTGTTGCTGACAGTTCTGCATCTATTTATGAGTTAAAGTGGTGTCATCAAGGCTTGGCACACTGAAAAGACTGCTTACTTCTAGCTGCTAACAGTATTACTTCATGCTCCTACCTTTGCAGTTTATATTGGCTTTGTTTATCTTACCTTTCTTGTTAGAACAATTTAGTTTGTTACTTTTTTTTCTTCTTTGTGTCATACCGACTCTTGTTGAGTATGTGTAGTTTTCACACTCTAGCTCTTGTTTGAGTGAGTGTTAATCTTTTATTTTTCTTATTCAAACTTCAAAGTTTCTGCTTGTAAAGTTTGAGGGGGGTATATTAGGAATATAAGGTCTAGTCAAGTCAAGTCATGTTAATTTGATTGACTACGTCTGTCTGATTCTTATAAGTACACCTCACTTGTGTCTGTAATGTGCATCTAATAATAATTTAGTAAAAACATTTATTCTAAAGATTTCATAGATATTCTGCTTTGATAGTGGCCATGTGTCCCTAAATGATTCCACCGCTAACTATGATCCTCGACATAAACTAAAAGTATATTACAGTGCATGTGCTCAGATTTTCTTTTGCTTATTGTTAAAAGGAAAAGTTGATTTGGTGTCGACCAATAAATCAGTACTATGTTCGTGATTCTTTTTCCAAGTTTCCATTAATGATTAGTATGAAAAATATAAAATAAAATACGTGGCTTTATTTAGTTTGGGTTTCTATTTAATTAATTTCCCCAGTTTCTTCTTATTTTATTATGTCATCGTGACCACGTTACATGATAATATTATTCTTTCCTTCATGAATTACTGTCACAATCATATGCCTTAAACGGTTAAACCCTGTCCTATGAGGGGAAAATGAAAGCTTGTGGAGTGAAGAATATCCCAAACTCTTATTTCTATATCTCAAAACCAGATATTCAGAGGGGAAGGTATCTCTGAAAACTACTGCTGATAAAGAAATATAAGGAACTGGGGAAAAGGTGTATATACCCCTCCTTCTAAGCTTGATTTCCACAACATTTTTGCAAAAAATACACCTAAATATTCTATTCGATAGATACTATAGGTACGTACATATACCACTTGTAAGCTTGAATCACTTACAATCGCAACCTCCTCCCACAAGCTTCCACGCCTGACCTGCCATAAAAAATAGTGAATAAATCTTCTCTCCACAGTCCACAGATCCACGCTCCATTATGATGCCAATAAAAGAAAGAACATCACTTATAACTAATTAACTTGTAGGTCTGTAACTCCACATTGTTAGAAATTTTCTTTATGCGGAAACAAGATAAATCACATATCTCTGGTGATCGCTGATTTGATCTTGATGAATGAATGAACCATTACAGAAATCCCAAAGAAGAATGCAAGAATCACAGTCGCTTCTATGATCAGTAAAACACAATGAAGTAAGAATAATTATTATAAGGTTACTAATCCTTATATCTCCCTGATTGATGGTTACAGAAATTTTGAGATTGTTTTCAGTGAGTGTAGGGACCTGTTCTCGATCTCCTTAAATAACTCTTCCATCAAGAGTCACAACAGACATGAGAACCAATTCAAAAAGACACATACTTTCATGGGAAAAGACACAACCTTAGGTGTAGAGACATGTCTGTTAGAAGTAACTTTTTCCTGTGATGATTTAGCACATGGGCCATATCCCGTGGGACCTGTCTCTACGAATCTCTATACCAATGACATAAGAGCCTTCACCCATATCCTTCATTTCAAAGTTTTGTGAAAGAAACTGTTTAACTTCATATAACAGTCCCAGAGCGTTACTAACCAAAAAAATATCATCCACATATAGGATAAGAAAGATTATCTTTCTCCCACTAACCTTGAGGTATAGACATTGATCCACAATGTTTTCTACGAAACCAAATGAAGAAATCACATTATGGAATTTTATATACCATTGGCGGGACGCTTTTTTAATCCCATATATAGATTTCCTTAATTTTCAAACTAGATGATCACCTTGACTTGAAGAGAATCCTTGAGGTTGCACCATATACACTTCTTCATCTAAACTTCCATTGTGGAATGCAGTTTTCACATCCATTTGGTGTAACTCTAAGTTAAAATGAGATACTATTTCCATGATTATTCGCAATGAGTCTTTCTTTGAAACTGGAGAGAAAGTCTCATGGTAATCAATACCTTCCCTTTGAGTGAATCTCTTAGATACAAGTATAGCCTTGTATCTTTCGACATTACCTTTACAGTCTCTTTTGGTCTTAAATATCCATTTGCAACCAATAGGTTTAACTCCTTTGGGTAATTCTACAAGGTCCCAAACTTGATTATTAGCCATGGAATCCATCTCGTATTTCATGGCTTCGAGCCAAAGTTTGGATTTGGCTCCATTAACAGCTTTTGAAAACGTTACTGGATCATCCTCAACTCCGATGTCATAGTTACATTCTTGAAGATACACTTCATAATCTGAGGAAATTGCAGATTTTCTTGATCTTGAGGATCTCCTTAATGGAATTTCAACATTTTCATTTTGAATATGTTGCATTTCAGGTTCCATTATGATCGGATCTTCATTAAGTGGTGAGTCTTGAACCGTCACTTCCCCTTGTATGACATTTTGTGAAATGTCTTGCGAAGTGGGTAGTTCTAAAGAAGGTGCACGTGTAGTTACTTGATCACGCCCTTCTTCAAATTCAATTCTTTGAAGACTCCCACTGATATTTCCATCCTTTATAAATCTTACATTTCTAGCCTCGACTATTTTCATTCTATGATTAGGACAATAAAACCTAAACCCTTTGGATCTCTCCGCATAGCCAATGAAAAATCCACTGAATGTTCTTGGATCCAATTTTCTTTCTTTTGGATTATACACCTGAACCTCAACTTGACAACCCCATACATGTACATGTGTCAAACTTGGTTTCCAACCATTCCATAACTCAAAGAGGTGTTTTTGGAACTGCTTTACTTGGAACTCTGTTCAAGATGTACACAGCGGTCTTTAAGGCCTCACTCCACATAGAAATCGGGAGGCTAGAATTACTAACCATACTCCTTACCATGTCCATCAATGTACGATTCCTTCTTTCAGCTAACCATTTTGTTATGGAGAACCAGGAGTCGTTTATTGAGAAACAATTCCACATTCTTTAAGGAATTTTGCAAATGGACCCGGTCTTTGTCCTGTTTCTGTGTATCTTCCATAATATTCACCACCTATATCTGATCTTAAAATCTTTATTACTTTACCGGATTGTTTCTCTACTTTTGCTTTAAATGATTTAAAAGCATTTAATGCTTCACTTTTATCATTAAGAAGATAGAGATACATAAATCTTGTATGATCATCAATAAAGGTGATGAACCATTTTTGACCATTCAAACATGGAGGTGTAAACGGTCCACATGTATCAGTATAAATGATTTCCAAACTGTTGGAACTTCTCCTTGCACCTTTCTTTGTCTTGTTAGTCTTTTTTCCCTTTATACAGTCTACACAAGTACCGAAATCAGAGAAATCAAGAGTTTGTAAAACACCCTATTTCACTAACCTCTTTAACCTTGCAATGGAGATATGCCCCAATCTTCTATGCCATAACATATATGATTCTTCATTCACAATAATATGCTTTATGCCAATACTTTCGTTTGTAGTGCAAAGGTTATGGTTAAAAGAAGAATCTAAATTAAGCTTGTATAAACCATTTTCAAGTTTTGTAAAACCAATAACAACCGAATCTTTTAACAAACTTTAATTCCATAACCAAAAGGAACAAGTCTTGAAACAGAAATAAGATTTATAGAAAACGAAGGAACGTAAAAAGTTCTTTCTAAATCCAAAGTAAAACCAGAGTTAAGAACAAGTCTAAAGGTTCCAACAAATTCAACAGTTGAAGGCATTCTATTCCATAGTTGTAACGTTCACTATTTGTTGGTTTTCTTTGGTTAAGGAGACCCTACATAGTATTTGCAATGTGGATTGTAGAACCAGAATCAATCCACCAAGTACTGTGATGGAAATCGACCATATTGGATACAAAACATACTAATGATATGTTGTAATTTTGTACATCGGAAATCCCACCATTCAATATTGGGATATGAAGAGATGAAATATGAAAAATGGCAGATTGCGTAACTACAAATGATAATAAACAAGCATGTTCAAAATAAATTATCGAAGAAATTTAACAAATGTGTACTATTCTAGTTAAAACTTCAAGTTATTGTAACCCTCATGTGGGTAAAAGTCACAACAACGTATAGTATCATAAATACAAATGACATATATATGTATATATGATGCCGTATGATCTGACTAGTACATTTAAAATATCAAATTAAAAAAATATCTTTTACCTATGGGCATTAAGAAATTTCTAATCAAATATTTCATTTAGTATCATATCCCAAACAACACCTTTAGATTTCCCTATGGAGCAAAATCTACTCAATATATGGTTGTTCGCAAGAAAGAATTTTCAGAATATAAGATGCTGTGGCTATTCTTATAAATAAAATTCACAATTATTGCTCAAATCTTGTATGCAATATCAACGTTAGTACAAACCAGGAGATAATGAACTAAAATAATTGCAGGATGTAATTAATGATAATTTAAGAACACGTTAATCATGCTTAAATGCCTTACTAAATCTAATCGTATCTTCAGATGAATCGGAACTGACTGGTCAATTTGCACATTTATGGACACTAAATATCCCGCATGCTATACTTTATAGGAGGTATTGATGGAAACTAATAATATAAATATGCATGCAATATTAATTTACCTATCATATCTCTAGTCGAACCGTATTGCAATAGTATACGAGAAAATTAAGGAAAGCATGAATTTAGGGTCAAAGATATCTACAGATTCAATAGTCAATGATTTCATATTAAATCCATCCAAATATACTGATCCTATATAATCAAAACAAATAACAGAACAAAATCCAACGAGTTTTCATACTCCGTGATATTAGTTCTTATTTTGGTATGTTCTAATTTTATGATTTCAGATCATGATCAGTATTATTAAATCAAACAAGGACCAGACCAGCCTATGCTCTGATACCAAATGTTAGAAATTTTCTTTATGCGGAAACAAGATAGATCATATACCTCTGGTCATCGCTGATTTGATCTTGATGAATGAAAGAACCTGTTTGTACCCCTAATATTCTACACCAAAAATGGGACAACTTAGGTCTAATATGCTCCTCATATTAGCCAAATATAGACAAATTGGGCCCTAAAAGCACTCCATGTGCAATCCCATGTGCAATAAAAAAAATAGTTAGGCCTCACAAGCGCTACACATAGAAGCCCATGTGCAAAGATCCAAGTCAAGGCAAAGAGGGCCCACATCATCAATGCCACGTCAGTAAAATGACCAACCAGCGGCCGCCACGCCAGCATAGTGAACACCCAGGGTATGGCAAGTCAGCACATGTTTCCACGTCAGCAACACTGACTAACCAGTGGCTGCCACATCAACGGATGGTCCAGTCAGCAATACTTTTCTTCACAGAATATTCCATTACCGTCGGCATACTCCTGACGCCGTCAGTTTAGTATAACGTCGTTAGTACTTCAGCGAATCAGATCGCTTGGAGATAACGCAGTTAGCATTACCGTCGACAACGTCAGCATAACGTCACCTTCCGTCGGATATCTGTTTCAGCACTGGTCGTCGACTCCGTCACCGGTCATCTTCTCCAGCGACAGCATCTGCAGGCCGGCGACCAAGTTCGATCCAACGCTTTGCAGTGTTTTATTGTTATACGACTTCGGATATTTACACCCCACTCTGTTTGCATTAAAGGATGATTACACCCAGCTGAGCCGAGTCATCCAGTTGAGCCGAGCCGCTAGCCGAGTCAAGCCGAGCTGAGGCGTTGGGATTTTTCATCCCAAGTATGACTTGCCTGTGGATGTTTACACCCCGTATGCTTACACCCACTTCTCTTGCAGCTTAGGAAATCTACACCCCGTTGTATGGGCTTTGCCTTTTGTACCCATTTGCTTGGGCTTGACTAATGATGCCTAATCCTTGGTTAATTCCATAACTCTAGAGGATGTTTCTGGAAAGTTTTGTTGACCAATGGAATATTCTAGAATATTCCAGGAGGCATGCATGGATAGTTATACAATTTATGTCAGGAGGCATGCAGGGCCAGTTATACAATTTATGCCAGGAGGCATGCAGGGTAGTCAATACAATTTATGTTTACCTCGAAATTAGAGTAAGACCTAAATTGGATGAATATATATAGATGGGTTGACAACCCTTGAAGGTATGCAATCTTTCCCACTAAAATAATCTGTGAAAAACCTAAGCTAACTTAAGCATCAGAGAGTTTTTTGCAAGTACCCCCAACACTATTCACTTGGAGAAAAAAGCAGCGGATCGATCATCAAAAATCACCATTAAATTCTTGTTTGAGGTAGAAGAATATTTTACCATCCAAACAGTGGCGCCGACCAAGTGTTTTGAGAAAAGATAATAGTGTTTTCCCAAATCGAGCTATGACAGTAGTCAAACAAACTGCGCGAAGGTTCGATTCCATTAGCAGTTCTCAATAGCGCAGGAGACGAGAGGCCGAAAGGCACGAGATTGAGATTCAGTCAGCGCCAGCAGGACCCAAGGGAAACAGACAGGGTCGAGATCGTGCTTGTGACAGAACCCTAGATCGTGATCGAGATCGTGCTCATGACAGAGCCCTAGACCGTAGTCGAGATCGAAATCGTTTTCGTGACAAAAAACCAGAACTGAATAATCGGAGAAACGAAAAAAGACCTGTGATCAAAGATGAAGAAATGGATGTTGACTCCATACCTGATGGAGAAAACTCATGAGTTCGAAGAGACAGAGGGCTTATATTCGACAGCCCATCAAGGAGGAATGACGATTGACAAGACCTACGAGATGGACGAACCGCGAATCCTAGTACATAGGAAGAACTGTTGCGCAATCGGCTGAACGAGGTGGAGAAAGAGAACGCTCTCCTGAGATTAGAACGTGAGAACCTAGGTCTGGAAATCTGAACAACCAGAGGGGTCGATCTGTGTGGCAGCGCCTTGGAAATCGTATTATCCCACAAGCTGCAGACCAAAACAGAGAATTGATCGATCTTGATCGACCAGAGAAAAATCTGTTGGTCACTGGAGATCTACCTAAACGAAGGCGTGTACGACCCCGGCGAGCAGGGACCCGGTCAGCTGCGACTCAGCAGAGTGCATCCAGAACTACCATCCATTCAAAATGTCTTAGGAATGATGAAGATGAGGTTAGAGATCGACACGATGAGAGAGAATTTTCGCCTAATTACCATGCTCGTTCGGAGCAAGGCAGAGCTGGAAGAGAGACCACTGGACCCCAAAGGAAAAGAATGAGATCTAAAGCTCATATTCCAGAGGACCGAGATTATGAGCAGGAAGACAGTTCCTCAGATGGAGATGTGGACACAATAACAAAAGCTTTCCTTTGCAAGATGATCGAGAAAATAATGTCGAAAAAGCATTCCAGGGAAGAAAGGATATACAGGTTGTATCGAATCGCAGGAGATCCTTTCAAACTGAATGTCAGAGAATTCCGGTCACTACTGAATTTTCAAGTTCCAAAGCTGCCAGAATTCGACGAGATAACAGATGATCCATATCAACATGTTTTACACTATGAAACTGCCATGTCTCTGTGGCAGTACAACGATGAGTTGATGTGCAAAATGTTTCCACAGTCACTGGCTGGTGGAGCAATAAAGTGGTCCAATCAGCTCTCGGCGCAGTCGATTGGTACTTACCAAAAGATGGTTGGCGAATTCTGCTCTCACTACAAGTGTAACAGACGTGATCGGAAGGGATGCCACGCACTGTTCCTTCTAGGGATCCGGAAGTAGGAAAGCATCAGACAGTTTACTCGACGCTTCAAGTAAGAACTGGCCGGCGTGGATGGTGCCAACGATCAAGTCGTCATCGAATCTTACAAGAAGGCATACCAGTACGATCACAGAGGTGTGTACGGTTCCTTGGTCAAGAGACTACCAAAGACTCCAGAAGAACTGTATGATCGAGCAGAAGAATACGGTTGAATGGAGGATGATTCCAAAGCTCGAGAAACAAGAGAAGTAAACAGATCATCCAATCATCCAAATGATGGGAAGAATGACAAGTCAAAGAACCGTTCGAGCGGGCATCATAACGATCGAGGAGAGGTTCGAGAGAAAAATCAAGGAAAACGAATGAAAACTGGATATCAGAAATATCATGATATGAAGCTGACACTGTTGAACATACGACTTACAGAGTTGTATGAGAAAATAAGCAAGGATTTGATTCCCCCTCGACCTTTGCCTGCGAAGACACGTGATAAACGTGATAAGAGTAAATACTGTAACTATCATAAAGATCATGGTCACAAGACTGAGAATTGTCGCTCTTTGCAGGTCGATATCCAACGAATGATAGACGCTGGAAAGCTACAAGAGTACGTGTAAAAGGATTTTGGGAAAGGTTCGGGACAATTTGGCGCAGCACATGTGATTAATGCATATGTGATTAATGTCAGCCATGTCAGGATCCATTCAATGACCAGACAGGCATAGGAATATGAGACCAGGAGAAATCTCAGACAACTAAAAGAATGGTACTTGACAAATCATATAGATTTTTTCAGTGGAAATGGAGCAGAAATTCGGGATCTTGGATGCACAAAGATCGAGTTCTCTGAAGCAGACATGATGTATATGCATAAATTCGGGATCTTGGTGTATATGCTCCCCACAATGATGCTATCGTTATAACTGCTTGGATTGGCATGTTTCGTGTACACCGGATTCTAGTGGATACATGAAGCTCAGTGAGCGTGCTTTTTTCAGGAGCCTATTCATCTATGAATCTCCCACACGACTTGATCGAAGAGGATGAAAATCCAATTATCGGTTTTAGTGGCGAAGTTACAAAGGCGATTGGAAAAGTCAAGATACCTATAACAGTGGCTGACAAGTCAGTGTTAGGAAATTTCTTGTTGCTTAATTGTCGAGCCCCTTACAATGCGATTGTAGGACGAGACTGGCTGCATGAGATCGGTGCAGTCACATCCTCATATCATCAATATCTGAAGTTTATTACCCATGAAGGAGTCTTGAAAGTTAGAAGCGGACAGATGGCCGCCCACAAGTGTCACTAGATTTCTATGGATGAGTACAAGAAGTCAGAAGTTAGCGGGAACCAAATCCTGTGAGTCGAGCAGAAATAGCAATTACAGAATCCTCTCCCTCCAGAATCATATATGGGAGAGGACGCAGCTAAACCCCCAAAAGTTGAGAAACTGATCGAGGTCCAGATTGGAGATGAGAAGCACAAAACAACGTTCGTAGGTAAGATCTTCCTGCACAAGAACGTGATAGTTTGATTATATTGCTAAGGGCAAACGCTGAAGTTTTCACATGGAGTTTTGCTGAGATGCCTGGGATAGATCCGAATGTAGCCTGCCATAGGCTAAATATCGATGAGAAGTTTCATCCAGTTCGTCAGAAAATTAGGAATATGGTGCAGTATCCTCATTGGTTGGAAGCAGGCTTTATTCGACCAGTGCAGTATCCTCATTGGTTGTCAAATGTCTTACAAGTTCCAAAGAAGAATGGTAAAATTCGTGTCTGTATCGATTTTACTGATTTGAATAAAGCATGTCCGAGTGATCCGTACCCGCTACCGCGGATAAGAGATTTGGTGGATACAACCTCAGGGTACGGGAGACTTTCATTCATGGACGGTGTTTCGGGGTATAACAAATACCTTTGTTCGAGGAAGATCAAGAGCATACTGCGTTTGTGACTGATAGAGGAGTTTACTGCTATACTTTAATGCCGTACGGGCTAAAGAACGCAGGGGCGACCTACCAGCATTTGGTAGACCATACGCTCAAGGATCTTATTGGGAAGATGATAGAAGTATATATCGACGATATGGTAGTGAAATCTGAGCAATATGAGTCGCATTTTCTTGATATGCAGAAGGCGTTCGATATCTTGAGGCAATATCGTATGAAGCTCAATCCAGCAAAATTTTTATTTGGGCTATCCTCGGGAAAGTTCCTTGGATACTTGATGACGCACAAAGGAATCGAGGCGAATCCGGAGCAAATTAGAGCCATCAGAGAGATTCCATCCCCAAGAAAGAAGGAGGTTCAGAAGCTAGCGGGACGATTAACAGCTATAAATCGTTTCATTTCACGCTCGTGGAGTCGATTTAAACCATTCTTTGATATTTTGAAGAAAGCGGTGATTTGGTTGGACGGATGAGTGCGAAAAATCTTTCAATGAGATTAAACAGTATTTTTCAACTCCCCCACTTTTGGTGAGTCCAAAAACTGAACAACATATTGGAGTTTATCTGGCTGCAACGGAGAACGCTGTAAGTGCAGTGCTGTTTTTTACGGATCCACATGAAAAACCTGTTTACGTCGTCAGTAAATCTTTGACGGGGGCGGAAACACGGTACAAGAAAATTGAGAAGATAGCACTTGCACTGTTACATGCATCTCATCGCCTCAAACCTTATTTCCAAGGAGGCAGATCGTTGTCTACTTATAATACCCGCTGAAGGGAATCCTAGAACGTGCTGATGATTCCAGCCGACTAGCCATATGGTCAAATTTTCTGGGGGCGTATGAAATCAAGTACGAAACCAGAACTGCAGAAAAGGGACACGCCTTGGATGCACTGCTAGCAGATTTTCATGTGGACGACATAGAAACGGTTGTCGGAGAAGAAGAGGAGTTGTTCAAACCCATAGAGTCGGCTACTGATCAGACTGGGGACGAGTTCGCAATGGAGATTGATACACATGAGCCGCTATGGACAGTGTTCACTGATGGGTCATCAAACGTTGGTGGATCTGGAGTTGGATGTGTCATCCTTACTCCCGAAAGTTCAAGGATCGAGAAAGCGACCAGATTGGGCTTTCGAGCTTCAAACAATGAAGCTGAATATGAAGCAACAATTATCGGTTTAAAGGCTGCCAAACAGTTAGACGCGAAGAACGTGAAGTTGGTAACTGATTCTATACCAGTAGTTAACCAATTAATGGGAACCTACAGAGCCAAGAAAGAGAGGATGGCCTTATATTTGGATCATATGAGAGAGCTGGCAAATGAATTCGACCAGTTCTCTATTGGGAAGCGACCACGGTTGGAAAACAGGCACGCATATGCTTTAGCATATCTAGCATCTCCGACAACCACTTTGTTCTGGCTCTTGAACACGCTAGTGGGGGCGAGAGGGAAACTACATCAGCACAGGAGATACCGAAAACGTTGACAACAATATGGATGTTGATAGTCCGGTGATAGGTGATTCAAGCAGTCCTGCTGAAAACACTTCAGACTGGCGTCAACCTTATGTCCGGTATTTGACAACCAGTGAACTCCCATAACATGAGCATCTCGCTTCAAAAGTGAAGAAGAATGCTTGGAGATATTTAATGATCAAGGGACAGCTGTACCGCAAACCTGTAGCTTTGGAGCCATTTTTGCGGTGCATATCAGCCGAAGAAGGGCAACAGATAAAGGAATATGTGGCAACCATTCTGGAGGGCGCAGTCTCACGCACATGATACTTTCTCAGGGATACTTATGGTCATACATGCAGAAGGATGCTAAAGAATACGCGCAGAAATACGTGTCATGCCAAGAGCACGCTCCAATTCCTAAAAGGCCCGCCAACGAATTGTATCCAGTTTTTAGTCCCTGTCTATTCTCTAGGTGGGGACTATACATCGTCGGACCACTTCCCAAATATCCTGGAGGCATTAAATTCGTACTAGCCGCTACTGATTATTTCACCAAATGGGTCGAAGCAGTGGCGTTGGTACATGTTACCGGATATGATGTGAAAAGGTTCATATGGGAGAATATCGTCTGCAGATTTGGAATCCCAAGCGAGTTAGTATCAGACAATGGGAATCAGTTCAATTCTGGGGTGATCAAAGAATTCTGCAAGAACTTGAATATTCGCCACAATTTCTCATCTCATTATTATGCTCAGAGCAACGGGCAGGCGGAAGCAACTAATCGCGTTATTATGGAAAATCTCAAGAAAAGGCTGGAGAAAGTGAAGAGAAAATAGACAGAAGAATTCCCTGGAGTCTTATGGTCCTGTCGAATGACCCCAAAAAGATCCACTGGATTTTCACCATTTACACTGGCTTATGGGATAGAGGCAGTCATACCCACCGAGGTACATCTCAAGACTACCAAGACTCGTGCTGTCAAATCTGGGAAAAACGACAGCATAATGGCTTTGGATAAAGAGTTGCTATAAGAACAAAGAGAAACAGCCTTACAGCAGTTGGTCCGATACCAGCAGGCAATCAAGCTGAGCTATGATCGTAAAGTCAGAGAACGGTCATTCAAACCAGGGGAATATGTCTTGAAGAAAACCCGAGCAGCCACAATGGAACCAAACTGTGGGAAGCTCGGAGCAAACTGGGAAGGTCCATACATAGTGGACAGGCCAGCGTCTCGTGGGTCTTACTACCTAAGGAACCTCGATGGTACTCAAGATTCAAAACCATGGAAGCCATGGAATTCGTTCCACTTGAAGAAGTTTTACCATTAGGAGTAGTTTCAAATCCTGCTGTGCTGCACTCTTTTTCCTTTATGATGGTTTTATCCCACAGGGTTTTCCACGCAAATATTTTAACGAGGCAGCTATTGTCAAGCAGTAGGTATTTATCTTATTATTTCTATTCAGAAATTTAATTCAACATTATTTTGGTATTCCACACTTTATCAAAATTGTCCGTGTTTAATTTTAAGCTGCTGCAGAGGTTCAAATCCGCAGTCAGTCCTAAATGAAAAACAATACAGTTCAAGTCTACTGTCAGCAACGTCTCTGACACCTCGCAGATAGGGTGAATGCACAGTTCGTGCATTTTTACCCTATTCCAATTGTATCCCCATTATATGGGATATCAACAAATGTGGAGAACATTTTCACTTGTCCAGGCATGTGAAAATGTACACATCTCAATTCTGCGTGCATCTTGAATAGTAGGATTGGCTCCCTGCGCGAATTCAAGATAGCAAAAAAACTCAACTTTTCATTACATGCGTGAGAAAAATGCAGCAGGGAAGTGCACCCTTGCGCGAGCATTGAGCAGCATGACACCATAACATACTGGGGGCAAGTTATATGTCACCTCAACCATTTGGGGGCGAGATATATGACACTCCAGCGCAATCATTACATTCTTGGGGGAGAGTTGCGTAACACTCCGAACAACGCGCTTGGGGGAGAGTTATGCAACACTCCAGAAAAATGCAAATTCAATAGAATTGGGGAACCCGAACTTCTTAACCCATAACATGTTATGGATTAAGAGGGGGCGACGTTTGTACCCCTAATATTCTACACCAAAAATGGGCTAACTTAGGTCTAATATGCTCCTCATATTAGCCAAATATAGACAAATTGGTCCCTAAAAGCACTCTATGTGCAAGCCCATGTGCAACAAATTAAATAGCTAGACCTCACAAGCGCTACACATAGAAGCCCATGTGCAAAGATCTAAGTCAAGGCAAAGAGGGCCCACATCATCAATGCCACATCAGCAAAATGACCAACCAGTGGTAGTCACGTTAGCACTGGAAATGCCACGTCAGCATAGTGAACACCCAGTGTCTGCCACGTCAGCACATGTTGCCACATCATCAACAATGACTAACCAGTGGCTGCCACATCAGCGGATGGTCCAGTCAGCAATAATTTTCTTTACAAAATATTCCGTTACCATCGGCATATTCCTGACGTCGTTAGTACTTCATCGAATCAGATCGCTTGGAGATAACGCCGTTAGAATTACCGTCGGCAACGTCAGCATGAAGACACCTTCTGTCGGATATTTGTTTCAACACTGGTCGTCGAATCCGTCACCGGTCATCTTCTCCAGCGACAACATCTGCAGGCCGGCGTCCAAGTTCGATCCAGTGCTTCGCGGTGTTTTATTGTTATACGGCTTCAGATATTTCCACCCCACTCTGTTTGCGTTGAAGGATGATTACACCCAGCTGAGCCGAGTCAGCCAGTTGAGCCGAGCCGCTAGCCGAGTCAAGCCGAGCCGAGGCGTGGGGATTTTTCAGCCCAAGTATGACTTGCCTGCGGATGTTTACACCCCGTCTTCTTACACCCACTTCTCTTACACCTTAGGTTATCTACACCCCATTGTTTGGGCTTTGCCTTTTGTACCCATTTGCTTGGGCTTGACTAATGATGCTTAATCCTTGGTTAATCCCATAACTCTACAGGAAGTTTCTGGAAAGTTTTGTTGACCAATGGAATATCCTGGAATATTCCAGGAGGCATGAAAGGGCTAGTTATACAATTTATGCCAGGAGGCATGCAAGGCCAGTTATACAATTTATGCCAGGAGGCATGCAGGGTTATGTTTACCTCGAAATTAGAGTAAAACTTAAATTGGCAGAATATATATATATATATATATAGATGGGTTGACAACCCTTGAAGGCGCAATCTTCCCCACTAAAATAATATGTGAAAAACCTAAACTAACTTAAGCATCGGAGGGTTTTTTGCAGGTACCCCCAACACTATTCACTTGGAGAAAAAAGCAGTGGATCGATCATCAATAAATCACCATTAAATTTGTGTTTGAGGTAGAAGAATATTTTACCATCCAAACAGAACCATCAAAGAAATCCCAAAAAAGAATGCAAGAATCACAATCGCTTCCATGTTCAGTAAAAAACAATGATGTAAGAATAATTATTATAAGGTCTGTCTGCACTCTTACTAATCCTTATATCTCTCTTATTGATGGTTACAGAAATTTTGAGATTCTTTTCAGTGAGTGTAGGGACCTGCTCTTGATCTCCTTAAATAACTCTTCCATCAAGAGTCACAACAGACATGAGAACCAATTCCAAAAGACACATACTTTCATAGAAAAAGACACAACCTTAGATGTAGAGACATGTCTGTTAGAAACAACCGTTTCATGATGATTTGGCACATGGGCCATATCACTGTTTTTCTAACACACATAACATGGAGTTTGGAATCCGACAGTGACACTACACGTTGCCATTTGAGTCTCCTCCCAAATTTGTGGGAAGATTCTCAAATATTCGATGAATCACCATGTTGATTGATTAACTAATAATTTAGTAGGTTTCTGTCATTTATTTTTCGTATTATTGAATAACATTAGTGTGATCAATAATTCACCGCCCAGGTGTCTTTGAGAAGGTCACTTTTTTCTCTATAAATACATCAATAAGCTTCAATACCATTCATTCTTAAAACAAACCTACTGATTATATACTTCTCTCTGTTTCTCAGAATACCATAACCTTCCTACCACACACACTAGTAGCTATATCAAAATGGCAACTTGTGTCGTTTCTGCAAACGAGTCTGCGTACGTTTATACTTCTTTTGAATTTCCATACATAATTCCAATTTTTTGTTGTTATTGATTTGATTTATCGCGCTTTACTTTTTGTTCATTTGTAGCTTACTTACATATACATAATATCTAGTACAGTACGTACTTATACTATTTAATTTTTACGTGTAATACTAATTTGCTAATGGTGGCTAATTTCATCAGAATCAACGGCATGGTTGGCATGGTAGCTAACGTTAAGGTTCCAACCGAAGTTCCACATAATGTAGCTGAGATCGTACTAGTTCGACATGGAGAGACCACATGGAACAATGCAGGAAGAATTCAAGGAAGCTTAGAGTCCGAGCTTAATGAGGCTGGATGGCAGCAAGCCGATGCAGTTTTTTTTTTTGCTCGGCAAAGAAGTAACGATGTATTAAAAAAATGAAAGAATACAAAAAACCTAACTATCCATGGAGGCTAGAGAAAGAAAATGAAACCCTTACAAATTGAAAAAAGAGAAAACAGAAGAATCCAGAAAAAGGTACAGCCTAAAACCTAGAAAAAGGACTACAGCCTAAAACCAAAAGCTAACTCAATGTGGGTTTAAAAAGAATTGTTCCCAACCCAAAATTACATTAGATTTGATAGTTCCCTTGAAGCAATCGAGGCTTTTTGACCAATTAAAAGCATCAATTTCGATGTCACGAATAACTTCATGGAGTTTGAAAGTTTTACCATTAACAGCTATATCGTCGAGAGCTTTCCAGAGACCCCAAGTAATTTCCGCCGGAAGACGTTTCCAGAGTTGATTTCCTTGGGCAGAGAGAGGATAACTTTTCCACCCCACAACAGTCTCTCTAATAGTATTGGGCATAACATAAATACCTCCCTTGGTAGTGATGAAGTAGTTCCAAACACGAGAAGATAATTGGCATTGTAACAACAGATGGTCTTCAGTTTCTTCGACACTTCCACAAAGGAAACACCGGTTAGGGAAGTCAAGGGAAGTATGTCTATGAAGAAGATTAGTCAAAGTTGGCAACCTATTCAAACAAAATTGCCAGAGAAAAAAATCCTGTCCTATGAGGCCAAGCTCTAGACCAGACCTTAGAACTCGGAAAGGGAATGACAGGGGTATTACCTTGTGATTATTTTAAATAAGCCGCCTTTACCGAGAAGATACCATTCTTATCGCCAAGCCAAATAAGTTGGTCCTCCTGATTTGGATATATCACAATAGACTCGAGCAAAGGAATAAGGATAGAGAGTTCAACAATCTCACTATCATAAAGTCTTCTTCTATGGCACAGAACCAAGTCCCAATTTAAACCAGCACCTCCAGAAATGTAAGTCTGAGGCATAGACTTGTTTTTGGTACTAGAAAGGTTGAAGAGGCCATGACAGAGGGAAGATAAGGGACCTTGAACGCACCATTTGTCTTCCCATAGCCTTATTTTGTCTCCTTTTCCTATCTTGAATTGACAATTATTAAAAAAATCTTCCGCAGTTGAATAAATGTTTTTCCAAAGACTGAAGCCATGTTTTTCCTTAGGCTTCATATTCTCCACCCTAAGTCAGCAAAACCATACTTATCCGCTACCACCCTTGACCATAGATCTTTAGATTCACGGCCTAATCTCCACCACCATTTTTGAAGAAGAGATCTGTGTAAATGCTTTAAGCTTCTAATACCAAGACCTCCAACCTTGAGAGGCTTACTCACATTTCTCCAACCTACCCAATGATGCTTTCTTGTTTCAGAAGATTCATCCCATAAAAAATTTCTAATTACTTTTTCAATAGATTTTATCACCTTAGAGGGAGCCATGAATGGAGAATAAATAGGAATACTTTGGAGGACACTCTTGATAAGAGTAAGCTTACCAGCTTTAGTAAAAGTTTTTCGCTTCCAAGAGGCAAGTCTGGCCTTACAAAGCTCAATGATTCTATCCCATTTAGCAGTAGAGTTGGTTTTATCCCCCAAAGGCATGCCAAGGTACTGAGTTGGAAAACTATCGCAAAAACATCCCAATATTTCAGCCAACCCCTCAATATCCTGAACATCACCAACACCAAATAGACTGCACTTAGAAAAGTTCGTCTTAAGACCAGAAATACATTAAAACCACAGAAGAATACATTTAAGATTTCTAACTTGCTCAATATTATCATCCAGAAACACTAAAGTGTCGTCAACGAATCGGAGATGGCCGACTTTGAAAGCATTAACAGAAGAAGAACAAAAAAACCCCAAGCATACCCTCCATTTCAGCTTTAACAGACATCATAGTTAGAACCTCAGAGACGAGAAGAAAAAGAAATGGAGATAAAGGGTCGCCTTGGCGTAAACCTTTCTTGGAAGTAAACTTACCAAATGTTGATCCATTGATAAGCATAGAAAATGGGACCTTAGAAATACAACGATAGATCCATTTCTGCCAAATACTACCAAAACCCATTTTTTGAAGAATCTCCATTAAAAAAGATCATTTAACGTTATCAAAAGCCTTTTCTAAATCGATTTTGCAAACAATCCCAGGGATATCATTTTTAAGTCTAGAATCAAGATATTCGTTGGCAACTAAAATACTGTCTAAAATCTGTCTACCTTTCACAAAAGCTAGAGACGAGTTTAGGAAGCATTTCCTTTAAACGCTCAGCTAGAATCTTGGATATAGCTGAAACATGCATGTTCGCACCCTACATAACCTACATCAATTCCTAAACTAATTAATACAGCGGAAACATGCATGTTCGCACCCTTTTTTTTTCTAACTGACATATGCGACTATGTCGTTATTGATGTTGTTGTTACAGATCGCTGCTAGGTTAGGAAAACAGTTGAAACCTGCTGCTGTATACTCCTCCGACCTCAAACGTGCTAAAAACACTGCCGAAATGATAGCCAAGACGTGCCATATCTCGGAGGTGATAGAAGTACCAGATTTGAAGGAGAGGCATGTAGGAAGCTTACAAGGCTACTACTGGAGTGAGATTCAAGAGAAAGAACCCGAGGCTTACCTTGCTTTCCTCTCTTCCGATAAGGACCTTGAAATCCCTGTAAGTAATTATATACCTAGTTAAAATTTCACCCAAGTACCACACACAGTATGACATGATTTTGCACCTGACGTTTTCATATATATGTAGGGTGGAGGAGAGAGCTTTAATCAGCTTTGTGAGAGATCTGTTTCAGCTCTCGAAGAAATTGCATCCAAACACAAAGGTATATACATTATATATATGAATCTTAATATATACTATGAATCACACACATGGTAGTGAGATCACTCTATGTGCAGACGCACTGGCCTTAAATAAAAGAAGCCGCATAATTTTGTAGCCATTATTTAATTGTTATTGACTCCAGTATTTTCTTGTACGTACGTACCCACAGGTGAACGAGTCATCGTAGTGACACACAGTGGTATTTTAAGAGCCATTTACATGGCGGTTACTGGTGAATCCAGTGCAGGAAAAATATTGAACGCTTCGATAAATGTTGTCCATCTCACTGAGAAGAAATGGGTATTCAAGACATGGAGTTATGTTAGCCACATTTCTCCAACGTGGATTCAATGGGGATGCCTTTCAACACTAAATCTACCCATTTATATAATTATCTACGCGAGTACTTTAGAAGATTGAACAGCGAAAGAAATTATGAAAAGAGATTGTGAAGATCAGATCAGGATCAATCATCGAGTCGTTCAGTATAACGATCCAAAATTGATCCTGAACATCGCTGTTTATTTGGACATTTGTGACACGTATGTTTGTCTGAATAAATTAGATAGCAACCTACTATTGTGTACCACAAGTTACCCAAGAATGTACATTTTTGTGGGTCGGTTAAATTTGCATATGTACTTTCTACTTATTTAAAAAGTTTTTGCTTGCACAACCTTTTATATACATCATTTTTTTATATATATAAATCTCCTAAAATTTCATTCATGATAATATAGAGATTATCAACGATCGAAATACAATCAAAAGGTACTAATAAAAAGTAATTCGTGAAGAGAAATAACAAATTACCAACAAAAATACCAAGCAACCCGAAGATTGAAAGAATGGTTTTGGAATTCACCAATGGTGATTAGAAAGGGAGTTTACCCTACTCATTTACTATTTGCTGATGATGTTTTCATTTTTTGCAATGGAGCTAAAAGGAGCTTGGAGAATCTATTTCAATTACTGAGAGATTATCAGCAAAGCTCAGGATAATGCATCAATAGATCAAAAAGTAAGTGTTTTGTTGATGGCACTCTTACTTCCAGAAAGAATCAAATTGCTAGTATTGTACAAATGGAAATTACTGACTTTCCTGACAAGTACTTGAGAGTAGTTTTAATGCCTGGGAGAGTTAAAACTGCAAATGTTTGGTCCATAGTAAACATGTTTCAGAATAGTTTAGCTGCCTGGATGGGAAAGTTACTTTCTTTTCAAGATAGACTGGTACTGATAAAAACTGTCTTAAGTAGCTATCCAATATATATGTGGAGAAAATATCGTTTGGTACTTTTTTAGGTGGTCCGAAGTCTGTTTGGTCCTTTCAGAAATCACCTTTTCCATTTGGTCCATAATTATTTAAATATATTAAATGGACCAAAGTACCCTTCTGTGTTAGTTTCTACTTAGTTTTTGTAGCATTTCATTATGTCTGATGAACTCCGAAGTTCATTCTTTCAAATGAACACCTAATAAAACCAAACTAAACCACATATGAAAACAGAGTTCATTCTGGAAAATGAACACAACACAAAACTTCATTAATATGACGAAAAAACAGAGTCCATTCTTTCAAATGAACACCTGATAAAACCTAAAAAACTTTGTTTACTTTTTTTTATAGCAGCTCATTCTGTCTGATGAACTCTAAAATTTATTCTTTCAAATGAACACCTAACAAAACCAAACTAAATCACATATAAAAAGCAGAGTTCATTCTGGAAAATGAACACAACACAAAACTTAAGTATTATGACAAAAAAACAGAGTACATTCTTTCAAATGAACATCTGATAAAACTTATTTGAAAACAAAGTTAATTCTTCAAATGAACACTTGATAGAACATATAAGAAAACAGAATTCATTCGAAAAAATGAACACCTATCAAAACTAACTAATTCAAACCTAGAATTGAGTTCATTTTTTCAGATGAACACCTAATAATTCAAGATCTAAAAACATAGTTCATTCTTTACAACAACACACAAAAAAATCCATAAAAAACCAGAGTTCATTCTAATCAATTAACTTCATCGTCTTCATCATCTTCAACAGCAGCAGCAGCAGCAACGAAGAAAAATGCATAAATTTTCGTCGTCTTCATCATATTCATCGCTTCATCATCATCTTCAACCACAACAACAAAATCATCGTCTTCAAAAAAAAAACAAAAACAAAATCATCTTCATCGTCTTTGGCATCAGCAACATCATCTTCATCATATTTATCGTCTCCATCATCTTCAATGGCTGCAGCAAACAACAAAAACGAAAAAAAAGAGGCAAAAACTTCATCATCATCTTCTTCATCGTTTTTATCATCATCATCATCAACAACAACAATAGTAGAGAAAAAGAACCTAAAAATGTCATCGTTCATCATCATCTTCATCTTCTTCATCATCAGCAGAGAAAAAATGGAGAGAAGAAAAAAAACTAGATCTAAAACTAAAGAAGAGAGAGAAAGTGAATCTGAAAATAAGATATTTTCCGTATATATATTGACCCAAAAAGGTATTTATGCCATCGCACAATGACAATTACCTCATCCATGACGTCACCCTAGGACCAAACCATAATTTGCAGGACCAAACTGTAAAATATTTTTTGAAAATGGACCAAACAGATAGTTGACTCAGTCAACTGGATCAAACTCTCTCTAATACATTATTTCTAGGACCTGTTTATTTCCTGTTATATAATATGTTTGTTTATAGATGGCCTTGCTCTGTAATCAAAGAATGTGAAAGAATTATGAAAAATTTCTTATGGTCTGGAGATGGAGAAGTGAGGAAAAGTACTACTTTATCTTGGAAAAAAGTATGTAATCCATTTCAATAAGGAGGTTTGGGAATAATAAGATTAGGTGTCATTAACAAGGCATTACTTATGAAGATGATGTGGAAGATATTGCAATCTAAAGAAGACTGGGCAGCTTTCTTTGCAGCTAAGTACAAGGATAAGAATGGACAATGGATATATAAATGGGATTTTTCTTCTGTGCGGCCAGGTTTAAGATGGGCATGGAAATCCTTGAAAGATGATATAAGATGGTGTATAGGAAATTGCTATGAAATTTCAGTTTGCTTTGATTGTTGGGTTGGAGAAGTTTCATTAATTGAAACTTTTGGATTAACTGAATTTATAAAAACTCACATCGATATGAAGGTTCAAGGGTTAATTTATCAAGGGGAGTGGCATCTTCTCCACCTCTTTAATGGAATCTTCTGTACCTCTGATTTGGAGTCAAGTTACATTCAGAAGATGAATATAAGAGACCGTACATTTTTCTAGGGTTGCTAATGAAGCTTCTGGGATCGTGGCGTGTGAAGAGTTTTGTAAGGATAGTTCGGGCCGAGTAATAAAATTTCTAATGAGTTGATCCCAGTTACCGAGTCGACTACGATTTTTGTTCTCCTTGGATCACAATTTGTTTTCCTTTTAACAAAAATAGAAAATAAGGTAACATTCGATTATGGGTCTATCTCATCTTTTTAGACCAAATTTTGATTAGAAAAGGTGCAACATCATAAACAGTAATAATCTTACCAATATTATGATGCGTGTACAACAAATCCATGTTGTAATTATAACGAAGATAAACAACAACAAGAGAAAGATTTTCAAAACCCCGATTTATGATCCACTAAAAGATTTTGAGGAGGAACTTCCTCTGGGATTAGTTAGACATGGACCATAAAATCTTCACCAAAAATTCAATTGTTCATATATAAGGGTGTGCAAATTTCTCTAAGTTTCTCTCTCATCTCTAGCTCCTTCTCAAAAGTTAAAACGACCCTCACCATCATTAAAGCTTAATGCTCATATCTAGTCCATTTTGGGCTAGATCTGAGTAGGTTAATCATTTCTTTCATTTTTCTTATTTTCTTAGATAGCTAGTAGTTTAGGTTAGGTTGGTTGAAGTTTTTGTTTCAATCTCCATTGTTTTTAGGATATTTTTATGGTGTTCGTGTGAGTGTTTTTTCCTTTTTGTTTATGCCTTCTCCTGTATGGAGATTCTCTATGCGTTCTCATGACGTTTCTTTGTGATTTCAATGGAGATTTTAGGTGGAAGTTCAAGTGTGTGGTGATCAAGATTCAAGAATTTAGGCATATTACTTTCATACTTTTAT
This sequence comes from Papaver somniferum, assembly GCF_003573695.1. Taxonomy (NCBI): domain Eukaryota; kingdom Viridiplantae; phylum Streptophyta; class Magnoliopsida; order Ranunculales; family Papaveraceae; genus Papaver; species Papaver somniferum. Next base: position 38,539,507 of record NC_039368.1, read on the forward strand.
GAGAAGATCTTTTTTTTAAGAAGAAAAAAACCCTATCAAAATGGTTGGATTATAATCTCAAAACCATTCTTTCAATCTTCGGATTGCTTGGTACTCTTGTTGGTAGTTTGTTATTTCTCTTCACGAATTACTCTTTATTAGTACTTTTTAATTGTATTTCGATCTTTGATCTTGATGTTCTTCAAGTCCATGTAATCACCATTTTACGATGAATGAAATTTATCAAAAATAAATAAATAATTAAAAGAAAAAGAAAAATGTTCAAGCAAAAACTTTTTATAAAAGTACATGAGCAAATTTAACCAACCCAAAAAAATATACATTCTTGGATAACTCGTGGTACACAATAATAGGTTGCTATCTAATTTATTCAAACAAACATACGTGTGACAAATGTCCAAATAATCAGCGCTGTTCAGGATCAATTTTGGATGGTTATACTCAACGACTCCATGATTGATCCTGATCTGATCTTCACAATCTCTTTTCATAATTTCTCCCGCTGTTCAATCTTCTAAAGTACTCGCGTAGATAATTATATAAATGGGTAGATTTAGTGTTGAAAGGCATCCCCATTGAATCCACGTTGGAGAAATCCGACTTTATTAAGGTGGCTAACATCACTCCATGTCTTGAATACCCATTTCTTCTCAGTGAGATGGACTACATTTATCGAAGCGTTCAATATTTTTCCTGCACTGGCTTCACCAGTAACCGCCATGTAAATGGCTCTTAAAATACCACCGTGTGTCACTACGATGACTCGTTCACCTGTGGGTACGTACGTACAAGAAAATACTGGAGTCAAAAACAATTAAATAATGGCTACAAAATTATGCGGTTCTTTTATTTAAGGCCAGTGCGTCTGCAGATAGAGTGATCTCACTACCATGCACATAGGCTAGTTATTTAAGATTCATACATATATTATATATATAGTATATACCTTTGTGTTTGGATGCAATTTCTTCGAGAGCAGAAACTGATCTCTCACAAAGCTGATTAAAGCTCTCTCCTCCACCCTACATGCGAAAACATTAGATGAAAAATTATGTCATACTGTGGTACTTAGTGAAATTGTACGTAACTAGCCTAGGTATATCATTATTTTTTTTTACTTACAGGGATTTCAAGGTCCTTATCAGAAGAGAAGAAAGCAAGGTAAGCCTCAGGCTCTTTCTCTTGAATCTCACTCCAGTAGTAGCCTTGTAAGCTTCCTACATGCCTCTCCTCCAAATCTGGTACTTCTATCACCTCCGGGATATGGCACGTCTTGGCTATCATTTCGGCAGTGTTTTTAGCACGTTTGAGGTCGGAGTTGTATACAGCAGCAGGTTTCAACTCTTTTCCTAACCTAGCAGCGATCTGTAACAACATCAACAACGACATCGTTGCACATGGCAGGTTAAAAAAAGAGAGGGCGCAAACATGCATGTTTCTGCTGTATTCATTACTTTAGGAATTAATTAATTAATGAATTGATATAGGTTATGGAGGGATATTAACTGCATCGGCTTGCTGCCATCCAGCCTCATTAAGCTCGGACTCTAAGCTTCCTTGAATTCTTCCTGCATTGTTCCATGTGGTCTCTCCATGTCGAACTAGGACGATCTCAGCTACATTATGTGTAACTTCGGTTGGAACCTCAACGTTAGCTACCATGCCAACCATGCCGTTGATTCTGATATTTTTATACAAATAACAGATAAATGAGCCATATATCCCATTAACAAATTAGTTCTTCACGGAAAAATTAAAATAAACCATGGGTGCATTCATCGTTTGTGAAAGTACGTACTGGTTATTATCAACATGTACTGATCAAGAAAAAAACGAATAAAACAAAAAAAACAAAATTACAAAAATAAATATTTGGAATTATGTATGGAAATTCAAAAGAAAAGAACTGTATAAACGTACGCAGACTCATTTGATGAAACAACACAAGTTGCCATTTTGATTTAGCTACTAGTGTGTGTGGTAGGAAGGTTATGGTATTCGAAGAAAGAGAGAGAAGTATATAATCAGTAGGTTTGTTTTAAGAATGAATGGTATTGAAGCTTAGTGATGTATTTATAGAGAAAAAAAGACGTTCTGAAAGACACCTGGGGCTGAATTATTGATGACAATAACGTTATATTCAATGATACGAAAAAATAAATGAGAGAAAACCTACCAAATTATTAGTTAATCAATCAAAATAGTGATTCATCGAATATTTGAGAATCTGCCCACAAATTTGGAGGAAACTCAAATGGCAACATGTAGTGTCAGTGTCGGATTCCAAACCCCATGTTATGTGGATGTATGTACACCTTTCATCATTCACCACGTGTACAGAAAGAGATACGTGGAAGGCATGCAAAACATGATAGCAAGCATCTCATCAGAAGATGTCACCGGTCAGCAGATCTGACGGTCAGGGACAGAGGATCACAGAGGTATGATGGCTCAGAGGAGCACCAGATAATACCCCTTGGGTGTTATCACACCCAATCCCGAGGAAGATCCCAGATCAACGGCCGAGAGGAAGTTTGGCTGACACAGATGTGACAAGACAAAGAGACACTTGTCTGACACGAGCAGACACCCATCTACCCGCATTAAATACCAAAGAGATATACACGTGTCAATCGGCTCGTGGAAGAGGCGAGGATAATCCTTCGTAATCAAGCTCAGGACGCAGCATATGCCGAAGACCTCTGCGTAATAGGCACAAAGCACAAGAAGATAAGATTATAATGGCGCCTCAGAAATGGGACCCACGCTCCAACCCTATAAATACCCCTCTCCACTAAGAGAAAAAGGGGGCGACCAATTGAGAGCAATTATAGGAGAATATATGAGAGAGAAATAGGAAGAGTAAGTAATCCCCCTACTTCCGCAGACCTATGTATACTCTAAAGTCATTCAACTATCTTTGTAACCATTCGATACATAGTGAAACACCATCCCCGTGGATGTAGGCCTTAGTGCCGAACCACGTAAATATGTCTTATTTACATTTCAGCACCTTACATTCAGCGTTAAACTTCATATGCTTTACATTTATACTTGATTCTTGGTTTATTCCTTTATACGAACATTATTTATGATAATATTCGACTAGACAATGACAAGCCCGAAGGCTTCGAGTCGATGAATCGATATAATCATCCCCTTTACGCATACGTACAATTCTAGAATTAGGATGTATGCGAATATTGTTTGTGAACACGTGGATGGCTTCGTGATTTATGTGTTCACAATCTGGCGCTAGAAACAGGGACTTTGTCCCGGTAAAAGATTTATCTTATCCTGTGATTTCACCTTAAACGCGCATTATGGTTGTGCCCTATTCTGGGTTCAGCGTGCTTTCAAAACCTTTTTTATTCTGGGTTCAGCGTGCTTTCAAAACCTTTTTTATTCTGGGTTCATGGTCTTCATTTTCACAAACACCATTTCAAAGCAGACAAATCCACGGCTATCTATCACAGATTTGCACGTGAGGCTTTTCTTTTAAAACTAAGACTTAATAATCCAGATTCATGAGTTCTCGCGACGGATCTGCCTTTTCAAGAGTTTTCTTTTTCAAAAGTAGTCTGAAAACAAGGTCCATGATTGTTTATTAGAGGATTTGTATTGCAAAAACTAGAGATGGAGTCTTTATTTTCTTTTATTAAGGCCCTTGGGCAGCTCATTTCCTTCTATTCCAAATTTGCGGATACGAATGGCACTAACCCGATCCTCGTGGATATCTTTGGTTCTCTTTATTTATTCCCCTATGCAGAAAAAGATTAAAAATGGAAAAGATACTAGAGGCAGGAAAAACCAAAGCCTCATCAAAGGAGACACCGAGGATTACCCCGGTCATGAACCCAAGCAGAAAGGAGACAAAGCTAAAACAGCTACTCAGAGGCAGGATGCTGCGGAAATCACCTCACCTATGAACACTAACTCCATTGCAGCCGCGGCTCTCAAAGCAGCAGCCACAAAGAACAACGCAACTGTTGCGGCCCTCCAGGCTACAGAAGCTAACAAGACTTTGGTTTCAAACCAAATCCATCAACAAAAGAAGGGGTGGCAGAATCTATGACACATCAGCCCGCACATCCACCAGTCTTCGGAATGCCGTCAACCAACGGTCAGAATCAAACCATACCAGTGGTTTTAGTACCGCGGGTGGAAGCTCAACCGGGGGACCAACAATTGAAGCTGATCCTGCCACCCTTAATACACACAGTAGACGAAGGGGGAACTATGGCCGTAGGGGTACAAGCCGGAACTCCCAATCAGGGATCAAACCAGTCCCACCGACTGATGGTAGAGCTCGAAGAATTGAAAAAGAGCCAGCAGGTCTACGCAGATGCCGTAGCTCTTCTGGGGAGAACCAAGACTTGAAAGATAGGATTGCCCAAAGCACGAAGACTAGCCAACAACTGGACGAAGCAAATTCTAAAGCACCAGAGCCTAATCGAGACCGAAGAATCATCCTAGCAAACGCCGCAGGGGAAGCAGTGCATCCGATCCGGAATATGCCGCCGAAGACTTAGACTATTATGACAGTGAAGTTCGAAGAAAGAAACGCTCAACTGAGCATGAGAACGTGGGATATTACCGCGCAATGGAGGAGCTGCGTGATGAGATGATGGCTGAGATCAGGCAGTTAAAAGCCAGACAAGGCGGAGGAAGGCTTGAAGAGGTGATGAAAGAAGCTAACTCCACGCCCCTAACTCATCGCCTGGCAAATACCCCCATTCCGTTAAAGTGCCCTGTCCCAACTTTTGAATGCTATGACGGATCCAGTGATCCCGCGGCACATATCCGGTATTATAATCGTATCTTAGCCCGATGGAGTCAAAACGACGCCGTCCTCTGTAGATATTTCCCATCAAGTCTGAAGGGATCGGCTTTGTCTTGGTTTGACAACCTGCCACCTGATTCCATCAACTCCTACGATCAACTCGCAGAGAAATTCTTGAGAACCTACATGTACAACAAAGCTGTCAACACCGGAATGGATAAACTTTTTTCTCTGGCAATTGGTTACAAGGAGAACACGAGGGAATACACCAACAGATGGCACAAGATCTGCCAAGCCATAGGGAGTGTGGATCCCGTAGTAAGTATCAACTGCTACAAGTGGGGATTAGACCGAATGAGTCCACTATTTGTTGAGATCCACGGAAGCGTACCTAAGACAGAAGGAGATCTTCGAATAATTATTGAGAAGTAGCTCGTCTTGAAGAAATCCAGCGTGAGAACCCGAGGGCACAAACGCAGAGGTCTCACCGTACCAATTCCGCAGAACAAACCAGCGGGGCCAAAAGAAATAGCTCAGTGGAACGCCTCACGAAGATAGGAAGGAACGAAGAGATGAACGACGAAAAGACGATCGAAAATTCGAAGATCAGGTTTACACGAAGCTCAATGCTAGCTACGCTCGGATCTTGCGAGAGATCAAAGGAAGGGAAAATTTGGAGTGGCCGTGGTCTAAGGGAAAACAGCCCCCAAGAACCGAGAAGTCTAAAGATTACTGTGAGTATCATTGCTTCAATGGACACCAGACCGAAATGCAAAAACCTCAAAATAATGATCCAAAAATTGATTGATGCTGGCGAACTCAAGCAATACATACGAAAGGAGGTCACCGAGGACAGATCCAAACGAACCAAGCAAGTCCAACTTCCAGAGGGAAACCGCACAATCAACACCATCTCGTGTTCCGAAGCCGCAGGGCCCTCACTTACAGCGCAGATAGGAAAGAGGCTACGAAAGCAATTCGAAGACCACTGCGAATTATATAAGATTGATGGCGTAGAGGTGGACGAGCACGAAGAGAGTGGATGGACGCACCTATCATCTTCGATACTGAAGATATCGAAGAAGATATGGAAGACCATAACGATCCCTTGGTCCTCACACTACCAGTGGCCGGATGTAACCTCAAAAAGATCCTCATCGACGGGGGAAGCTCAGTGAACGTTCTATTCTACGACGCCTTCAAACGGATGAAGCTCCATGATGAACAGCTAATGACCTCTTATTACACCATCTACGGGTTCAACGGAGCGCCCACAAAGCCATTGGGAGACATCGTGTTGCAGGTGAACGCCGGGCCCATGAAAGTAGAAACACGATTCAGCGTGGTGACGCCCCATCCCCCTATAACGCCATTATTGGACGAAAGTGGGTACATAAACTCAAGGGAGTGGCAGCAACTTACTACCAATATCTCAGGTTCCCTACACCCGAGGGAGTGATGGAAATCAAGGGAGATCGGGTCTCTGCAAAAGAGTGCCAGCCACTCAGGATCGTATCAACAACGAACAGGAAGAGCACGAAAAACCCGAAGGATCAAAAATAAAGAAGCTGCGAAAGAAAAGGCCATAGACCTGTTCCTCAAGGAAACCACAGGAAGGGCTTGACAAAGATGATAATGTCCTTAACACAGAGGCAAGTACTTCAGCAGCCAACGAAGGACAGAAACATACCAAATAGCAATTAAAGAACGTCCCAGTCCTTGGGGACCCGAAGCCGGTGTTCACACCAGTGGAGCCCGTAAAAGAAATCAACATAGGAACGGAAGAAAAACCCGAAGATGATCAAAGTAGGGACCATAATGGACGAAAAAAGAGAAGATTCCTTAACCAAATTACTTAAAGAATACGCGGATGTATTCGCCTGGAAGTTAGGAGACATGCCGGGGATTGATCCGAAAATAATCCAACACGAGCTGCGCATCAAACCAGGCACGCCACCTTTCAGGCAGAAAATAAGAAAAGTTGCACCAGAGTATCATAAGGCAGTAGAAAAAGAACTTCGGAAACTACTAGAAGCAGGCTTCATCAAGGAAGTCAAATACCCTACATGGATCTCCAACATGGTCGTCGTTCCTAAGAAAAATGGAGGGGTTAGGATATGCATCGACTTTACTAACCTCAACAAGGCATGTCCAAAGACAGCTATCCCCTGCCGAGCATAGATCAACTGGTTGAAGCAGTGGAAGGATACGAAGAGCTGTCATTCATGGACGGATATTCTGGTTACAACCAAGTAGCCCTGGCAGAAGAAGATCAACTACACACACATTCTACACCCCGCATGGCCTTTATTGCTACACTAGAATGCCCTTTGGACTTCGAAACGCAGGGGCAACTTACCAAAGAATGGTCGATGCTATCTTCAGGCCATGGATTGGTAGTACCCTAGAAGTCTACGTTGATGACATGCTCGTCAAAAGTAGGCTGCGCAAAGATCACCACCAGGACCTGAGAGATATTTTCGAAGCAATGAGGAAACATCACATGAAAGTAAATCCAGAAAAATGCACTTCGGTGTCACCTCAGGGAAATTCCTCGGATATCTGTTAACAAAAAGGGGTATTGAGGTAGACCCCGCGAAGATTCAGGCCATAGTGGAAATGCCATCTCCGAAGAATTTAAAAGAAGTGCAAAAGCTCAATGGGTCCTTAGCAGCCTTGGGCAGATTTATTGCCCGATCCTCGGACAAATGCAAACATTTTTTCAATATTCTCAAAAAAGGGAGTAAGTTTGAATGGACCGCAGAATGCGAAGAAGCCTTCCAAAGAATCAAGGAACACCTGGCTTCAATTCCGATCCTGCAGAAGCCTGATCCTGATGAGGTTTTGGCATTGTACATAGCAGCGACAGAAGACGCAGTTAGCGCAGTGTTGGTCAAAACCAATACGAAGATAGAACAACCTATCTATTATGTCAGTAAGACCCTCAATTCTGCGGAACGGAATTACACTAAGATCGAAAAACTCATCCTGGCATTGGTATGGTCTACTCAAAAGCTGAGAACCTATTTCCTAACTCACTTCATCCGCGTCCCATGCAAAGCACCACTGGAAGCAGTCCTCAAAATCGCGGGAAAGTAGGTAGAATAGCCAAGTGGAACACCCACCTGGACCAAATCAACATCATTCATGAAATTCAACATTCCCAAAAATCCCAAGTTTTGGCGGATTTCTTAGCAGACCTCCCCCTGGACAACGATGAAGAGATTAGGGAAATGCCAGAAGCCGACGAGGAAAGCAAGGATCTAATTGATGTCCTCGAACCCGCGAGTCAAAGACAATGGGAAGTCTTCGTTGATGGTTCCAAAAATAAGGAATAGGCATTGTCATCACCACCCCAACTGGAGAAAGGATCGTACATGCACTCAGGTTAGAATTCAAAGAGCATACTAACAACATCGTCGAATACGAGGCAGTCGTACATGCCCTCCGCTTAATTATAGAGATGGGGGTAACTGATGTAAGACTGACAAGTGATTCGCAGCTTGTCATACGACAAATAGGGATCGAATACAATGTGTACGACGCCACCCTCTCAGCTTACATGGCCTTGGTCCAAACATTGGCATCAGAAATTCCGAACATCAAGTTCTGACACTTATGCAGAAGGGATCTCAGGAACGCGGATTCCCTAGCATATATATCATCCATGCTGAAGGACAAGAGTATCGAAGTTATCAAAATAACAAGGGTATATGAGCCTTCGATTGCATCACAATTTTCCTTTGCTATAAATCAAGATACAGTGGAAGAAAATATCGAAGATCAGGTGGGAGAAGACATCTGTGACGATTTTGACGAAGAAGATATCCTGTCAAGAGCAAATCAAGACGAAGATTTCAACAACGAATATGATTGGAGAATGATGATCCATGCGTTTCTCAAGGATGGAACCTTACCCGCGGATCACAAACAAACCAGGAAAATACTCTCCAAAGTAGGAAGATATGATCTTCGGGATGGGATCTTGTACAAGAAATCTTTCCTCGGACCGTTACTACGTTGCTTATCCAGGAAAGAGGGGCATAGAATTATAAACGACATCCACTATGGTGACGCAGGGGATCATAGCGGCATGATATCACTAGCCGACAAAGCAAAAATGCAAGGATATTACTGGCCCACAATGATACAAGATGCTGCAAGAATGTCCCGACGATGTGAAGAATGTCAGCGTTTCTCCAAAAAGATACACGCACCAGCAACAACGTTGAATTCTGTGGATAGTCCGTGGCCATTTGCAAAATGGGGCATAGATATCGTTGGGCCTTTCGTCGAAGGATCAGGGAAAAGACGATTTTTGATAGTAGCCACGGACTACTTCAGTAAATGGGTGGAAGCCAAAGCCTTAGACAGAATCAGAGACGTGGACGTGTTTACTTTCATATTCCAAAACATTATTTGCAGGTTCGGCATACCAGCGGAAATCATGTCCGATAATGGTAAACAATTACAGGGGAAAAACATAGACATGCTCTTCGACACTTTCAAAATAAGGAAAAACAAGTCCACCCCCATATACCCTCAAAGCAACGGACAAGCGGAAGCTACTAACAATACCCTCGCCCTTATCCTCAAAAAGCAATTAGACGAATACAAGGGGCGATGGTGTGAACAGCTACACAATGTATTATGGTCATACATGACAACACGAAGATCTGCCACTGGGGAGTCCCCATTACTCCTCACTTATGGAGCTGAAGAAGTCATCCCAACGGAGATCCTCATGCCAACCACAAAGACCGAATCATGGGAGAAAAATCTCACAACAGACATGATGTTAGAGAGACTGGACGACCTGGAAGGAAGGAGGGAAGCAGCATTGCAAAAGATAGAAAATTATCAACGGAGACTAGCGAGAGAGTACAACAAAAAGGTTAAGCTTCGAAATTTTGTAGAAGGGAAGTATGTGCTAAGAAAAATCCCGCAGTATCAACGAGAGAAGAAATGGGGAAAGTTAGAACCTACACGGGGAGGACCTTTTATAATACACGACATTGCGGGAAACGGTTCCTACTATCTTCGCAATCTGAAAGGCGAGGTCCTCCGGCACCCTTGGAATGCTAAATGTCTCAAACCGTACTACCCATAGGAGCATCGCAGCTTTGCATCTGCGTGAAGAATAACAGAAGAAGAAGGCAGCGTAACCGCTTTACATGTTTCTATCTCTGGACGAGGAGTAGCAGCCCTCAACCTATCAATCAAACAAAATTTTTGGGAAATCTTCAAGCAAACGAAATGGTCAAAAGTCCCGCTGGATGAACGCATGTACATTACATGATAAATTAACAATATTGGGTAAAGTAGTTAATCTACAATCTCTCAGCTCCCCTATCAGTATCTATGAGTGTAAGACCAGGGGGAAGGCACCAAACAGAAAGAGATACCCAACCAATTTTAAGGCAGCGGGTCGACGGAATGGTTGCATGTAAATATTTTCAAATAAGCATTCCATATCCTAGAACGCTGCCTCGGCCCCCACCGTTTGGGAATCCTCTGGCCCAGGATTCGCCAGCGGGGTGACAGGTCTCAAGACGATCACGAAGGTATTTACCTTCGGTGTCGCTCCCAAACACTCTCAAATTTTTACAAAGCAAGTTATTCTAGTTTAACACTTCACAATACTTAAAATAAAAAGATGAATTGATAACGCAGGTATGCCAAAAGGATGATCCATTTCATAAAGAGTTGATTACAAGATTCAGCAAATAAGATAAAGCAGGAAACACATCAAAAAATGATTCGAAATTATATAATGAACAAGGATCAACTTTCTATGACTAATAAAAGAAATCTACTTGGACGATACAGCTCCATCAACAGGGTTGTCTCTGCGAGATGAAGGTACGCTACCATGTGAAGAGGGCCCAGAAGAACCAGGCAAGGGCGCGGGAAGGGGACGACGCGGATAATTCTTGACAAGACCATGTTCGACTTTAAGATCAAGTTCAATCTTATCTAGGACTTTGTTGGTCTCTTCAGCCAACTGACGTCGAGCTTTATAAGTGATAATAGCGGTCCGCTGGTTGGCCTGAGACAGCAATGCCGATAGGCGTTCCGCCTCTTTGGAGGTAATCTCCGCTGCTTCCTCACGAGACGCGGCCAACCCTTTGAAATAGTTGGCTTGTCCTTCCTGCTGCACTAAGGAAGAATGAGTCTTTTTAAGCTCATCATTTGCTGCGTGAAGCTGTCCCTCGAGTGCTGAAAACAAGAAATACCAAGGGGTTAAAATGAAGAAATAACAGAATCACACTCGATAAAACGAGGTTATACCTTCGACATTAGCTGAAGCCTCTTCATACTCATTGACAACTGCGTCCCGAGCCTCATCAAGAAAGTCATATTCGTTGGATAGTTTCTTATAATCCGTTTGAAGGTTCGTAAGGGAAAATTGACTCGCATCTAAGTCTACCTGCATCATTGAATCCAAGTGACGAAGGTGGTTGACTTCGTCATTCATCTCCCCCATCCTTTTATGGAGTCGATACACATTCACTTCAAGATCTCTTTCAGACTCCACTTGGCAAGCAACATCAGCTCGAGACGCTGCTAGAGCTTTACTAAGAGCACCAACCTCAGCCCTAGCATTATCTCTTTCCTCGAAAAGACGCAGCATACTATCCCTAACCCCTGGGTCTAAGAAAGAACGAGCATGTTGTAACTATCCTTCCAAAAAGCGCACTCTAGCCTCTAAGTCCGAAGCATGTTCTCGAGCATCACGCAGGTTGTCACGCGTCCATAGTAGCGTACCATTAAACATACAACGGTCATGATTGTACTTATTTTTCATATCAACCATCAGCGTTCGCTTTTCACGCCACTCAGCTGTTAAGGCGTTGTGCTCATCAGCACGAGTATTCCATTTTACGGCTTCGCTTTTCAACTTACCCACCAACTCTGCAATACGGGATTTCTGTCGTTCCCTTTCTTTCTGAAGCCATATCATCTCGGGGACTCCACCCACTGAAGATAGGGTGGGGAGACTCAGACAGAACACCAAAATACAGATAGGGAATCACGAGGAGTGAAAGATCCGTAAAATACGAACCTGTGAAGGACGAGACATTTCTACGAGTCTGCTCCAATTCGTTGCGGACTATAGCAAGTTCTGAACGAAGACTCTCCTCAGCGTTACCCAGCTGTTATTTTTCCTTCAGACGGCCCCTCAGTTCATTTATTTCCACTTCAGCCGCAGACAGTTCCTCTTCTCTATGACGAAGCTTGGCCTCCAACTTTAAAGAATTTGCTTTGAAGAATTGGTATAGAACATGGTTACAATGTTCGCTCCTCATCATCTATGTCACAAACAACAAACATTAATATACCAAAGGGATCAGATATCACGAAGAATACAATGTTCGAATATCATGAAGAAGAAAAAAAAAAGTACAAGGATTCACCTATAAGACACGCTGCTGGGGAAAACCGTATTAGTACCCATCAGCTATGGCCATCATATCAGCAACAGATGAGGGAGGGTCAACCATGAGGGAGGCTCAACCGCAGACTTTCCCTTGGCGGTTATCTCCTCACCCGCGCAAGTCTCGACATTACCACCCTCAGCATGACCACCTGCGTTCTCAGATTGCTGGTCAGTGGTACCTTCTTTGCCAAGATTCCCAAGCACATCCCAATCATCATTTGGGGAAAGCAATGAGAAGTCTTCGGCAAGACCCATGGCAGCATTCACATCAAAGGATTCCCCGCGGAATATATCCTACCGAAAGAAAATTCAGGGGAAATAACGGGCAGAGTACCCACACCAACAATATCATCGCCAACAGGGGCAGATCCGCCCCCGCCAGTACCACCAACGGTAATATTACCCTCAGACTCACCATCACCACCCGCGACAACTTCTTCTTCACCATTACCACCTTCGCCATCAGGGTGAGAAGTGTCGGTACGCTCTTCTCCATCGAACATTTCTTCATCCTCACCATACCCTTCGTTTACGGGACTCGTAACCTCCTCATAAACCTCAGCCTCACCGGTAACCGCAGTAGAAGATTGTTTGGGTCCAAGTTTCTTCTTCTTCGACACCTACAAACCATTATACATCCCACAAAGGCTCATTTTTTCCCTCACTTCAAAAATGAAAATTATTTCAAGCAAGGAAAAAGGGGCAAATAGAATAGAGAGTATAAGAAGAAACTATACCTTGGCAGCAGCAGCACCCTTCGTTGGATGGGTAGCACCAGAACCCTCCTCCTCATCTCCATCAACGACATCAAGAGCATAAGGAAAATTCATGCCCGCGAAATTCGGACACCAAGGACAGAAATCTCCATAACGAGCAGGAGGAGTTTCACGAGGCTTGCTATTTTCAGAAGGACGCCAACCGCGTGGACCCGAAATCCATCCATAAGCCCAAGGACCAACTACCTCAATAACAGTAGCATGCCATTCATAATCATGGTCACGCTTAATCCTTTCACAAGCAGGAAAGAGTTTCCGTTTAACAGATCCCTCAGTACCATGAACATACTTCAGCTTGGCATCACTCACCTCACTCAAAAGACGAATTTCACCACGGGGAGCAGCAATATTACGAAGACTAACACTCCACGGCTTACGGTTTCTGCTGTTGACATAATCCCCAAAAGAACTGTTAAAATTCTGAGAAGTGTACCACTCTCTCTCAGCAGGATTTGGAACATAGCAGGTCATCATAGTCTCTCCCTTGCTTCGCAGGTAACATTCCTTCAGTGAACGAAGATAGTTCCCAGATAGTTGTGACACGGAACGATTATGAGTGTTCGTGGAAGAGCCTTCGTGACTAGCCAACACGTCATAATAAAAGGAGTCACCCGACTTATATAGGGGCAACATGAGACCCGCCTCGAAGGCTCCAATTGTAGTCAACAGATGAAACTCGTCAAACTGATACTTAGCAAGGAGCTCGTAAGTGATATCATCGTTAGGGGCATAGAAGCGAACCTCAAAATATTGAAGTTCATGTTTTCCTTGAACATCTCAAGATCAATATGCTTGAAATTGACCTTCTTCTTACCAACTGAAATGTTGCGTATCAAGGGGACAGTTTCTTCTTCGTCTGCGGAATCATAAGTAGGACTCAATTCCGAAGCTTTCCTTTTAGAAGGAAGATTTTTAGACGGATCAGCTCTCGACATAGTACCCTTGGAGTACTTCCTTTTGAAAGAAACCGTGGGAGGAGGCGGCAAAGATTTCTGCGGAGGCACTGAAGGAGGATTCATTGAACGAAGGGGCGGAACATCCACTATTTCTGTACGAGGAAGAGGATCACGCGTACTCCTAGAGTCATCACGAGGAGGAGCCTGCGTACTCCTAGAATCTTCACGAGGACGAGAAGGGGGGCGGTTAACAGCATACCTAGATCCAGAAGGACCCTTCGGCACATCCCCTTTCTTAGTAGGCACAACCTTCGCACCGGAGGAAGATGAAATCCTATGACCCAGAGGATCCGATTGCGAAGACTTGTAAGGACCTTCCCCAATTAGAGATCTGTCAGAATCTCGACGCGGAGGGGATCTTGGCGGACTAGACGACGGGGTTTGGTAAGGAGCCCGCGGACGATCAGACATATCTACAAGGAAACACAAAAACATTTTAGAGAAGAATACGAGGAGATCACTAAAGATCAAAAAACCCATAATTGATGGTTCATCCGGATAGACATTAAAAACCCTAAGAACTAAAAAATACTCCATCCAACTCCAGGGACAATACTTAGATACGGACTCACAGACGTTGTAACAAAGAACAGGGGCAAGCATATATGCTTCGACATGTATGTTCTTCATCACAAAACCAAGAATACAGCAGCAGGAGACAAACGGGTAGATACATAGATAAATCAATGATGAACAACTAATGAAAAACCCCATACTTGTATAGAAGAGGACGACGAGCACCAACCACAGTCGAAGAAAGGAGGATCGGAGATATCAAAAGATACAGGGACAACAACAATCGAGAGCGAAAGAAACAGAAAATTGAATGTTGTTATCTCCCTCACAAGAATGATGATAATAAATGACTAAAGAACAAGAAGAGGATGAACACTGACAAGAAGAGGATAAAAGTTTTTTTTCACATTCTCTTTCCTATTTATGAAGCTAGAGAAGACAATAACTGCTCCTCGTACCAAGGAGCAGTTACGGGGAAAGTTAATGCAAAGTGGGAAACGTAAAGGACGACCTTTCTTCTTCAAAATTGCAAAATACGCCCAAGTCAGAAGAAGAGGGGAAAATTGTATGTACACCTTTCATCATCCACCACGTGTACAGAAAGAGACACGTGGAAGGTATGCAAAACAAGATATCAAAACATGATAGCAAGCATCTCATCAGAAGATGCCACCGGTCAGCAGATCTGACGGTCAGGGACAGAGGATCACAGAGGTATGATGGCTCAGAGGAGCACCAGATAATACCCCTTGGGTGTTATCACACCCAATCCCGAGGAAGATCCCATATCAACGGCCGAGAGGAAGTTTGGCTGACACAGATGTGACCAGACAAAGAGACACTTGTCTGACACGAGCAGACACCCATCTACCCGCATTAAATACCAAAGAGATATACACGTGTCAATCGGCTCGTGGAAGAGGCGAGGATAATCCTTCGTATTAAAGCTCAGGCCGCAGCATATGCCGAAGACCTCTGTGTAATAGGCACAAAGCACAAGAAGATAAGATTACAACGGCGCCTCAGAAATGGGACCCACATTCCAACCCTATAAATACCCCTCTCCACTAAGAGAGAAGGGGGCGACCAATTGAGAGCAATTATAGGAGAATATAGGAGAGAGAAATAGGAAGAGTAAGTAATCCCCCTACTTCCGGAGACCTATGTATACTCTAAAGTCATTCGACTATCTTTGTAACAATTCAATACATAGTGAAACACCAGCCCCGTGGATGTAGGCCTTAGTGCCGAACAACGTAAATCTGTCTTATTTACATTTCAGCACCTTACATTCAGCGTTAAACTTCATATGCTTTACATTTATACTTGATTCTTGGTTTATTCCTTTATACGAACATTATTTATGATAATATTCGACTAGACAATGACAAGCCCGAAGGCTTCGAGTCGATGAATCGATATAATCATCCCCTTTACATATATGACGTACAATTCTAGAATTAGGATGTGTGCGAGTATTGTTTGTGAACACGTGGAGGCTTCGTGATTTATGTGTTCACACTGGAGTTACAGACCTACAACTTAATTAGTTATAAGAGATGTTATTTGTTTTATTGGCATCATAATGCAGCATGGACTGTGGAGAGAAGATGCATTCATCCTTTTGTATGGCAGGTCAGCCGTGGAAGCTTGTGAGAGGAGGCACGCGCTTGTGATTTAAGCTTAGAAGTGGTATATGTAAGTCCTATCTAGGTGTATTTTGTGCAAAACTGTTGGTGGAAATCAATCTTAGGAGGAGGGGTATATACACCTTTTTCCCAGTTCCTTATATTTCTTTATCAGCGATGGTGCTACCTTCCCTTTACTCCATAAGCTTTCATTTCCCCTCATTGGACAGGGTTTAAGGCATATATGATTGCGACAGGAATTCATGTAACGCGATCACGATGACATAAGAGATTGGAGAAACTAAAGGAATAAAAACCAAACTAAATAAAGCCACGTATTTTATTTTATATATTTCATATTAATCATTGATGGAAGCTTGAAAAAAAATCACCAACAGAGTACTGATTTATTGGTCGACACCAAATCATTTCCCTTCAACAATAAACAAAAGAAAAGCTAAGCACATGTAATATACTTTTAGTTTATATTGAGGATCATAGCTGGCGGTGGAATCATTTAGGGACACATGGCCACTATCAAAGCAGAATATCCCATCAGAATTTCCAAACCGTGGAACAATAAAGTTTTCGGGCTGTAGCTCACACTAAGATCCCTTCACACTTTTATTATCACACATCGTGAATAAAAATCAAACCTTAACGGATTTGAAACTAATACTTTGAGGACATGTTCCTCTTATCAAGTTCTACATGCCTACCAAAAAATGAGCACATTCTGAAATATAAAACCTCGCAATATACCGGTTTTAATTTCGACGGCCAGAATTTCGTTAAGTTTTCAACGGCTCATTTTCAAAGTAATAGTAATAGATGGTGATGTTATACGTCTCGGAATACGCTTATTTTTGGTAGAAACGTAGAGCAGTATAATAGTAACATATTTCCAAAATATTCGCTTCAAATCCGTTACGGTTTTATTTTTATTCGCAAAAATGACGTCCAACATGTGAGATAGTATGGTAATAAAAGTGCGAAGGGAACCCTCCTCAATAATAATGACTTAAAATGTACTAGTATTTTTTCACCTGTCTTTGTAGCAGCACCATTTCCTACAATCGTGAGGCCAAGCATTATGGTAGTGCATTTTACTTGGCTATAGGGAAGCCGATTGTCATGGGTCATCGCTTAGTTATAATGTGGTGAAATGGTTTAGCTTCGCTTAAGTGGGGAGCGCATGTGCTCCGCATTATAGCTGAAATATGTTCTACGATAATTTAGCCTCTGTTTTTGTTTAGTCAATATGAAAACTCAATTGTCATCGTAAGATTGACACAAACTTGGTTTTTGTATGCTATTAATATTCGCTTGAATGTTTTTTCTTAGACCCCTTTTATACCCGATCATAACCATCCGTTATTCTTAAAGGATTCGTCTTTTCCACCGTCAGATTTCAAAAAAATTCTTGATTGTTTATCTACATAAAATAAAAACTCTTATCCCTAAAAACATATTGTCCTGATGAATGGAGTTTCATTGATTTTCATATCTCTCTACTAATCAAATTATTTGATTAATTTGCCCTTCTACTACTCAAATTCTTTTCTCTTAATTCAATTCAATATGGTTGATAAGAATTTTGTTCAACAAGAAGAAATTGATCTTACAGATACGTTCGCACGTTTATGTGGATAGTGATGGAATTATTGGCGTGCAACAAGTATCATCTCTGTTTTTGAGACGTATTCATGAAGTCTTTGTCTCTCGCAACGAAAATGATTATGATGTTCCTTAGCACGAAAACAATCAGAAAAGACATGAGATAATTCATGTCAATTCTTAATATATATATCGACAAAGTAGAAACGGTGCTTTACACAACTTGGTAAGTTCTAAGATTGAATTAAGTTGTTTCTGCTTGGTGATAATAGTAATTAACTTATTATTTCTACTGCAGTGTTTTAGACTCGAGATGGTTGGGAGCAATTTCAAAATCAAACATTGCAGTCATTCAAGTATGAAGCTTGTTATACAGGGTCAAGGGGGGTGCAAGTATACAGGGTCAATTGTATCTAGAACGGGAAGAAAGGGAAAGTCCACAGGGACAAGGGGGGTGCAAATGTTGTTTCTACTTTTCTAGTGACAGTGGGAATGAATTTTGTGTTGTGTTGAAACACAACTGAGCTGTTTTGGTATGTGACTGAAATAGTGACAGAAAGTAAAGGTAACAGTGGCAGGGTACTAAGGCTTCAAATCCACCATTTTACCTATGCTAAGGCAATCTCAGTTCAATACTGCTCTTGTCCCTTGTTAGTTATCAGTCAGCTTCTAGGCTTTCTGACTAACTAGATGGCAGTGGAGGTTCTATGCCTGCTGCTCATCAAAGGGTTGGGTTAGAAAGGAGGCTAAAGGCACTAAGATAATTCTAAACCTTGTGATAGTTGGGGCTCTCACACTGCAACTACCCGCAGAGAAGCTACTTAGGTGTTTTAACAACCTAAAGGATGTTCTTTGATTAATACTATCCTAAACATTTCAGCACAACAAGCACAATATCTAGCTTGGATTGAATTAGCAGAAGCATCATGATTTCATCTCCCCCTTAACAATTAAACTAAAACATGATGAATTGAACAACTGAAATTTAAAATGAACTGATATTGAAAACAAAATTAACAGTTGAGGTCCTGGCTATTCCAGGTCTCTTGGTGGTGCTCTGGCTAGTCCAGGCATGACTTCTAACACACACCCATCATCCCTATTTATACAACAATCCAAAATTAGGGTTAACACCCTTTTCCCCAAAACAGTGAAATTAGGGTTTGGTGAAAATCAAAATTAAATCAAAATAATCCTACCTAATGTCACTGAATCTACTCAATAACACTCACCCATGCCTCTATTTCTAGTTGTAATCATCAATTCCTAAGAATCCCCAATTTGTAAAATTAGGGTTTCCTGTTGAGAAATAGGAATCGAAATTACTCACCTAACATCTCTGATTTCTTCCCAATAGTCTCGACCCATGCTTCCTCAACGTCTTCTGCTCCTTCCCATGCTTCAATTACATCCATCTCATCAACTTATTTCACCAACTCCACAGCTAGGGTTTAGAGGTGTGAAAATGGGTGAAATTAGTCGTTGAGAGGGATATAGGACGTGATATAGGGGATGGGTTTAGTTGGTAGGAGCCATGATGGCTTTGGTGGTGGATGTGGTGGTGGCAGAAGGAGCAGGTGGTGGTGATGGCGACAGCGTCGCTGTGCAGAGAAGGGAGGAGAAGAAGATGGGTTCGATATTTTTGGAGTAGGGGGTGTTTGGTTGGGTTAATAGATTTGGGTTATTGGGTGTTGAGAAGGCTCATCAAGTCTTGATGTTTGGATGGTGAAAGGCGTAGGATAAAAAGATGAAAGAATGATCCAACGACTCGATGGAAATGGATATGAAGCGACCTTTGGATCTGGGATACATCAAAACTGACGGTCTGAGATGGAGTTAGGTGCTATAGTGTTAGACAGGAACATCAAAACTCGATGCACTCTGATAGAGCGACCGTTGGATGATGGAATGGATTCAATCTGACGGTGAAGGAGAGAAACGGGTTTGGGTATTGATTTTAGGCTTAGAAAATGGGTTTGGGCTTAAACAATCTTGAGCCCACTTCTTCTTTAAGAACAATTTCTTCCTTTGTGAGCCCATTTTCATCCTTGAGTCTTCCATACCGCATTCTGCACTTCTTTTCCTCTAGAGTTTCCGCCGGCTTTCTCCGTGTCTTTGCACTTTTCGCTCCCAACTCATCTAGTCTTTATTTATTACCTAAAAATGCAAAATTAATTAATAAAAATATTTATTCTTGAAAACAATGAAAATACAGAATATGGGATAAAATGTAGAATTAATGCACAAAAGATGAGTTAAATGCCAAGAAAAATATATAAAGTATGCACTTTTTAGCACTCATCAAATACCCCCAAACCTGAATTTTACTTGTCCTCAAGTAAAACAAAACTAAGGAAATCCTAACTATACCACTGTCGCTGGTCTCTCGAATGCATTTAGCGTATGCACTAAGCCTTTTAAACCACTAAGTGTCCCTAGTGGACGAGTGCAGTCTCGTGAAGGTTTGCTTAGAACGTACCTACAAAGTTCTAGGACAAAATATAAGCTCAGATTCCATGAAATGTGACATGTGCAAGACAGCAGAAGCTCACAGCAAAATGGAGATGTCAATCTAGCTATCTAAGGCACAATCCTAGAACTGATAACAAATAAAGACATGTGATAAGAGTGTAAAGTGTCTCTACACATGCGTAAAGAAAGATCGGATGTTATGACTACTAATCACCAAGAGATAGTTTCTCAGGCTAAGAACCGAGGTCGAAATCTAGCTAGCTGTCCGGACTTTACGAGAATTGTGAATGAGTTGGAGGTATTTCACAATTAATCGCGTTGTACATCAATGGCATGCACCCTTCCTTGCTTACTATAATACAACAAAAGATGACTCTTTACATGACTCTTATTTACATTGACTACTCTCTTTTATTTTTGGAACAAGAGAGGATGGAATTGATAAATACTTGATTTTTTTTTATTTTTTTTTTGATTTTTTTTTTTTGATATTTTGATTTTTTCTGAATATATACATCGTTTTTTTTTTTTTTTTTTTTTTAACATGCTAACACTTTTGATACATAACAAAAAGAAACAAAAAATTACATGACACTTTGCAAGAGGTAGCCCTTTTTGATGCACCCAGTTAAATTCGATGGTTGTCTTTCTTAATGTAACCTCCACCTTCTATCCCAACCAACCAAAGAACAAGCTAGTCAAGTTTCGTTCAGTATTCTAAAGTGATTGGCAACTAAAACTTCCGATAGAACACCTCAAGGATGAGGCTATACATGTATTGGTAGATCGTGCGCGTGCAAGTTTCTTATCACTATGTGAATTGTGCTAGAATCAGGGTGCCTAAATATCTAGACTAAGACTCCTAATAATTACATATTTGCACAAGAGTCAACATTTCAAGGTAAATGAGCTCCATTTTTATGTTTATCATTTTTCTAATTTTTTATTTTGATTTTTTTCAAAAAGGAAGAGTTCAAATTTTTCAAAATAGCATGTTATCGGGATATCTACTCTATACCCCCAAACCTAAACTAAACATTGTCCTCAATGTTTCAAAAGATGAATAAAATTACAACATACGAATAGGACCATGCTGGGCAGAGAAAAAGGAAAGAGTACCCGGATGTCGGCGAAAGCAAGATTAGAACTCCGTTATTCAAGGCAAAAATCCAACATATGTCAGCCGAGATCATATTGGATTAGCAAAATATATACAAAAGGAACAAAAGGATTTTTAAAATTTTTATCTACTGGATTATATACAAAAAATTCACCATACACTAAAAATCTAAAGAGTTGAGGATCAACCCAAAAGACAAAGTGTAGAGGTTTCAACAGCTTCACACAATAATAATATGATAGGCATGCAAGTGAAGCTGTGAAACATAATGAGCTACCCCCAAACCTGGATTTTTCAACAGATAAAATTTTGGATACAAAATCTCGCAGTTTTGGGGGTTCATCATGCACAAGGTCTAACTCAAAGTGAACTTTGGTAGGGACGGGCAAACATGCATATCCTAACTGTGGCTCCTCGAAAGTATTGTATTTAGATGAAAAATAGTCTAAGAGGACTTGAGAGGCACACAGCTCCAGGCCTAGATTAGGTATTCTCATGAAAATTGGTTTGACAATATTGTTACAAACCAAATCTAGGTAGGATGCAAGGCTATCAGATTGTGACTTAGGAAAGAAAGTGACATCTAAGTGTCTCACATGCATGAGAACAAGAGTATCAATATTATCAGTCACACCAGCATTATTTAAGTCACACTCAAGATGTGTAGCATGCTCATCATCACAAAAAATTTGCACAAGTCCTAATTCAGAATCATGGTTATCCGATATATTCAAATTATCATCAACAGAAGCAATATATTGTGGCTTAAGTATGGAATCAGACATATCAACTATGTTTTCATGCATAGGATCATTAGTGTCAACAGAAGATTTACCTAAGTCATGCTCTTCACAGGATAATTGCACAATATCTAAATCAGTATCAACATCACATGCGTATGGAATACTAGAAGAAATATCATTCATGAAGGTCGGGGCAGAAAAGCCTAATGTATTTGAAACCAAAGGTTCCACAACATTTTCAGCATAGACATGTTCTTCTAACATAACATTATCATCATCATCATCATAGTAATATGCATACTTGTCCCTATTAGCAGTTGTGGTGTCATTAGTCAACTCATGTTCCTCTAGATTAGGTTCATATTCAATATCATACACATGGGAAGGACTAGACATGCTATTTTCAAAGTTCAATTCATTATCACCTATATCATGTGACAGTGTCTCAGTTTCCCTAATGGATCCCATTGACGGGTTTTCTCTGCACTCTCAGCTAAAAATTTCCATGCATCATCCACAGTTTTATCAACAAATTCACCATTACACATACACTCAACCATGGCTCGAGATTTAAAGTCTAGTCCCTCATAGAGGATAACGACAAGTCTCCACTTCTCAAATCCATGGTGTGGACATTCGTTCAACAAATCATTAAAACGTTCAAAATAGTCAAAAACAGTTTCCTCATCCAATTGGACAAAACAACTGATACTTTGACGAATAGCGATGGTCCTATGATGTGGAAATAATTTTTTGAAAAATAGATCTGTGAGTTGGTCCCAAGTGTTGATTGATTGTGGTCTCAAACCGTAAAACCATGTTTTGGCCCTTTCCTTTAGAGAAAATGTAAACAAACGCAATTTCAGAGAGTCTTCGGACATATGATCAGGTTGCATAGTCCGACAAATTTGTTCAAACTCTCTTACATGAGTATAGGGGTTCTCAGAATCGAACCCTCGAAATATAGGAAGTATTTGTATCATGCTTGCATTTATTTTAAAAGGGTTATTGGTTTGAGGTAAGACAATACATGATAATGGAATTTTTATTGTGGGATACATGTATTCATGGAGAGCACGAGGTTGGCCCATATTGAAAAGATACAAAGCCCACTATTTGGTTTTAATGGGTTTTCAAAAATTTTATTTTTTATGGGAAAATTTTGGTTTTGATGTGAATGAAAAACATTTGGCTTTTGATGGGAAACATTTGGTTTTTATGGGTTTTGAAAACTTTGGTTTTTATGGGATTAAAAATTTGGTTCTTATTGGGATAAGCCCACTGTTTTGGTTGTGCTTTGGTGAGGCAATGGGTTTTGGGAACTGTTGTGAAACAGAGCCCAACTTTCGGCCTAGAGTTTGGGTACACGGCCCACTAACGACTTCAGCAAGCCCAGAAACTAATGAAGCCCAGCTGAGTTGGTAGGTTCAGTTAACCTTGTTTAGGTTGTTTGTTGGGTTTTTGAAACCCAAAATTTTGATAGGGACAATCCCACAGTTAAGCTCAAATACGAACCCAAAAGTTAACTTAAATTACAAGCCCAACAAAAAAATGGAAAAAATTATTACAAGCCCACAAATTAAAAATGGAAGCCCACAGGTTGGGTTCTCTTAATGGGTTTAGGCTTACCTTTGAAGCACAGCCCAGCTGTTCAGTTTGGTTGCAAAAGCCCAGTTG
Organism: Papaver somniferum; assembly: GCF_003573695.1. NCBI lineage: Eukaryota > Viridiplantae > Streptophyta > Magnoliopsida > Ranunculales > Papaveraceae > Papaver > Papaver somniferum. The sequence continues at coordinate 38,563,236 of NC_039368.1, forward strand.
GGCTTTGGATCATCCTTAGCTCTTGTTGAAGCCCAGTTGGGTCACAACTTCTACTCCAACAGCACCAGCCCAGCCCAGCTCAACAGATCAGCAAGGCAGGTTCAGGCTTCAGCAACAGGCCCAGCAGGCTTCAGACAGCAGTTCTGGCACCAGCAGTGTTTTGTTTAACTCAAGCCCACAGAACTGACTGTGTAGCAACTTCAACAGCTGCAGTCTTTGGTTCTCAGTGCTGCTAGCAACAGCTTCTCAAGTACCCCTTGATTGCATTTGCACAAACCAGTTGCTTTTCGCCTTTGCAGCTCCTCTCCTTTGCAACACCACAATGGCTTCACAAGGACAATTTTCAGCTCTTTTCTCTTTGCACCAGCTACCTGAACACTCAAATTATGAGTTCAGTTCTAGTTCAGTAAGCAGGTTAAGTGGCAGGGGAAATGGTAGAACAAAAGTGCTGGTTACAGCTACAGATGTGCAGTGCAGTTGGCAATCAAAGTGAGAAGGCAGTTGCAGTTTCAGGTTAATATGCAGAATGACAAGAAGCTAAGAAAGCAGATGACTATTGAACAATGCAGAATTGCAGAGTGCAGAATGCAGCTAAACTAAGATGCAGACTAAAACTACAGAATGCAAATATGAACAGATGCAATATGTCAAGAAAAAAAAAATGGTTGGTATGCAGTTTATGCCAATGCAAAGACCAAATGCAAGATGTAACTAATATTTACAAGGTTACAATGATGCAAACTAAGCTAAGATGAAGATGCGAACAGCAAGTATGCAATGTAAACAGCAAATGATGCAAGGAAAGAAAAACAACATATGCGCCGCCACCGAGTCCCCGGCAGCGGCGCCAAAAACTTGGTAGGTTTTTAAGAAAGCCTACAACTACACCTGCAAGTATACAGGGTCAATTGTAGCTAGAATGGGAAGAAAGGGAAAGTCCACAGGGACAAGGGGGTGCAAATGTTGTTTCTACTTTTCTAGTGACAGTGGGAATGAATTTTGTGTTGTGTTGAAACACAACTAAGCTGTTTTGGTATGTGACTGAAATAGTGACAGAAAGTAAAGGTAACAGTGGCAGGGTACTAAGGCTTCAAATCCACCATTTTACCTATGCTAAGGCAATCTCAGTTCAATACTGCTCTTGTCCCTTGTTAGTTATCAGTCAGCTTCTAGGCTTTCTGACTAACTAGATGGCAGTGGAGGTTCTATGCATGCTGCTCATCAAAGGGTTGGGTTAGAAAGGAGGCTAAAGGCACTAAGATAATTCTAAACCTTGGGATAGTTGGGGCTCTCACACTGCAACTACCCGCAGAGAAGCCACTTAGGTGTTTTAACAACCTAAAGGATGTTCTTTGATTAAGACTATCCTAAACATTTCAGCACAACAAGCACAATATCTAGCTTGGATTGAATTAGCAGAAGCATCATGATTTCATCTCCCCCTTAGCAATTAAACTAGAACATGATGAATTGAACAACTGAAATTTAAAATGAACTGATATTGAAAACAAAATTAACAGTTGAGGTCCTGGATATTCCAGGCCTCTTGGTGGTGCTCTGGCTAGTCCAGGCATGACTTCTAACACACACCCATCATCCCTATTTATACAACAATCCAAAATTAGGGTTAACACCCTTTTCCCCAAAACAGTGAAATTAGGGTTTGGTGAAAATCAAAATTAAATCAAAATAATCCTACCTAATGTCACTGAATCTACTCAATAACACTCACCCATGCCTCTATTTCTAGTTGTAATCATCAATTCCTAAGAATCCCCAATTTGTAAAATTAGGGTTTCCTGTTGAGAAATAGGAATCGAAATTACTCACCTAACAGCTCTGATTTCTTCCCAATAGTCTCGACCCATGATTCCTCAACGTCTTCTGCTCCTTCCCATGCTTCAATTACATCCATCTCATCAACTTATTTCACCAACTCCACAGCTAGGGATTAGAGGTGTGAAAATGGGTGAAATTAGTCGTTGAGAGGGATATAGGACGTGATATAGGGGATGGGTTTAGTTGGTAGGAGCCATGATGGCTTTGGTGGTGGATTTGGTGGTGGTAGAAGGAGCAGGTGGTGGTGATGGCGACAGCGTCGCTGTGCAGAGAAGGGAGGAGAAGAAGATGGGTTCGATATTTTTGGAGTAGGGGGTGTTTGGTTGGGTTAATAGATTTGGGTTCTTGGGTGTTGAGAAGGCTCATCAAGTCTTGATGTTTGGATGGTGATAGGCGTAGGATGAAAAGATGAAAGAATGATCCAACGGCTCGATGGAAATGGATATGAAGCGACCTTTGGATCTGGGATACATCAAAACTGACGGTATGAGATGGAGTTAGGTGCTATAGTGTTAGACAGGAACATCAAAACTCGATGCACTCTGATAGAACGACCGTTGGATGATGGAATGGATTCAATCTGACGGTGAAGGAGAGAAACGGGTTTGGGTATTGATTTTAGGCTTAGAAAATGGGTTTGGGCTTAAACAATCTTGAGCCCACTTCTTCTTTAAGAACAATTTCTTCCTTTGTGAGCCCATTTTCATCCTTGAGTCTTCCATACCGCATTCTGCACTTCTTTTCCTCTAGAGTTTCCGCTGGCTTTCTCCGTGTCTTTGCACTTTTCGCTCCGCAACTCATCTAGTCTTTATTTATTACCTAAAAATGCAAAATTAATTAATAAAAATATTTATTCTTGAAAACAATGAAAATACAGAATATGGGATAAAATGTAGAATTAATGCACAAAAGATGAGTTAAATGCCAAGAAAAATATATAAAAATATGCACTTTTTAGCACTCATCAACTACTCAAATTCTTTTCTCTTAATTCAATTCAATATGGTTGATAAGAATTTTGTTCAACAAGAAGAAATTGATCTTACAGATACGTTCGCACGTTTATGTGGATAGTGATGGAATTATTGGCGTGCAACAAGTATCATCTCTGTTTTTGAGACGTATTCATGAAGTCTTTGTCTCTCGCAACGAAAATGATTATGATGTTCCTTAGCACGAAAACAATCAGAAAAGACATGAGATAATTCATGTCAATTCTTAATATATATATCGACAAAGTAGAAACGGTGCTTTACACAACTTGGTAAGTTCTAAGATTGAATTAAGTTGTTTCTGCTTGGTGATAATAGTAATTAACTTATTATTTCTACTGCAGTGTTTTAGACTCGAGATGGTTGGGAGCAATTTCAAAATCAAACATTGCAGTCATTCAAGTATGAAGCTTGTTATAAAATCGTGAGAGAGAAAGTTCTTGGTTTTGATTATCAACTCACTGTCGCACAAAATACTGCCATGTTTTCCAACCATAAATACTTTATACTAGTCCAAGATGAGATAGAAGTACTACCTATTGAGGGATTCGTTGGGACTACAAGTACCAGGCAAGGCGGGGACCAAAAAAGCTAAAACAGAAGCTAGGATGAAGAAGAATCACGAGCAAGGTATTTTTAGGGAAGAAAAAGGTGATCAGGAGAGTACTTCAATCCAGATGGAAGAATCTGACACACAAAGTGCATAAATTTTAGAGTTTTTTAAGGAATCATTGTTAAGAAAGAAAGCGATGAAAGCCCAACAACAAGCCTAATTCCACTCGATTTTTTGCCTAACCGACAACAAAGTTACCAAACACAATTAAAATAAGATAATGCAATAATGGACATGGATCTTACTAACCCCAAGCCGAGAGACGATATTATCGTCAGAAGAAAATCATATTTTAAAAAGGATAAACATAACGGAAAATGGGTCATTTGTCCAAATATTTTTAAAATATGGCTCAAATAGACGAGTAAAAATTATTATGGGTGAAATGGACACCAAAAAAATAGCAAGGATGAAACTGGATTCATCCTGACTTTAACTTAAAAAATAGCAAGGATGAAACTGGATGCATGCTGATGTAAATTAAAAATATGAAAAAATATTTGAAAATGGGTAGGATGAAACTATTTACATCCTGGCTATTTTTACAATTTTGTCCATTTAAACAGTATCAAAATCTAAGTGTCCTTTTCACCCAGGAATTGTTGATTTTGGTCTTTTTAACCAATTTTGTGTAAACATAATCGGCGTTGATGAATCAGAGATGATGAAGTAATCCAACTTTATTTGTTTTCTCATTTAGTTTAATTTTTAAATTCAGTTTAGTTTCTAGTTAAAATTGTTGTCTTTATTTCGAGCTCATATGATTGTTGTCTTTATTTCGGGTATTGTTTTAAATTAAGATTAGTGAACTTAATGTAGTTGTTGTTTGAATTAATGAAAACTTTGGATTTTTGAGTAACCAACGACTCTATTTTTTTCAATTAACATCAACTGCTAGATTTAGAAAAAAAAATATATTTAAACTTCATAATGGGTATTCAAACTCTATATATGTAAAATAGAGTCGTTACAGATTTTTCACATATAAAGATTATTTATTATTCATCAACTAAACAAGAAAACAAGCATTATATTTCTTCTTCTTTCCTTAAATTTAATCATGCCTCCAGCGTGCACACTTAAGAAAGATATCAATTTTATACGTAGTCTTCGCTGAGTTATGAGGATTTGTCAAACGACATTAATGGAAACCGGAATCCGTTTGTGGTCACATGCTTGGAGAATGTTCGTTTTGTGTTTCAATGGTGATAATAATATATGAAAGTATTCGAGTCTTCGAAGACGAGCATACACCATCAGAAACAATTTAAGGACATTCAGACCGTGTCTAAAATAATCACAATAATGAGGAACTGAATTTTTCCAAATAAAAGGGTATCCATTCATGGAAAAATATTTGATGGGGGCGTTTTCTGATGGGGGCATGGGGAAAAAATCATGTCTTGACACGTGTATTTGTTATAAATTGATTCCATCAAATTTTGTTTCCAAATATATAAAAAAAAAGTGTATTTTTGGTGAAAATACTGGTATCTTAATTGGTGATATTTTATCATTTATATTTTTGGTAACAGAATTTGTTAAAACAAATAATTGGAAAAACACATGTCAAGACATGATTTTTCCTCCATGCCCCCATCATAAAACGCCCCCATCAAAAATTTACTCTCCATCCATCCATTTGAGGCAAACGAGATATCAGGAACTGAAATCCCTGTAGTGAGCACAATACGGTATTTGTTGTATTAATGTGTTTAAGATATTGTTATTAGTTTTAAAATTAAGACTATTAATGTGTTCAAGGTATTGTTATTAATTTTAAAATTAAGACTTGGATTGTGTTATAGTGTGGCTTAATATGTTGTTATTAGTTTTAAACTTAAGACTGTGTTGTAATGGTTAGTGTATTGTTGTTAATTTTCTAGTTAAGGTTTCAATTAAAAAAGTGTTCATTAACAACTAAATTTTAGAATTACAACTGCTCATTCGACTTAAGTTTGTTGTTAAAACACTTTTCTTAATCAAAATTACAAATGAGGTATTTTCCAGCGCCTTTATTGAGTAGTATAATACCTTGGTGAGGATCATAACGTCGTAGAATCTTTATATAGGACTAATACGGTTAGCATAGGTGACCAGGTTCATCCAAGCAATGCAAATCCCCTATCAAGGACAAACCAAATCCACAGTGTTAACTAATCGGGCATAGAGGTTTATTGTGGGAAAGGTGTTTTCTCTCAAGGATTGTGGCGGTGGGGATTCTCATGGGCTATATTATGCAAACGCGGTATTTTTTTTTGTTCCATCAAAGATAGATTTGTGTGTCTTAATTTCTTTTCTATATTATGGAAACAAATAATCTATTTATATATTTACCGCGGATATTTGTGATACACTCTGTCATTGGTGAAGACGCAATTGTATTTATGCCTTTTTTCAATAGGTAATATGTTTCAGACTTTTCAGGGTTAGGTAATCTCCGGTTAAATGTATGTGGGAGCACGGTAATCCTACAAAATTAAATGTTTTCAATAATCATTTCAAAAAGGCGAAAGAAATTGATTCTGTTATCAAGAATTCTGGGATTCTGCAACCCAGAGCAGCGGAATCTCTTCCACATTGCTTTATGAGGGTTACTTCGTTTATTATTTCTGTATGTACCATAGGATTTGCGAGATCCTTTTCACTTTAAGGTGTGAGCGCTATTCCATTTGATTATTTTATAATACACGTTTAGCTAATCATTCATGGAATGACATAGGTAAAATTTAGCTAATCGTTCGTGGAGTGGCACAAGTAAAATATTTAAAAGTCTAATGTGGAATTTTGGCGGACATGTAAAATCTTATTCCTCTCCGGATCAACAACCATCAACTCAATCAAGAGTATCACAATCACCACCATTTTTTTTTCTTCTTCGACTACTTCTTGTTTGATTGTTTCTTCTTCTTTTTCTCGTTTATCTTTTTCAACCAACACCAACAACACTTGAAATGTCACCAACACATTTTACACCACCACCTTTTACATCACCGTCACCAACAACACCACCTTCTGATTGGCGAAAGGTTGATGATTACTGTGTTTTTTGAATTTAAGGTTTAAAGAAATGGGTTTTATTTTTTGATTTTAATTTTGATGGTTAGATATGACTTTATTTCACATGATTTTACTTATATTATATGATTATGAATTTTTGAATGTTCAATTTATATTTCTGTAATTTGTGTGTTGATAAATCTTTGTCTCATTGTTTAGTTGTATTTTGTTGTTCAAAAATTGGATGATAGAAATCAATCATGTTCAGTCTTTGTTAGATGTAAATATTAATTTGTAAGCTAATGACTAAATATGAGATTTATACCTTGTATTTTATTGAGAAATTGGGTATACAAAGAAGAGATTTTCAGTAAAAGAATCACATTCATCTTAATTAGAAATACGATACAATAATAATCGATGAAACCGGTGAGAAATCATAGCCTACCGAGCTGACTCAGATTGGTTTCACACAATTCGGTTATAGTTTCAATTTTAAAGACCGACATATACACAGTTCAGTCGATGGTTTGGGGTGAAAACCGGGCCGACCGACCATTGTGAAACCCTACTCGCATGAAAACTTAGAAATTAGAATGCACATAATAATAAACAATTCTCATTCACATGACACCTTTAAAAAACAAAATTAGAGGAGTCATTTTCAGATCGTGCTCTTGTGTAAGCAATATTGAACCGCCTCAAAACTGGATCAAAATGGTCGAGGGGATATGAAAAAGCGGGGGTCTAACAACCACACCCAATATTTCGCTTAGAAATATATATGGACTAACCCCAACATAATTTTAATAGAATCAACTAGACACTCAAGTTCGATCATAACAAAAAGTATATCAAGGAGTTATATCTCAAATTCTCGATTCAATACTTACTCAAGTAAATAGAAATCTGTGAGTCTAATTGAACACAAGAGAAATTAACTTGAATGGTACCAAAGACCAATGTTCAAGTATCAATCAATTTCAATCAACAACCAAAGGTTTAATTTTACCAATTGATCGATTCAACGCACAACCTGTGATATTTCAATTATATAACAAAATATAATGCGGAAAAGAAATAACACAGACACCAGAAGTTTTTTTAACGAGGAAACCGCAAATGCAGAAAAACCCCGGGACCTAGTCCAAATTGAACACACACTGTATTAAGTCGCTACAGATACTAGCCTACTACAAACTAACTTCGGTCTGGACTGTAGTTGAACCCCAATCAATCTTACACTGATCCAAGGTACAGTTGTGCTCCTTACGTCTCTGATCCCAGCAGGATACTAGCTGATCTCACCCACAACTAAGAGTTGCTGCGACCCAAAGTCGAAGACTTTAATAAATAAATCTGTACCACACAGAAAAGTCTACAGGAATAGATAAATTTGTCTCCCACAGAATTATCTACGAGTTTTGTTCCGTCTTTTGATAAATCAAGGTGAACATGAACCAATCGATAACCCAAATTTATATTACCGAAGAACAACCTAGAATTATCAATCACCTCACAATAATCTAAATCGTATGATGGCGAAACTAGATATTGTGGAATCACAAACGATGATACGAAGATGTTTGTGACTACTTTTCTATCTTGCCTAACGGAGAAATTAATCTCAAGCCAATCTTTCGATTGTACTCAAATACGATAGAAACAGCAAGATCAGATCACGCAACTATAGAGAAAATAGTTGGGTCTGGATTCACAATCTGAATGAAGTCTTCAAGTCGTTAACCTACAGGGTCTCAATAGAAACCTAAGGTTAAAAGAGAATCGAATCTAGCTTATTCAACTAGTATCACATAGAAGGTGTGGGGATTAGGTTTCCAAGTTGCTAGCGTTCTCCTTTATATAGTCTTCAAATCAGGGTTTACAATCAATGCTACCTTGGTAACAAAGCATTCAATATTCATCGTTAGATGAAAACCTGATTAGATTCAAGCTAACATCGTTTAACCATTAGATCGAATCTTAGCTTGTTATAGACAGATGAAATGTAACTTCATTTAGGTTTGAGTAACCGTACCTAAGCGTATACATGTCGTTGGTTCAACGGTAGTTAACCATAGGTTAGCCGTATGAGCACTTTCATATCAACCTTATTCTTCTTTACCACAACTAGTTCAAATGACTCAAATGAACTAGTTAGAGAGTTTTTCAATTGCTTAGATCTCATAGAAGTATACAAGACACAGTCGAAACCAATTTTGATTCACTCTAATCGATTCATGAACATTATAGCCACGGTTTGCAAAGATTGCATTCCTTAAAATATAAATGTCTTAGTTCACGAATTAAACTGTTTTTAGAAAATAACCTACTTAAGTACGCATGTTGGTACGCGGACTTAAGTACCCGGATTAAGTTTGTTTTCATCTCACAAACTCCAGTAGAAATTCACGGTATGTGAACTTCCGACAGTACGTGTACTGGTACGCAGACTTTAGTGTTGATTATCCTGAGCAGCAAAGTACGCATACTTTAGTTCAAGTATATTGGACTTACACACATATGAGTTGTCTCACAATGTTTATATCCAACCATGGTTATATATTCTAAACTCTCATTTCAATCGTTGAAATATTCTTAGAGGACGTTATATAGTTGTTGTTCAAAAACTATTTTTCGTCAAAGCGATTTTCAAGTGATTGAAACTAATATGATTGTCATCACTAGTAAAGATGAACTTGGCCAAAGAGAAATCTTACCAACGCATATTTCGAGAAATAGATAAGCGAGATAAACTCAACTCGAAATAGTACATGTGTATAATCATAGTCTATATATCAATACGACTTTTGTCTCAAGATGGGAGATAAAGTAGACTTTTGAGTGATAGATAAGTTCAAGTCTCCACATACCTTTTTGTCGATGAAGTTCAACCAGTTCCTTGAGTAGTTCTTCGTCTTTGCATGATGAACATCGTGGAGTCTAGAGCTCAACTACACTTTATATCTAGTCTGAGACTTAGCTATTAGTAGCCTAGCAATCAAGACTTATAGTTTTGGCAACTAAACTTGACAAACAAGCTTGAGATAGCAACGCTTGCGAGTTCGACCGAGCAGTGCTCTAACAATCTCCCCCTTTGTCAATTTAGTGACAAAACTATCAATATATATGGAATACAAAATAAATAAACTTTGCAGCTTCTCTTCCACATGCATGATCTCCTTGGTTCTTCAGAAATCTTCGTCACTTCCAAGTACTCCAATGATTCCAAAGGTTGTAAGTTCGTCATCATCCTTGTTGAAAGTCCGTAGCCATAACAATGAGAAAATAAAAGCTCCCAATCATTGTTATACAGTGTCGTAGTATTATTACACAGCATCAAAGTTCAATTCGACAACAATACTATGGTGATATGTATCACTCCCCCTTAGTCAATACTCCATGTCACATGGAAACCCCCCCCCCCCCCTTACATAATGATCCGAAAACCATATGTATTTGTAGTGTGAACTACACATTAATTCTCCCCCTTTTTGTCAATAAAATTGGCAAAGGTACGAAAACTAGTGGGATCCTCATGAAATTTCCATAGAGACACTTCATGACCAAAAGAAAGTACATGTCAAAGTTTTAGATGTAATCATATAGCCGAAGCTAAATGCATTCATCAAGGAGTTTATAAAGATACAAGATAACCCCTATAATATGCCACATCCGCACTCCCCACAAAGATTTGGCAATTAAGAACTCTCCACCATAAAATGTCATTCTCGAGAGAACAACAAGAGCGACCTTACTTTCATAAGAAAAGAAGGATTTCTTTAGACAACACAAATCACATAAGAATGTGAATTTGTATCCAAAATACTAAATTAAATTAACCACAAGAGAACCCATGATTAATTAATCGGGAATCCTCAACATAAGAAAACTTACGGAGCGGCATAGTACATACATAAGAAATATGGATTCGGGAGGATCAATACTGTGAAATAGACAAGGATTCATTTTATTTTCCATCATTATTTGCACAATGACATACAATATACAGAATCCTTGTAAACAAAAGTTTTATCTTTTCTTCCATCAAATAATGACGTAAAGTCTTTAAATTTTGTAAATCAAAAGTCCATTCAATCTTTTATCAATACTTGTATATCGACATATGAAGGACTTAACTTTTGACCACGTATGGGACAATCATAGTTCACAGACGTAAAGACACATATCCCGTAACAAATTGCAATATATAAAACCATAAAGATTAATACTGCAAAAATCATCTTCCAAACAAACTTTAGAATTTAAGCAAATAGATCTAAAAACATTAAAGATGAAAATCCTTGGACATAGTTATGTGTAATCACAATAATGGCTATTCCAAACTCTAGTTATTCTTCCTAAAACACAAGAATAAAATTCTCATAATAAGATTTCCTAGACAAAATAAAATCCACAAGATAAAGAACAAGGACAGACTCTTAAACCATCAAAACCGAACACGAACTGAAATCAAATAGACGTTTCAGAATCCTCACGAGCCTTGAGGTCTTTGAGCTTGTGATTGACAGCATCTACTGCTTCTTCAGAGAAGATATCCTCATTGATAAGATCTTTAACATGTGTATTTATGAGACCAAGGTCAGAAGTAACCTTTTTCAACTCAGTTCTTAACACATCAAGGCTCTTCAAAGTATCAACGAGCCGCAGTTTTGCTTCCTCAAAATAGTTAAGAAAATCATGAACCACTTCAGCAGAAACCATGTCCTCATTCTCAATATCCTGATGTGTATAGGCATAGTAACATGAAGCATTAGAATGACCATCTTCTACTAGGGTTCTTTTCTTCCTTCCCTTGGACTCGAAACTAATACCTTTGTCAAGAAAACCTTTTGCAATACCGCTAGAGTTAGAAGAAGACATTCTTGACAAACCAAAAGAATCCCAAAGTATGCGTACGAGACTCAAGGGTTTTGATATTTAAATGGTTTCTTAGGGAAGGTAACTTTTAGGGTTTCTAAAAATTGATTCGTGACAGTAACACATGTACTCGTACGAACACAATCTTGACCCAAAGGTACGCAACCGGTCGTATTTTTTACGACAAGACATAATTTCTGCTATGTGAAAATTATCACAAGATTTTTTGGCTCAATAAATTTTATATCTCCATAGAGAAATAATTTAGAGCACACAACATAGTTGCAACAAAAACAAAAAAAAAAAGAACAACCTCAGACACAAACAAAACTTTAAGCAAAGTTGTCTGCAGACAATAGTTCAGTTATGGACGATAAGAAAATAGCTCAACTAAACAGAAAGCAATTTTGCCAACAGTATACCTGATTATTAACACATCTTTCTCAACATGATTTTTTATGAGTAAGTTTTCAGTCCTTGTGATTAGTTGACACAAGTATGAGCTTTAAGCTCATTAAATGAACTGTGTTTACGGTTGGGTCTCTTTTTCCTTTCGAATGTAGGAAAGAATTCTTTTTGATCTGAGAAATTATCATAAAACATACTATCATCATAATACGAGACAAGGTGTAAGTTCTTACCATAAGAATTTTGACTGGAGGAAGTTGACAGTCTGTTGACGATTTCTCTATAACCTTCAATTGTCTCCTTTAGGTTATTTTTCATATCATCATTTTTGCTCCCTTCTTTTGAAACCTTGTTCACATCAAAAGTAGCCATATCTTCCTTCTTGACAGAAGTGAATTCCGGATCTCTTCTTAGACGATTTTTGTTGAGTCGTCTGTTATGCTTCTGAGCATTTGAGGAACTCACTGAACTAACTTTCCTGTTAGAATACACATGGCGAGTACTGAAACCAATTGGTTTAGACATACGAATGTCGGTTACACCTTTGAGGATTAAGTCCAAGGTGTGTTGAAGTCAAACACAGGAATTGTTATTCAACCTAGAGTTTCTCTTTTGCTTAACAAGTCCTTTTGAATCACAAAAAAGACATACTTTCTGATCACGAGGGTGATTATAGATAGTACAGACTTAAAATCATCGTTTGAATATTTCTTCCTTCCATGTGATGTGAACAACCTTGGTCATAGGAATATATAGGCACATCTTTTCCGATGGGAAGGGATTCCTATTTTACTTCTGGAACTGGAACTTTATCAGTTACAAAAGAAGTAGATGGTATAGAGGACTTTTTGGAACATCCTTGAATCGAGAGTTTACTCAAGCGATGTTCAATTTCCAAAGTATCCTTTTTGAGGCTTGCCTCAATTAACACACGTGAAGACTAAACTTCAGCATTTTTGGAATCATAGTCTCTTACTATACCAAGAAGAATATTGACATTGTTTTTCAACCGATTAAATCTATCAGCTTGGATTCTAACAATATTTAGAATCAGTTCACTCTCTTCAGCTGTTTCCTTTTATCAACAGAGATAGACTCTTTTGAAGGGTAATCGGAATAACACATGTCAGTGTCTATCTGTTTCGTTAGAACACTGGGTTCGTCCATATTTGAGATTGAAGAATCTTTCTCTTTAATAGACATGGTCAAAACAGTACTTTTATTTCTGGTGATGCGTTTATCAGAGATAGTGCTCTTGTCCATAGAGTCAGATCGCAATAAACACGGGCTTATAAGGTCTTAAACGTCTTAACCTAGCTCTGATACCAATTGAAAAAGCGGGGGTCTAACAACCACAACCAATATTTCGCTTAGCAATCTGTATGGACTAACCCCAATATACTTTTAAGAGAATAACTAGACAGTCAGACTCGATCCTAACAAAAAGTATATCAAGGAGTTATATCTCAATTTCTCGATTCAGTATCTACTCAAACAAATAGAAATCTGCGAGTCTAATTGAATACAAGAGAAATTAACTTGAACGGTACCAAAGACCAATGTTCAAGTATCAATCAATTTCAATCAACAACCAAAGGTTGGATTTTACCAATTTATCGATTCAACGCACAACCTGTGATATTTCAGTTATATAACAAAATATAATGCGGAAAGAAATAACGCAGACACCAGAAGTTTTGTTAACGAGGAAACCGCAAATGCAGAAAAACCCCGGGACTTAGTCCAGATTGAACACACGCTATATTAAGCCACTACAGACACTAGCCTACTATAAACTAACTTCGGTCTGGACTATAGTTGAACCCCAATCAATCTCACACTGATCCAAGGTACAGTTGCGCTCCTTACGTCTCTGATCCTAGCAAGATACTACACACTTGATTCCCTTAGCCGATCTCACCCACAACTAAGAGTTGATATGACCCAAAGTCGAAGACTTTAATAAACAAATCGGTATCACACAGAAAAGTCTATAGGAATAGATAAATCTGTCTCCTACAGAATTACCTACGAGTTTTGTTCCGTCTTTTGATAAATCAAGGTGAACAGGAACCAATTGGTAACCCGGACTTATATTCCCGAAGAACAACCTAGAATTATCAATCATCTCACAATAATCTTAATCGTATGATGGCGAAACTAGATATTATGGAATCACAAACGATGAGACGAAGATGTTTGCGACTACTTTTCTATTTTGTCTATCGGAGAAATTAATCTCAAGCCAATATTTCGATTGTACTAAAATACGATAGAAACAGCAATATCAGATCACGCAACTATAGAGAAAATAGTTGGGTCTGGCTTCACAATCCCAATGAAGTTTTCAAGTCGTTAACCTACATGGTATCGATAGAAACCTAAGGTTAAAGGAGAATCGACTCTAGCTTATACAACTAGTATCACACAGAAGGTGTGGGGATTAGGTTTCCCAGTTGCTAGAGTTCTCCTTTATATAGTCTTCAAATCACAGTTTGCAATCAATGCTACCTTGGTAAAAAAGCATTCAATATTCACCGTTAGATGAAAACCTGATTAGATTCAAAATAATATCTTTCAACCGTTAAATCGAATCTTAGCTTGTTATAAACACATGAAATGTAACTTAATATACATTTGAGTAACCGTACCTAAACATGTACAAGTCGTTGGTTCAACGGTAATTAACCATAGGTTAGCCATATGAGAACTTTCATATCAACCTTATTCTTCTTAACCACAACTAGTTTAAGTGACTCAAATGAACTAGTTAGAGAGTTGTTCAATTGCTTAGATCTCATAGAATTATACAAGACACAATCGAAATAAAAACAGTTTTGATTCACTCGAATCGATTCTTGAACATTATAGCCACGGTTTGCAAAGATTGCATTTCTTAAAATATAAATGTCTTAGTTCACGAATTAGATTGTTTTTAGAAAATAACCTATTTAAGTACGCATACTGGTACGCGGACTTAAGTACCTGGATTAAATTTATTTTCAGTTCACAAATTCCAGCAGAAATTCACGGGATATGAACTTCCGACAATATGCGTACTGGTACGCGGACTTTATTTCCGGTTATCCTGAGCAACAAAGTACGCGTACTTTGGTTCAAGGATATTGGATTTACACACATATGAGTTGTCTCACAATTTTTATATCTAACCATGGTTATGTATTCTAAACTCTCATTTCAATCATTGAAACATTCTTATAGGACGTTATATAGTTGTTGTTCACAAACTATTTTTCGTCAAAGCGATTTTCAAGTGATTGAAACTAATATGACTTTCATCACTAGTAAAGATGAACTTGGCCAAAGCGAAAGCTTACCAACACATATTTCGAGAAATAGATAAGCGAGATAAACTCAGCATGAAATAGTACATGTGTGTAATCATAGTCTATATAGCAATACGACTTTTGTCTCAAGATAGAAGATAAAGTAGACTTTTGAGTGATAGATAAGTTCAAGTCTCCACATACCTTTTTGTCGATGAAGTTCCACCAGTTCCTTGAGTAGTTCTTCGTCTTTGCATGATGAACACCGTGGAGTCTAGAGCTCAATTACACTTTGTATCCTAGTCTGAGACTTAGATATTGGTAGAATAGAAATCAAGACTTGTAGTTTCGGCAACTAAACTTGACAAACAAGCTTGAGGTAGCAACGCTTGCGAGTTCGACCGAGCAGTGCTCTAACAAGATACACATTCACATCCCTTACAAAAATGAAGAAAAATATAACCAACAACAATCTGGGACCAGGCAATCCCAAATTTTCTTAATCAGATTGTTTAGAATGACTCTATGTGTGTTGCATACCTACGCGTAATCGTTCTCTATTGATTAATAAAATTCATGTTTCAAAAAAAAGATGTACCTAGAAAGGGGGAGAAATTTAACAATAAATATAGGATGAATCAGACTGACCACGTTGACCCACTCGATGTCACTTGGTCACCTTACAGCATCCAATGCAAGGAATAAACGTCTTGAAATAGAATGAACCTAGGATTGAAGGCCTTTCTACCTAATTTTAATCCCCAACGCAATGGTCAAGGTCATAAAGAAAGATGATATGGCTAAGTGGGGCAAAGAAGAATGTCTAGATTGGACTTTCTTGATGACCTTGGATCTTAAGTCCACATCATCATTTTGTTTTTACCTTTGAATGAAGTTTGTTAAATAAGATCCTGGAGATTGGAAATGAACTTTTGGTAAAAGGTTCTTTTTCGTATTTTTATTTTTTGTCGTTTAACAATGACCTACGACAAAAAAAGAATCATATTATTGGGTCTGCAAACTCTATGGGTTTTTGGAGGCTTCATGGGTCATGAAATAGTGATTCTTTTAACCCCTTATCTTATTGTTTTCTATAATACCTAATGTACCCTTGATTTGATTAGCGATAATTATGATGATTAAGTAAATTAATTACGATTAGACTAATCGAACGATTAATCTCTTGAGAATCAAAAAAAAAAATTTCTGTTTTTGATTTAGAAGATGAAGAAGGATGATTTTGATGAACTTTTTTGAAAAAATTGAAGAAAACTGATGAAACCAATCCTGAAACTAGTCTAGAAAAACTTGTAATCAACTCTTATTAGAAATTTTGATTGATTCGAATTCGTTAGAAATTGGGGAAAATCTGAGTTTTTTTACCAGTTACGGATGGGAAAAAGTTGTCGTATCAACCGTATTACGTAAAAATGACCCGGAAAGGATTTCTTCCAAGCCGTTAATAGGATTTACGATTTTCCATTTAAGAAATCCTTGTTGTAATCAGGTTTTACGGTTGGGTGAAGATTAAATTCTGGCCAAATACTTATTCAGAGTCACCTATGTCTCAATCACGGCTGCAAACCCAACTGTAAAGGTAACAAACGGCTGGGATAACCGTGTCCATACTCTCAACTAATGCATCTATTGCATTTTTTTGACTTTGACAAATATGGTTGATGACCTAAACGGCTAGTTTTCAAACAAAAAAAGGTAGTTGGTAGGTCATTAAACCCTATAAAAGGAGACCATTCTATCATCTCTTCCTCACCCAAATTCTAGTTATAAGCTCTTATATTCATTCTCATATATTTCCCATCCAAAAAAAGAATAAAAAACACTATGGTGACTCCCTACCCTTATTTTGAAGATTCTGCCTTTGTTAGAGCATGGGCGACAATCAAACAACATGATGTAGATTTAGACATTGACGTGATCAAACATCTCTTTTTTTTGGAACCGTGTTTTCATAGTTTTCATAGAAAGTCCTTGAAGAGTGCGAAGCTTTCAAAAAGGAAATGAAATCCATTAAGGAAGCCAATCCCACTATGTCGGGTTCTATAAGATTAAGTTTTTTTAATAAGTTGTTTCATTAGAAATCGTTTTGAATAACACTATCTAACATAACGGATTTGATTTTACAGTGGACGAGGGCTCACCACCAATATGAGGCAGTTCATGAGAAAGAGTTTGACCAATGTGATAGTCATCGCATCTTGGAAAATACTACCTATGATTTTAACATATAGGAATAAGCGTTTATTTCAAATGTTATGATCTATCCTATCGATGTAATATAAAAGATGTATGCTTTTCCGATTCAATGAATGAAAAATATTTTGGTATATTGAGTTTTATGTTTGTTTAATTTCTTAAAAGAAAAAAATGAATAGTTTGATATTTTTTTTAAGGTATTATCGGCTAGGTTATAATCACAAATGACCTAGCCGTTTTGACCAGAAAATCTGAAAATTCAGATTTACGGTTTGGATAACGGACAATGACCAAACCGTAAACCGTATATCGTTTGGGTCCTTATAGTTTCTAGACCATACCAAGTCTTCCAGAAGCATATACGGTTTGGAATTTCCTTTCTCGACTGAGATTTAACAGGTTATGGCAGGATATTCTGGCCGTTGGTTGTGATTCCCATAATTACGGCTGGTTTGCCTAGCCATAATTATGGTTGGTTTTGTAAATTTTGTTGTCGTGTTCCATTAAAATTTATTCATCAATTCATAATGTTACCATTACATAATTAGACCGCGTTACATTCAATAGTTATACCCAAATCAAAAAAAACAAACATAAAGTATTACACATAAATAGTCAAGCTTTGTTGAAAATCTCAATAAACTCTTTCGTGACCCAATATCATTTCTCATGCTCGAATTCTTTGTGATGAATAGTTTTGTATCAGGAAAGAGCCAAGACTTCCTAGAAAAAACAAATCAACATGCAGTTAGTATATTATTTAAAACTTACTTGATGAAAAACTTTTGCGCATACTCACTCTTTCGAAAAGGGAATTTTCGGGACACTTCGCCTTCACCCGTTCCAATTGCATCAAACCTTTCCTTCATTTGGTTCATTGATCTTCCATTTTCATTACTATCTATGGCAACAAAGATCATAAAATATATGGTTCCATTGAGAATCATCACTTTCGCCCGCGTTAATGCCTTAATCTTCGTTATGCTTTCTCACCATGAGCGGCGCTCTTACGATTGCAATATCTTCTTCAGTAGTGTATCCCGCAGCCATTTTTCTTCTTTTTTTGTTGCAACAACTTTGAAAGTTTGAGAGTTTTTGCACAAACTCTTTGTTGGAGAAGGGTCATTTTATAGCAAAGAATGACCCAACGTCTAGTTAACGGCAAGGAAGCTTGGAAAGACCAAGCCGTTTTGATGTGTCGGCTGGGTTTCAACCCTTACCAAGCCATAATTCTGAACATTCCCAGCCGGTTTAAATACGAATGAGCCGCAAGTTTATCTGTGATACCTCTGTTCAGATTTATGGCCTAGTCAGGGTTAAAACCCAGCCGGCAAACACGATAGGGCTTGGTCTTTCCAACCTTCCTGGCCGTAAATCTGGGATTGCGATGAGTTATTGCATTGATTTTTTTTGAGGCCTTGAGTTATTGCATTGAGTTTTTTGAGGAACGGCTAATTTTTGAAAAAACTAGTCGTTGGGTCATTCTTTGCTACAAAATGGCCCTTTTCCAACAAATAATTTGTGCAAAAACTCTCTCTCTCTCTCTCTCTCAAACTTTAAATCTCTAATTGTTCCAACAAAAGAAAAAAAGTTACTCACTACAATGCCGAATAAGATGTTGCAATCGTTAGAGCATGGCTGACGGTAGTAAAGCATCACGAAGATGCAAACATTTACATAGATGAAGAATCCGATTCTTTTTGGAACCGTATGCACATTATTTTGTGTCATTAGACGAAAGTCATAATGGACGATCGATGAAACTCATTAAGAAAATATTCGAGAAGCTTTTTCCACAATTGAAAGCTTTCAAAGAGGAAATGAAAGTCTTAACGGAAAACAATCCCAATATGCCACGCGTTCAAAGAGTAAGTTTATCAATAATTCTTCCGTCAAGTATTGTTTTAAATAATACTAACTTAAAATTGATTCGCTTTTCAGTGGGAGATGGTCGAAGCCGATTATGAGGATGTCCATGGAAAGAAGTTTTACCTTCATGGTTGCTATCGTGTCTTGGAAGAAAGTACTTATGATGATTTCGAGCACTATTATTAAGATCCATAATGTAATGATCTTTTCTTTAAAGTTTATGCTATGAAATATGTATGTCTTTAAATGAAATGCTATGAAATATGTATATTTTCTTTTCACTCAGAATGTTACGGTTAGGAAGCAATACAAAAACCATTTGTGCGTCCAGTTAATGGCTGGAATGTGCATACCAGCCCAACCGTCAAAATAGTACACGGTTAGAAAAATTGCACGACCTAGCCGTTAAGGTAACAGACGGCTGGGAAACAAATGTTGCGTCTGGGATCCTAAAGTTACGGTGTGGAATTCCTAACTGAATCACAAATAAAAGTTCTAGTTTTATGCAGATACAGAAAAACTTATGGCTAGGAAAGTCTCAATCATAATAGGTACATCACGGCTGGGAGTTCTTTGAATCCCAACTGTGACTATCTTATCACGTCTAGGTTGACAAGAACTCCTAGCTGTAATCAACCCAGAAGTAGTTTTCCTAAACCCTAAATTCATCAATCTTACCTATCAAACCAATCTAAAGGTAAAATAAATGGTGGATTTTTCGATTCGTAATCAACTGGTTTTGGACAGATTCATTCATTGAATCTTAATCTTGTGATTCAACACCTTCATAAACATTAGAATAAGTAGATGGTGGGCTCAATCCAAATCATATTGATCTTGTCATCTTGAGAACCAACCTTAATAAACATTTTTGAAAATTGATGAAGATTTGATCAAAAAAATTGATTTATCATAAGCTTGTTGTTTGATTTTGAGAAGAATAAGAGAGAAAGATGCTGTTGAATTAAGTTTGTTTTGAATTTTGAATTAATTTTGATTTTAGGTAATAAGATTGATGAAAGGGCAAATCTGACTTTTAACATTGACTAGGTCTCCCCCTAGCCACTTTTAGGATACTAGTATCATATGAAACCCCCAATTCCCATAGAGATTGCGGCCCCAGTAACAGAATTCCAAAAAGAGATATTAATAAGACCTCCGTCTAAGGTAATCTTGACCCCTTGTATTGGAGATGCTCTTATAAATTTGCGCCACTTCTTAACGCCAGAGGTGAGGAAACAAGCATGGAACTAAACTCACGGCTGACCACGACAGTCCTGCATATTGACAGAACCGTATACCTGTGTCGACATCGAAAGAGTCTGGAGGAAATAGCAAGATCATACTGAGATAACCAGGCTGTGTCTTTGTGTCATTTTTTTCATCTGCAGTCTTCACGGTTATTGCTGGGATGTACGAAGATGATCTTATTGGGATTCCCAGAGTGTTGCATACCACCGGGAGTACCCATTTAGATAGATTCTTGATGCATAATTTAACAATTAGCATGATAGGAACGCCGACGGCCATCCTTCTCATGTAAAGCCCAAGGCTTAATTGTGGGGTGAAGAGGCGTGGAACATTTTCATGGTGAAATTGAAGGTAAGTTTGCTGGACTCCAATTACCTACAGAACATTCAAAAAACAAAATGCTTACGTCCTGAATAAGCCTTGTAGTTAACATAGTGATTCACAGATTTGAACAAGAAGTAATAAGATATATTCTGCTACTCACAATTCCTAATGCAGCGCCAGTGAAGGCTGCATGGTATTCAAAACTTGGAGTTGGAAACTCTGGAGTTGGATACGCGAATAACAGTAAGAGACTAAGGGTGACCCAGTAGGAAGTAACTGCAGTAAAGAAGCAAGAATGGAATGAACTAGTGAATAAACTGAAAAAAGATAGACCAGAAAATCCTTGAGACGTTCAGGTACACGTACCATTCTGTCCCGAGAGTATAAATTGATCAACATGATGATGAACCATCAGCCAAATTCTTAGGATTACTAGACCGATAACGAGTCCACCAATGACATCAATGGGGCTGTGCATACCAAGGTAAATTCTTCCTACCAAGAGAACAAAATTAAAATTCAATAGGGGAAAAAAAGAGACGAACGGGTAGTCGAAATATTTCTTTTACTGAACATGCAAGAAACTAAAGTGTGACTAGAAAAACTAACCAAAGCCCATAAGCCCCACAAATAAGCAAGCAATTGCAACCCCAATCAATATTAAGGAATCATCTCCGCAATCGATGTAGTCCAAAACATACTGAAGCAAGCATCTGCAACATCCTCAGATCACCCGAACAAAACAAGGCATGCTTATTAGGATTTCTCATGCATTAGTCTCATATATGTATAGAAAGAAAAACGGAGACGTAATGTCGTGGAAGGAATACCCTGATAAGCACACTGTGCTAAGAGTGTGGGAAGAAGGAAATCCATATTCCAGTGCACTTTCTTTCTCATCTTTTGTAGCCGTTACCTTCCTAATAGGTGGACAACTTGGTCTTGGAGCTGATACCAAATCCTACTAACATATAGAAAAAGAAATGAAACTTAAAATGGACTAAGAGATTTAATTTAAGTAAGTTCTTGAAGAGATATGTATGTACCTTAATTACGTTACCTATATAATTACATAGAGCCATCAGTAACGTCAGCTGTCTACCCAATTTGCCATGTCCACTCTACAACACCATCTCACAAGAATCTATAAACAAGCTATACAAAAATCAATCAATCGATCAAAATTATCCAAGACAATAACGTACCCAGAACAGAAGAGGAAGACAAGCAGTGTAAAACGGTACAGAAACAACCCAAGATAGAGTAGAGAATAGAGCATCCAAGAAACCATGTTGAGCACCCTGCACAATGGATCATCACTCTAAAAAAACTTAAAGTTTTGAAAAAATCAAAGTACAATGAGAAGAATTTGTTATGGGTTATAACTTATAAGATTACCTGAATCCGAAGAATGAAGGGAGTTTCATTGATGACTTGTCGAGTGACCCATGGTTGGGTTATGCATCGAATCTTCTGAGTTAAATTTAAGAATGAGGACATCAAAATCCAAAACAGAATACCAAATACAGAAATCACTTGCCACCCATGTACGCTCTCCATTCTTTATGATATTCTTCTTCTTCGGGAAACTTGACTTGAAAGTCGAGTTTGAACTTAACTTGACATTAATAAACATGAGTTTTTCAAGCAAAGAGAAAGTCAAGCTAAAACTGTTAGTTGAAGTAGATATCAAAATCATGCGAAACTGTTAGTTGAAGTTTTGAATTACAGAGTCACGTGGGGATGACTTTTACTCTGCAAAAAAATCCTTACCTCAAAAAGTTTCAGTAGTTGTCCAGCATATCTTCATCTCCTATGCTAGGCTGAATCTGAGTGTTGATGTTTCTCCATGAAAAAGTGAAGTAGTATCTAAATAATTATCTACAACTTCTCTAACTTCAAATTCCTCCGGTTTCCACTCTTCCAGTAACTTATCTACAACTTCTCCTACTTCTTAACAATGGTACAGTGGTGCAGGATAAGCGTGAGAAGCAGTGAAGGATAAGTATTTTTAAGTCTTCATTTCCCTCTTTACCATTTTATTACTCTGTCAGCACACACGTGTCTTGTGTAGGTGCGCTTGTAATACATGGTTAGTTTAGTCGGTTAAGCTAAACTATAAATGAAGTGTCATCTGCTTCATTTTCTTGTAATGAAGATTATCCTCTCTTAATGAAATGTTCTGTCATTTCATCCATTGATACACTGTTGCTATGGTATCAGATAGGTTAGGTTTCTTTTACCTCTTTAATCGTTCATGAAATTTGTCATCTCTACTTTGATCTCAATTGTCTATATATTGTATGTGTCTACTATGATCTCAATTGTCTATATTGTTAGGACCTATTTTGTACTCATTTTGCTTTGTCTTGACATGAAAAATAGGATCAGAATCCAAAGACATGGCACTGGTATTATCACACAGTATATCAATTTTTAATTCAGCTAATAAGATGACATCCAGAGCAACGGAATCTCTTCTGCATCCAGTTATGATTGTTACTTCATTTGCTATTCCTGAATGTACGCCATGGGATTTGCGAGATCCCTTTCACTTCAGGGTAGGAGCATTGTTCCACATACTTATTTCATAATGGAGATTTGGCTAGTCATTTGTGGAGTTGAAAGTCCCATGTGGATTTTTGGCAAACATGTTCAAGAAAGCCTGATATCTCTAAACTTACCCAAGTGTAACTCAGAGATGCCGTGTCAAAAAAAAAAAAAAAAAAAAAACTCAGAGATGCCTAATGAGAACTAAGAAATCAGAATGCACACAATAATAAACAATTCTCATTCATCTGTGACACCTTAAAAAATCTAGATGAGTGACTCATTCTCATATTGTGCATCTATGCAAGGAGGATTGAACCAGCTCAAAACTAGATCAAAACATTAAAATCAGAACAAGTATTATAATTTGTTCTTGAAGGGGTACATAAACGCATCCCCTGGTAAAAAGAAGAAAAAAGAACCAAGTATGATATACATATTAACTACCTACAGAGAGAAGAAAGGAATTTAACAATAAATACACGATGAATTAGATCTGACCTCTTAGACCCACTCAATGTTGGTTGGTCATGTTATAAACTTGTCACCACTTCTTAACACCCAAGGTGAGGAAATAAAGATGGAACTAAATCGACGACTGACCACGCCAATCCTGCATATTGAAGGAACCTTATACCTGTGTCAACATCATATGAGTCTTGAGGAAATAGCAAGACCTTATTGAGATAACCAGGCTGTCTCTTTGTGTCATTTTTTTTATCTGCAGTCTTCACAGTTATTGCTGGGATGTAAGAAGATGATCTTATTGGGATTCCCAGAGTGTTGCATACTACCGGGAGTACCCATTTAGATAAATTCTTGCTACATAATTTAACAACTAGTATTGTAGGAATGCCGATGGCCATCCTTCTCATGTAAAGCCCAAGGGTTAATTGTGGGGTGAAGAGGCGTGGAACATTTTCATGGTGAAATTGAAGGTAAGTTTGCTGGACTCCACTTACCTACAGAACATACAAACACCAAATATCATCAGTGATAACTAAATGCTTACATCCTGAATAAAACTGCAAACATGGGGTACTTTTTAACCGCATATGTTATCAACTGTCTATTTTCAATGTGCCTTAGTATGTCAGTACAGTTCTACAAAAGATATGGACTAAGTTTTAATTATTGTTCATTATTCTGGTCAGCAAAAGCAGGGATCACTCGCAGATGAGATGGAATAAAAGTCGGAACTTAAACTTGGAATAATAACTTGGTGGGGTCCTTTTTCAGAATGGTTGTACTTTCTAAACTTTAGAGATAGAGCGAATAAAGTACCTACCCATTCAAAAAAATTCAAGTTTCAAACCATAAAAATAAACTCACTAGTTGATGTTCTACTACTTCTCAGATGCAGGTTAGGTTTACAATTGCAGTGTCCAACTCAGAATTTGGTTTGGTAGCTTGGAGTGGAGTGGATTGTATGAACAATATACCCATACTACGCTTTAAATATGTAAAGATTGCCCCAAGAGCAATTTGGAACGGAGTTGATACATATATTAATATAATTAGTTGGAAACATTAACACTTGATTAAGCACTGGGATGCGTTCTGTCTACTCAGTTTTCACACTAATGTCTTTGCTTTTCCCTTATTCCTGCTTCAACTTGCTTTCATATTTTAACTCCTTCCTGTAGAATCTTTAGTTACATGTCTATGAACTTAAAGCAACACTATTCCCCTAACTCAAAGAAAATAGTTCGGACAAAGAAGCTAAGAGACGTGCAATCTCAAAGCACAAGTAACATACTGATGTTACTAGTACGACCTAAGGGTGCCCAAAGACATCCTGATATCGGAAAAGAATGTTTTCTTCTAATTGTATAACAACAAACAGATGACAATAATGAAGAAACAGTGCAGTTAGCATATGCTCTATACAGAAATCTTCAGAGGACTATCAAATATCCAAAAGAAAACAGTAATTGATAGATTAATTATAAATATCAGGAAGTAATAAGATACTCTGCTACTCACAATTCCCAATGCAACACCATTAAAGGCTGTATGGTATTCAAAGCTTGGAGTTGGAAACTCTGGAGTTGGATACGCGAATAACAGTAAGAGACTAAGGGTGGCCCAGTAGGAAGTGACTGCAGTAAAGAAGCAAGAACTGGATGAACTAGTGAGTAAACTGAAAATGATAACCAGAAAATCCTTGAGACATTCCTCGTACACATACCATTATGTCCCGAGACTATAAATTGATCAACATGATGATGAACCATCAGCCAAATTCTTAGGATTACTAGACCGATAATGAGTCCACCGATGACATCAACGGGGCTGTGCATACCAAGGTAAATCCTTCCTGCCAAGAGAACAAAATTAAAATCCAATAGGGAAAACTAACCGAAAAACTAGTTTTAGTAGACGAAATATTATAACTAGTTTTAGTGAGATTTCTTTTCTGATCATATATGAAATCAAAGTTTGAATAGAAAAACTAACCGAAGCCAATAAGCCCCACAAATAAGCAAGCAATTGCAACTCCAATCAATATTAAGAAACCATCTGTGTAATTGATGTAGTCCAAAACATAGTGAACCAAGTATCTGCGACATCCTCAAATCACCCAAACAAAACAAAGCAGGCTTATTAGGATTCCTTAAACATTACCCTCTACTATAACTGTGATATACCGCAAATGTGTGCAGAAATAAAAACGGAGACGTAATGTCGTGGAAGGAATACCCTGATAAGCAGACTGTGTTAAGAGTGTGGGAAGAAGAAAATCCATATTCCAATGCATTTTCTTTCTCATCTTCTGTAGCCGTTACTCTCCTAATAGGTGGACAACTTGGTCTTGGAGCTGATACCAAATCCTATTAACATAGAAAAAGAAATAAAAACTTAAAAAGGACTAAGAGATTTAATTTAAGTAAGTATTTTACAAACTTGAAGAAATATGTACCTTGATTACGTTACCTATATAATCACATATAGCCATCAATAAGGTCATCTGTCTACCCAATTTACCATGTCCACTCTACAACATACACAATATAAAATCCATAACTACACCACACAAGAATTTCTGCAAATCAAACAAAATCATCAACCAAATTAAGAAAAGCGGTTGAAAGAAGATAACATACCCAGAAAAGAAGAGGAAGAAAAGCAGTGTAAAACGGCACAGAAACAACACAAGACAGAGTAGAGAATAAAGCATCCAAGAAACCATGTTGGGCACCCTGCAGATAATTTTAAAGAGGATGGATTATCACTCAACAAAAATTTTAAAAAATCTTGAAATTTTTTTTGGAAAAACCGAAGTAAAATTTGAAGAATTTGTTAAGCCATTTGGTTTACCTGGATCTGAAGAATGAATGGAGTTTCATTGATGACTTGTTGAGTAACCCATGGTTGGGTTATGGATCGAATCTTCTGAGTCAATTTTAAGAATGAAGAAATCAAAATCCAAAACAGAATTCCAAATACAGAAATCACTTGCCACCCATGTATGCCCTCCATTCTTTATGATATTCTTCTCCTTCAGGGAAATTGAGAATTTAATGTGTTTTACTCATAAAAGGGGGCAAATCTATGCATACTTTCTGGAAAAAGTAAAGTTTGAATTTAACTTGACATTAATGAACATGAATTTTTCTAAGATTAAGTCGCGGTTGGCTCCTCAACTCGGGTGGGACTTGAATTGAGTTAATCAGATGAAACGGAGTCCAAGCCGATCACGTGACGGACTGCGACGTTACAATTGAGGCGGGTTCAATGAGACTTGACAAAATCCCAAATTAAGCCGCCACTGGATGGACAAATGTTGTTCTCGAGTGCAATAATACCACGACAAAGGATTGGTTTGGTTTGGTTCGGTTCGATTTCCTCACCAACCCTAAATTTATCGACCTCGGTAAAATTATCCTCAATAACGTCTTGAGAAATTTCCACAGACCTATCAGTTAATTGCAGTGTTATCTAGGTAGGTTTCATTTCACCAAGTCCTATATGTAGGTACACATAGTACGGAAGTAAGTTCACACTGGCTCCTAAGTCAAATAAAGCTTTCTCTACCCGGAAGTTACCTATAATGTAAGATATAGTGGGGAACTTGGGTCTTTATATTTATGAGTCATGGTGTTCTGGATAATCGAACTTACATGACTAGCTAAAAAGGCTTTCTTATGAACGTGAAGCTTTCGTTTTCGCGTACACATATCCTTAAAGAACTGGGCATAAGCAGGAAGCTCCCTAATTGCATCTAATAAAGGAAGGTTTATGGTAACTTTCTTAGAAACCTCCAATATGTCATTAAAGTTGGATTCTTTCTTTGTTGGTACTGGTATTACATCCTTAAAGTTGAAGGTTTATGGATCCACTTAGAGAATCTAGTAAACAAAAAGCATGATGGCTCCACTTAGATTTTTTCTAGACAGCTTTTATTCTTCCGAAAAGCAACTAGGTACACTTTTAGCAAACCTCTTAGAATGATCTGAATTAAAGTAAGTCAAAGAGAAGCAGGATAAGCTCTCGGGAGCTTGAATAACCCTACCTCTATGACAACGTTTCCTCGGATTACGGGCGGCGCGATTCAACTTACATTAATCATCCTGAACATTGAGTTAGTCTAACAAAGTACCCAATACAGTCCTTTTGAACTGCTTTCCTACAAGCTCGTTACCTTGTTAGTCTCGTTTTAGTCAATATTTTAAGCTTAGGTTCGCGTCGGGAAAGTTTTCCTAAGGCGGGAAAGAAGGGAACGATGATGAAATTCGAACTCTTGTATTATATGACCGAGTGTTATTAATCACCACTTATGCTTGTAAGTTCAATAGGCATACTTGCTAACATGAACTATCATTGTGAACAGCTCCAGAACCCCTGACCATAATGCATATTCTTCTGTGTAATTTCAAGGCAGGCAACTAACATGCTTACATGAATTCTTGATAAGAATTTCATCTAAACTGAGAAAGTGTTTGTTTGAATAACAAGCGACCCTAGCTTAAATTCAAAGATACCTGGAGCCTTGAAAATCCATACATGGAAAGACTCTTGCAAAAAGATTTCTTAATCTCTGGAAACTCTTATGGCCTAGTTGCTAAGCTAAAGTCGTCCTATATAACCCAAGTTCTTCATATAACTATATTTTAGGTTACGACCTTGAAGAATTAACTTAGGGATTCGTGAAGACCGATCAGACTATATTTTATCTGATAATTCGTTTAAAGGAGAGGGTATCAAGTACACTAATTTTTTTGTTCGGAAACTTGTATGCATAAAATCGAATACAATTATAAGTAGATCTAATTAAAGATCCTTGACAATGTGTATATAGAGTTTATATCACTTTCTCTTCACAATCATAAAGTCAAGACAATAAAGTCCTGATTGTATAGAAAAGTACTTGAGCGATCTCAAAAATTAATATCCAAAATCAATCTAGTCGTATCCAAATAAAGAAGATCATAATTCTTCCAAATATGAAACTTGTTATCTATCTTTCAAGATACGAATTCTACAAGAACGAGTCTCGTAATAGATCACAATTAATATGGACTTATCTACTAAGATGATTACGTACTAATTTATTTAATCCCATTATAAAAATAAAAAAACATAATGCGGAACACTAGAAGTTTTGTTAACGAGTAAAACTGCACCTGCAGAAAAACCCCGGGTTCGCATCCAAATTTGAACACCGAACTATATTAAGACGTTATAGACACCAACCTACTATTATCATACTTCGTACTGGAATGTAGTTGAGATAGAATTCACCCTCCAAGCTATTCAGTTGCAGTCATGCTCCTCATGTCTCTTGAACCTCGTAAGGCTCTGCGTAATTGTTCTCTTAGCTGACCTTTTTTACACCCTAAGAGTCGCTTCAACCTAAGTAAAGAATTTTGATACCAATTTACTTCTAACATATAAGAACTATCTGACTTCCCTTTATATCGAATAGATCAAGGCTCGGAAATCTGTTTGCAATAGGCAAAGTTAGCAAACCTCACAAATCCGGAATACTTACACTCAGTTAGATGAGACTCCTGGATTATTAACCACCTCTCAAGAACAATCTTAAACCTATAAATACATAAGGGTTTTAGATATTTATCTTGAGAAATCACAAAGCCATAGACGAAGAGAACTTTGTGATTTTTATCTATCTCGTTCCTGAAGGAGATTGACGAAAACCTCGACAAACAGAAAGAACAAGATCAGGATACACGAACTATCAAGATAAATATAGTAGAACCTGGCTTCACGAATCTGTAAGTAAAGTCATTAAGTCGTTAACCTAATTATGTTTCTCAGAGGAAACCTAGGTTAATAGAGGACAACTCTAGTAAACAACTAGGACAAAAAAGAGTCAAGATTGGAATTCCCAGTTGTTTAACTGTCTTCGTTTATAGATTTTCAAGACTATGGTTGCATAGAATTCAAGCTAAGATAACTTGAGAATCAAGCAAACATTTTCTCTTTTTAGATGAAACTCTTGTTAGGAGTTTATGCAAGAATGTGAGAAGTTCGTCTTGAAATTACATTGAAGAATATATACTATGGTCCAGAGTACCGGAACCGTGCAAAATGATATCTCATGGAAAGTATGCCTTAAAAATTAATAAGCAAAAAAGACTTAAAACTTGAATCATGATGCATGTACACAAGATGTTTTAGTGACCAAAGATGTATTAGAGGTATTCATGAGAGTTGTAGCAATGCTAAACATATTCGTGAAAATAGTTCATGAGCATCTGCTTAATTGTACCAGGTAGGTATGTGAAAGGGTATGTGTACCTATGAACCAGTTCGTGAATTCAGATAGCCACTGTACGCGCACTGGGTATGTGTTCCCTTAGGTTATTCACGGACTCATCCCAGTACGTGTTCATCCCCCCCATTCACAATTTCATAACTCCATGGTAGGCGTACTAGGTACGCATACCTACCTACGCTATGCAACCTCACATACTTGGGGTACGGGTGTTGGGTATGCGTACCAACCCTGTGTCCAGATTTAAGTAGTTCTAAAAACTCTCTTTTGATGTTTCGGAACGTTCCTAATTACCATAGATATAAATATCATTGCTCAGGAAATTTCCTAATGATCCATTTGACAAAAAAATAGTTATTGAACAATAAATTGTTTCGAACTA